>NC_053491.1:343926267-345126267 GCF_905171775.1 Rana temporaria
CAACTACTGCAGAAGCTATCAATCACCATCAAACTGGACCACACGCATTTACAGCTCAGCTTAATATTATCCATTATGCAGTTGATCCTGAAATGTGACTGCAAATTGTATTTATTACTATATACAAGGTTGTCATCTTGGAATCACCAACATTAGGTGTTCTGGAATGAAGTGTCATTTTTTTGCTGAAGTGTCTTTAGGAACTCTTAACGACACAGCAATCTTCAAAGGTTTATGAATATAGGTGGACAATTAATGAACTTATAGCTCAAGCTAACTAACAGAGGCCCTGTTAAAGATTTGCAGTGCGACACGGAGACCACACACCCCCTCTTTGCTCCCCTCGGGTCTGGGTTCGAAGCTCTGCTGGCTACCAAGCCTACAAGCTATCCAGCCATTTCAGCTACCATTAAATCTGGGACTAGATATAGGGACCTTAGTCAGAGTATCCGTTGTCGCTTGCTAATTTTTACTTTTACAATTCGTGCATTAGCCTGAAATTTTCTACCTCCATATACTATGGTGTTTTAAATAGCCTTTCGTATGCCTACCGGGCTGGTCAGGTAACAGCATTGTATATGCCACATATTGATTTCCAACGGTCTGTTCCACACATTCCTGCGGATACCTATCTTACCTACCGTTATGCTCCTGATGAAGCGTCTTGAAGGCGAAAACATGTTGAGTAAAAGCAACATCCATCACTCCGCATATCCAATCCAGTCCTAAGGATCTAAAAGTTTTTATATACTTCCTGGTGCTGTATGGGCTTGTCTATATAAGTATATGTGCATCAGTATAAGCTTTTATGTAATATTTCCTAAATTGTGTACTGTGATAATATACTGATATTGTACTATTTTGTTCACAAAGTTCTGTATATCACCTCTTTTTTTATGAATACATATATTTATAGATTTTCTACAATATTTACTTGTACCGTCCAAAGTCCATTCCATTAGCCCAGATTAATCTCCAGTTACATATTATCGGGACGTTGGTACACTTTAACATTGGCATTCACAGCATTTAGTCGCCCTTTGGTTTATACACTTTTTTTCTAGCAAGACCCATTTAAATGTTTCAATGTCACATAAAAAAATCTCAAAATAAAAATAAAAAATATATATATTCAATTTATAAATAACTGCAAGGTTTTGTACCAGAATCATAATTTAACACTAACACTAATCAAATTAGAAATGTTTTTCTTTTTAAGATTTTGATACTTTTTTGTCTATAAATTGCATAAAATAATCAGTTTCTCCAGACAGTAGTAACAAAAGAAAGCCTTATTTGCACCAAGAAATAAAAAATATTGCTCTTGTCCAAAGGGGCTATATCGATGTAAGAGCTGAAGTGGTTGAAATGAATCTGAGATAGCACTACCCCTACATGAGCCGCTTGGTAGTTTGGGCTCTCTGTTCTGTGCCTTGACTCCAAGAACACCCTCCGCCCTGACTCAACCCCTGAAAGTTACTGCAAGGACTTATGAGAGCATGAGTATAGATACCTTTAACTTGGCTTGTGAATATGCACCAGGAAATAAAGAAAATGATACGACCACAATAATTTGACTACTTTTGGCTGCTTGGGGCCAATGAAAGTCAGTATTTAGGTCAGGGGTTGGGGGAGAGGGATTTTGGGAGGGACTTTTTGCGGCACTGATACAGACGATCTGATAAAAGGTATCGATATTTATTTAACAAAGAAAATACAAATATAATACAAAAGACAATTTAAGAACAATCCCCACATTATACATCAGAAAGTAAGTAACAGACTGTGTCTTAGTGGAATCGATGACCTCGACCGGTTTCGCGGTTTTACCGCTTCTTCAGGAGGAGATTATGTTCTAAAAGGTATGTATAAACAAATAAATAAACAAGCAAAATATACAGTATATGTATACATTGTGTATAATTCAAAACAGCGCATTATATAGTGGAGCAAAGCACTCACCCAGGTTGGTCATATGATCAGACGTGAAGCCTGGCAAAAGCCCTCTGTGGCGCGTGGAGGGGGATATTTTATTTAGACGGGCTCTATTGGGGTAAGGAATAGAATGAATAATATGTATAGGGGATGGTCGGTTAATTATTGAGGTATGGATCACCAGGGGGTGAAGAAGGTGTATTAGTGACCAGAAAAGACAAAGAAGGGAAAGAAAAGAAGAGGAATGAAGAAAAAAGGGAAAAGACGGGGGGGGGGGAAGAAGGGAAAGGACAGGGGGGAACGAGCGAGAAAATTGGCACGGGGGAGGAAGGGGGGAGAAAGAGGGGAAGTGGGGAAGGGGTGGAAAAAAGGGGTTGGTGGTAGAAAGAGGAAGGGAAAAAAAGGAAAAGAAAGGGAGGGGGGGGGGGGAAAGGGGAGAAAAGAATGGTGAAGGAACAGGAGGATATTGGTTAAAAAAGAAGAAGTAGGCAATGAAACATAAAAGAGAGAAAAGAAATGTGGGGGAAAGGGAAGGGGGAAAAAAAGGCAAAGGTATTAATAAGGTGTGAAGGGTAAGAAAGGAAAGAAAGGTGAGAGGGAGGGAGAGGAAGGGGGGGGGGGAAAGAAAGAGGGTTGGATTGTGATCCTATTGGCGCGTGGAGTGTCGTCCCCGGCTGTGAGCACCAATTGGAGCTCTCAGTTTGTAGCCTATGACCTGGCGCTATGCCATTGGGTCAGCAGCTACACACCCACGCACGCACGTGCAGGGGGTGGTGGGACGTTGGACGGCGGCGGCGTCGCAATTCGATGACGTCACACGCCGTCCAGGGATACCTACAAAAGCGGCTGATACAGCCGCTTCTGTGAGTTAGCACGGACGCTCTCCCTGGGGACACATGTGGATTTCCTCTAGTCGAGGTGAGTAGGCTTGATGCCTGTTACTAAGGCTGCTTTCCTTCTGACCTGGCAATTGTTTTTTATGGATATATATCTCCTCTTTTGGACTCCTCAGTTGGACCGATTGTCTAGCGATTGCCTTTATCCTGACAATGTAAGGCTATTACATAAGACTGATTCTACCTTATTCCTTGTGCCCCAGTAATTTGCGTACTATTAATGTAGTGATGGTAAGGCCCCCTTGGGGAATTTTCCTATTATTGATCGGTCATCCTGGTGATGGGTGCCTTGAACCTCAGTAATGTGCTTGGTGATAGATCCTTTTAATTTACCACCTTTTTACTTAATTCTCATCTTCTATAATCCTCCTATGTAGCACTACACTTGTGTGTGTGTATATGTTGGTGTTCCCTAAATAAGATTTTTGACCTCACGCTTCCCACTGGCCCTTAACTTCCCTTTTCCTTCCCTTTCCCCTCACAGTTTCTGTTTCTTCTTTCTTTTTTAATCTTTTACATCCTTGATCACAATCCAACCCTCTTTCTTTCCCCCCCTTCCTCTCCCTCCCTCTCACCTTTCTTTCCTTCCTTACCCTTCACACCTTATTAATACCTTTGCCTTTTTTCCCCCTTCCCTTTCCCCCACATTTCTTTTCTCTCTTTTATGTTTCATTGCCTACTTCTTCTTTTTTAACCAATATCCTCCTGTTCCTTCACCATTCTTTTCTCCCCTTTCCCCCCCCCTCCCTTTCTTTTCCTTTTTTTCCCTTCCTCTTTCTACCACCAACCCCTTTTTTCCACCCCTTTCCCACTTCCCCTCTTTCTCCCCCCTTCCTCCCCCGTGCCAATTTTCTCGCTCGTTCCCCCCTGTCCTTTCCCTTCTTCCCCCCCCCGTCTTTTCCCTTTTTTCTTCATTCCTCTTCTTTTCTTTCCCTTCTTTGTCTTTTCTGGTCACTAATACACCTTCTTCACCCCCTGGTGATCCATACCTCAATAATTAACTGACCATCCCCTATACATATTATTCATTCTATTCCTTACCCCAATAGAGCCCGTCTAAATAAAATATCCCCCTCCACGCGCCACAGAGGGCTTTTGCCAGGCTTCACGTCTGATCATATGACCAACCTGGGTGAGTGCTTTGTTCCACTATATAATGCGCTGTTTTGAATTATACACAATGTATACATATACTGTATATTTTGCTTGTTTATTTATTTGTTTATACATACCTTTTAGAACATAATCTCCTCCTGAAGAAGCGGTAAAACCGCGAAACCGGTCGAGGTCATCGATTCCACTAAGACACAGTCTGTTACTTACTTTCTGATGTATAATGTGGGGATTGTTCTTAAATTGTCTTTTGTATTATATTTGTATTTTCTTTGTTAAATAAATATCGATACCTTTTATCAGATCGTCTGTATCAGTGCCGCAAAAAGTCCCTCCCAAAATCCCTCTCCCCCTAACCCCTGACCTAAATACTGACTTTCATTGGCCCCAAGCAGCCAAAAGTAGTCAAATTATTGTGGTCGTATCATTTTCTATATTCAATGGGATGTAGGCACACCCTTTACTTCTTGTACCCCTATTTTATAAGAGGCGATACTCTCCCCTTTTTTTCAATTATCAATTGGGTGGATAACACACCCGTTTCTCATAAGCAGGGTCCTTCTCCCCCTTCCCTATCCCCTGTCCCTTTACCCTGGAGCAGGTCCCTGCTTACCCCTTGAGTGCCTCTAAACTCTAAATACTATACCGTATCACTGTACATAGTGATTGCCTGGCTATACCATTGAGTTTTCTGGCCTCTTGTCAAGACTTGGTCCCCCTATACCCTCATGATGGAGGTTCTCGGCACTGATTGGACTGGTTTTATGTCAACTATTCAAACATCTTGTCTCAATACGCACAAACTTGAGGATGACCTCAAAACGTATTTTTTGAAAATGTATGCTCTTCTTAAACGAAAGTCACACTTATATTGGCATATAGAATTTTTTAGACGATATCTGTTGGAAAATATTTGCCCTATCGGGCTATGGGTACAAATCTTCCCCACGATTAAAGACCCCACACCTGAATTTAAAAATAATTGGGAAAAGACACTCTTGAACTGTAGCACTGAACTTATAAAAACGCTAGTGACACAATGCACCCAAGATATGACCACTTTGGACAAGGAAATTGAAGGCATGAACACACAATCTTCACACCTAAATGGCAATCAAGTTTTTGCCGATAAGTGGAAAGAATTAAAACTGCGTTTGGAAACCCTAAACAAAGAAATTATCTGCCAAAAACAGACCAAGTTTAACAAAGACAAGACCGCCTATACCGAGGGATATGCCTATAAGTGGGCCTCTGGCCCAACCGGTAGGAGAAATCCGAACCGTAATAGACATCCCGGTAACCTTAATACCGAAGCTGAATCTGACTCATCAATTTCCTCCATGGCCTCCCAGACTAGTGGTACACGACTCCCGAGTACCCCAGGGACTATTTCTACCCGTAAGAGGTTGAGATATGGTGGGGTGACCCCTCCTCACCCGCCCTTGACTAAAAAAGATAAGAAAGCCCTTAAGACTATTCAAAAACGTTTACCCACAGCGGGTGACCTAGTTGACACAAATGTATCCATGGATAATCTAGCCATATCCACGTCACTACATGGTGCTATTCCCAAGGTACTGAATACGGCCCTGATGGCCAACAGATACACAAAAATTAGTGACGAGACTATTTTTTTAGACCTAAAAAAACAACAAGGAAACCTGGATACTTTCGTCCTAAAACCCAACCAAACCCTACCACCCCCACTACAACCCACTCCCCTCAAAATAATCAATTGAATATCATAAATCTCACCCCCTATGCACTATCTGAGGATCAGTCCTCAGTCCTACAACTAGGGTTGGGCTTTTGCCCACTCGACCCCCTTAAAGTAACACACACAATCAAAGACCTTTACCTCTTTGCTCGGAACTTGACATATAAATTCATTTTTGATAATGATCGAAACCGTGTAAGGTTGGAGCATGAGCTCGCGGAGCGCACCAAGCAATTCTCAGTGGCAGAGTTCCGTGCGCTCCGTGATCTCATGCTTCTTTACGACGAGAGTAATCCGGAAGAAACGGAATCTCCTTCCGTTCCGGATCCCAATCCATCCCAGGAGCCTCCATCTCCATGCCCACCTCCCCCTTCTTCCCCCAAAATGTTCCGCCTTCCTTCTAGGAAATTCCCGGATTTAATGACCTGTCCCTCAATCTGGTCCTTCGTTCAGGCCACAATACATGACCTGAAACGACAGGAATGGCAGAAGACCACCCCAAACCTAACCGAGAATCAAACTAAAGCATTAAAAACCTTACAAAAGAACCCCGAAATTGTAATAAAACAGTCAGATAAGGGGGGGAACATTGTCCTGATGACACACTTGTTCTATCAGGAGATGTGCCTATCCATACTAAATAATCATCATTGGTATTGCCGCATTTCCCCTAACCTCATTGACTCATTCACTCTTGAATTAAAGACAATCTGCATTGAGGCTTATCACAAGGGCCTAATAGAGAAGGATACCCTCGAGTATCTTGTCCCCAGATTCCCCCATCTTCCTACCTTTTATGCCCTCCCAAAAACCCACAAAAGTTTGCAAAAGCCCCCTGGACGACCTATTGTTTCAGGCATCGGTTCACTTACAGACCATGCCAGTAAGTTTGTTGATGCCTTTCTTATGCCACACGTGACCAGTCTTCCGTCCTTTATTAGAGACACTTCGGACTTATTGAGACACATTGAGGGAATCCAAGTCCCTCCTGACGCCCTGCTCGTGGCCTTGGATGTAGAGGCCTTGTACTCAAGCATCCCCCACGAGCAGGGTGTCAGGATGGCTGGCTCTTTCCTTTATGAACAGGAGAACACCTCCTGGCCGCTGGTAAATTTTGTTTTACAGTTGTTATTGTTTATCTTGACCAGGAACCACTTCATTTTTAACGATCAACTGTTCTTACAAACCCAGGGCGTGGCTATGGGCACCTCCTGTGCCCCAGCCTACGCAAACCTATATTTGGGTGCATGGGAACGTTTTCTAAATGCAAACGAATTATACAGCAGATTCATGGACAAGATATTGGTATGGTATCGATTCATAGACGACCTGTTCATTATTTGGACGGGCTCTAATGAATCCCTACTTGAGTTTGTACAGATGCTTAACATCAACGAATTGAATTTGAAGTTTACGGTGGTGTTTGATAAGAGCCAGGTCCCCTTCTTGGACCTGACTGTCATCAAACAGGCTGATGGCACACTGTACACTGACCTTTACAGGAAGCCGACAGCGGGAAACACCCTCTTATATGCCTCGAGTGCCCACCCTAAACCCCTTATTCGAAGTATCCCATTTGCCCAATACTTACGATTGCGGAGGAATTGTACAATACCAACAGACTTTAAGAGACAGGCAGATGAATTACGAGATCGTCTCCTTGCCCGTGGATACACCCACACTAATTTGAAAAGGGCCTACAACAGGGCGTGCCTTCGATCTAGGCACTCCCTGCTGTATGATCCCTCTAAAAACATCAAAAAACGTATACATGAATCAGTACGATTCATCACAACGTACTCTGCACATCATAATGAATTACGCAATATATTGCAAGGTAACTGGCACATCCTCACTGAAAACAATATTTTGAAGAAATATGTCAAACAACAACCCGAACTGGTGTTTCGTCGGGCTTATTCATTACGTGACCGACTGACCAATAGTCATTACACCACAGAAGATACAACACACACATCACCCAGGGGCACCTACAGATGTGGCAGCTGTTCAAGATGCCCGTGGGTGATGGAGGGTGATCATTTTCTATTACCCAATGGCGAGGATTTTTACCCCCCTTTCTCTGCCAATTATGGCACAAAGGGTATTGTTTATCTTATGATTTGTATTTGTGGAGCCTTTTATATAGGCAAGACCTTTAGAGAATTTCGGCAACGTATGGGTGATCACCTTTATGATTCAAATGTAGGGAAATTAACAACAGTAGGGCGTCACATTGGACTATATCATAGATATGACCTTTCTGTCGTAAGGTTCTTTATCTTGGAAATAATTCCACAACACCCACGGGGTGGAGACTGGAATAGGACTATCTTACAGAAAGAATGTTTGTGGATTGAGCATCTCGATGCCACAACCTTTCCAGGACTAAATGAAATGAACTCCTATAAATCTTTCTTACGCTAATATTCAGTTCCTGTTCCAGCCTCCTAGATGGCGGCGGTCCCCCCCTTCCCTTCCTTCCCCCCCCTTCCTTTTTCCCCCCTCCCTTCTTCCCCTCCCCTCCTCCTTTCCCTCTTCCCTCCCCTCCCCCTCCTCCCCTCCCCCTCTCCCCCTGGTCCTCCCCTCCCCTTGAAAAAACCCACTGATGTCCTAATTGCCAATTATCCCTAAACAGGTTGTGGCATTAATGCGGAGGCGTTTATCTGCCCCAAAAAATATATATATATATATATATGGACATTAGAGGGTAATTATGTGACGTTATCTCCATACCCTATCTTGGCAAAAAAGACCCTGAACTCTGAACTAATAGCCAAGCACTGTGATGGGGTAATCCCACGCTATTTATATATATGTAGTATTGAATATGCTTATCATTTTATATGCAATACAAATGTCTATGTATTTCTGTTTACAATGCAGCGAATTTTCGGAGCTCAGACACCCTGGTTGATTGATTGGGCCGTGCACCTGGTTTCTTCCCCTTCCTATTGGCGCGTGGAGTGTCGTCCCCGGCTGTGAGCACCAATTGGAGCTCTCAGTTTGTAGCCTATGACCTGGCGCTATGCCATTGGGTCAGCAGCTACACACCCACGCACGCACGTGCAGGGGGTGGTGGGACGTTGGACGGCGGCGGCGTCGCAATTCGATGACGTCACACGCCGTCCAGGGATACCTACAAAAGCGGCTGATACAGCCGCTTCTGTGAGTTAGCACGGACGCTCTCCCTGGGGACACATGTGGATTTCCTCTAGTCGAGGTGAGTAGGCTTGATGCCTGTTACTAAGGCTGCTTTCCTTCTGACCTGGCAATTGTTTTTTATGGATAAATATCTCCTCTTTTGGACTCCTCAGTTGGACCGATTGTCTAGCGATTGCCTTTATCCTGACAATGTAAGGCTATTACATAAGACTGATTCTACCTTATTCCTTGTGCCCCAGTAATTTGCGTACTATTAATGTAGTGATGGTAAGGCCCCCTTGGGGAATTTTCCTATTATTGATCGGTCATCCTGGTGATGGGTGCCTTGAACCTCAGTAATGTGCTTGGTGATAGATCCTTTTAATTTACCACCTTTTTACTTAATTCTCATCTTCTATAATCCTCCTATGTAACACTACACTTGTGTGTGTGTATATGTTGGTGTTCCCTAAATAAGATTTTTGACCTCACGCTTCCCACTGGCCCTTAACTTCCCTTTTCCTTCCCTTTCCCCTCACAGTTTCTGTTTCTTCTTTCTTTTTTAATCTTTTTAATCCTTGATCACAATCCAACCCTCTTTCTTTCCCCCCCCCCTTCCTCTCCCTCCCTCTCACCTTTCTTTCCTTCCTTACCCTTCACACCTTATTAATACCTTTGCCTTTTTTTCCCCCTTCCCTTTCCCCCACATTTCTTTTCTCTCTTTTATGTTTCATTGCCTACTTCTTCTTTTTTAACCAATATCCTCCTGTTCCTTCACCATTCTTTTCTCCCCTTTCCCCCCCCCCCCTTTCTTTTCCTTTTTTTCCCTTCCTCTTTCTACCACCAACCCCTTTTTTCCACCCCTTTCCCACTTCCCCTCTTTCTCCCCCCTTCCTCCCCCGTGCCAATTTTCTCGCTCGTTCCCCCCTGTCCTTTCCCTTCTTCCCCCCCCCCCCGTCTTTTCCCTTTTTTCTTCATTCCTCTTCTTTTCTTTCCCTTCTTTGTCTTTTCTGGTCACTAATACACCTTCTTCACCCCCTGGTGATCCATACCTCAATAATTAACCGACCATCCCCTATACATATTATTCATTCTATTCCTTACCCCAATAGAGCCCGTCTAAATAAAATATCCCCCTCCACGCGCCACAGAGGGCTTTTGCCAGGCTTCACGTCTGATCATATGACCAACCTGGGTGAGTGCTTTGCTCCACTATATAATGCACTGTTTTGAATTATACACAATGTATACATATACTGTATATTTTGCTTGTTTATTTATTTGTTTATACATACCTTTTAGAACATAATCTCCTCCTGAAGAAGCGGTAAAACCGCGAAACCGGTCGAGGTCATCGATTCCACTAAGACACAGTCTGTTACTTACTTTCTGATGTATAATGTGGGGATTGTTCTTAAATTGTCTTTTGTATTATATTTGTATTTTCTTTGTTAAATAAATATCGATACCTTTTATCAGATCGTCTGTATCAGTGCCGCAAAAAGTCCCTCCCAAAATCCCTCTCCCCCCAACCCCTGACCTAAATACTGACTTTCATTGGCCCCAAGCAGCCAAAAGTAGTCAAATTATTGTGGTTGTATCATTTTCTATATTCAATGGGATGTAGGCACACCCTTTACTTCTTGTACCCCTATTTTATAAGAGGCGATACTCTCCCCTTTTTTTCAATCACCAGGAAATAAACACAAGATTATTTAGTGGCAAATTAACTCAATGTATTGGTATAAGTTAGAATAAATGATGGTTTGAGCATAAATGATCACAACGAAGGTAAGTTCAGACATAGTTTGCTAAACAGTATATTCACTATGTCAACTTAGAATATCATTTTGTACCAAATTCAGCAGTAAACAATGCATGCACATAAGCATTGACTGACTGCAATATGAATAATAAAACTATAACTAGTCTAGAGTGCACTCTAGGAGGATGGCTAGGATATGGTGCAGTGTCCAAAGAGGTTCCACTTAGCACACCTGTAGATAGTAAGTAATGGTCTCTGTGTAGCAGCTTTAAAGGGGCAGTATTGGGGCCCAATTGTACCATTGGTGTACATGAAAATACACCCATTTAAACACGCAGGCAGCAATAAGGCTATTAGATAGCTGTAAGGCCAGTTCCTAAAGGGGTTAGTATCTCTCTCTCTCTCTCTCTCTCTCTCTCTCTCTCTCTCCCTCTCTCTCTCTCTCTCTCTCTCTCTCTCTAGCAGTAGATAGAAAATCCCCACAGCAGCTGCTCACCAGTTCCATAAATGATATTGTAGCTCACCATCTGGCCACACACACTGATTAGTCCACTCTCTGCTCTGCACCCAGATGACTGAGTCCAAGTCCGTGAGCAGATTTTTTACTTCATCAGAGGGAGAGATCCCTTCTAGGGGACACAGAGGACGAAAGCAAGGAAGCTGATAGGAGCCGAATGGCACATACATCTGTGACCTATTAAGACCCCGCAGAGGGTTATATCTGCAGGCCCATATGACCTTGCTAATATAGGCGGTCCAACTTGTCTGGTAACGCTGTCCATATTTTTTCTTCTGGTGTACTTCTCAAGGGGTTGCTTTCCCTTATCTTGGTGTAGGTGGATCTACCTCTCAAAGTTATCTTCACGTTTTGATCGTATTTATTCACTACATTTTTTTGGACTTAAATCTTTGTTATTGGGACGTATTTATCATATATATTTACCCATTATTTATATTTACATTCACATATGTACTATTTGAGTATATAGTATACTTATTTGATTATTTATGTTATTGTTTATGATCATTTTTTCACTATTTAACAATTTACTATATTGTTCAATATTAGCGTGACCTTTTTTCTTTTTTATACATTTCTTATACATGAGTATCGCATGTTTACAGGTGTCGCAGCTTTGTCTTCAGTAATCTTTTTTTTTCACATATTTTCACCTTTAGCGCGGTCCCCCGTTGAGAATTTACACCGATATTCAGCAGTGAAGGTGCACACTGGACAGCAATGTGCACTTTTTGTGTTCCCTCATATCAAGAGGAAGCTGTGCCTTCTACAGTCAAATTGCAGCTCTTTCCCCTGCTTTTGGTAATCTCTCTCTGGTGAATGCAGTTTAAAAGCTCTTGATTACAGAAGAGTCTTTCTCCTCTGGACAACAGTTCACACACTGCAGTGCTAGCTGACTTGGTCTATTGAACTCTTCCTGCTCAGCAGGTCCCTCCTCTTGCTGATATATGTTTGTTAACCAGTTCAGCACCACAGGGCAGAAGCTACAGAGAGCAGCTGCAGCCAGCATTTCTCTCACTCTCCATTCTAATGCCGCGTACACACTATCATTTTTCGGCATGTAAAAAACAACGTTTTTCAGCCTCTAGAAAAAAACGTTGTTTTTTCCAACTTCATCATTAAAACAACGTTGCCCACACAAGATCGTTAAAAAAAATGCTCTAGCAAAGCGCGGTGACGTACAACACGTACAACGGCACTATAAAGGGGAAGTTCCATTCGGATGACGCCACCCTTTGGGCTGCTTTAGCTGATTTTGTGTTAGTAAAAGATGATTCACGCTTTTCTGTCTGTTACAGCAGCGTGAGGAATGTGCTTACTCCATTACGAACGGTAGTTTTACCAGAACGAGCGCTCCCGTCTCATAACTTGCTTCTAAGCATGCGCAGGTTTTTAACGTCATTTTAGCCCACACGCGATCATTTTTTACAACCCGAAAAACAAAATTTTTTAAAAAGTTTTTAAAAAATGCAGCATGTTTGAATTTTTTTTGTCACTTTACAGAACCCGGAAAATTATGTGAAGCCCACACACGATCATTTTATATAAAAAAAATTAAAACGTTGTTTTTTACATGCCGAAAAATGATCATGTGTATGCGGCATTAGCCAAGTGCCTGGCTACACTTAGTTCATTTTGTATTAGTAAACTCCCAGCAGGCATAAATAGCATCTCTCTGGAAGAAAACATGAGCTAGTCTATGATGTAAATCAGAACTTCAGCCTTTTTTGTCACAATACACTTCTAAAACACAGAGGAGTAAACTAAAGCTCATTATACCCATTACCTGCTATATATATATATATATATATATATATATATATATATATATATATATATATATATATATATATATATATATATATATATATATATATTAATTATTATTATTATTATTATTATTAAAGAGCCCCCATTTTTTTTTTATAAAAAAATGTACATTTTTTTTATATATATATTTTTTTATTAAAGGGCTCAGAGGTCCCCAGGGCCCCATGTGGCAACACCCCTTTTTCATTTATTTTTTATAAATGTTTATTTTTAAATTTTTTATTAAAAGGCCCAGAGGTCCTCAGGGGCCCAGAGGTCCCCAGGGCCCCGGATGGCAACCTCCCTTTTTTTATGTATTTTTTATAAATGTTTATTTTTTTTATTAAAGGGCCCAGAGGTTTCTTTCTTTTAAAGGGTCCAGAGGTCCCCACGGCCCTGGATAGGTACCCCCCTTTTTTATATATATATATTTTTCTTTATTTCCCCCTCTGCTTCTCAATTTGCGGCAGCCCCCCCGCTTCTCAATTTCAGGCGGCAGCACCCCCCCCCCGGTTCTCTGCTCCAGGGGGCCCATGCCTTAAGCTGTGTAAGGGGCCCAAAATTCCTGATGGCGGCCCTGCGCATACCTCCCAACACGCAGGGCAGGACTTTCCCACACAGACAGCTTCTTCCCACAGTCCCGCGAAAGGGTTAATTTTCCCGCACTGCAAGAGGAGGCAGCACGGAAGCAGGAAGAACCAGAGCGGTGTGTAGAGGACTGTGGCTGCTGAAAGGAAGAAAGCCAACAGTCGGGCTAATGACAGTCTGTGGTGGCCCCGGCTGTCGGCACAGGTGAGAGGCACTCCCCCCGCTCAACAACTGCAAACCCCCCCCAGGAGGAACCGGAGCAGTGTGTGGATGTCTGCTGAAGGGAAGAGAGCGGACACATTCCGTGCACAGGTGAGAGGCACCCCCCCGCTCAACAACTTTAATTCGCACCCCCCCCGCTCAACAACTTTAATTCACCAACCCCCCCGCTCAACAACTATGACCCCCCCCCCTCGCTCAACATCTTCGATCCCCCCCCCCAATTCTCGGCTCCAGGGGGCCCCTTCAACACTCAAGCCCAGGGGCCCCCACCACCCTAAGTCCTGCCCTGCATGTTTCCAATTTCCATAATTTCACTGAAATTTCATGAAAATTTAAAGTCTTGGTTTCGCATAGCCCTATTCATTAGACCAAGTGACAAGCTACAGCATCCATCATGTGTAGGCCACTTTAACATGTCAGCCATGATTATTACCACAACGATGTCATAACATTGAAGTCTGTGGTATGCTCCTGGCAAGAATCCTTCTAAATGTTTCTGAATACTGGGTGCCAACAGGTACATTAAGGACCGAGCCTAAGTAAAAGGTAGCCCAATTTTTTTTATATTGTGAAAGATAATGTTACACAAATTAAATTGAAACTCAACATGTTATTCTTCAAAGCTGCGTGCGCTCGTGGAATGGCGACAAACCTTTACCCTTAAAAATCTGCATAGGCGACATTTAAAAAGTTCTACGGGTTGCATGTTTTGAGTTACAGAGGAGGTCTAGGGCTAGAATTATTGATCTTGCTCCAACGATCGCTGCGATAACACATCATTTTCATATGCAGGCGCTGCTCACGTATGCATTAGCTTCTGCGTGCATGCTCATAAGGATGGGGGGCTTTAAAAAAATATCTTATTTATTTTACTTTTTTTTATTTATTTTGACAAAATTGGGTCACTTTTATTCCTATTACAAGGAATGTAAACATTCTTGTAATAGAACAAAAAGCATGACAGGTTCACTTAAATATGAGATCTGGGGTCAAAAAGACCTCAGATCTCATATTTACACTAAAATGCAATAAAAAAATTGTCATGCTAAAAAAATAAAAAAGTCCCTTTAAGAGCATTGGGCGGAAGTGACTTTGGAGACGGGTGGGGACATCTACCTCTCGATCGTCTCCATACACAGCAAGCGAGCAGACCGAATCGCCCCTGCGACGGCTCCAGAGAGCGGACGGTAGGGGGGCCCTCTCCCACCGCCGACAAAAGTGATCTTGCGGTGTATCCGCTGCAGAGGCCACTCTTATCGTGTAGCAGACTGGCCGCTGAAGAAGAGGATACCGGGGTTATGGTAGCTAGCTGCTACCATAACAACGGTATTCCTCTTCAAACAGCCGACATATAACGACGGCGGGCGGTCCGTAAGTGGTTAAAAGTTATGATCCATTTAACCATCTGCACAGTAACTACCTTCAGCGCTTCAGAAAACACTATTCAATGTTCAATCAGGCAAGATGATAATCCTTTATTCAACATTGATTGGAAGTTAATTTTGTGTTAATAGGCAGAACATGAACAATGAACACACAGGCTTCTAAGAATTATTCATCTGTTTGCAAAAGAATACCCTAAATCAGTCAGGAAAGAGACAGCTGAAATAAAATTGCCCATTGGTAATTTGGCTTCCTTTATTTCTGTTCCTTTATTTCCTTATAGCTGCTGACATCACAAATGATAAAAATTAATAAAGTATTCAGAGTACTTTATTAAGAAAGGTGATATAGTAGCTTTTAGTGACAGAAGCGTGGTGCTGCTACTTCTCTATGTAATGTTCTCCTGTATTGCTCCTGGAGGGCTATATCCTACCATAAGTCCACAATCTCCCCTCACACTTCCAAAAATGCCAACACTAAACTTCACGCTAATCCTTCCTGTAACCCTAGCACTAACCCTCACATTTTCCTCCCAGTATGCCTAACAAAATTGACCTTATAACCCTAACACTTGCCCTCACAATAATCCTCCCTGTAACCTCAACACCAACCAACTCTTCAACCCTATTGCTAACCTTTATGTCACGTACACACGATCAGTCCATCCGATGAGAACTGACCGATGGACCGTTTTCATCGGTTAACCGATGAAGCTGACTGATGGTCCATCGCGCCTACCCACCATCGGTTAAAAAAACGATCGTGTCAGAACGCGGTGACGTAAAACACAACGACGTGCTGAAAAAAACGAAGTTCAATGCTTCCAAGCATGCGTCAACTTGATTCTGAGCATGCATGGATTTTTTACTAACGATCATTTTTTTTCTATCGGTTAGGAATCCATCGGTTAAATTTAAAACAAGTTGGCTTATTTTTAACCGATGGATAAATAACCGATGGCGCCCACACAGGATCGGTTTGGACCGATGAAAACGGTCCATCAGACCATTCTCATCGGTTTACCGATCGTGTGTACGCGGCATTAGTGTAACCCTAACACTACTCCTCCTTGTAACCCTTTTATTAACCATCTGTAACCCCAACACTAACTTCCCCATAATCAGAACTCTAACCCTCCCTATAACCTAAATATCCACCCCCGTGTAACCCTAATACTAACCTTATTTGTAACTGAAACATGCCTATAATTATAGCACTAACCCTCACTGTAACCCTAATATTTACAACCCTGCAAACCCAACAATAACCTTCTTTGTAACTCTAATGCCCCATACACACGATTTGAATTTCCGATAGAAAAAGTCAGATGGACTTTTTCCATCGGATTTTCCAATCGTGTGTAGCCCCATCTGAGTTTTTTCATTGGAAATTCTGATGAATTCCATCGAACTTTAGAATGGAATTCCGTCAGAATTCTGATGTGATTTGGCAAAAGCCTGATCGGGTGTACACGGCATAACACTAACTATACTGTAACCCTCACACTAACCCTTCCTGTATCTGTAAATCTAACCTCACTGTAACCCTAAAGCCCTGTACACACGATCGGTTTGTCGGACCGTTTTCATCGGACACACTGATCGTGTGTGGCCCCCATCGGTTTGTTTTCCATCAGTTAAAAAAAATAGAACATGTTTTAAAATTTTCCTATGGATAAAAAACTGATAGAAAAAAAACAATCGTCTGTGTGGAAGTCCATCGGTCAAAAATCCACGCATGCTCAGAATCAGGTCGACGCATGCTCGGAAGCATTGAACTTCATTTTTCTCAGCACATCGTAGTGTTTTACGTCACCGTGTTGGACACGGTCGGATTTTTGACTGATGGTGTATAGGCAAGACTGATGAAAGTCAGCTTCATCGGATATCGGACGAAAAAATCCATCGGATTAGATTCCATCAGATATCCGATAGTGTGTACAGGGCATAACACTAACCATAACTGTAAACTACACTCTAACCCTTCCTGTAACCCCATCACCAACACTTTCATTAGCCCAGAGCAACCAAATGCAAAAATGTTCCATTGCATTACTGCTCTTTGCATATTATCCTTGTACATAGCAGTAGAATGGAGGTGGCTTGATGTGTGGAAACAAATGAGAATTCACCTTTCAAAGTTTGGTTGCTCTAAACTGATGAAATGTGGCCCTGTTAAAAAAAAAATGGAAATAATCATTGCCCATATTTGAACTAATAGTAACTATGGACATGCCATCAAAGATAGGAAACTGCAGAGAAAAAAAACCTGCAATCTTATAACCATTGAAGTACTTGGGGCCAGATCCTCAAAAGGGATACGCCGGCGTAACTGCTGTTACGCCGTCGTATCCCTGTTTCTAACTATGGAACTGATCCACAGAATCAGTTTTCCATAGTTAGGCAGAAGATCCGGCATGTGTAAGGGACTTACACTGCCGGATCTTAGGATGCAGTACCGCATCCGCCGCTGGGGGCATTTTGTGTCGAAATGCCGCCTCCGGTATGCAAATTAGCACTTACGGAGATCCACGAAGCTTTTCAGCTTCGTTTTTCTCCGTAAGTTTTAGTTTGCAAACGCAAAATTAGGGCTGCTTTTACAAAGTCTAAACTGTTTACACCTTGTAAAAACAGACCCTTCTGTCCAGCGACGCGATTTTTTTTTTTTTTATTTGAATTTTTTTTTTCGCCGTATATTTTTTTTTCCCGACGCAACTATATTGACCCGTCACAATCCACAAAGCTCGTCACGACGTCACGAGCATGCGCAGTACGGCCGGCGCGGGAGCGCGCCTAATTTAAATGGGAATCGCCCCCATGAAAATAGGAACGCCTTGCGCCGGCGGAATTTAAGTTACACAGCCAAAAATTTCTAGGTAAGTGCTTTGTGGATCGGGCACTTAGGTAGAAATTTTAAGGCAGTGTAACTTAAATGGAAAAAATTAAGTTACGCCGGATCTTTGTGGATTACCCCCTAAGATCTCCCTAATTTCTTACCTGGATGTGCTCTCTGTTTTGGAATCAAATCTAAGTTAAACACTGTGGGCCAGATCCACATACATCGGCGCATATATAGGCCGGCGTAGCGCATCTCATTTCCACTATGCTCAACTCAGAGAGGCAAGCACCGCATCCTCAGAGCATTTCCTTCCAACGTTGCGCCGGCGCAATGTAAATTCCTAGGCGTAAGCTGGCGTAATTCTAAGTAGGAAGGAAGTGGGCGTGTTCCATTTAAATGAACTGTGACCCCATGCAAATGAAGGGCCGAACGAACGGCGCATGCGCCGTGACGCTGACTATGTCCCGCGCCCCTCTGTGCATGCTCAGAACTAGGCCCGGCGTAATCCCTGAGATACGCCCAGGGCATAAATACGCCCAGACATGCGCCCGTTGAGCGCAAAAGTACATCCGCTTGTTTCCCCCCCTAAAGCAAGGTACTTTTTGCTGGTTTGTTTTTTGAGCCATGTCTGCTCCAGCTTCTGTGAAGAGGAGGAAGCTGAACTTTTCTGCCCAGGATATGGAGGTGATCATCAGGGCCATGTCCCGCTATGATGTCTACCTCCATGGTGCAGAGAGTGGCAACACGACTAAGGCCAGGAAGACGGAGATCCTGACGCAGATTGCGGCAGATGTCAATGCTTTGGGATAGGAGGTCAGGACCACCAATGACATCCAAAAAAAATAAACGACCTGCGTTGCCTGGTCCGAGGTAAGATGGCCAAGATCAGGACTCATGCCAGGGGCACTGGAGGGGGACCAGCAACTACTCTCACGCTCACTCCTGATGAGCAGGTTGTTGCCCAGTGTCTCCACAGGCATCAAGTGGAGGGAGTGGAGGGCTTTGACTCCATTGAGGATGCCTTGAGGACAGGTAAGTGTGTTTTATCTCCTATCTGGTGTGTAGCATGTGTGGGGGTGGAAGGGAACATGTGACAAGTGTGTGGCTCCACCAACATGTGAATGTTTTGTGTCATCCTCAGATGTGCAGGAGGGAGCGGGGCCATCTGATGCTGGTGGCCAGTCCACACCATCCCCCGAACATCAGTCAGAGTCTGAACCCCTGGGAAGCTGTGAGTCATCGGTGGAGGGGAGTAGCCACACCTCTACTCAGGAGGTGGTTGAGGAGACGGTGACCAGTGATAATGAGGTTTGCCTCTACTTGGAGGAGTCTACCCCTTTGGCTGGGCCCTCTCAGACCTCCACCTCCATCAGGGGAAGCCCCTCAGGGTCCTCCCCCAACAGGTCACCCCCCCATAAGGGTCTCCCCTTCTACACGGCCCCAAGCCTCTCCTGGCCCCAAGAAGACTAGGGGGGTGTCTGAGTTTCTCCCGCAAGATCTCAAGAGGGAACAGGTCCGCCAGACCCGCCATCTGGGTGAGGTTGCCGTCCAGATGGAGCGTGTGGCAGCCAGCATGGCCTCCTCTGCACAGATGTTTGAGAGTGTCCAGGACGTCAGTGCTGCTGTTGTCACCTGCCTGGGGTATCTGCAGGCCACCACAGCAGGCCTTGTGGAAGAGGTCCACACCCTGGCAGAGGCCGTGCGGGAAAATACAGGGGAGGCAGTCAAGGCTGCTGCAGGCCGACACCAATGCGGTCCTCACCCGCATCGCCCTGGCATTGGAGGGCAGGCAGCCAGCCATGGAGCGACCAGGGGATGCTCCTCCTCCTCCTGATTTCCCCCCCGATGAGGCTCCCATGAGGAGCTGGGGCCGTGGCCGTGGCACCAGGCGTGGGCCACGACAGCGGAGATGATTGTGGTGTTTTTTTTTTATAATACTCAGGTTATGAGTTATATTTTTTTTTGGTAGACCCAGCACACGGTGAGGAGTGCTGGCTACAGTGTGACTGATGTGTGAATATGGGGGTGACATTCCTCCCGGCAAAGGGGTGTCACCCTCGGTCGTTGGGGAGAAGTGATCCCCACGACCCGTGTGAATGTGGTATGAATGGACAGTAACATAATTGGAGCCTTGACGTGGCGTTGCTGCTCCCAAGTCCTGCATGGTGGACTTGGGCTAATCCAATGTGATGTGGATGTGGTGTGTGAGCTAGGGACCACAGTGGTGTGCATGCGTGCATTCTCCTTGTGCCATGATGAATGTGTGTGTTTAACGTGCAAAGATGCCTACTGTGAGGCATCTCTTGACTGCTTTTCCCTCAGCAGACAGGGTAGCCTCTTTTAGGGGGGGGGGAATTTCTGGTTCGGGGGTCAGGTCATCACGTATGACAATCTCCAGGTCCTTTCTCACGGCGAAGTTGTGCAGCACGCAACATGCACCGATGATCTGGCACACAAAGTTTGGGGAATACAACAGGATCCCCCCGGACTTATCCAGGCATCGGAAACGGGACTTTAGGAGGCCAAAGGTGCATTCCACCACTGCACGGGTACGTATGTGTGCATCATTGTATCTTCTCTCTCCTGTGGTTTGGGGATCCCCTAATGGAGTCATGAGATGGGGCTGCATATGCAGAATCAACTGAAAGGGAAAAGACAGGAGGATATTAGTCGTGCATGTGCCCCTCGTGATGTCTGGATCATGTGGTCGGACATTCATGCCTGACTCCCATGTCACTCACCAACCAGCCAGCTGTTCCCATACACGTTCTGTTCAAATTCTGTGGGGATGTTGCTTTGATGGTATATGTAGCTGTCGTGGCTGGATCCTGGGTGTTTGGCACGGACGTGCCATATGAGGCATTGGGCATCTGCTATCACCTGTACGTTGATGGAATGCCAATGCTTACGATTGTGGTATATGTGCTCTGTGGCACGGGGGGGCCGTAGTACCACATGTGTGCAATCAATGGCCCCCACGGTGCGTGGGAATCTTGCAATACTGTAGAAATTACGCATTGCCTTCTGCCGCAGATGCTCCTGGGTGGGTCTGATGAAGTGGTGGGACATGCGTCTGAGGATTGCGGGGACAACCTGGTGCACACATCTGCTAATGGAGGATTGTGCCATCCCAGCCACAACTCCACTTGTACGCTGGAACGAGCCACTGGCAAGGAAATGGAGTGTTGCCAGTACCTTGACCAGTGGCTCCACTGCATGTGAGCGTTCTGTCTGACTGGTGATGTCATCATGCAGGGTTGTGGCTAATTCTAGGATGGCAGCAGGGCTGAATCTGAAGATGCGATACACCTCCGATTCCCCCATGCCAAAGACGTTTAGGCACGGTCGGTATATCCTCTCCTGTGCCCTCCTCCTACGCGCCTGTGAAGCCAGTATTATAGCTATGACCATGGATGCCCCTGGCATGTTGGCATACAGATTGTTGTCCTGCAAGTGTGGATGCTCAGCTCGTCCGTAACGGTGCTGCTGCAGCTGCTCTCCGGCTGACCTGTGCATGTCTGCTACTGACTTACCCCTGCTTTATGAGGGGTAACTTTAGGCCGGACGTACAACTTATGAGCGGCGTGCGTAGCCCACGTAGGGCGCACGTACGTTCGTGGATCGCCGTATCTCCCTCATTTGCATATTTTAATAGGAAATCAATGGGAGCACCAGATGCGTCCAGCGTTTATATGCGCCCACACCACACCGGCGTAGAAAAGTTATGTTGGTCGGAAGAAGCCGATTTTCAGGCGTATCTAGTTCTGTGGATACGCGCATAGTTACACCAGCGCATATATACACTTACGCCGCGCATCTAGATATACGCCGGCGTAAGTGCTTTGTGGATCTGGGCCTGTATTTATAGTTTACAAAAGACAAACAAAATTACACTTAGGAACACTGCAAAACCAATAACTGGTCATGTGTTTGATAGAATAGCCCAGTTTCTCTAAATATAACCAGGATGGTTGCCAAATTAAGCCCTTGTATTCCCACTTCAGATATCCAAATGATTAATTTTCAACAACTCAACCTTCAGGTCAATCTTACTTTATGTATCTGAAAAAATATTACTAAATCCATGGTATTTAACTGCATCCAGCATAGAAAGCAGGGCACTATACACAGGGCTATTCTTGGATTCAGCCAAAACTAGGCTGAACATATAAAAAAAAATAAAAAAAATGCAAAAGTTTAAACAAGGAGATAACGAACATGTTTTTTCCTAGAGCGCGAAAGATAACGTAGTATTTATTGTAATAGGCAACACCTTTGGTTCCCTTTTTTCCATTTATTCAGACACCACACCAAACAGCTAATTCTTAAAGTGAACTTGTGCCCAGATTATGCACACTATTTACATAATTTTAACAAGCAGTAAAAAGCAAGTTAAAAAAAGTCCTTATTCATCTCTGTAGCTATCAGCATAGTGAAGAAGTTTGTCTTTAAATTTCACAGTAGAATCTTTGTTATCTCTGGGGACCTTTGGACCTTTTAAGAATGGATTACTTCACAGTACAAGCAGCCAAAGGTCAGAGATGGCTTGTTTTAAAAGTTATTTTACTGCTTATAAATGATCAAATGTTCATATTCTAGGCACACGTGCAAATTAAAATGATCTTGTGCTTTGCCCTCATAGGGCAAGACAACATGTTCACTTACAATTGAAATTTTACCATCATAAACCAGCATTTTCAATTTGGAAACTTTCTTTTTTTTTAACTGCAGAACATACAGTATGTATTTTTCTGCAATAAAAACTCCTTTCCTTCCTGCTCTCAAACTTCTTTAGATTCTCAACATTCCTCAGTGCAAGGATGAATTAACTTTTGTGTACATACATAGGAGTTAAGTGATCCTAGTTCAGCCAAGATGGCCAGGGAAGCATGGGTGAAAATGTCACATCTCTTCCATTCACACATCTCTTCCATTCAATCTGCCTACAGGAGCAGGAGAAGAATCTCTATATACAGTATCTCACAAAGGGGATTACACCCCTCAATATTTTGTTATATCCTTTAATGTGACAGCACTGAAGAAATTACATTTTGCTACAATGTAAAGTAACTCAACACACAGCCATTAATTAATTAAAGCCATTAATTAACCGCTGGCAACAAAAATGTCTAAATTGAGCCCAACTAGCCATTTCCCTCCCTGGTGTCATGTGACTCATTAGTGTTACAAGGTCTCAGGTGTGAATAGGGAGCAGGTGTGTTACATTTGGTGTTATTGCTCTCACACTCTCATACTGGTCACTGGAAGTTCAACATGGCACCTAATGGCAAAGCACTTACTGAGGATCTGAAAAAAAGGATTGTTGCTGTACATAAAGATGGCCTAGGCTATAAGAAGATTGTCAATACAAAGCGTGTGTGGCAGCAGCCAGGTGAGGAGTACAAAGACAAGTGTGTCTTGCCTACAGTCAAGCATGGTGCTGGGAGTGTCATGGTCTGGGGCTGCATGAGTGCTGCCGGCATTGGGGAGCTAAAGTTCACTGAGAGAACCATGAGAGTCAACATGTACTGTGACATACTGAAGCAGAACATGATCCCCTCCCTTCGGAGACTGGGCCGCAGGGCAGTATTCCAACATGATAATAACCCAAAACACACCCCCAAGGCAACCACTGCCTTGCTAAAGAAGCTGAGGGTAAAGGTGATGGACTGGCCAAGCATGTGAAACTCTGGTGAACTTCATGCCCAAGAGGGTTAAGGCAGTGCTGGAAAATAATCGTGGCCACACAAAATATTGACACTTTGGACCCAATATTGGCATTTTCACTTACGGGTGTACTCACTTTTGTTGCCAGTGGTTTTGACAATAATGTGTGTTGAGTTATTTTGAGTGGGCAGTAAATTTACATTGTTATTCAAGCGCTACACTCACTACTTTACATTGTAGCAAAGTGTCATTTCTTCAGTGTTGTCACATGAAAAGATATAATAAAATATTTACAAAAATGTGAGGGTGTACTCACTTTTGTAAGATACTGTAAGATCCAAATCACTCTGATTGGAGCTTACATGTTTTTAAGGACTCTCTCTTTATGTGACAGTATTCAGTGGTGCTTGGCATCCCTACATCATGAAATAAAGGAGAGTGGGTCACGTGCTCCACATACTACAAAATACCAGGAATTTTTATTTCATTCCAGGTGCAGTGGTATGAAAGCAAAATGGATGTTACTATATGTATTAGTCTGGAATAGAATATAATATACTTGGATGAGTCTAAAAGACTTGAGAGTTACAGTAAACAATAAGCTTCGTAGCACTAAATGTCAGGATCAATGACAAGAAGCAGCTGCTAAAGCATAGAAAATCCCAGGTTCATTCACCATGCTTGGCACTAATCAGATGGCTGCTTTCATTTTGAAAGCTAACTTGAATAACATCTGAAACATATGTAATAGCACCACTTGTCTCTTCTTCACTAAACCCTACTCAAAATCTGAATTGATTATGTCATACCAGAGCAGGCCAATCGCAGCCTGCGTTCCGGTTTCGGGCGGCCCATCTGGTAATTTTTACATATATATCTTTTGTGCCCCCCAAGGAACCCCCGAGCGCCGAGGGCCACAAAAGATATGCTGGTTTCCTTGGGGGGGATGGGACAAGTCCCGTCTCCTGCGCTGCCATTGGACAACTATTCTGTCCTTCATAGGAGGTGGGACTTTCAATTAAAGAGGCCTCTGAGAAAACAGGAGTTTGTCCTGAATGCCTGTTGGTGCTTGTCCCGCCCCCTCCCTGTTTCCTCCAAGGCTGCAGATAGGCATGAATCAGGCTGCACTGATGGCAATGGTGAGTCTGCATTCATGTCAATGTGGGTGCTGCTTTCATGGCAATGGAGTGGGTGCTGCATTCATAGCAATGGAGTGGGTGCTGCATTCATGGCAATGGAGTGGGTGCTGCATTCATGGCAATGGAGTGGGTGCTGCATTCATGGCAATGGAGTGGGTGCTGCACTCATGGCAATGGAGTGGGTGCTGCACTCATGGCAATACGGTGGGTGCTGCATTCATGACAATATGGTAGATGCTGCATTCATCCTGCATTCATGGCAATGGAGTGGGCAGCATTCATGGCAATGGAGTGGGCTGCATTCATGGCAATGGAGTGGGTGCTGCATTCATGGCAATGGAGTGGGTGCTGCTTTCATGGCAATGGAGTGGGTGCTGCATTCATAGCAATGGAGTGGGTGCTGCATTCATGGCAATGGAGTGGGTGATGCATTCATGGCAATAGAGTGGGTGCTGCATTCATGGCAATGGAGTGGGTGCTGCATTCATGGCAATGGAGTGGGTGCTGCATTCATGGCAATGGAGTGGGTGCTGCACTCATGGCAATACGGTGGGTGCTGCATTCATGACAATACGGTAGATGCTGCATTCATCCTGCATTCATGGCAATGGAGTGGGCAGCATTCATGGCAATGGAGTGGGTTGCATTCATGGCAATGGAGTGGGTGCTGCATTCATGGCAATGGAGTGGATGCTGCTTTCATGGCAATGGAGTGGGTGCTGCATTCATAGCAATGGAGTGGGTGCTGCATTCATGGCAATGGAGTGGGTGCTGCATTCATGGCAATGGAGTGGGTGCTGCATTCATGGCAATGGAGTGGGTGCTGCATTCATGGCAATGGAGTGGGTGCTGCATTCATGGCAATGGAGTGGGTGCTGCACTCATGGCAATACGGTGGGTGCTGCATTCATGACAATACGGTAGATGCTGCATTCATCCTGCATTCATGGCAATGGAGTGGGCAGAATTCATGGCAATGGAGTGGGCTGCATTCATGGCAATGGAGTGGGTGCTGCATTCATGGCAATGGAGTGGGTGCTGCATTCATGGCAATACAGTGCTGCATTCATAGCACTTGTGAGGCTGCAGATGGGCACTGACCCTTATTTTGCTTCACAGTTCTTTATTTAAAATGTAAGATTTTTTCCTGAAACTTCCTTTTTAAAGTTCAGGTGCGTGGTATAAGCCGATAAATACGGTATATCCAAATAACACCCCCAAGCTCATCTCTTCACCACACACAGCCACAAAGGCAAGATAATTCTTGTTGGGCAGTGTATAAGTCCTTGGACGAACACACTTTGACCAAATTTTAATGGTTCAAAGAATGTCAGGCAAAATGGTTGGCCCTCAAGCATGTTCACTTCATCAAATCTGGCCCTCTTTGAAAAAAGTTTGGACACCCCTGCCATAGAGGATGACCTTTAATTATAAATTAAAACAAAATAATTATTACATTGGTCATCATAAAAATATGATACAACAAGTAAATTATGTGCAAAAAAAACAGAGTAGCAAATATCAAAGCAGCATAAACAGCATATAGAGCATGGAGCAAATGTCAGAAGAAAAAAGAGTTCAAGCTGTTGGTATAGTGATTTCAAATGTGAAGGTCTGGGATGTGGTGAGTATTGATGGGAGTATGCTCTCAGGGCTGCCGTCAGTAGGGAACAGAAACCATGTTCCAAATCTGGAAGGACAAGCAAGGGAAGAGGCGCCTCTGGGTGCAATACTTTAACACATTTTTTATTTTAAAAAGCATAGATTAAAAACCACTCACATTTTTGTGGTGTATGTGCATGTAACAAGATTTCCCAAAGGGGAGAGGTGGATGTCATCCGGTACGTAGTTTCTCATCTGGTCCCTGCTGTGGCACTGTGGAGTGAGAGGAGATCAGGATCCTCCTACCGCTGGTGGTGAGGGGTGGCTGCGATGGATGGATCTCGACAGGCACTCGAGGTGCGGATGGACCGGCGGGCGATGGATGATGACGTCACCGGGCAAGCAACGTGTTTCTGAGTGGTCAGGCAGCGAATGACGCGGCTGTCGCACTCCTTTTTCCTTTTACGAGTGCCTGTTGAGATCCATTGCAGCCACCCCTCACCACCAGCGGTATGAGGATCCTGATCTCCTCACACTCCACAGTGCCACAGCAGGGAATCTTGTTACATGCCTGCATTACACCACAAAAATGTGAGTGGTTTTTAATCTATGCTTTTTAAAATAAAAATTGTGTTAAAGTATTGCACCCAGAGGCGTCTCTTCCCTGGCTTATCATAAAAATATGAACTATCTGTAATCCATTTCCACAGTTTTTTTCTGAAATACTTTCCTTGGTCAAGTGAACTTTTTTTATAGCTTTGAAAACTTGAAAAATCTAGGTAAATATCACTAGATCTCCCCCCCCCTTTTCATTTACTTTGAAATACATGTTTTGAAATTTGTTCATTTTGCAAAAAGCAATGGAACAACATAGTTATAAAGGACATACTGCCCTCAGAGGAATGCATTTGTAGATAATTCAGATTTGTGAAAAGCATTTGTGACTCAGTGTGAAATCATATGAAACTAAACTACAATATGCTTTATCATTATGGGTTTGAATCAAAATCTCAAAATGAAATCTCTATGGCCTTACACTCCAGACACTCAAGGTCACTGGGTACTTATAAGAATTAAAAAAAAATATATTTAAAAACTCTTTATATCACTAATACAATAATACATTGATTAAAGTACTTGCACTGTATATATAGATGCATAATCAAATAATTAATAACTATCTCTCAAAAGATATACTGATAATATGTATATATTCCACCAAAATATCATCATTTTAACCGCTTGTCGACCAGCCGCTGTCATTATATGGCGGCAGGTTGGCACGATTCCACGCTGTTGTAACTGTGTGTCGACTTCTTTAAGCGGGATAGCATGTGCGCGCGTGGCCGGCGGTTGCAATAAGCACCGGCCACGCGCAATCGCGGGCACAAGAGCCAAAACAGGGACGCGTGTGTATAAACAAATCCCTGTTCTGTTAGGAGAGGAGAGGCAGACTATGAGTTCTTACTAGCTAGGAACAGCGATCTGTCATCTCCTCCAGTCAATCCCATTCCCCTACAGTTAGAACACACACTAGGAAACACAGTTACGTTTACACAGTAATCAGTGCATTTTTATACACTGATCCCTGTATAATTGTCAATGGTACCAAAAAAGTGTCAAAAGTGTCTGTCCACCATACGGTCGCAGTCCCGATAAAAATCGCAGATCACCTCCATTACTAGTAAATAAAATAAAAATGGCATAAATCTACTACCAAAAATATGTAAAAATTCACTTTTTTCTCAAAAATTGGGGATATTTATTATAGCAAAAAGTTCAAAATATTGTGTTTTTTTCAAAATGTACGCTTTTTTTGTTTATAACGCAAAAAATAAAAATGCAGAGATGATCAATTAATACCAAAATAGGTGAAAACAAATTTGTTTTGGGTACAGCGTCGCAGTGCAGTGCAATGCAGTGCAGTATCGCAAAAAATGGTCCAGTCATTGAGCAGCCAAATCTTCCAGGGCTGAAGTGGTTAAATAATACCCCATTATAATAATACACTGATTCCTATTTCAGCCATTAGCCAGTTTGCTTGTAAATAATATATACATCCTTCTGTCCAAATGATCCTTCTGGGCTAGCTCTTCACTCAGCATGCAGTAGAACTCACACAACATGTGTTCAAACATATAATCCTTCAGTTGTAGGTGAACCTGGTATACTTTTTTATATCAACATCACATTTTTTTTTCTTTTAAATTCTCTCCAGACCACGGTGGGACTTGCATCACACCAGCTGGTGAATCATCACAATAATGGGAGAAAACTGAATTTATCATTGGAACCTGGAGAAGAGTTACTTTTTAACTGTCACATCCATCGGCTCTCCTTTCATAATACCCCCACCCCTCACACACTGAGGGCCCCATAGGTGCATAGCCCTATGGTACTGCCTGCATGATTTAATACAACATGGGAGGCAATTGGGGGCATCAAATTACATTTTCTTATGCCATATTAGATGCTGCTTTTCTTGGTATGCCAATACTGTTTTAAGCATTGAATCACTTGTAGTAATCACAAAAGAAGTTTTGTATAATTGTGTTAACATTGTAGATTTCAGTATAACCATGCTTTCATAACAGAGAAAGAAAGTAAATCATCAAAAAGTATGTTATCAGCCTGGTAACCAAGTATTACTTTGAAAAGTCATCTTGGGTTTTGCGTCTGAAGATAATATTTGTGTTCATATGTCTCCACATTTTTAAATAGAAGTAGAGATCTGTCATAACTGCCTAAACCTGCCAAGAAAAATAATAATCAGGGAAAATAGCAAGATTGACATATGGAAGAATTGTAGTGATTTTAGCTGTCTAAAAAATTGTTTCTTTTCTCTTTCGCTTTTATTCTTTTTTTTTTAACTAGATTTATATTCCCCCTCACTCTTTGGGCCCTTGTGTAGTTCACGTGCCTGCTTATGCCTCGTACAGACGAGCAAACATGTACGATGAAAACGGTCCGCCGGACCGTTTTCAGCGTACATGTCTGCCCGGAGATTTCTGTATGATGGCTGTACTCACCATCATACAGAAATCCGCGCGTACTCGATACGCGGCGACGAGGCAGTTCAATGCTTCCACGCATGCGTCGAAGTCATTCGACGCATGCGAGGGATGGCGGCCGCTCGGACATGTACGGTAGGTCTGTACAGACGACCGAACATGTCCGACGGACAGGATTCCAGCGGGCATGTTTCTAAACATGTTTAGAAATATTTGCCCGCTCGAAAAAGGCCCGGCGGGCAAATGTACGGTGGAATCCTGTCCACTCGGCTGTACAGACGACCATACATGTCTGCTGAAACCAGTTTCAGCAGACATGTTTGGTCGTCTCTATGGGGCCTTAGGCCCCATACTCACGACCAAACATGTTTGCTGAAACTGGCCCGCGGACCAGTTTCAGCATACATGTTTGGTCGTGTGTAGTTACGAGCGTACAGAATTTCACCGTACATTTGCCCGCCGGGCCGTTTTTCAGCAGACATTTATTTCCAAACTTGTTTTAAAACCGTCCGCTCAAATCCTGTCCGAACGGACATGTTTGGTGGTGAGTACACAAAACCAACGTACAAAAACCCCGCGCATGCTCAGACTAAATGAGGCCACGGGAGCGCTCGTTCAGGTAAAACTCACGTTTGTTTGGGATATGGCACATTCGTCAATAGAAAGATTAATTCTAGCAATAGAACACTGAAGCAAAACACACAATAACCAACGCTTGATGCCGTCGTTTTATTCATTCTTCTCTTGCTATAACTAATCAGTTATTTAGCTCATGTTATTTCAACTGAGTTGTTCCATACTGAAAAGTGACATTTGTTAGCTGTGATGTAGTAAGATTTTTGCAAACTTTTATTGGCCCGACGTATCATATTTTTAGTGGTCCTCCACATTTCAAATTTTTTGCTTTTAATGTTTAATGGTTATCTTTCCCACTTTCTTTAGGTGTTTATAGTTATGTCACCATTTAGAATATTTTAATAGGAAATAGTTTTGATTTAGCTTTTGTTTGTATATTTAACAGGATTTTTTTGAAGGTTGTTTAAATTGTCTACCATGTTGGCACACCAAATGACCCCCCCCCCCCCCCACATGAGTTAGTGAATATTTTAGATTAAACATTTTATTTGTTTGTAATGTTTGATGCCTAAAATAATACCCACAGTATTACAAACAATAGGCACGTTTTTCAAATCAACAAAAAGGCTTTTATTTGAGCAAATTATAAAAAGGATCAAAAACAGAATGGCAGCACTTGAACAGCTAGCAACATACATGCAAACTTGCATTTGAAACATGGTGAAGGATAAACTAGCCAACCTCAGGAAGCACACAAAATAAAATCTGAAGCAGCAGCACATAACCAAAGGAACCCAAGCTGTGGTAGTCCAAACAAGATGCCATTTGTGGGGGATCAAATGGAAGGCAGGGCATCAACGTCTCCTCTTCCTTGCAACCTTCCTTCCGGGCTGCCTTCCAGCGGGTCTTCCCTGGGCCCTTGCAGGTGGGGATGATGTGGCAGCAGGAGAATGGTGTTCAGCAAGCCGGGCCGGGTCACATAGCCCAGTGTCTGGGGTCAGCAGCTCCCTCTGCATCCACCAAAGGGCCTGGTTGATGATGCCCTTGGCCAATTGCCTCTGCTCCTCCGTGCCTTTATTGAGGTCATGTGCCACGGAGGCACTGTAGGCCTCAGTGGGGTTGAGGGGGGCCCTCATGATGGCACTCGCCTCCTGAATCATTTTCAGGCTGGCTTCCTCCACTGCCCCCAATTTCTTCTTACGGCCTGGTGGCCTAATATAAAGGGGAGGAGCCTGGCTGGTGGTGCTTGTCCTGGGGAGCTGCTGAATGCCACTGGGCCCGGCCTCCTCCTGGCTGCCACTGACCCCTTCGTCCTGGCTGACAGTGAGGAGAGGATCTGCCACCTCCTGGCTGGTCTCTTCTTCCTGTGTAAAAAAAAGGGACATGTTGTAATATATTTAGGAATATACTCACTCACATTTTCATGCTTGAATCTTATTTTTTGCCTTGAATTTAAACTTGAAAACAGACTCACCCTCTGACCCCTGCAGTTGTCATCCCTGACACCTATTTGTTTGCCCACGATTTTAGATTTTTACTTCCCAGCTTGTATTTTATTAACCAATATCAAGTCAAGAATCAAACAATAATTAAGATTATTACATAAATAGTTATGAAACTACTATACCTCATCATCGTAGAGGCGCAGATCTGCCTCTCTGTCAGCCAGGCCCTCTTCATCTGACTCTGCAGGGCTGTGGTGATCTGGGGAAGTCCCGCTGGGAGGTAGCGTGGAGGAAAGGTTGGGATTCAGACTTGACATTGATGGCCTGCCTTCCAGTTGATCCCGCAAAAATGACATCTGGTTGTAATACCACAGCTTGGGTTCCTTTGGTGGTCTTGCTGCTGCTCCAGATCTTAGCTGCTTTTGGTGAGCTTTGTACGCTCTCCTATATGTGCCCCTGAGGTTGGCAAGTTTATCCTTCACCATGTTGGCACTGCATTCTGGCACCCATGTCCTCATGTATGCTGCTAGCTGTTCAAGTGCTGCCGCTCGTATGTCCTTGTTATGATAATGGTCCTGCTTTGAATCCCACAGGATGGGCATTTCCCTAAATTTATCCAGCAAATGCTGGATAATGTCTTGGCTCTGCAGGAGATCCATTGTGAAGTTATGATTTACTTTTTTTTATTCTAGATTGAAAAAATGAAAAGAAACCAAAAACACAATTAAAAAAAGCCTCAGCATTTACATTGATAGAATATGTTGTTTAAAAAGTAGTACCTATATAGAAATACAAACACAGTGTCTCTTGTTTAGAAAATGCTGGCCAGCTCTGCCCCATTGGTTGGTTTTAGCTAACATTTTTTTTATACATGCCGCCCCTTTGGTTACATTGCAGGAAATAATATAAATCTACAACCATACACAATTATTACAAATGACAGCATTCATCAAGGCACTATTGCATGTGTAGATATCCTGCCCCTCAGCATTGATTACATGAAAGAAACTTCCTAATGACCTCTGTCCAACCAACACAGAACAATACTTGGCCTGATCTGAATACACCCTACATAATTGATAATGAGTCACAGCATTTTTGACCTCTCTATTTTGTGATGTCTACAAAAGCATTTGGGTACGAAAATCACATTCTGGTATCCAAGAGACATAATAGCTTAATAAAACTGTGCAACCAACAGACCAAACCCCCATCCCATTGCTCTACATTTTAGAGCCCGCTGCTGATCCCATGTTTAAATTTCTTACCTGCCTCTCTCACAATCCTCGTTTCTTCCGCTCGCTGAATTAACACGTAACCTACGTAATCACGTCAAGCGCCTTTTATCCACTCCGCGTATGTATGAAACGCCGCCCTCGTCACCTTTGCCATGCCCCTAATCAATTGAAAAAGTAAATATGGCGTTAACTGTGTAGGTTCTGGAATCGCGCGAATATTCTCCGCGTAACCTACGTCAATACGTTGTTGGCATTCGCGACACTCCGCATATGCAATAATCCCCGCCCTCATCTCCGCCCCTGACGGGACATTTCCTCATTTCCACGCCCCTAATCTCTGTGGGAAGGAAAGATGGCGATGTCACACGAGCGGGCACGGAGCTCTCATGGCGCAAGTGAAGGGACAGAGGCAGGACCGTCCCGATCCAGGCCTAAAAGATATAAAGCCACTAATATGGCGTTCGAAGAAATGGTGGAGTTGGTTTACATCATGAGGAGGAAGGATTATGATGGTGAATGTGGGCCCTACAAAACACCGAACCGTAGGAAGTCACACATAATGGACAAGGTGGCAAGGAGAATGAGGAGAATGTTTGGTGTCACCAGGTCAAAGGAGCAACTACGGAAGCGTTGGTCCGATTTAAAATTGAGGGAGCCACATCACATGAAGAAGATACTCAAAATTCTGCGTAAAAGTAAGTCCATATTATTTAAGGGGGGGGGGGGAATGTCTGCAATAATGTGTTGACATGTATTTTTTCACATCTGCCTCCTTGGCCTGCTTGTACTTTTGAACACGTGTAGATACTGTATTGTGTTTATGTCAAATAACAACCTTAAACAAATTTTGTGAAATAGTAAACACGCGTAATATGACATTGTTTAGCAAAAATGTGACGTTACTCCAGGAACAACACACCTGGACATGGCTGACTGGCCCCAAACTTGGTTTTCCAACATTGTTGAATAGCAAAATCACAGAAATTAAATTGAGTGAATGTGACAGGCAAACAAGATTCATTCTCCAAAATGCTAATAAAGCTGATGTTTTAACATCTTGAAATGCAAAGCACCTGTGTCTCAAAAATCAAAGTATATTTATTTGGAGGGTCGACGAGAATTAATGTTTTGGGGGGACATCCATTTGTGTCACTTCTTTGCAAAAAAGGGGCAGGATCAGAGCTTGGCCTAGAACTACGCCAAAAATGGAGGATTGCTGAAAGAATAAACAACCAAAAATCATCATAAATGTATCGTCTATGCAATGTGTGCGATTTATGATATCCAATATCTGTGTGCTGATGAGTATCCCTTTTTTTTTTATTATTTCTTATAGGGGAAAGAAGACGCCAGCAATTGGAGGAGGCAGAGAGGGCCAGACACCCGGAAAATCAAACACCTCCACATGTTGAGCAGGAGGAGGCTGGGGAAGGAAGAGAGGAGGATGTGGAAGGAGAAGAGGATGTGGAAGGAGAAGAGGATGTGGAAGGAGAAGAGGATGTGGAAGGAGAAGAGGATGTGGAAGGAGAAGAGGAAGGAAGAAAGGAGGAAGGAAGAGAGGAGGAAGAAGTTATTTTGGACTTAGAATTTATATCAGATGAAGGGCAAGTGGCGGAAGAACAATTTGGCGAATTGCAAGAAGGTGGATTGATGGATGAAGGAGGAGTCGAAGATGATGGGGAGGTGGTGGAAGAAGGAGGAGTGATAGAAGATGATGGGGAGGTGGTGGAAGAAGGAGGAGTGATAGAAGATGAAGAAATTGGGGATGTGGAAATTATCAGGCCATCAGGTCAGTGTCACCCCTATATTAATAGGGCCAAACATATGCAGATAGGCTGGAAATTATTTACATATTTTGAATGCCAATTTGTTTCTTTTTAGGGGATGAAGATGGAGTAGCACATTTTTCACGTGCAAGTGCTTCTATAATTGTACAGCAACTAATGGAGTGCAGCACGGAAATGGACATTATGCGGGAAAGGATGCTAGTCATGGAGCAGAATGTGCGAAATGTCATTTCAGAGTGTAGCACGGAAATGGAGAACATGCGACAAAGGATGCTAGTCATCGAACAAAATTACAAAAATATCATTGACATGATGGGCCGTGTCAAAGACTGAACCACAGAAGCCCATCCCCCGCCCATCCCCCGCCCACAAAACCCTTTTTAATTTTTGTACTTTATAATACGCCAAAATTTCTAAATGCACACACAGTGTGCCAATATGTGCTATCTGCCATCACAGACTATCTATTGTCTGTGCTTTGTGGGTACAAACCCCTCCTCGATCCTCAAGTAGTTGAGAGGAAGGGTTTGCTCCCACAAAACACAGACATTGATCACCCATGATGTCAGATAGCACATGTGGCCATTTGTCTGTTTAACCAATGACATTTGGCGAGTTTTCACTGAATGTGTGCATTTAGAAATTTTGGCGTGTTCCAGTGTGAAAGCACACCATCCATATGACTGACTGCTGTTCTTATTTTAAATTTTTGTTTGGTGTTGATCTTTTTTGGTTTGTAAATGTTTCCTGTTTCAGATCACAAAACGAACAAGAAATCTCACCTAAAGAAAGAAGTTAACTAATTTTTGTAAAAAAACTAGAAATTTTTGTGTTGTGTTAAAATCTTGTTGAAAAAATTAGACACAAACAAATACAAAGCCAAAAAATTTTTTGTATAAAAAAAATACACAACAATTTATAAATGTAAATAAATGTCTTCGAAACAAATACCCAAAAAAAAATTTGAAAATAAAAAATAAGCCAAAAAATGTCTACATAAATTAGTCTGGGTTATTGGAAACCAAACTAAATAAGAACTTAAATTTTTAACCAAAGTCTAAAAAAATTCTGTTTAGAAGTGTGTATATATATATATATATATATATATATATATATATATATATATATATATATATATATATATATATATATATATATATATCTAGAGATAGATATATAGGAGACAAGCCCAAAAATTCTTGCGTATAGTTTCAGTGAAATTATTCTTACATTGTGTTTCGATCATTATTATTGCTAATCACTGTCAATAAAGACAAAAAAATATATAATTAAAAGCCAATATTTTGTCTCAAAAATTTGCAGGAAATGTTTTCTGCCTAAAAATACACATTTCTTGTTAAAAAATGACTAAAATAAAAACAAAAAAATGAGACATCAAAAGCAGAAAAATGAGTGGCTTCTTATTTCTAGACTGAATACCCAGTTAGTAGATGAGTGAATAATGTGCAAATGTGGTTAGTTAATACATCTGAGTAAGTAAATCTGGCACTAGAAGTGCACTATTTTTGGAGATAACCTGGAAGACAGAAAAATAGAGAAAAAGCAGTAATGACAAACAACTGTATAAAGTCCAATGGTCTAATTATTTATTAGTTGTGAGAATATTCCTTTCTTTGGGGGCCGAATTAGAAAGAAATATGATCTGGCATAGCAATGGCCCCCCGACCCATGAAGTACTCAACATATTTGTCGCGTACCTCACGAGCAGATTGGGGGGCCAAGCCAGCGCGACCAGTGTCCAGGCCAGGAATGTTCTCTGAGGGTAGTCCTGCCTCAGAGCCCATGGAGGCTAGGTACGTCTGGGAGTGCCTGCGTAGAAAATTGTGCAAAATGCAGCAGGCAAATATAACGGTGTTCAATTTATATTCCGCCAAATGTATCGATGTCAGGAACAGGCGGAACCGGTTGCTGAGGATCCCAAAGGCATTCTCGACTACCCTCCGAGCCCTGGACAACCGAAAATTGAACACACTCCTCTCTGAGGTGAGGGTCCTCTGGGGAAAAGGCCGCATTAGGTGAGGTCCAAGGCCGAAAGCCTCGTCCGCTAGGAACACAAACGGAAGTCCTTCCACATTATCTTCATCTGGTGGCAATGCCAGACCACCAGTTTGGAGACGATCATAGAAATCAGTCCGTGCGAACACTCCCCCATCTGACATCCGGCCGTTCTTCCCCACGTCCACATATAGAAACTCATACTGTGCCGACACCACCGCCATCAACACGATACTATGATAACCCTTGTAATTATAATAGTAGGACCCCGAGTGGGGTGGGGGCACAATGCGGACGTGTTTCCCATCTATTGCTCCACCGCAGTTAGGAAAATCCCACCGCTCGGCAAATTGGGAAGCCACAGACTGCCATTCCTGTGGTGTGGAGGGTAGCTGTGGGGACAAACAAAAAAAGAGATTTAGTACTTTGGCACATAAACATTGCAAACATAATCCTACAAGCATCCTTGTGCAACTTTACATTTTTAAAATAGCATTTGCAAATTATGAAGGGAGAATTTCGGGGCACAAATAGATAGGCCCACTTAATTAATAAGAGACTCCACAGCCCTCTGATGGGGACAAAAACACTTTGAAGGGGGGGTGGGGGGTGTTTAAACTGTTTTTAGAAAACAAAAAAAAAATTAAAAAGTGGCATGGTGGGGGTTGGCCCGAAGATAGCATGCTGGACAGGTTAATATTGGGTAAGATCAAAATATGCAGGTAGTCCAAAATAAAAAGAACATGTAAAAGCTGATATCAACATGCATAGTGAGAAAAGGGAACGTTAGTTAAACACACAGCATATCTGGGAAATAAAATAAAAAGTTAGTTTGCCACATTATTAAAGACACATTGTGAGGTTAAAATGAGGAAACTTACCTTCATATACTCCTCGTGCATAACTTTAATGATGGCAGCACACGTGTCCGGTATGATGACCCCAAGCGCCTGCGGAGAGATGCCTGTCGAGAACTTGAGGTCCTGCAGGCTCCTCCCAGTCGCCAGGTACCGCAACGTGGCAATAAGCCTCTGCTCGGCCGTGATGGCTTGGCGCATCACAGTGTCCTGCCTCGTGATATAGGGGGACAGAAGTTCCAGCAGACTGTTGAATACGGGGTCCGTCATGCGGAGAAAATTCCTATAGTCATTAGGATTATTCTCCTGGAGTTCCCTAAGCAGAGGCATATGTGAGAATTGGTCACGCTGGCGCAACCAATTCTTGGTCCAGAAACGCCTCCGCCCCCTGTTTCTGGCCAAAGTACTGGAATAATGAACATATCCAGCAGCCATCCCATAAACAGCACCAACTCGCGAAAATTGACGCTGCTGCTCCATCATGGCTTCAAACCGGCCGGCTGGTCAGTCAAGAACACACTCCAACAGAAAGCACAATCAAATCCAGCGGTACCTGCAAAGAACGCACGACACACAGATACGAACGCACAGTACGAATCTGCTAAGCAGAACGAACTGCACGCCTGTACCCGAATGCCAACTACGTACCCACAAGCACACGCACTGAACGAGAAAATACTACCTGCTAAAGCCCGGAGACCGAGAAGCGCGAATCAGCTCTAACCAAACCTTCACTAACACGAGCAAAGCCGTAACTAGCAAAAGCGGAACAGAGGGCGTCGCCATTGACTTTGGCCTTTCCCTTTATAGTGACGTCAAACGTGGATTACGTGCACGCGTTCAGGTCCGCAGGGAAATATCGTCCGCTGGTGTGTACAAGCCAGCGGGCCAAATGAAAAAACAGCCTTGTACGCCGGAAACAGCCCGTCGGACATTTCGAGCGAACATGTTTGGTCGTGAGTACTCGGCCTAAGTCGTACTTTAGCTTTGGAACTATCTAAAATGCCAGTCTAAAAATACAAAGTATTTCTAATACCTAAAGAGCACATAAGCTAACAATATTGATTGGTGATATTAAAGCCTTGATTTAGTAAAGTGTTGTTAAAGTGCTGCAGAAATATAGACACACGCTTTCCCTGCTGCACAGCCAACAGGATCTTTTTAAAACTGAGTTCCAGCCTCTTAAAAAAAAGGTAAAGTCAGCAGCTACAAATACTGTAGCTGCTGACTTTTAATATAAAGATACTTACCTGTCCAGGGATCCCGCGATGTCGCCCCCCCCCCCCCCCCCCGAAGCTCGGCTTATTTTCAGGCACAGACATTGCAACTAAGGGAAACCGGCTTCACAGCTGGTTTCCTACTACGCATGAGCGAGTTGTGCTGTGCTTTCTTAGTCAAACCGATCCCAGAAGGCAGCGGGGGGGCAGGAGGGGGGCTGATCTAAATCCAGAGATGACGTACCTCGCCACAGCAGTATAGGATTATAGGATGGAAACTCAGCTGAAAAAACAAAAAAAGGTACAAAACCTCCCAAAAAAATACGAGGGGGTGGGGTGCTCGATTGGATTACACCTACTTTGATTTTAGCCTGGAACTTCACTTTAAGGGGGGTGAATACTGCGTATACCCAGTAACTGTCTTTTAACTTTTACATATCTCAAAAAGTGTATTTTCCTTCCCCAATGATTGCCTTCATTTTTAGGTTACCAGATCTTGCTCTATCTACAAAAAGATGTTTTTTTAAATGTGGGTTTTTCCCCGCATCCAATTCACATGACAGGAGAGTGTGACTGTCTCTCAATGGAGTCGATTTACACAGCCCTGGGCTGGCCAAGGTCCGCATTTAAAAAGGTTCCTGTGAATCTTTGGATCTAATTCAGGTGCAAATTCAGGCATAAATTCGGACCTGATTTGCACCTAAATCGGTGAACAGGGACGCACGGGACCCCATGCTGTGAGCCGTGGCCACAGAGTATGTGAACCCAGCCTAAAGGATCTGGTACTGACAGCTTGGTAATATTATGAGGGTGGAGTTAATGGTATGGCTGATTATTGTATGTATGTATGTTTCTAGATTGGTGTTATACTTACCTTCTCTGTGCAATGGTTTTGCCCAAAGCAGTCCCGATCCTCCTCTTCTTGGGTCCCCCGCCAGTGCTCCTGGCCCCTCCCCCCCACTGAGTGCCCCCAAAGCAAGCCGTTTGCTATGGGGGCACTTGTGTGTGCTCTCATCGTAAGACACACAGAACTGGACTCAGCCCTGCTCACCGGTCCCTCTTCACTGGCTGTGATTGACAGCAGCAGCAGACAATGGATCCCGCTGCTGTGTCTTAACCAATGAGGAGGCACATAGCCAGGACAGCAGCAGCTCTTGTGCATATCGCTGGATCGGGATTGGGATCGGGTATGTATTTAGGGGGGCTGCAGGGGAAGATACATACTAATGTTTTTTTACCTTCATGCATAGAATGCCTGAAGGTAAGATAAAAAGTTCTCTCCTAATGGGTTGGTCCATCCAAAATTAACATTTCAGTTTTTGGTAAATGCTGGAAGGTTACCAATAAACCAGAAGGTTTCTGATATCTTTCAAAAACTCAGTTGGTGAGATCTCTGCACTTGATTTTTCTGACCTTCATACCAGCTGTGGCCATTTTCATACAGAAACAAATTAAAGCTAACATATTTAAATAAACATACTCACTTTCATTTGTTATATTAATATCACACCAAAGTAAATGTGAAGACAATGGGGTTTATTTACTAAAGGCAAACCCACTTTGCACTAGAAGTGCACTGCAATTGAACTTGAAAGTGCAGTCGCTGTAGATGTGGGGAGGACATGCAAGGAAAATAAAAAACAGCATTTTTGCTTGTACATGATTGGATGATAAAATCAGCAGAACATCCCCTTTATTTAGGATCTTCCCCTCAGATCTAAAGTGACTGCACTTCCAAGTTTACATGCAATGCACTTGTAGTGCAAAGTGGACTTTTTTTAAGTGGTGCTGAAGCAGAACTGAAAAGGAGGAGATACAGTAGTACAAACCTCACTGTACTTTATTAAATTTGGATCTTTTTTCTGCATTTATATCACTGTGTAAAAATGTAAATAATCTGTTTATTTTTAAAGTGGAGTTCCACCCATAAATATAACATTACATCAGTAGTTTTAAAAAAATGTCATTAGTCCTTTACGAGAATTTTTTTTTTAGATGCCTTCAAAGTGTTGTTGCTAGGCAGAATAGTTAATCTTCCCACTTCCTGCACCTAGGTGCTTAATGCACTGCACAGACTCCTGGGAATGTAGTGGGTGCAACTTTCCAGGAGTCTGTGCACTTCCCAGTCTCAAAGAATCATGTGACTTGGACAGCACAGGTGCTGAAACCTGATCTGACACTGCTTGTGCATCTGCAAGGCTGAAATCCAGGAAGTCATACAGTCTGGCTTCATGATGCCCACACTTAAGATGGCCCCAGTCAATTTCTATTTTATAAAGTGTCTAAATGCTGTAACAACCTAACAAAACGGACCTTAGTTTACAGACTAACTTTACTAGAAGACATTAAGCTTGTGTATTACAGGGGTATTTATATTTAAAAATTGAAATTGTGGCCGGAACTCCGCTTTAATTCAGTTTTGACTACATGCTACAGGTAGCTAGGGTGCTTGGGTAAGAATGGAGAGCGAGAGAAGCACTGGCTGCAGCTGCTCTCTGTGGCTGCTGCCCTGCGGTGCTGAATTGGTTCTTAGATATATCAGCAAGAAGAGGGAACTGCTGAGCAGGGTAAGTTTAACAGAAAGAGTCATGCAGCACTGCATTAAGGGAACTGTAGTCCAGAAGATAGAGACTCGACTGCAATCCCGATATACCCTGCGCTTCAGAAGATATGACACAAACCCGAATAAAAAAAAATCAGAAGTGTCACTGCTGCCATATTAAAACTTGCAGAAAATAATAGAACATTTAAAATCAAGTACAGAACAATGTATCTCAAATTTTTTTTGTAGCGCTGTGACTCAATTTAGAACCAAAAGTCCACCAGTGAAGGAATGAGATTATATTTAATCCATGATCCATGATGCAAAAATTCTTGATAATGGTATAACGTGATGGATTGATTCACCTGGAGAACAGCAAGTCGGGAAATAGGCACAAGCACTATATGTGAATAAGAGGCATAGGTTTCCAGTGAGTTTCAGTCTGATGGGAGAGGTGTCTCTCTGAATAACGTGGTGGAGCATGATTATTCTGTTAGTATACTGTTACCAAGAATTTCTGCATCATAGATTGTGGATTAAATATAATCTTTGTTAACCTTATATCACTTTATTTCAGTCCCTCATGGGTGGATGTTTGGTTAAATAACCCAGTGTATATACAATATTTTTTACTTGAATTTTTATTTATTAGCTTTTGAACTGCATTTTCCAGAGGGAGATTGCCATGATGAGGTGAAAGTGCTGCATTTCTTAAGGCTGTACAGGACACAGCTTCTTCTTGCCATCGCTGTCCAGTGAGCACCACCACTGCTGCATAATGGCAACCTGAGCAGGATCCGGAATGCTGAATCCAAGTGTGCAGACTGAGTGAGAGTGGACTAATCACTGTTGCCTAGATTCAGGTACGTTGCCGCAACTTTGCGGCGGCGTAGCTTAAGGCATTTAAGCTACGCCGCCGTAAGTTAGCGAGGCAAGTACATGATTCACAATGTACTTGCCTGCTAAGTTACGGCGGCGTAGCCTAAAGCGGGCGGGCGTAAGGGCGCCTAATTCAAATGTGTGTAAGGGGGCGTGTTTTATGTTAATGGGGCTTGACCTTACGTTTTTGACGGGTTTTTATAACTGCGCATGCGCTGGGCGCCTACATTTCCCAGTGTGCATTGCGGCTAAGTACGCCGCACGGGCCTATTGATTTTGACGTGGACGTAAACGACGTAAATCCCGATTCACTGACGACTTGCGCAAACCACGTAAAAAATTCGAATTTCGACGCGGGAACGGCGGCCATACTTAACATTACTATTCCAACTAGGGCCTAGCTCTAACTTTAGGCGGTCTATCTCTAACGTAAACGGCGTAAAAGTACTGCGTACGTTCGTGAATCGGCGTATCTATTAATTTACATATTCTACGCCAACCGCAATGAAAGCGCCACTTAGCGGCCATCCGAAATATTGCAACCTAAGATAGGACGGCGCAAGCCGTCGTATCTTAATATGTTTAAGTGTATCTCTGATTGAGAATACACTTAAACATAAGTCGGCGTAGATTCTGAGTTAGGTCGGCTTATCTACTGATAAGCCGGCCTAACTCTTACTGAATCTACCTATATGTGTTTAACTGGATGATAAGCTGCAAAATTGCGGGGGCCAGTGAGTTGCTGCATTGGGGATTTGCTATTTACTGTTAGACAGAGAGACTGAACCCTTTAATTCCTGACCATACAGCCATATAGTAGCTTTATTGCTGCCTGCAGGCTTGATTAGGATGATCCTCATGTGCACCAAAGGTACAACTGGGCCCCAAAACTTGCCGGTTGAAAAGTTAAGACTAAAGACTGTTGCTTTAGGCCCCGTACACACGACCAAACATGTATGCTGAAACTGGTCCGCGGACCAGTTTCAGCATACATGTTCGGTCGTGTGTAGGCGCGAGCGGGCCGAATTCCAGCAAACATTTGCTCGCCGAGCCTTTTCCCAGCAGACAAATATTCCTGGACGTGTTTTAAAACCGTCCGCTGGAATCCTGCCCGCTCGGACATGTACGGTCGTCAGTACAGACCTACCGTACATGTCCGAGCGCCCGCCGTCCCTCGAATGCGTCGAATGATTTTGACGCATGCGTGGAAGCCTTTAAATGGCAGGCCCGCCCACATCGCCGCGTCATCGTCACGGCGACGACGTGGACACGCCCCGCGTATTGTTTACGCACGGACTTCTGTACGATGGTTAGTACAGCCATCGTACAGAAGCCCTCTGGCAGACATGTACGGTGAAAACGGTCCGACGGACCGGTTTCATCGTACATGTTTGCTCGTTAGTACCCAGCCTTACAGCTTCTACAAAGAGACCTTCACCTATTACTTATGCTAAGATTTGCCTCTCACGGAATATTGCACCATATTCTAGCCATTCTCCTAGAGTGCGCTTATGTTTAGTTATAATAATAATATTTACATTGCAGTAAATGTCTATATGCACTACTTATGACTTATCTTGCTGATTTATGAGTTGGTTCCAGTCTAGTGGTACAGAACTCTAACCTAAGTAACGTTTGCTTAGAGATCACATTGTGTAACAGACTGTGGCTGAGTCTTTCCTCTGTGTGCTCATTTGAGCTCAAACCACTATTTAAACTATACCAATACATAAATGAGTTTATTTACCTCTAAATAGTCTCAGTGTCTATTTAATGATACTAAATCAGTGTCGAGATGAAGGTATCCACACTTGTGTTACTATAGGCGTGTTCAGTAGCTTTTACTCAGCCAGGTGTGCGAGAGGGACTGAGGTTGTTGTTGGAGTCGAGACGCAGAACAGAGAGCCCAAATTACCAAGCTGGTCCTGCGTAGATAGAGCTACATTCATATTAAGGGGTTCTAACTTTGCCTGTGGATTCTTTTTTCTGTTGAGGATGCATTTGGGAGCTTCAAAGTGGCTGGGATAACAAAACCTGTTAGGTTTCACCGATGGGTAAAAAAATCTTTTGGTGGACCCTTTAAAACTCTGAAATGAGACTCATGCCCTGTACACGCGGTCGGAATTTCTGATGGAAAAAGTCAGATGGGAGCTTTTCATCGGATATTCTGCCCGTGTGTATGTCCAATGGGACTTTTTCTGTCCGAAATTAAGACAGACTTAGATAGAGAACATGTTCTCTATTTTTCAGATGGAAAAAATTCCTATCAAAAATCCGTTCGTCTGTATGGAATTCCGACGCACTAAAAACCATGCATGCTCAGAATCAAGTCGACGCATGCTCGGAAACATTGAACTTCATTTTTTTTGGCTCATCGTAGTGTTGTACATCACCGCGTTCTTGACGGTCGGAATTTGGTGTGACCGTGTGTATGCAAGACAGCTTGAACGGAATTCCATCGGAAAAAACACCCGAGTTTATTCCGACAGAAAAACCGGCCGTGTGTACAGGGCATAACTGTCTGTAACAATAATAAATGTAAAAAATATTTGCACGTTGGCAGTTTCTAGTAACAATATTTTGAACGTTTTTCATGACTGTAACATGGTATCTTTGAACTGGCTTACATTCAGTCGATCAGCTTGTGTCAAATCTTGTGAGCGTGACAAATGTTTCTTTGTGACAGATGACAAAATATGGTAGAACCCTTGCGAAACTTGACAGTTACTTTGAGCGGCTCTGCCGCATAACATTTCAATGTATAGCTATGTTGCTATATAAACAAGATACAGAGTATAGCATCATTTTTTTTTTTTCACTGTCTTCATTTGATTACACCTTTGCCATGTTCGGATATTCAAGGTACAATGCAAGAACAAAGAAAGCTCTTAAACAAAACAATTTGCTTTAATCTTTTTTTCTCACAGTACTTTAAGGAGAATAAAAGCATGTATATAGTATAATATAAAGAATCTGGAATTATTATGAAGGCTTTTTAGAATCAAACAAATAAAGTTACTACTTCCAGTATAGTAACAATATATCAAAGAAAGACAACTGTGATCATTGCCTTGCAGTAATTTTAATATATGAGGAATAGCATTTGCTGATATTTCACAATTTCCTGAAGTCCAGCTAAAGTGAAATGAGGGCGCTATCGGTAAGATCTTAGGTCTGCTCGGCTGCAGAAACTAATACAGTAGTAACGGTTGAATTCTACATTTATTTATTAAATGTATGCTACACAGAAACTGAAAATTAAAAAAAAAACGATTTCCTGTATACACATTTATGTAGTTTTTACACCCTATGATATTTATTCCATAATATAACCATCAAAGCCTGCCAATAAATTATTTTATATTAGGCATCTTGCACACAAGTAAAAAGAAAAAACAAAGCAAAGTTACGGATCAACATAGACACTGATGGATAAAGCTTTATAGACACAAATGAACACAGACTGGAAAGGATAGACACAGAATAGCAGACATTCGCAGAAATAAGAGCTAAACAAATGGACTACTCTTTCCTCACTAGAGTAAAGTATTTTTTTTAATGCTATTTGTGTTCCCAAATTAGAGATTATCTCTGATTTTCAGTGACCACCTGTAACCTGGATAAAAAGTACAGGGAATCATAAAATTCCAATACAGGTTCCACATGCTAAAAAAAAAATGTAAGTTTTTGAAAAGAAACCTTCACTTGCCCATTCAGGGCAAGCCAGGTTATAGTAAGGGTCCATGCACACTAGCGTTTTTTTAATCTCCTAGAACAGTGGTTCTCAACCTTTCCCGTGACCCCTGGATAAAATTTCCCAAGTTGTGGGGACCCCTAATAGTAAAATTATTTTCGTATCATGGGTTGTCAGCACCCAATGCAAGACAAGTAATTTGCACCCCTAACCCACAGACATTTAGCACTCCCTTTGTCCTTTCCACTCGTACAGTATTAAACCCCTTATGGTGCATTTTAGGATGTACCACTCTTTCGGTTTGTTTTTCTTTCCCATTTATCTTTCTCTATCCTAATTTCTTTACCCCCCCCCCCCCCTTCCCTCTCTCTAGCTGTCTTTTTTTTCTTTCTCTTTTTCTTTCTCTCCCTTTTTCTTTGTTCCTCCCCCTCTTTTCCTCTCTTCTCCATGTATTGTCTATTTTTATTCCTTCTCTTACTCCTTGGTGGGGGGGGAATGGGATGAGTGGCAGTGCTAGTAGGGTGGTGGGATGAGTGGCAATGCTGGGGGGAGTTCGGATCAGCCAACTTAGGTGCTCTTGATCAATGTCATCTTCTGATCTGAGAACTGTAGTGGTGACTTTTAATGGCAACTATAATTACAGGTAGTGTCACTCGCGCTGTCTCTGACTTTGTGGTGTCTCGTAGCAGCGACACCTATGCCGAAATCGGGAGATAGGGTCTCCTCCAGCCCCTCCCACTTCACATTCCTCACCAGTCAGTGAACTGAATGGGTGGCTGCGAAGAAGCTGAGTGGGTGGACGCGAGCTCCAGGAACAGCCCAGCAGGGTGGCTGTAAAAAGGCTGGGAGAGTGGTGCAGGCTTCAGAAACAGCCCATGATTTGGTGACCCCTGGCAAATCATCATTCGACCCCCGAGGGGGTCCCGTCCCCCAGGTTGAGAACCACTGTCCTAGAAGCTGTTATTAGCATTTCCTTTCTGCTCCTGGAAGCTCAATAGTGTTATCCTATGTGTCCATGCACACTACTTTAGGTCATTAGCGTTTTTTGAGCTTCAGCGTCTAGGAGCAGAAAAAAATAGCTTTTGTAGAGTTTCTTGAAGCGTTTTTTTTTTTTTTTTTTTGTAGAAATGCTCCTAGACGCTGCAAAACACTCCTTTTTTTTAGCCTACAGGAACAGGAACACAAGTGCCTGTAGTGTTGATAGGCTCGTGGCCGGAAGCAGGTGAAGACTTGCAGATGCTGAAGGCCCAGTAGGAACAGGACACCGGTGAGGTTGAGGGAACCAGTTGGTGTAGAGGAACTCCAACTCTCTTGCAGGAACAGAACAGGAAACTAGCAGGAACTTCTGGGTTGCAGCAGTCGGATGACTAGCCGGGTCAGAGCACACACGGACAGCAGAGTACCGAATCATCAACAGGAGCCGGGTCAGAGGAAAGCCGGGTTCGGTAACAGACGGGCGGCGTGGTAATCAGGGAAACAGCAAAGGCGAAGTCCAATGGGAAGCCGGGATCAGGAACCAAACGATCAGGTAAGTATCAGAATCCAAAGGAGAGTCAGGGAAGCCAAGTCAGCAATGAAGATCCAAGGTATAAACAGGTGTCAGGAAACAGGGCACTTGCTGAAGACCAGTCAGCACCGCCAGGCTGTCAGAGCCCTCTTTAAATAGCTAACGGGAGGAGTCAGGAACGGCGTTTGCGCGTGCACGCCGTCCGTTGCGCCCGCGCATGCGCAGAAGCGCGCTGAAGTGGCTGGTGTATCCTTTGTGCACGCGCATGCGTGCCGGAATTCTGAGACGCTTGTTGCGTTCTAACAGTGCGCGCATGCGCACGTGCGTGCGCCAACGGTCATCTCTTACATTGCCCCCCCCTTAAGGGCAGCCTCCGGATGCCCTTCAGGAATCTCTTTTCTGGGTGACGTAGAAAAAAGGCTTGCACCAGTCTTGGGGCATGTATATTTGAAGCTGGTTCCCAAGAGTTTTCCTCAGGGCCGTAACCTTTCCACTTGACAAGAAATTGTGTTTGGTTGTTTCTACGTCTACAGTCCAATACAGCCTCCACTTCAAACTCCTCATTCCCCTCGATCAACACAGGAGGAGGAACTTCGGAGACCCGGTTAGGAAAGGGATTTGGTGTGATTGGTTTTAGTACAGAAACGTGAAATACTGGGTGTATCCTCAAGGTCTCGGGTAGCGCCAATTTGAAGGCAACTGCATTGATCTTCCGTTTTACAAAAAAAGGCCCCAAAAATTTTGGACCCAGCTTTTTAGAAGGACAACTCAACTTAAGATTAGCTGTGGACAGCAAGACCTTATCCCCCGGTTCCAGGTTCAGGTTGCCCCTTCTCTTCCTGTCAAAGAACTTCTTGTTACTGACCTGGGATTTAGAAATTGCATCTTGAAGTACCTGATTATTGGTGTTAAGGAAGTTAAGCCGGTCTTGTACAGCAGGTACAGAAGATTCTGCAGGAAGTTCAGGTAAAAAAGAGGGATGGTAGCCAAAATTAGCGAAAAATGGAGATTGCTTTGTTGCTGAGTGCATGGTGTTATTGTAAGAGAACTCCGCAAGTGGAAGGAGGGAAAGCCAATCGTCTTGTGCGAAGGAGGAGAAACACCGTAGGTACTGCTCGAGGGTTTGATTCGTCCTCTCGGTCTGACTGTTGGTTTGAGGGTGGTAAGCAGAGGAGAGACGAAGTTCGATCTTTAGCGCTTCACATAAGGCCCTCCAGAACCTAGAGGTGAACTGCACCCCTCGGTCTGAAACAATACTGTCGGGAATACCATGAAGTCTGACAATATCCTTGATAAAGGCTGTGGCAGTTTCAGTAGCAGACGGGGTGCCACAAGGCATCTGGCTTACCGTTCTTAGAGCCGGGGCGGAAGGTGATATGAAACATGAATCGAGAGAAGAACAGTGCCCATCTAGCTTGCCGAGGTCTTAATCGTTTAGCTGTTCTCAAATATTCCAGGTTCTTGTGATCCGTGAAGATGAGGATTGGATGCGAGGCCCCTTCCAGGAGGTAGCGCCATTCTTCGAGCGCCACCTTAATAGCAAGCAGTTCCCGATCCCCAACATCATAATTCCTTTCAGAAGGATTTAATTTTTTGGAGAAGAAAGCCACAGGGTGCAGCAAGGACTTGGGGCCCTGACGTTGGGATAATATAGCCCCGACTGCATTTTCAGAAGCGTCAACCTCTAATACAAAGGCCAAGGAAGGATCAGGGTGCTTCAGAATGGGAGCTGAAGTAAACAGAGTCTTTAGTTGCTCAAAGGCTTCTTGTGCCTCAGGTGTCCACTGGAAGGGTATGTGCTGTCTAGTTAGTTGTGTGATGGGGGAGATGATACCAGAAAAATTATTAATAAATTTCCTATAGAAATTGGCAAATCCTACGAACCGCTGAACGGCTTTCCTGTCCGTGGGCGCAGGCCACTCCAGAACAGATGTAACTTTCTGTGGGTCCATTGAAATACCATCGGCAGAGATGACCAGACCGAGGAAGTGTATAGTTTGTCTTTCAAAGTCACTTTTTTCAGCCTTTGCATAAAGGCAGTGTTTTCTTAGTCAGTCCAAAACTTTCTTTACATGGGTCTGATGAGATTCAAGGGTTTCAGAGAATATTAGAATGTCGTCTAAATAAACTATGACGAATAAGTCCAGATAGTCCCGAAAAACATCGTTCACTAGATGTTGAAAAGTGGCTGGGGCGTTGCAGAGTCCAAATGGCATGACTAAATATTCGAAATGGCCAAATCATGTGCGAAAGGCCGTCTTCCATTCGTCTCCTTCCCTTATTCTGACCAAGTTGTATGCTCCTCTCAAATCTAATTTGGAGAATACCCGTGCCCCCCGTAGTCTCTGGAACAGTTCAGGAATCAGCGGAAGAGGATATCTGTTTTTAACAGTAATTTTGTTAAGGTCCCGGTAGTCGATGCATGGTCTTAAAGAGTGATCTTTTTTCTCAACAAAGAAAATACCGGCACCGGCTGGTGACGTGGAGGGCCGGATAAACTTTTTTTCTAAACTTTCGTCGATATAGGCACGTAGGGCTTCTAGTTCAGGTTCGGAGAGGGGATAGATACAGCCAAACGGGATCTCGGCCCCGGGTAATAGTTTGATGGGACAATCATATGTCCTGTGGGGCGGAAGAGTGTCAGCACCTTTTTTATTAAACACGTCCAGATATTCATGGTAAGCTCGAGGAACCAGATTCATGGCCTCTGGGTCAGGCTGAAGACTCAGAAGAGGAGTGGGGCTAACAGTCCTTTCCGGAAAACAGTGTGCCAGACAATAATTAGAGGAAAAGGTAACAACTCCAGTAGGCCAGTCAATGTTTGGATTATGAGCTCTTAACCATGGAACGCCAAGGATAATGGGAAACAGAGGTGAAGTTATGACATCCAGGTGGAGGAATTCATGGTGACCGGACGGAGTTTGGCAGAAGATAGGAGCAGTCTCTTGTGTGACCGGACCCGATTTAATACTGGAGCCATCAGCCAAGTGAACCTGAAACCCCTGTCCCTTAGCACACACGGGAAGCTGATGCTGGGAAACAAATGTAGAGTCAACAAAACAACTGCAGGCCCCAGAGTCTATTATTGCTGCCGCTGTGAGCGTCTTCCCGGCAAACTGAAGGATGACTGGGAGGGAAAGCTGTGACCGGCCCTCTCCAAAAGGGTGTTCCACATGGGGCTGTCGAAGATGAGTTCTGGTGGTCCTTACTGGACAAGTCTGTACAAAGTGACCTGCCTCCCCACAATAGAGGCACAGATTGGCACGTTTACGCCTGAGGCGCTCAGCTGAGGAAAGGGGTGCCCTTGGAAAACTTCTGTGGACCCCTTTTTGCGGTGTCTTCTGGCTGGAAGGGATAGGAGACAGATTCAGGCTTGAGGTCACAGAGAGAATTTCTTGGGTTCTCTCCGCCTGCCTTTCACGTAGTCTGCGGTCAATCAGAGTGACCAGATTAATTAGTCCTTCCAAACACGCTGGAATTCCAGTTCTGGCTAGTTCATCCTTTAAGGTATCTGAGAGGCCGAGACGAAACCAGTGGCGAAGGGCAGGATTGTTCCATTGGGTATCAGCACTCAGGATCCGAAAGTCTGTGATACTGTATAGCGGGGATAAGCAATTAGCGGACCTCCAGCTGTTGCCAAACTACAAGTCCCATCATGCCTCTGCCTCTGGGTGTCATGCTTGATGCTGTCAGAGTCTCGCTATGCCTCATGGGACTTGTAGTTTGGCAACATCTGGAGGTCCGCTAATTGCTTATCCCTGCTGTATAGTCCTCAACAGGCCTGGTCCCTTGTAGCAATCTACTAAGCCTGGACTCCGCAGACTGCTGACAGAAAGGATCGGCGTAGAGCTGAGCCATAGCGGAGAAGAAGGAGTCGATGGTAGTCAGGACTGGGTCACGCTGCTCCCTAAGGTGAAGAGCCCAGGAAAGTGGTTCATGGGATAGAAGCGGGATTGCGAATCCCACCTTAATGTCCTCTGAAACAAATGTCCGGGGTAGCAAGGAAAAGTAGAGCTCACAGGAGTTCCGGAAAGTTCTGAATGTCTCTCGTTTTCCGGAGAAGCGTTCGGGAATAGGCACCCTGGGTTCCGGGGGAGGAGCTGGTGGCACACTCCCTTCATAAGGGACTCGCTCATTCATGCGATTAAGGTCCTTCTGCAGGTTCAGCACAGTATGGGTAAGTGCAGAAATTGTTTCATAAATGTCCCTTGGAAGAGGGGCCTCCCTTCCAGACTCCATTCTTGGCTGACTGGTACTGTCACGTACCTGGTAGGAGTCCGGTATGACGAGGTCAGCCCCTCTTGTATCTCCAGCCCAAACCCCTCTGAGGTTGAGACAGACGGCGGTTAGGGCTAGGAGGAGCACGAGTGCCTGTAGTGTTGATAGGCTCGTGGCCGGAAGCAGGTGAAGACTTGCAGATGCTGAAGGCCCAGTAGGAACAGGACACCGGTGAGGTTGAGGGAACCAGTTGGTGTAGAGGAACTCCAACTCTCTCGCAGGAACAGAACAGGAAACTAGCAGGAACTTCTGGGTTGCAGCAGTCGGATGACTAGCCGGGTCAGAGCACACACGGACAGCAGAGTACCAAATCATCAACAGGAGCCGGGTCAGAGGGAAGCCGGGTTCGGTAACAGACGGGCGGCGTGGTAATCAGGGAAACAGCAAAGGCGAAGTCCAATGGGAAGCCGGGATCAGGAACCAAACGATCAGGTAAGTATCAGAATCCAAAGGAGAGTCAGGGAAGCCAAGTCAGCAACGAAGATCCAAGGTATAAACAGGTGTCAGGAAACAGGGCACTTGCTGAAGACCAGTCAGCACCGCCAGGCTGTCAGAGCCCTCTTTAAATAGCTAACAGGAGGAGTCAGGAACGGCGTTTGCGCGTGCACGCCGTCCGTTGCGCCTGCGCATGCGCAGAAGCGCGCTGAAGTCGCTGATGTATCCTTTGTGCACGCACATGCGCACCGGAATTCCGAGACGCTTGTTGCGTTCTAACAGTGCGCGCATGCGCACGTGCGTGCGCCAACGGTCTTCTCTTACACCTATGCATTAAAGTCAAGAACACCTTGCACTCTCCGGCCCCCCTGAGCCCCCGTTTTACTCACCTGAGCCCTGAATCTCTGCGGACACGATCCCACAATGCTTTCCCCCAGCTCTTGTGGGCTCTTCATTGGATGATTGATAGCAGCGCAGCCATTGACTCCCGCTGCTGTCAATCAAATCAATGATGCGCCTCGGGGGCAGGGCCGAGTCATACACTTGGAGGCTATGGCTGCCAACTGTATCACACGGGAGTGCACCTGCAAGCTAACCCCCTTGGGAGAGCGCTTCCCAGAGGGGGTTAGCTCTTGCGGGGAGGAGCCGAGATAGCCACGGAGGGTCCCCAGAAGACGAGGATGGGGCCACTCTGTGCAAAACTAACTGCACAGTGGAGGTAAGTATGGTATGTTTGTTATTTATTTCTATTTTTTAATTAAACCTTTACAACCCCTTTGAGGTTTGAAAACTGTCACATGGTGAAATCACAGGCTTCTGAATGCTTGGAAGCCCCTCTCTTTAACCACTTAAGACCCGGACCAAAATGCAGCTAAAGGACCTTGCCCCTTTTTGCGATTCGGCACTTCGTCGCTTTAACTGACAATTGCGCGGACAATAGAGCTTTCTTCTGGTGGTATTTGATCACCTCTGCGTTTTTATTTTTTGCGCTATAAACAAAAATAGAGCAACAATTTTGAAAAAAAATCAATATTTTTTACTTTTTGCTATAATAAATATCCTCCAAATATATATATATATATATATATATATATATATATATATATATATATATATGCGCCGCCGTAGCTGCCTTGTGAGGGCAGCAGCGCCTGAAAAAAATATGGCTGCTGCCGGGCCAGCCGGCATGCAACTGCGCATGCGCCAGCGCAGTTCCGAAGCTAGCTGAGCTCGAGGTGGGTGCATGCGCAATGACACGATGGCGCCATTTAAAAAAAATGAAGCAGTAGCGTGCCGCTCAGTGAGGTGAGGTCTTGTCTGGTGCGTGCCTCTTCCTTCGTCTCTGAACTCATGTCCCCCCCTCCGCAGCCTCTGACCTCCTGCCCCCCCTGCAGCCTCTGACCTCCTGTCCCCTCCCCGCAGCCTCTGACCTCCTGCCCCCCTCCGCAGCCTCTGACCTCCGCAGCCTCTGACCTCCTGCCCCCCTCCGCAGCATCTGACCTCTGCAGCCTCTGACCTTCTGTTCCCCCCTCCGCAGCCTCTGACCTGTCCCCTCCATGCAGCCTCTGAACTCCTGCCCCCCCCCTCCGCAGCCTCTGACCTGTCCCCTCCCCACAGCCTCTGACCTCCTGCCCCCCCTCCACAGCCTCTGACCTCTGCAGCCTCTAACCTCCTGTCCCCCCCTCCGCAGCCTCTGACCTCCCCTGTACCATCCGCAGTCTCTGACCCCCCCTGTACCGTCTGACGCCTCTGACCTCCCCTGTACTGTCCGCAGCCTCTGACCTCCCCTGTACCATCCACAGCCTTTGACCTCCCCTATACCATCCGCAGCCTCTGACCTCCCCTGTACTGTCCGCAGCCTCTGACCTCCCCTGTACCATCCACAGCCTCTGACCTCCCCTGTACCGTCCGCAGCCTCTGACCTCCCCTGTACCGTCCACAGCCTCTGACCTCCCCTGTTCCATCCGCAGCCTCTGACCTCCCCTGTACCGTCCGCAGCCTCTGACCTCCCCTGTACCATCTGAATCCTCTGACCTCCCCTGTACCATCCGAATCCTCTGACCTCCCCTGTACCATCCGCAGCCTCTGACCTCTCCTGTACCATCCGCAGCCTCTGACCTCCCCTGTACCATCCGAATCCTCTGGCCTCCCCTGTACCATCCGAATCCTCTGGCCTCCCCTGTACCATCCGAATCCTCTGACCTCCCCTGTACTGTCCGCAGCCTCTGACCTCCCCTGTACCGTTTGCAGCCTCTGACCTCCCCTGTACCGTTCGCAGCCTCTGACCTTCCCTGCACTATCAGCAGCCTCTGACCTCCCCTGTACCATCTGCAGCCTCTGACCTCTCCTGTACCATCCGCAGCCTCTGGCCTCCCCTGTACCGTCCGCAGCCTCTGACCTCCCCTGTACCGTCCACAGCCTCTGACCTCTCCTGTACTGTCCAAATCCTCTGACCTCCCCTGTACCACCTGAATCCTCTGACCTCCCCTGTACCATCCGAATCCTCTGACCTCCCCTGTACCATCCGCAGCCTCTGACCTCTCCTGTACCATCCGCAGCCTCTGACCTCCCCTGTACCATCCGAATCCTCTGACCTCCCCTGTACCATCCGAATCCTCTGACCTCCCCTGTACCATCCGCACCCTCTGACGCACCCTCTGCTACGTCACTGGGGAAGCCCAGGAAGAGGGAAGACTGGGCTTACCCAGTGACGTAGCAGAGGGTGCTTCAGAGGGTGCAGGGTCACGTGACGGGTGGCCCTGCTTCCCCTATATAAGTAATGTCACAGCTTCAGTGCGTCATTCGCTGGGCTGTATCCAGCGGTGAGAGGAGGTCGGCGATGCTGCTCTCTGGATGGATGGATCTTCTCATCGCTGGAGATCACCCGCACCCGTCGCTGGATCAGGACAACGTTGGAGCAGGAAGCCGGGAACGAGTGGATTATCACCGCTGGAGGTTTTTTTTTATTATTATTAATAAAGGACTTTATTCTACGGTGTGTGTTTTTTTTTTTTACAAGAATTTACACTTCCTTCGTGAAATGGTAGGGGTACAGTGTACCCCATTACCATTTCACACAGGGGGGGTCAGGATCTGGGGGTCCGGTCTTCCAGATTCTGATAAGCCTCCCGCCCGAATACCCCCACAACCACCGGGCAAGGGTTGTGGGGATGAGACCCTTGTCCCCATCAACATGGGGGCAAGGTGCTTTGGGGGTCAGACCTGAAGGGTCTGGTTATGGATATTTAGGGGGAACCGCACGTCATTTTTTTTTTAAATTGACGGCGGGGTTCCCCTTAATATCCATACCAGACCTAAAGGGTCTGGTTATTGAATTTGCGGGGACCTCCGCGCATTTTTTTTCTAAAAGTCCATGTCCCATTGACTACTTTTTTTTAAAGTTCGGGTTCGAACCCGAACCCGAACATCCAGGTGTCCGCTCAACTCTACATAGGAGCAATGGGGGTATAGCTCCAGGTAACCAGCTTCCACCTCTGCAAGTGTTGAACAACTCAGACCCAGCTGGGTAAGAGATTAGTGAGGCTGCAGACTAGGTTCAAGTTGCGTCCACCTGTCTCCACTCAGGAGAGATACGACCGAGGGATGTTTTGGACAGCGTAGAAACTTCATCTTGTGGTAACAGTCCCCAGGTCTTTGTTAGTAGCAGTCCCTCTTCCGGGGAATTAACAGCGAAGGTAAGGCCATCTTTTGTGAGTAGCTCGGTCAGAAACCCCCAGGAGTAGGCAAGGTGGTTGTTGTGCAGTAATTTGATGAGAGGAACTAGCTTTTTGCAAGCCATCATTGTGTATTGTGAGAGGTGCAGCATATATAGCAATTCCTGCATATGGGTCAAACAGTGGAGAGTTCTGCCTGGCAAAATGCATGAGGTCATCTTTCACATGAAAGAAATGAATATGAGCAATAACGTCTCGTGGGATCTTTTCAGGTAGGTGTTGTGGCTTAGGTAATCTATGAGCCCGGTCCACAGTGACTTCTCTGGGAGGAGTATCGGGGAGCAAGGTGGTTATGAGTTGTTGTACAAATTGACGAAGTTCTGCGGGAGGTACAGACTCTGACACTCCGCGTAATTGTACGTTGTTTATGCGGGATCTATCTTCTAAATCTGGCATTTTTCTTTTTAGTAACTCTAACTCATCCTCTTTTTCATTGTGAGCATCCACCAGCTCATTGTAAGCAGTTGCAAAATTGACCATTTTGTGTTCCATGTGGCTAACTCTGTCACCCCACCTCTGCAATGTCTGGCTTCATATGTGTAATACACTCCATGAATTCTTTCATTGTGGTATCACTTAAAGGGGTTGTTGTAAACCCTTGTGTTTTTCCATCTTAATGCATCCTATGTATTAAGGTGAAAAAACTTCTGACAGTGACCGGCCCCCTAGCCCCCCCCTCCCGTTTTACTCACATGAGCCCTTCGATCCCTTGGCAGAGATGCATTGCACCTCTCTGCACGGGATAGATTTATAGCAGCGCTGCCATTGGCTCCTGTTGCTGTCAAGCAAATGCAATGACGTGAGTGTCGGGGGAAGAGGCAGAGTGTCAATAGACACAAATGCTGGACTCTGAATCTTCAGGGGACCCCAGAAGACAGTGATCAGGGCCACACTCTGCAAAACTAACTGCATAGTGGAGGTAAGTATGACACATTTGTTATTTTTTTTAAAAACAAGGCATTACAAACCCTTTAAGGGCTGTCCAGTAGTGGGAAAGTCATGGATTTGTTCATAGAACTCCATTGTGCTGTCCTGTGACAAGTCTCCCCCTTCTTATCTCCTGCATATGCATGCTTGTCAGATCTTTTCTGAGCTGATTTATGGGGGATGTGCACTGGAGTGTCCCTTAAGGGGGAATGGTTGCTACTACTGGGGGAGTGGGAGTGAGATTCATGTCCCTTTGTCCCTCCTCTCTTACTGCCTGTAGAGCCGTCGGAGCCGTGCTGGTGTGCAGAGGCCACAGTACCACCTTGGGACAGTGGTGTGCTTGCTGCTGTGAAGAAGTCCATCAGCTTGCGAGGGCCTCTGCCGTACTTTCGCTTGCCCATGGGAACTAGGGTGACATCGGGAGGTTTCGGGACCTGATCTGGGTGAGTTTTTTGCTCCGGTGTCGTGTGACACGGAGCTCTCTTCTCACCTGGCCATCCTCTTCAGCTGTCGGCCACGCCCCCAACAGCATCTATTTTTAACAGTCAAAAAAGTTGTCAGTTTTTCCTGAGGTCACCATTACCTCATAGACAGGATGACAGCTATCTTTAACAGTCTGTAACATTCCCAGAGGGGGCAGTCAGTTTCACCCGTGGCCACCATTGCAGTCAACAACATCTCAGAAAAATTTTCAGTTTTCACCTGCGGCCAGCCATCTTCAACAGTCAACAAAGCCGTCAGTTTTTCTTTCCGGCCACCATTATCTCTTTATTAGAAGTTAATTCTTGAAGGGAGTTTTAGCAATTAAGCTATTAGGACCAGTGAACAAGGATTGGTGAGACAGGGTTGTCAAACCCACTTTACACAAATATCAGAAACAGATATTGCTATATCACCTGTACTAGGACATCCAATATAAATATATATTTTTTCTACTCTCTCCTCCTGTTGGAGCTTGTTTAAAATTCTCTTCATCTATCAGTCTTTTAGTTTATTTTCTAAAGTATCGCCCTTACAAACACCTCCAGAAGGATTGACAGACCTATCCAAGATTCACCACTTGTGCACCATCAAAAAAGGGTCCCAACTAAAATAGCAAAAGAAGAAATAAAAAAGAAAAAATACAGTCTGGGGACTAAATCCTCTTGTCTTATTTATTAGCACTTGTCTCACAATTTATTTTATTAAACATAAAAACAAATTTATATATCAAAGCCCTGGAGGCAACTTCAATTTAGTAGGGTCATCCCAGAGTCTCAGAGGTAGTTTAGCTAGTTTTAACATTTTTGTAGCTACCCGGTTTAGACTCTGGTGGTCCTGTTACAAGTCAAGTGATATGTGAGTGGAATCTGGGCCATTCCATTTAAAATAAAAATGAAAGGTAAAACATTTGTGTATAGATATAAAAAGCACTATCATTTTTATTTTCTCTTTTTTTTTTTTTATAAGTGATCACATTCTCTCTGTCCCCAGCTACATAAAAGCTGGGGGAAGAGAACCAGCAGCATGCTGAGTTTCCCAGTAAATGGCTGTGCTGACCATTGGAGGAGAGCAGGCTGAGTTCTCAGCACAGCTTGAGAACTGGCAACAGTGTGTTCTCCTGCTTAGTTTGGTCAGTTTATAATAGAAAAGAAGAGGGACACCAGGGATTTCACACAAACCAATACAAAGGGAACAGGATACTTCTTCATACAACTACATGATACAGCAGCCACATATCAGGAATATAAAGTGTTGGGGCAACAGACGCTTTAAGTCTGTTTTATGACTGCATTGTATAGTAGTAAATTATTTTAAGATTGTGATTATAGTTGTATAACCCTGTCTTTGTTGACTCACTTACCTTCAATATACTTAGGGTCATTTTAAACTGGTGTAGTTTATTTGTGTAAAAGGTGTGTCAGAGTGGTAGAGGCATTACACCACTAATTTCAGTGAAAGAAGAATAACTGCAGAGGGTATATCAAACTAGTGGCTTCTACAAGAGTGTGCTACATGTGATTATTATGTATATGTGGATCAGGGCATGTATTCTGATCTGTACGTGCACATGATTTTTAATGCATGCTCTTTCCTGTTTTGCACATAGACAATAGCCCTAAGTTTTTCACTCACAAAAATTATATATTATTTTTTGCTCACATTTGAGTTTATAACGCTTGATGATCCTCTCCTACCATGCCATATTTATCTACTTTGATGTAGATATGGGGTTTTGTTCCCCAACATGAATAGACTCACCTTGCTTAAAACAATTAATACCTCTAAACTCTAGGTGGATGAAATTTAGTTTGTTAGAGCACTGTGCATTAAAAACAACTGCCATTTTTGTATGTTGTAATACAATAATGTTTTTACCTTTTTTTTCATCCTTTTTGCATCTGATTGTTACTGTACTCCTCCAACCTTTTTCAGCATTGTCTACACATCCTTTCTCTGGACTGATTTCCGGATAAAGTCAATGGTATCATTGTAGTCTCCACCAGGTGTGGATGGTGCAGGGTGACAACACAGGAGCACAACTGGAAGATAGTTGTCACACCGTAATAGTTAATGCCTAAACAAGGACCTTCGGTGTCACCAATTATTCCTTTAATGAAATATTCATGTTTAGGAGGTTGTAAATCACTTTTGAAATTATATTGACATTATAATATAGAGATTGGATTTAGATCCACTTGAAGTGTCTTCTTGTCATACTACCTTAGACCTACATTCTTGAATATCACAAAAGGAAATAAAATGAAATAAACTCCTGAATGACCCTTGCTTTGATTAAAACAGCATGAGAACGTGTCACGTTACAGTGAGTACAAGTAATTGGCTGTTTAATGCTGTTTTTAATTAGTTTTTTCTCTGAAACATGCTATAAATAGAGCTTTCTTTTAAAGCTTTAATCAAAAATCTGGGCAGACACCTCAATACACAATTAAAATACAGATATGTTATTTGTTTTACTTGCAAAGATATTTTTGATTTTGTTCAGACATTGTTGTGATTTGCACATCCATGACATACAGCATAGCCAGCAGGATGTCATTACTACTTATTTTGCTGCTGCTAGTTGCAATAAGAAATAGGACAGGCAACAGTCAGATAGTGCAAATTAGCAGTCAATGCTTTGATAATAGTAAGATAGTGACAATTAGCAGTCAAATTATAGTCAGCAATAGAGTACAGATAGGCAGAGGCAGTCAGAAAATTAAATACATCAGAAACTGTAGCAATTTGTCTCCTAATTCTTGTATAGCCATTCTATGCTAATGCTTAATGCTCCAGAAACAGGTGTTTCAAAAGATCTTAACCCTTACCAGTGTGTATTTAGTATCTTGCCTCCATGCAGGGACAAAAGGGAACCATGGAGGAGGAGAAAGCAAAAAAAAAAAAGCCACTAAAATCAGCCATTTAAAAAGGAGATATGAAGAGATGAGACCACATAGAGTACAAATTAGGAGGAATCTTAATTTCAAAAATGAGGGTTTCAAGATGTGGAGAAAAGTGTCCAAAACATTCACAATCAGATAAGGCCCCCCCTAAATTTTTGTTTAGTAAAAATCAGGCCCCAAACATTAGCTTGCTAGCCAGGCAATTGCATTTTATTTTTAAAATATAATCAGCCTGGGCAATGATTTCCTTTAATGCGACCCTATCAGTGGGTGAAAAAATTGTAAAATCACTAATCTGTAAGTAGGCAAAGGTGAGCAAAGAGTATTGACAATACGAAATCCCAAAATTATATATATATATATATATATATATATATATATATATATATATATATATATATATATATATATATATATATATATATATATATATATATAAAGTTATTCATTTGCAAAAAAAATAAAACAATTACAGAGAGTAAAACATGTCCTACCACCATAATAAAAGACAGCATTGTGCCGAAGAATACATCTAGATGTCATACACACATATGCATACACCCTAAATATTAGAATGCACACCATCAGTATATGGAATTAGACATGTGCATGATGAAAAAAATGGTTCTGTTTTGTTTGGATTTTCTTAATCTAGTTAATTCATTTGGTTCAATTTGGTTTATTTGTTCAATTTGTATTCGGAATTTTTTAATTTTCTTCGAATTTATCAATTTGTTTGATTTGAAATGTTCAAATCGATAAATTTCGAATCGGTCTAAACGAAAATGTTATTGTGTATTTGAATGCAGCAAAGTAAACAAACAAAAGAAAAATATTAATTAAATGAGTACAATGACTCTTTAAATCACCTTTGTCTTAAAAAAAACAGCATGCAGTGCACTTGTAGTGCAAAGTGGATTTGCCTTTCGTAAATAACCCCCACAGTCTTTGATTTCAGCATTATATGTAGTTAGAATTCGACTGGAGTTCAATGTAAAATTTTATTTGAATTTCAGTCTGAATTTCTGAAATTCGAATGAATTTTGTTACATTATTTGGAGCATTCGGTAAAATATGTTTATATTGTAATTCGGGTATTCGGATATATCCGAATCTCTGAATAACGAAAAATTTGTCTCAATATTAATTCGGAACGAAACAAACTGCACATGTCTATATGGAATCAATAATTAAAAATGGTATATAAATCCTTCCTCATTGTGTTTTAATATGTGACATTTGCAGGGCCATGGTAAACCACCGATACATAGCTATCAACAAATTCACTCTCTCAGTGCTGTTATTGATGACCATCGGCCTGCATAAATCACAACAATTGGCCTGCATAAATCACTACCAACAGCATATTAGAGCAGCTGAGTGACACCGGATATAGAATAAACATAAGCTCATTAGCAAGGTATCTCTGAACAGTCTAGGAAGCAAAGAAAAGGTTTCAAAAAGATTGAAGCAGCATGGCTGTAGATGCATGTAAGCAGTAGCATATTATTAAGCGCAGTTCGGCAATAGAAAGCACAAGCAGGCTGTAGCACATTGATAAGCAGTAGTGGGGAGGAGAGCAGTTGGTGAAATACAGAATGTTCATGCTGTTGGAACACTCTCAGACCTCCATAAGGCACAAAGCAAGCTGGAAACATATACAGTATAAAGTGTAGGGAGATATCACATATGCAGTTGAAGTGTGGTATAATTATCCATGCAACTAAAGTGCCTTTCACAGTAAGTCTTTCATCATCCCCTGATGTGGCCAGTGTAACATGGCATTCTTGCAGGGCAAACAGAGGGAGAGGTGGCAACAAGTGTAGGAGTCCTACCAGGAAATATCTCTCTCTCAACCTCTGAAATATCGCCATTCAAGTACTCATATATTTCACTGTTGTGTAGAAAGATAAAGTAGCTGGCCCATAAGCCTCTCCACAGCACACGTTGCTGCAATGCTCCAATATTTTTTTCATGGTGGTGAAATGTTATGTAATCATTATTATTATTTTTTTTCCACAAAAAAAGTATTTTATAGGCAAAATCAAGGTTACATTGTCGTACGTTTGTCAGAGTAAACAAGAAAAGAACAAGAAAGACAAGGGGCTTCTGTGACAAACCCAATCAGGAACAACATCGAACAGGGTATTACAATAAAAGTTATGGAAAACAAAACAGTTGAGGACTAATACAGTCATAGTAATCTTTACATCCTATAGAATATAAAAGGACAACTGACATATTAATCTCTTAAGGAAAGGTTGCCCCGAGTATATCAAAATCTATCCTATTTTTAGGCAGTATAACGTAGGCCACTCACATCAGGCCTAAACGTGGCATTGAAAAGAGGCAGGAAAGAACATTTGAATCCTGAATGGTCGGAGAATAACTGGATGATTAAGTTAGGGCGATAGAGAAAGGTTCACTGTGGTTGTGTGAAAATCTTGGGGATGGGGGAGGGGAGGAGGAGAAAAAAAAGGGATGGGGGGGAGAAAAGGAAGTAGTGAGTGAGGAATTAGGGGTTCGGGGGGAAAGGGGGACGGCATGGGAAAGACGGGAAGGAGAGAGAGAGAGAAAGAGAATGAAAAGAAAGGGAAAGTAAAGGGGTGGGAGTGGGGGCCGCTCCTCGGTCACGTCACCCCAAGGCACCTTAAGTTGGGGGAAAGGTAGAAGTTACAAATGGGAATTCTAAGTCATCCAGGAATATCAAGGTTTAAGAAGGGAAATAGGACTTATAGCAGTCTGACGTTTTGCCCAATACTGTACAATATCATCACACTCCACCTCCACATGCCCAGCCTGGGCATTTGGAGGTGGAGTGTGATGATGATATTGTACAGTATTGCTGGGCATGTGGAGGTGGAGTGTGATGATATTGTACAGTATTGCTGGGCATGTGGAGGTGGAGTGTGATGATATTGTACAGTATTGCTGGGCATGTGGAGGTTAGTGTTGAGCAGAATATGCCATATTCGATTTCGCGATATATCTCGAATTTATATTCGAATATTCGAGATATATTCGCTAAATTCGAATATTCGTGATATTTTATCGAAATTAAATGATTGCGATTTTTCGCTATTGCGAATGCGAAAATAATTGCGATTTTTTGATAACTGCGGTAGGAGCACTCTGATTGGCTCAGAATATTCGTGATATTTTATCGAAATATCGCAACATGCGAATGCGATATTTATTGCGCAATTTCGAGAAATGCTGGAGGAGCGCTCTGATTGGCTCAGAATATTCGTGATATTTTATCGAAATATCGCAACATGCGAATGCGATATTTACTGCGCAATTTCGACAAATGCTGTAGGAGCACTCTGATTGGCTCAGAATATTCGTGATATTTTACAATACAAAATAATTGCGAATATTCGGCAAATGCGGAAGGAGCACTCTGATTGGCTCAGAATATTCTTGATATTTTACAATACAAAATAATTGCGAATATTCGGCAAATGCGGAAGGAGCACTCTGATTGGCTCAGAATATTCTTGATATTTTACAATACAAAATAATTGCGAATATTCGGCAAATGCGGAAGGAGCACTCTGATTGGCTCAGAATATTCTTGATATTTTACAATACAAAATAATTGCGAATATTCGGCAAATGCGGAAGGAGCACTCTGATTGGCTCAGAATATTCGTGATATTTTACAATAGAAAATAAAAAGTGTTTTGCATTGGTGGTGATTCTTTACTCTATCCATCTGTCACAGCCGTTTGTCAATCAAACACCTTGAAGATTGAACACGTTCATGCTGCATGCTTTGGACTTTTTTTCACTTCACATATCAAAGACATTTTTATGAAAGATTATTTTTCTATTATTGGGACTATATTTCTTTATATATTTGTTTCACTGTGTATTTCACAAGTTATTTGCGCTTGCTTATTTTATAATTTGCCCACATGTCTTGTCACTAGACATATTTTTTATTCTTGTAGAGCGACTCCATTTTCTGTCTTGTATTAAATTATGTTGTATAACATTTTTGAGTTGCTGCTGTATTCTCCCCTTTTTTTAAGGTATGCGCAATTTTTTCCTTCTTACAAAAAAAAATAATATCAAACATACAAATATTCATAACAGAAACATACACAAAGCCCCCCCCTTTTGCATCAGAGACAATCAGAGTTCTCCTACCACAGTTATCGAAAATTCGCAATCATTTTCGCATTCGCAATAGCGAAAAATCGCAATTTTTTTTTTTTAAATTTGCCAACATAAAAGGATCGCCTCAGCTTAGCTACTCGGCCCAGGGTCTCTAATCATACCAGCAATGCTTTTAGACGTCGATAGGATGTGATCTGTTTTAAAAATCAAATTGAAAAAATGCGAATATTCGGAATTGCGAATATTCACCGCGAAATTCGAAATATATCGCGAATACTCGAATATGCCATATTCGAGCCGAATATTCGCAATACGAATATTCGTGAGCAACACTAGTGGAGGTGGAGTTTGATAATATTGTACAGTATTGCTGGGCATGTGGAGGTGAAGTGTGATGATATTGTACAGTATTGCTGGGCATGTGGAGGTGGAGTGTGATGATATTGTACATTATTGCTGGCATTGTAGAATATTAAAAAAAGTCACAGTTACTTTGCTGAGTGACTAATTACGTTTTCAATGTAGTAACTGAGTCACTAACGCAATTACTTTTTCGGAGAAGTAATTTGTAACTGTAACTATATACTTTTTTAAAGTAAGATGAGCAACACTGGTTACCATGCGGGACAAGAGTCCTATTTCCCTCAGTACCTCCAGCATATAGTCCCATGCCACCCTGTCAAACGCCTTCTCAGCATCAAGGGATAGAAAAAAGCCTTTAGTTCCCGTTGCATGTAACCAGTGTTGTATGTTCAAAGTGCGTATGGTGTTGTCCCTGGCTTCCCTACCTGGGACGAATCCCACTTGATCTGATGTTATGAGGCCAGGGATAAGGGGGAGTAATCTGTTAGCCAGTATCTTGGGGTATAATTTGATATCTATATTGAGTAGAGAGATGGGTCTATAGTTGGAAGCTAGTAAAGGATCTTTCCCTTCCTTTGGTATAACTGTTACATGGGCTTCTAAATGTCTGCCAGGTAAGGTGTGTGGATTCAATAAGGAGTTAAACATCTTAAGTAACTCGGGTGTCAGTGTATCCTGGAAGGATTTGTAGTATATTAATGGGCCAGGGCTCTTTCCCACTTTCATTTGCTTTATGGTTAGGTGAAGTTCTTATTTGGGAAGCACGTTGGGTTGCTTTAGTTCCCTATAAGCCGTTTTGGGGCAGGTTGTATAGTTTAGAGTAGAAATTCTCATTATTATTTTTGTTTAATTACCGGTAATAAAGTTTATTTTCTATATATCATTTTTGGATTTTATGTTGTCAATCATTTTGGTTCACTTTATTCCTGGAGGCTCAGTTACATGGCCCTTTCTTGGCTAATTTATTTCTTGTCTGCCATGATTTGTACATATTATTATATCAACCATGGAGCCCCACTGGTTGTTTCATTAGTGGGTGACCACAGTATCATGTTGATTGATCCCTGTACATAGTTGAAATAACATGTATAAAAACAATTGTGACTTCATTTTAAGATTCCCCTCCATTTTTTTTTGAGTAGAAATTAACTTCTGTATATATGAGTTTTCTCCATAGTTTACATAGAACTAGATTTTGTCAGTTTGCCCTTGTAAAGTAACAGGCTACACAGGCAGTATGCCTTCCCACTCAAATGCCCTGTATACACACGATCAGGATTCCCGGCGGTAAAAAGTCCACCGGGAATCCCGGGGGGAAAACCGAGAACCTGCTCAGTCACTTTCCCCCTATACACACCATAGCTTTGGCCGGGAATCCCGGCCGTGTGTATGCTCCACCGCAGTGTTTCAAATAGGGAAACTGCTGGGAAAAAGACCGCCGGGAATCGCGGCAGGAAAAAAGAGAACATGTTCTCAATTTTTCTGCCGCGATTTCCAGCAGTTTTCTGTCGGGAAAACTGCCATGGAGTAAACACACGGCCAGTTTTCCTGGCCAAAAGCTGTCATGGCAGTTTTCCCAACAGGAAAACTGGTCGTGTGTACGAGGCATAACACTTTAAATAGTTGTTGACATATATATTTAACTTATATGTGCATGATGTGACCCATGATAAATGCTTAAAGGCCCCTGCTAAGGCTAAGAAGGTCCGATAAGTTGGATGCCGCTAACTAGCGAGGGTGCAGGCTGGGGGAGGTTTGTCCAGACACAAAGTACAGGTCCTTCCTGTTGATTTCCCCCAACTGTGGCAGACAACTCTCCCCGGTCCCTTTCCCGCTTGCTGTGACCTGAATTGTGACAAGTCTACCATTAGGGCTTAGGCTTCAAACGGACCTAACTGATGTTAGATAAAAGAAAAAAACATCATGGTATTATGATCCTAATAGAACTGCAGTTATCTTTTATCTGACATCAGTTTAGGTCCCTTTGGAGCCTAAGCCCTAATGGTAGACTTGTCACAATAAAGGTCCTGCTATGTCACTGATTATAATAAGTGTGCACAGGAAAATGACATCAAATTAGAGTTAAAGTAAAAAACCTTTTGATAAATAGGTGCCCTGGCTAACCTGGCTGTATCCCAATGGTACAGGTTATGCTAATTTATAACAGAAATCTTTTTCTAAAATCTGTATTCTATGCCCACACAGCTTGCTCTATGGCAGACTTAAAACACTTCAATACATACAGCTCTACAGAGCCACAAATGACCCATTCAGACTCATTCAGTCTTGAGAGCAGAAATCTTCAAGGTTGATTAAACTGTTTCTTTTGAGCTTCTCTGACTGTTCCTTGTTCTGAAAACTAGTTTAAAGGATTAGATTAAAATTCTGCTATATTTGGCTTTTCTATGAAAACTCTTTAAAGTCATATTTTTTTTATATGATACAACCTCATTTATTCCCCATTCATCAATGTGAATCACTTACGATGTTATAGCTGTATGCATCAATAATATATACATTTCAGTTTTGTATGTAAGAAGGGCATAACTTTCAAAAGATGTATACATATTTCCCATTGTTGGGTTCACTATGTTTGGTACAGGGGGCAGATCTGAGTGGCCCACCATGCCAGCTCCAGGTTTACAAAAACAGGATTGTTGATTGTTGGTTGTTATATTCTATAAGTATTTTGCTGAAAACTTCTAGATAAAGTGCACTTGTACTCAGACTTTGGTTATTATACTGTTTACATATTCTTAACAAGCACTGAAAGAGATTTAAAACAAACCCTAGCTGACCTCTTTAGATGCAGCTCAGAAACACCTGCTGTGTGTTTGCATTAGGGCTCATGCACACTGTAGCTCCAAAAAAAAGTTGCTTTTAAAGACATTTTGGCCCTGATTCACAAAGCACTTACGCCAACGTATCTCCAGATACACCGCGTAAGTGTAAGTATGCGCCGTCGTATCTATGTGCCGTGCCCATAAACTGAGATACGCCTAAAAATAGGCTTCATCCGACCGATGTAACTTTCCTACACCATCGTATCGTGGGCGCATATTTACGCTGGGCGCATTTGCCGCTCCCATTGATTTTCTATGCACATATGCAAATGAGGAAGATACGCCGATTCACGAATGTAGTTGCACCCGGTGCATAATATATATAATAAGTCGTACGTCCGGCGTAAAGTTATTCCCCATATAGGAGGCGCAACTCATGCAAAGGTATGGACCAGGGAACACAAGCCGTCGTATCTTTTGTCGTTTACGTTGTACGTGAATATGACTAGGCATAGGTTACGTTCACGTCGTAGGCAGTGATCCGTCGTATCTTAGGGAGTAGTTCCGATGTGATTCTGAGCATGCGCACAGGGATGCGGCCACGGGATGGCGCATGCGCCGTTCATTTTAAGTACTTCTATGACGCTTGGCCCATCATTTGCATGGAGTCACGCCTCATTAGCATGGCTCATGCCCACTTCCACCTACGCTGGCTTACGCCGAGGAAACCCAGCGTATCTTTAACAGCGAGTGGGAGCAAGTGCTTTGTGAATCCAGTGCTTGCCTCTGTGCGCTGCGCCGGCGTAGCTTAAAAGATATATGCTACGGTGTCATAAATATGCGCCGATGTATGTGAATCCGGGCCTTTAACTTTTATTTCTCTGCCTAAAAGCTTGAAGAAGCTTGTGCATCCAATTTGCAATAGTATGAACCTAGCCTAAGCGTTTTTTTTTTTCACAAAACCTCCCCTCAGCTAATTTTTCCTTTTTTTTGTGCATTTCAAGCTTATTTGAGCTTTTTTATGTCTTTTCTTCTCAAAAGCTCCTGTCAAAAACATGAGTTTGGTGGGGTTTTTTTTCTGCCTGTAAAAGCATATAGAGTGTAAAACTGCTCAGACTGTGGATAAAGATGTCCTCATGGGTGCTAGCCCCCGACTTACCACTGTTAATAGTTATTGAAGAAAAAAAAAATGGTCACACACCATGGAAGGAAGAACTTCTGTAGAATAGTTACTTTATTGTGAAGATGCCTGTAACGGAATGATCCGTGATACCCAGAGACTTTTGAAGGATGCGGGGTACTCCTGTGCCAGCTTCACCAATGACTCTTATGTCTAGGGTCATCCTATGTCCAATAGGGGCATAGGATGACTGAGAAATTATATCTTGGATTACATGAGATGGGACAGTAACGATAATTCATGTATTGCAGGATATCTTGAAATACAGGTCATTCTCAAAAAATTAGCATATTGTGATAAAGTTCATTATTTTCTGTAATGTACTGATAAACATTAGACTTTCATATATTTTACATTCATTACACACAACTGAAGTAGTTCAAGCCTTTTTATTGTTTTAATATTGATGATTTTGGCATACAGCTCATGAAAACCCCAAATTCCTATCTCAAAAAATTAGCATATCATGAAAAGGTTCTCTAAACAAGCTCCTAACCTAATCATCTGAATCAACTAATTAACTCTAAACACCTGCAAAAGATTCCTGAGGCTTTTAACCACTTGAGATCCGCGCTATAGACGAAATACGTCCGCAGCGCGGCTCTCAAGTGCCAAGTGGCCGTTTAAAAACGGCCTTTATGTGCATTACCCGCGCGCGCCACTGGGTGGCGCGCGGCGGGTAAAAACTGTCCCGACGCATCGCCGAAGACCCGATGCGTGTACCTGGCGGCCGCGATGTCCGCCGGGTACACGCGATCGTCGGTGACACGGTAGGTGACAGCAGGAACGTGGAGCTCTGTGTGTAAACACAGAGCTCCACGTGCTGTGAGAGGAGAGGAGACCGATCTGTGTCTCTTGTACATAGAGACACAGCATCGGTCCCCTCCCCCAGTCACCCCCCTCCCCCCACACAGTTATAACACACCCAGGCTACACAGTTAACCCCTTCCTCACCCCCTAGTGTTAACCCCTTCACTGCCAGTCACATTTATACAGTAATTAGTGCATTTTTATATCACTGATCGCCGTATAAATGTGAATGGCGCCAAATTTGTGTCAAAAGTGTCCGATACGTCCGCCGCAATATCCCAGTCCCAATAAAAATCGCAGATCGCCGCCATTACTAGTAAAAAAAAAAATAATAAAAAAAATCATAATTCTGTTCCCCATTTTGTAGGCGCTATAACTTTTGCGCAAACCAGTCGCTTATTGTGATTTTTTTTTTTTTTTACAAAAATACGTCGAAAAATACGTATCGGCCTTAACTGAGAAAAAAATGAGTTTTTTAAAAAAAAATTGGGATATTTATTATAGCAACAAGTAAAAAAAATATATATTTTTTTTAAATTGTTGCTCTTTTTTTGTTTATAGCGCAAAAAATAAAAACCGCAGAGGTGATCAAATACCACCAAAAGAAAGCTCTATTTGTGGGGAAAAAAGGACGCCAATTTTGTTTGGGAGCCACGTCGCACGACCGCGCAATTGTCAGTTAAAGCGACGCAGTGCCGGACGCTGAGATTTCGCCTGGGAACGAAGGGGGTTTATGTGCCCAGTAAGCAAGTGGTTAAAAACTCCCAGCCTGGTTCATTACTCCAAACCGCAATCATGGGTAAGACTGCCGACCTGACTGCTGTCCAGAAGGCCATCATTGACACCCTCAAGCAAGAGGGTAAGACACAGAAAGGAATTTCTGAACGAATAGGCTGTTCCCAGAGTGCTGTATCAAGGCACCTCAGTGGGAAGTCTGTGGGAAGGAAAAAGTGTGGCAGAAAACGCTGCACAACGAGAAGAGGTGACCGGACCCTGAGGAAGATTGTGGAGAAGGACCGATTCCAGACCTTGGGGGACCTGCGGAAGCAGTGGACTGAGTCTGGAGTAGAAACATCCAGAGCCACCGTGTACAGGCGTGTGCAGGAAATGGGCTACAGGTGCCGCATTCCCCAGGTCAAGCCACTTTTGAACCAGAAACAGCGGCAGAAGCGCCTGACCAGGGCTATAGTGAAGCAACACTGGACTGTTGCTCAGTGGTCCAAAGTACTTTTTTCGGATGAAAGCAAATTTTGCATGTCATTCGGTAATCAAGGTGCCAGAGTTTGGAGGAAGACTGGGGAGAGGGAAATGCCAAAATGCCTGAAGTCCAGTGTCAAGTACCCACAGTCAGTGATGGTCTGGGGTGCCATGTCAGCTGCTGGTGTTGGTCCACTGTGTTTTATCAATGGCAGGGTGAATGCAGCTAGCTATCAGGAGATTTTGGAGCACTTCATGCTTCCATCTGCTGAAAAGCTTTATGGAGATGAAGATTTCATTTTTCAGCACGACCTGGCACCTGCTCACAGTGCCAAAACCACTGGTAAATGGTTTACTGACCATGGTATTACTGTGCTCAATTGGCCTGCCAACTCTCCTGACCTGAACCCCATAAAGAATCTGTGGGATATTGGGAAGAGAAAGTTGAGAGACGCAAGACCCAACACTCTGGATGAGCTTAAGGCCGCTACTGAAGCATCCTGGGCCTCCATAAGACCTCAGCAGTGCCACAGGCTGATTGCCTCCATGCCACGCCGCATTGAAGCAGTCATTTCTGTAAAAGGATTCCCGACCAAGTATTGAGTGCATAACTGAACATAATTATTTGAAGGTTGACTTTTTTTTTTATTAAAAACACTTTTCTTTTATTGGTCGGATGAAATATGCTAATTTTTTGACATAGGAATTTTGGGTTTTCATGAGCTGTATGCCAAAATCATCAATATTAAAACAATAAAAAGGTTTGAACTACTTCAGTTGTGTGTAATGAATCTAAAATATATGAACGTCTAATGTTTATCAGTACATTACAGAAAATAATGAACTTTATCACAATATGCTAATTTTTTTAGAATGACCTGTAGTACAGGTGGTTAATTCTGACCCCAACAGGTCAATAGCAGAGTGACTCATTCATGTGGGGACACAGACTGTTGAGGTGCTAATTAAGTCTACCTGGCTGTAGTGATAAAAGCTTGCTGTGTTTGCATTCTATTGTCTATTGTGCTAATTAAGTCTGCCTCTCAAGAACATTTTCATTGTGTGATGCTAATTAGCACTGTTGTGTGTGAAAATACTATTGATGATAATATGTGATGTGACTTGGCACCCTCTAAAGGTCAGACGTCTGACTCATGTTTACTAAAGGAATGTGGATTATGTAGCAGGTGGGAATAGCTTATCGCAGAGTCAGAAAGTCTGTCTAAGATGTGGATTAAGGGGGACTCGTTAGCACCCCTTTGTGTGATGTTGTGGGTGGAGTGTGTCATTGTCCCTGTGATTACTGCAGCATGCTTTTTAGTTGCTAACTGTATAAAAAGCCTGAAGTTTACCATTAAAGTGTCATTCGTTTTGGAACCAGAGACAGAGCTGTGTGTGTCTCGTTTCTGGGGGAAATCCAATGGGTCCTGTCTGCTGGATTGTGGAGTGTCGATAAGCTGTCTTGGGTGGAATGGAATATCGTTAACCCCTGACTGTTACAATGCCAAAGGACGTAGACAGGACATTACAGGAACATTGGTAGACCGGTTTCACACAGATAACTCATGCTTGTCCACAACAAAGCATATGCCTTTAAACTCCTGAAAAAGCCATAGGGGCAGATCCACATACATCTGCGCTGGGCGCAGCGTATCTAAGATACGCTACACCGCTGTAACTTACTTTTAGTTGGTTTGAATCCTCAACGAATTTGCGCCATAAGTTACAGCGGCGTAGCGTATCTCTCGCGGCGTAAGGGCGCGGAATTCAAATTCATTTAATTTCATTTAAATGAAGCGCGTCCCCGCGCCGAACGAACTGCGCATGCGCCGTCTGTAAAAACTACCAGGGTGCATTGCTCCAAATGACGTCGCAAGGACGTCATTGGTTTCAACGTGAACGTAAATGGCGTCCAGCCCCATTCACGGACGACTTACACAAACAACATAATATTTTCATAATTATACGCAGGAACGACGGCCATACTTAACATTGAGTACGCCACCATATAGCAGCCGAACGGAAACGATGTAAAAAATGCGACGGCCGGTCGTACGTTCGTGGATCCTCGGATCCACGAGTATGCAAATAGCTAATTTGCATACTCTACGCGGATTACGACGGGAACGCCACCTAGCGGACGCTGAAAAATTGCATCTTAGATCCGATGGCATACGAAGACGTACGCCTGTCGGATCTAGCCGAGATGCCGTCATATCTTGTTTTGAGGATTAAAAACAAAGATACGACGCGGGAATTTTGAAATTACGCCGGCGTATCAGTAGATACGCCGGCGTAATTTCTTTGTGGATCTACCCCATAGTGTACATGGACACATTAGCTAACATGGAGGGGAGTTTCCAGGCAGAAAAAAATGAGAGCGCAAAAAAGCTCAAAAGCTTATAGGAGCAATTTCCCAGTTGGCAGGCTGCCAAGATATGCTCTCCGCAGAATGAAACACAAATTTTTACTGCCTGTGTTGTGAATTTTGGAAACACATTTCTCCACAATATTCACAGACACAGAGATGAATTTATTCTGAAGTGATTTTATAATTGCTTGTTCAGAATATTTAAATACTTTAGTATGTATTATCTGGTCACATGTTCACTTAAACCCTTTTCTTGTCTCTGTGAGTGACCACATAGGAAATCAGCACTATTCCCCTAACTATGGTACTACAATAAAACTCTGAATTTATAACCATTTTCTATTCTTTCAAAAAAAAAAAAAAAAAAAACGTTTTGGTTGAACTCTGACTTAAAGGGGTTGTAAAGGTTTGATTTTTATTTTCGAAATAAGTTCCTTTAAGCTAGTGCATTGTTGGTTCACTAACCTTTTCCTTCGTATTCACTTCTAAATGTTTTTTTTTTCTTTGTTTTCTCTGTCTGAATTTCTCACTTCCTGTTCCTCCTCAGTAAGCTGTTCTGGCTGACTAACCCCCAGCCAGATGATGGGAGCAAGCTTACTGAGGAGAAACAGAAAGTGAGAAAACATTTAGAAGGGAAATCAAAGGAAACGTTTTGTGAACCAACAATGCACTAGCTTAAAGGAACCTATTTAGAAAATAAAAAAAACAAACCTTTACAACCAATTTAGGCTGCCTAAGTTTACATTAACAGTATACATTTTTTTAATAAATTACATTTCAGTGTGGTGTATGTCTCGTATGCACTTTACATGTGTAACCATCTCTGTTTCATATAAATTACATAGTTGAAAAAGGATATTGATATCTATAGAAAGTAAATGTTGCCATAAACAGCCCTAATGATAAAGAAAGCAAAGGTTTGAATGTTGAAATATTTACTACTGGTTTTGTTTTTAATAACTATAATACAAGTTATTCCTCATTCCAATCAAGTGCCTCAATTTACAGCTTACTGGAGTCCGCTGGATACAGACTCATATTTCAGTCTCATTACAGCACATAGAGGTCACCAGAATGTAGACTTTGAAATATTAGGTACTGTGACATGCTGGATCCTTGTGACAAGGCCCGTTCTGGCAGAAGTGCCCTTTACTCATTGCATACAAATAAGCACTGATTAGAATAGCTGTCAGCATAAACGGGGAACGCCAAATATCATTACATTCCCACCTGTGATCTGATGTCTCTTATGAATGTTTATTATTTCTGGCTTCAATAAGCATTTTGTGCTACGGTTAAATGGCAATGCCTAAAGTTTGAAGATAGAATGGTATTCTCTTCTTTATGTTTTTTATTTTTGTTTGTTTTTCGGTATTGGTATATGTTGTTATCGAAATAATTAAAATGCACCAGTAATCTACTAGTGCGCATACTTTTGTGAATTAGTAGGACAAAGAAGTAGCCATTTTGTGAATGTGTCATATTTAAAGTGGAATATTTATAAAGCAGCTTATCAGACATTCACCAAACATTCATTGCAGATGAACATTTCTGATGCATGTGTTTTGAATGGCAGTGATTGATCCAATACTAGTGAATGTTTTGTGGAAGTCACATTCATTGCTTTATAAATTTACAACAAAGTGGAGTTCTCCTGATTACCAATTTCATTGAAAATCTAAAATATTACATTTGCAACCGCAACAGATGGTGGAGGGAAATCTTCCAATAGGAACACTAGTTTCATTGACAACTGTAGGAACTCGAAAGGACGGAAACAGAAAAACTGGTGTTTGCCAAAGAGCAACACTACATAATGCCTGATGTTATCTATGTTAAGCTGGCCATAGATGATACGATTTTCTTTCCTACAACCCATGCCAATTCCACCATCAACAGAGTCAGAATCCCTCCCCCAGAGCTATTGTGTTCTCTCAGCGTGGGAGCACAGGGAGCCAACCATGCAGGGAGAACACAGTGAATATTGCTAGCAGCTATAGCTGCGGGCAATAATCACATCTTAAAAATCCGACATGCTGGTTGTACCCAAGATCAGTGGATCGAATTTGGTACAATCAGCCTGACCATATATGATTTGAATCTTAGCCAGTCCCTGCTGAACTGGCCGAAATTTAAACCATCTATGACTGTCTTTGGCCAGCCATAGATGGTTTAATTTCACTTTATTACCAAGGTCTGATTTTAGGACTCACCTTAAATGCCCACTGGAGCACTTTAAAAAAAAAAAGAAAAAGCTTTAGCTGCAAAATCCACAATCAATCCAGAGTTGCCCCCCAACAGATGTCACAAGATTTCCTCCATCTTCTAGGTTGAATGAAACCAAGCATCACTCAACCCAGAAGACTGAAGAAGCACTGTGAGGCCTAGTACACACGAGAGGATTTATCCGAGGATACGGTCCACCGGACCGTATCCGCGGATAAATTCTCTCGAGGATTTCCATGGATTTGGATCCGATGGAGTGTACTCACCATCAGATCGAAATCCGCGCTGAAATCCCCTCGCGATGACGTGTCGCGCCGTTGCCGCGATGATGACGTGGCGACGTGCGCGACGCTGTCATAAAAGGAATTCCACGCATGCGTCGAATCATTACGATGCATGCGGGGGATCCCTTCTGACGGATTGATCCGGTGAGTCTGTACAGACCACCGGATCGATCCGCGGGAGCCAATTCAAGCGGATAGATTTATAGACATGTCTACAAATTTTTATCTGCTGGAATTGGGAAATTTCCGCGGATAAATATCCGCAGGAATGTACACACCATAGAATCTATCCGCTGAAACCGATCCGCTGAGATTTTTCAGCGGATGGATTCTATCGTGTGTACGGGGCCTGAGTGTAAGGCCGAGTACTCACGACCAAACATGTTCGCTCGAAATGTCCGACGGGCTGTTTCCGGCGTACAAGGCTGTTTTTTCATTTGGCCCGCTGGCTTGTACACACCAGCGGACCATATTTCCCTGCGGACCTGAACGCGTGCACGTAATCCACGTTTGACGTCACTATAAAGGGAAAGGCCAAAGTCAATGGCGACGCCCTCTGTTCCGCTTTTGCTAGTTACGGCTTTGCTCGTGTTAGTGAAGGTTTGGTTAGAGCTGATTCGCGCTTCTCGGTCTCCAGGCTTTAGCAGGTAGTATTTTCTCGTTCAGTGCGTGTGCTTGTGGGTACGTAGTTGGCATTCGGGTACAGGCGTGCAGTTCGTTCTGCTTTGCAGTTTCGTACTGTGCATTCGTATCTGTGTGTCGTGCGTTCTTTGCAGGTCCCGCTGGATTTGATTGTGCTTTCTGTTGGAGTGTGTTCTTGACTGACCAGCCGGCCGGTTTGAAGCCATGATGGAGCAGCAGCGTCAATTTTCGCGAGTTGGTGCTGTTTATGGGATGGCTGCTGGATATGTTCATTATTCCAGTACTTTGGCCAGAAACAGGGGGCGGAGGCGTTTCTGGACCAAGAATTGGTTGCGCCAGCGTGACCAGTTCTCACATATGCCTCTGCTTAGGGAAATCCAGGAGAATAATCCTAATGACTATAGGAATTTTCTCCGCATGACGGACCCCGTATTCAACAGTCTGCTGGATCTTCTGTCCCCCTATATCATGAGGCAGGACACTGTGATGCGCCAAGCCATCACGGCCGAGCAGAGGCTTATTGCCACGTTGCGGTACCTGGCGACTGGGAGGAGCCTGCAGGACCTCAAGTTCTCGACAGGCATCTCTCCGCAGGCGCTTGGGGTCATCATACCGGACACGTGTGCTGCCATCATCAAAGTTCTGCATGAGGAGTATATTAAGGTAAGTTCCCTCATTTCAACCTCACAATGTGTCTTTAATAATGTGGCAAACTAACTTTTTATTTTATTTCCCAGATATGCTGTGTGTTTAACTAACGTTCCCTTTTCTCCCTATGCATGTTGATATCAGCTTTTACATGTTCTTTTTATTTTGGCCTACCTGCATATTTGGATCTTACCCAATATTAACCTGTCCAGCATGCTATCTTCGGGCCAACCCCCACCTTGCCACTTTTTTTTTGTTTTTTTTGTTTTCTAAAAACAGTTTAAACACCCCCCACCCCCCCTTCAAAGTGTTTTTGTCCCCATCAGAGGGCTGGGGAGTCTCTTATTAATTAAGTGGGCCTATATATTTGTGCCCCGAAATTCTCCCTTCATAATTTGAAAATGCTATTTTAAAAATGTAAAGTTGCACAAGGATGCTTGTAGGATTATGTTTGCAATGTTTATGTGCCAAAGTACTAAATCTCTTTTTTTGTTTGTCCCCACAGCTACCCTCCACACCACAGGAATGGCAGTCTGTGGCTTCCCAATTTGCCGAGCGGTGGGATTTTCCTAACTGCGGTGGAGCAATAGATGGGAAACACGTCCGCATTGTGCCCCCACCCCACCCGGGGTCCTTCTATTATAACTACAAGGGTTATCATAGTATTGTGTTGATGGCGGTGGTGTCGGCACAGTATGAGTTTCTATATGTGGACGTGGGGAAGAACGGCCGGATGTCAGATGGGGGAGTGTTCTCACGGACTGATTTCTATGATCGTCTCCAAACTGGTGGTCTGGCATTGCCACCAGATGAAGATAATGTGGAAGGACTTCCCTTTGTGTTCCTAGCGGACGAGGCTTTCGGGCTTGGACCTCACCTAATGCGGCCTTTTCCCCAGAGGACCCTCACCTTAGAGAGGAAGGTGTTCAATTTTCGGTTGTCCAGGGCTCGGAGGGTAGTCGAGAATGCCTTTGGGATCCTCAGCAACCGGTTCCGCCTGTTCCTGACATCGATACATTTGGCGGAATATAAATTGAACACCATTATATTTGCCTGCTGCATTTTGCACAATTTTCTACGCAGGCACTCCCAGACGTACCTAGCCTCCATGGGCTCTGAGGCAGGACTACCCTCAGAGAACATTCCTGGCCTGGACACTGGTTGCGCTGGCTTGGCCCCCCAATCTGCTTGTGAGGTACGCGACAAATATGTTGAGTACTTCATGGGTCGGGGGGCCATTGCTATGCCAGATCATATTTCTTTCTAATTCGGCCCCCCAAAGAAAGGAATATTCTCACAACTAATAAATAATTAGACCATTGGACTTTATACAGTTGTTTGTCATTACTGCTTTTTCTATATTTTTCTGTCTTCCAGGTTCTCTCCAAAAATAGTGCACTTCTAGTGCCAAATTTACTTACTCAGATGTATTAACTAACCACATTTGCACATTATTCACTCATCTACTAACTGGGTATTCAGTCTAGAAATAAGAAGCCACTCATTTTTCTGCTTTTGATGTCACAATTAAATTTTTTTATTTTAGTCATTTTTCAACAAGAAATGTGTATTTTTTGGCTGAAAACATTTCCTGCAAATTATTTTTACAAAATATTGGCTTTGAATTATTTAGTTTTTTGTCTTTATTGACAGTGATTAGCAATAATACTGATCGAAACACAATGTAAGAATAATTTCACTGAAACTATACGCCAGAATTTTTTGGCTTGTCTCCTATATATCTATCTCTAGAGATAGATATAGATATATATATATATATATATATATATATATATATATATATATATATATATATATATATATACACACTTCTAAACATAATTTTTTTATACTTTTGTTCAAAATTAAAGTTATTATTTAGTTTGGTTTTCAATAACCCAGAATAATTTATGTTGAATTTTTTTTGGTTATTTTTTAATTTATTTTTGTATTTTTTTTTTTTTTTTTTTAGAAGACATTTATTTACATTTAGAAATGTTTGGGTCTTGTTTTTATACAAAACATTTTTTGGCTTTGTATTTGTTTGTGTATAATTTTTTAAAAAACATTTTAACACAACAAAAAGATTTTTTAGTTTTTAAAGAAAATTCGTTAACTTATTTCTTTAGGTGAGATTTCTTGTTCGTTTTGTGATCTGAAACTGTAAACATTTACAAACCAAAAAAGATCAACACCAAACAAAAATTTAAAAAAAGAACAGCAGTCAGTCATGGATGGTGTGCTTTCACACTGGAACACGCCAAAATTTCTAAATGCACACATTCAGTGAAAAATCGCCAAATGTCATTGGTTAAACAGACAAATGGCCACATGTGCTATCTGACATCATGGGTGATCAATGTCTGTGTTTTGTGGGAGCAAACCCTTCTTCCTCTCAACTACTTGAGGATCGAGGAGGGGTTTGTACCCACAAAGCACAGACAATAGATAGTCTGTGATGGCAGATAGCACATATTGGCACACTGTGTGTGCATTTAGAAATTTTGGCGTATTATAAAGTACAAAAATTAAAAAGGGTTTTGTGGGCGGGGGATGGGCGGGGGATGGGCTTCTGTGTTTCAGTCTTTGACACGGCCCATCATGTCAATGATATTTTTGAAATTCTGTTCGATGACTAGCATCCTTTGGCGCATGTTGTCCATTTCCGTGCTACACTCTGAAATGACATTTCGCACATTCTGCTCCATGACTAGCATCCTTTCCCGCATATTGTCCATTTCCGTGCTGCACTCCATTACTTGCTGTACAATTATAGAAGCACTTGCACGTGAAAAATGTGCTACACCATCTTCATCCCCTAAAAACAAACAAATTGGCATTCAAAATATGTAAATAGTTTCCGGCCTATCTGCATATGTTTGGCCCTATTAATATTGGGGTGACACTGACCTGATGGCCTGATAATTTCCACATCCCCAATTTCTTCATCTTCTATCACTCCTCCTTCTTCCACCACCTCAGCCTCATCCTCCACGACTCCTCCTTCTTCCACCACCTCCCCCTCATCATCCACGACTCCTCCATCTTCTTCCAGAACTCCTTCTTTATCCATCACTACCCCTTCAAAATCACGCAATTCTGCTTCGTCCAGTTCCGCCTCATCTTCACCGAATTCTAAATCCAGAGTTAAGTCTTCCTCCTCTCTTCCTTCCACATTCTCCTCTCTTCCTTCCACATCCTCCTCTCTTCCTTCCACATCCTCCTCTCTTCCTTCCACAGCCTCCTCCTCCTCAACATGTGGAGGTGTTTGATTTTGTGGGTGTCTGGCCCTCTCTGCCTCCTCCAATTGCTGGCGTCTTCTTTCCCCTATAAGAAATAAGGAAAAAAAAAAGGTATACTCATCAGCACACACATATTGGATATCATAAATCGCACACATTGCATAGACGATACATTTATGATGATTTTTGTTTGTTTATTCTTTCAGCAATCCTCCATTTTTGGCGTAGTTCTAGGCCAAGCTCTGATCCTGCCCCTTTTTTGCAAAGAAGTGACACACATGGATGTCCCCCCAAAACATTAATTCTCGTCGACCCTCCAAATAAATATACTTTGATTGTTGAGACACAGGTGCTTTGCATTTCCAGATGTTAAAACATCAGCTTTATTTGCATTTTGGAGAATGAATCTTGTTTGCCTGTCACATTCACTCAATTTAATTTCTGTGATTTTGCTATTCAACAATGTTTGAAAACCAAGTTTGGGGCCAGTCAGCCATGTCCAGGTGTGTTGTTCCTGGAGTAACGTCGCATTTTTGCAAAACAATGTCATATTACGCGTGTTTACTATTTCACGAAATTTGGTAAAGGTTGTTATTTTACATAAACACAATACAGTATCTACACGTGTTCAAAAGTACAAGCAGGCCAAGGAGGCAGATGTGAAAAACTACATGTCAACACATTATTGCAGACATTCCCCCCCCCTTAAATAATATGGACTTACTTTTACGCAGAATTTTGAGTATCTTCTTCATGTGATGTGGCTCCCTCAATTTTAAATCGGACCAACGCTTCCGGAGTTGCTCCTTGGACCTGGTGACACCAAACATTCTCCTCATTCTCCTTGCCACCTTGTCCATTATGTGTGACTTTCTACGGTTCGGTGTTTTGTAGGGCCCACATTCACCATCATAATCCTTCCTCCTCATGATGTAAACCAACTCCACCATTTCTTCAAACGCCATATTAGTGGCTTTATATCTTTTAGGCCTGGATCGGGACGGTCCTGCCTCTGTCCCTTCACTTGCGCCATGAGAGCTCCGTGCCCGCTCGTGTGACATCGCCATCTTTCCTTCCCACAGAGATTATGGGCGTGGAAACGAGGAAATGTCCCGTCAGGGGCGGAGATGAGGGCGGGGATTCTTGCATATGCGGAGTGTCGCGAATGCCAACAACGTATTGACGTAGGTTACGCGGAGAATATTCGCGCGATTCCAGAACCTACACAGTTAACGCCATATTTACTTTTTCAATTGATTAGGGGCATGGCAAAGGTGACGAGGGCGGCGTTTCATACATACGCGGAGTGGATAAAAGGCGCTTGACGTGATTACGTAGGTTACGTGTTAATTCAGCGAGCATAACAAACGAGGATTTTGAGAGAGGCAGGTAAGAAATTTAAACATGGGATCAGCAGCGGGCTATAAAATGTAGAGCCATGGGATGGGGGTTTGGTCTGTTGGTTGCACAGTTTTATTAAGCTATTATGTCTCTTGGATACCAGAATGTGATTTTCATACCCAAATGCTTTTGTAGACATCACAAAATAGAGAGGTCAAAAATGCTGTGACTCATTATCAATTATGTAGGGTGTATTCAGATCAGGCCAAGTATTGTTCTGTGTTGGTTGGACAGAGGTCATTATGAAGTTTCTTTCATGTAATCAATGCTGAGGGGCAGGATATCTACACATGCAATAGTGCCTTGATGAATGCTGTCATTTGTAATAATTGTGTATGGTTCTAGATTTCAATTATTTACTGCAATGTAACCAAAGGGGCGGCATGTATAACAAAAATGTTAGCTACAACCAACCAATGGGGCCGAGCTGGCCAGCATTTTATAAACAAGAGACACTGTGTTTGTATTTCTATATAGGTACTACTTTTTAAACAACATATTCTATCAATGTAAATGCTGAGGCTTTTTTTAATTGTGTTTTTGGTTTATTTTTATTTTTTTAATCTAGAATAAAAATCTATAAATCCTCATTTAACAATGGATCTCCTGCAGACCCAAGAGATTATCCAGCACTTGCTGGATAAATTTAGGGAAATGCCCATCCTGTGGGATTCAAAGCAGCCCACCTACCATAACAAGGACGTACGAGCGGCAGCACTTGAACAGCTAGCAGCATACATGAGGACATGGGTGCCAGAATGCAGTGCCAACATGGTGAAGGATAAACTTGCCAACCTCAGGGGCACATATAGGAGAGCATACAAAGCTCACCAAAAGCAGCTAAGATCTGGAGCAGCAGCAAGACCACCAAAGGAACCCAAGCTGTGGTATTACAGCCAGATGTCATTTTTGCGGGATCAACTGGAAGGCAGGCCATCTATGTCAAGTCTGAATCCCAACCTTCCCTCCACGCTACCTCCCAGCGGGACTTCCCCAGATCACAACAGCCCTGCAGAGTCGGATGAAGAGGGCCTGGCTGACAGAGAGGCAGATCTGCGCCTCTACGATGATGAGGTATAGTAGTTTCCTAACTATTTATGGAATAATATTAATTATTGTTTGATTCTTGACTTGATATTGGTTAATAAAATACAAGCTGGGAAGTAAAAATCTAAAGTCGTGGGCAAACAAATAGGTGTCAGGGATGACAACTGCAGGGGTCAGAGGGTGAGTCTGTTTTCAAGTTTAAATTCAAGGCAAAAAATAAGATTCAAGCATGAAAATGTGAGTGATTATATTTCGAAATATATTACAACATGTCCCTTTTTTTTACACAGGAAGAAGAGACCAGCCAGGAGGTGGCAGATCCTCTCCTCACTGACAGCCAGGCCGAAGGGGTCAGTGGCAGCCAGGAGGAGGCCGGGCCCAGTGGCGTTGAGCAGCTTCCCAGGACAAGCACCACCAGCCAGGCTCCTCCCCTTTATATTAGGCCACCAGGCCGTAAGAAGAAATTGGGGGCAGTGGAGGAAGCCAGCCTCCAAATGATTAAGGAGGCGAGTGCCATCATGAGGGCCCCCCTCAACCCCACTGAGGCCTACAGTGCCTCCGTGGCACATGATCTGAATAAAGGCACGGAGGAGCAGAGGCAATTGGCCAAGGGCATCATCAACCAGGCCCTTTGGTGGATGCAGAGGGAGCTGCTGACCCCAGACACTGGGCTATGTGACCCGGCCCGGCTTGCTGAACATCATACTCCTGCTGCCACATCATCCCCACCTGCAAGGGCCCAGGGAAGACCCGCTGTAAGGCAGCCTGGAAGGAAGGTTGCAAGGAAGAGGAGACGTTGATGCCCTGCCTTCCATTTGATCCCCCACAAATGGCATCTTGTTTGGACTACCACAGCTTGGGTTCCTTTGGTTATGTGCTGCTGCTTCAGATTTTAGTTTGTGTGCCTCCTGAGGTTGGCTAGTTTAGCCTTCACCATGTTTGACAATTCAAGTTTGCATGTATTTTGCTAGCTGTTCAAGTGCTGCCATTCTGATTTTGTTCCTTTTTATCATTTGCTAAAATAAAAGCCTTTTTGTTGATTTTAAAAACGTGCCTATTGTTTGTAATACTGTGGGTATTATTTTAGGCATCAAACATTACAAACAAATAAAATGTTTAATCTAAAATATTCACTAACTCATGGGGGGGGGGGCATTTGGTGTGCCAACATGGTAGACAATTTAAACAACCTTCAAAATAATCCAGTTAAATATACAAACAAAAGCAAAATCAAAACAATTTCCTATTAAAATATTCTAAATGGTGACATAACTATAAACACATAAATAAAGTGGGAAAGATAAACATTAAACATTAAAAGCAAAAAATTAGACATGTGGAGGACCAGTAAAAATATGATACGTCGGGCCAATAAAAGATTGCTAAAATATTACTACATCACAGCTAACAAATGTCACTTTTCAGTATGGAACAACTCAGTTGAAATAACATGAGCTAAATAACTGATTATTTATAGCAAAAGAAGAATGAATAAAACGACGGCATCAAGCGTTGTTTATTGTGTGGTTTGCTTCAGTGTTCTATTGCTAGAATTAATCTTTCTATTGACGAATGTGCCATATCCCAAACAAACGTGAGTTTTACCTGAACGAGCGCTCCCGTGGCCTCATTTAGTCTGAGCATGCGCGGGGTTTTTGTACGTTGGTTTTGTGTACTCACCACCAAACATGTCCGTTCGGACAGGATTTGAGCGGACGGTTTTAAAACAAGTTTGCAAATAAATGTCTGCTGAAAAACGGCCCGGCGGGCAAATGTACGGCGAAATTCTGTACGCTCGTAACTACACACGACCAAACATGTCTGCTGAAACTGGTCTGCGGGCCAGTTTCAGCAGACATGTTTGGTCGTGAGTATGGGGCCTAAGATGTCATGGCCTCATCCTCTGATCATAGTGTCCTGCACTCAAGGTATATTGAGGCAGCGAGAGGTTGCTGGATCATCTAGAACTGCAGGCACGTGACCGGCCAGAAGACATCAGAAAGATTTAAGTACAAAGTTCTCTCCTACAAAGAAGAGAAAAGAGCAAGGAGCTCATAGTTACCACTAGGCTGCCAAATTGTGCTAATAGAACAGTTTGAAGAATCTTTATTATATGGTACTCGGCAGTTCAATCCATCAGCCCCTTCACTACTCTTTCCTGCATTGATGTAGGGGCCAGTGGGGATAATCAGTGGGGAATCAGGCACCTGACGAACATAAACAAATTGGGTTCTGATGATTCTTAAGGCAACTGTATCTATGCAATACCGTGCAGATATGCATCCCAGGCAGATGGAGAGGTAAGTATGAGCCCCCTTCTTTGTGGAAAGCACTTGTTGTTTCCTCTCTCTATTCTAGTGACATGGTCATTTTATTCTGAATATTCCGTAATCTATTTCTGCCAGAGATTAAAGAAGTCATTGGGTCATTGGGATATTATAGTGTTACTGCTGTCTAAGCTCGGTAACTTTGGCTCTCTTTAGTACCTGTAGCACCAGTCAGGTTCAGAGTTCCATACAGCTTTAGAGCCCATTCACATCTAGGCGACAAAACGCCCGACGCCGGACGCTTGTGCCGCTAGAGGGGAGAATTCCCATTGCTGTCTATGGAGATGGTTCACATCTCATAGACGCCATACGCCTGTCACCTGAAAAAAAGTCCCGGACCCTTTTTTTCAGGCGACATTGGCGTTCGGCCATTGACAGCAATGGGAAGGATTTAAAAAAAAAAAAGATACACTATACAGATATTCAGGTTAGAGATTGGAGTGTGCTGGTGCAATACAGCAATATTTGGATGAGAAACTGATCTAAGCAGGTAGGAGGTACTCCTTGTAAACATCTAAATAAACATCTAAATAATTATTGCATAATTATTGCATTTCTGGCAGCTTGTTAGGCTTAAGATGTTACATGGTCCAGATGCTGGTAAAGGACACTTTATGGTAATGAGCGTGTGGTCAGCACATCAATAAATGCTGATCTAACTATATATTTACTTTAGTTCATGGCTCTGTGCACTTTCATAGTGCCATCTAAGTCAGGGGTCTCCAAACTTTCTAAACAAAGGGCCAGTTTACTGTCCTTCAGACTTTAGGGGGCCAGACTGTGGCCCTTGGGAGTCCCGACATCAGTAGGGGGAAAAAATGCCCTATAGTTTGTTTCAGTGGAAGTTATTGTGCCTAAACATTGGTATCAGTGGGGGTAATTGTGCCTTATTCTTGGTGTCACTGGGAAAAATTGTGCCCCATCGTTGGTGTCATTGGTCCCCATAGTTGGTCTCATTGGAAGGAATAATGGCTCCAAGGGCCAGGCAAGAGCAAGCAGGGGGCCCATCTGGCCCCCGGGCCATATCTTGGAGACCACTGATCTAAGTGACAGTACGCAGAAGCATTTGTTATTTGTTACCAATTTTGTTTCATTATACCTTCGAGGGCACATCTCTCATATTATTAGCCTATGTATATATACTGTACAGTATTTATATATATATGTAGATAAACTGGTGTGGGCAAAAACATGAATGCAATTTACTTACTAGGGGGTGAACCTTTGGAAGAATCTAGAATGAAAAAGGACCTGGGGGTCCTAGTAGATGACAGGCTCAGCAATGGCATGCAATGCCAAGCTGCTGCAAGCAAAGCCAGCAGAATTTTAGCATGCATTAAAAAGGGAATTAACTCCAGAGATAAAATGATAATTCTCCCACTCTACGAGACTCTGGTCCAGCCGCATCTGGAGTATGCCATTCAGTTCAGGCACCAGTCCTCAGGAAGGATGTGCTGGAACTGGAGAGAATCCAAAGAAAAGAAGCAAAGCTAATTAAGGGACTGGAGGATCTCAGCTATGGGGATAGACTGTGAGCACCACAATAGGGATAAAACTCTTCCGTGAAAGGGAATTTAAAAAGACACATGGCCATTCACTAAAATTAGGAGAGAAACGGTTTAACCTTAAAGGGGTTGTGAATCCTCGTGTTTTTTTCACCTGGCAGTGACCTGCCCCCTAGCCCCCCATTTTACTTACCTGAGCCCTGGATTTTCCCACAGCGGGGATGCGCTGTCCTGCTTCTCTGGGTTCTCGGCACTTGATTGGTTAGATTGATAGCAGCGCAGCCATTGGCTCCCGCTGCTGTCAATCCAATCCAATGACATGGGTGCCAGGGGGGCGAGACCGAGTCATACATTCGGTGGCTATGGACGATGAATGATGGATTTGGAAGCATGCCTGCAAGGTAACCCCCCGGGAGCGTGTTCCTTCTAGGGGGTTATCTGATGCGGGGGAGCAGCCACGAGAGCCACCGAGGGACCCCAGAAGATGGTGTTAGGGGCCACTCTGTGCAAAACAAACTGCACATATAGCGTGTCTGCCAATTATGATTTTATGTACCTGGATGTTGGGAAAAATGGCTGGATGTCGGACGGTGTGGTCTTTGCTCAGATCGAGTGCCACCTGCGGAGGAGAACGAAGAGGGGCTGCCCTTCGTATTTATCGCAGATGAGGTGTTTGGTTTGGGTCCCCACCTCACGAGGCCATTTCCCCAATGCACCCTCACCCCTGAGAGGAGGGTTTTTAATTATAGGCTGGCCAGAGCCAGACAGGTGGTTGAAAATGCATTTGAATTAATGGCCAGCCGATTTCGTTTGTTTTTGACTGCCATAAACATGGCAGAATACAAGTGGAACCATATAATCCTATGTTGCTGCATTTTACATAACTATCTCAGAAGACATTCCTCAAACTATTTAACAGTATTGCCTGATGAGGCAGTTGATCTTGTTCCGGAGGCGGCCCATGAGGCTAGCCATACAGGCTTGGCCCCCCAAAGCGCATGTGCAGTGCGGCAAGCATATGTTGATTATTTTATGGGGAGGGGGGCCATTCCAATGCCAGATCTTGGCTAAATAAAATCTTTTCTTTTCTGCAATAAGCAGTCTAATGTGTTTGTTAATTTATTAAATTTTTAGTTTTGTGTATTGTAGCTTTTTCATAGGTTCTCATAGAGCCATGTGTTTTTGATGTACTAAATACCCATCATTGTCAATATTACCACCCCAAATCTACATGAGTTCTTTTATTAGTCAGCATTGATATAAAGAACTAGCCACACATTTTTGATCTTACAAATATGTTTATGGTTTAACAGTGATAAAATCAAGGTTTTTAATATTTTTTTTATTTTTTTTATAATTTACAAATATACAATCAAGGTTTTTTTAAAAAAAATAATTCATATCATTTACAAATATACAATCAAGGTTTTTAATATTTTTTTATCATTTACAAATATACAATCAAGGTTTTTAAAAAATGTTTTATCATTTACAAATATACAATCAAGGTTTTTAATATTTTTTTTTTATCATTTACAAATATACAATCAAGGTTTTTTTTAAAAAAATTATGTTTTATCATTTACAAATATACAATCAAGGTTTTTAATATATTTTTTTATCATTTACAAATATATAATTAAGGTTTTTAATATTTTTTTATCATTTACAAATATACAATCAAGGTTTTTAAAAAAAATAAATAAAATTATCATTTACAAATATACAATCAAGGTTTTTATTTATTTTTTTAAAGTGTATTTTATGCGTGTACTCGAGAGAGGAGCCGGACTGCAGGAGTTGGGAGTAGGCAGGCCTCCCCCAGAGGCAATCTGACATCTTTCTCCATGCCCCGGGTGGCAATGGCAGGTGTGTGAGGGGATCCTCCCACACAGCCCGCCCTACCTGCTCCACTTTGAAGCCCAACGGGGCAGAGGGACTCCCTATAGGGGAGTGAGAGGATCTAGCCCACTCAACCAGCCCCGTTAGTCCTTCGCCTCTCTTTTTAGAGACCGCGTGGTCAAAGTGCGTGCATGTTAACCCAATTTCGAGTGCGTGTGTAAGTGTGGTGTTTTTTTGTGGGAGGGGGGTGGGCGTATTAAGCGCAGGCTTACCTCGCATAGCACACCCATCGGGAGCCGGGCTGAGACCACCAAACTCAATTCACATGTAGCCGAGACTGGGAACCGAACCCCTAGCTGCAGAGGTGAATGCGTTGAGCCACCGCAGCTCCCTGATCATTTACAAATATACAATCAAGGTTTTTTAAAAACATAATCAAACAAAAATCAAACCTTAAAAAAATCAAAAAATCAAACCCTCCCCAGAACATCAATCAAATTTTTGAGCTGTAGTTCCACCCTTTTTGATTTCTCACGAATCTCTCTTGATGCAAGACGGATGTCTTCTATCTGTGCCCTGCACAACAACACTTCTGCAATCGAGAGCTGGGCACTATATGTGTCAAGTCCCTCACCAGCACGACCTGTTCCTGAAATGTGGGACCAAAACATGTATTAAAATTATGTAGGCCTATATCTAGATTACCTGAAGCTGTGGTATATGATACTTTACCGGATGTTGTGGCAGGTTCCCCTTCGTCAAGTGTGTTTTCGGCCTCCTGCCTTGCTGCTTCATTGCGCCCTACGAGACTGAAGAAAAGGTAAACATGATTTTAAAAGATTAGAGGCCTGAGAGAAAAATTAAATATGTTTTTTTCTAAAAATGATGGGACTATTGTTGGTTTTAAAAACCCTTCTAAAAGCAGAACACAGTATTGTAGGCATTCCCAATGCACTTTAAATTCTTTGGAGATTTGGTGTAGTTTTCTACATGGAAGCTAACCAAGTATCCACTGGATCAGCTCACCTCTGTGTGACACCCGACATAGGTTGTTATTGTGACAAACAATTGTGCTACTGAGTCCACATGTGTAACCAACTGCTGAGCAGTCTCTCCTTTTTCTGTATATTAAGGTATTATTTAATATTAAAATCTAGTTAGGAACACATCTACATCAATTCCACAATTGATGTCACCTCAACCCAAAAATATGTCGCAACTTTCATGTTTGTGGGTCCAATAATTGGTCGTAGGAGTCATCGTTCGTTCGATCAAAAATAATAAAAAGACAATCTTTTTGTCTGATACAGTGTTTCAACTCCCATTTGCCCATGCGAACTAGGCATGATGCCATTTCTCACAAAGATCTACTTTTATTAATTAACCACTTCCTTACTGGGCACGTATCCCCTTCCTGACCAGGTGAAATTTTAGCTTCTGGCACTGCGTCGCTTTAACTGACAATTGCGCGGTCTTGCGACGTGGCTCCCAAACAAAATTGGCGCCCTTTTTTCCCCACAAATAGAGCTTTCTTTTGGTGGTATTTGATCATCTCTGCGCTTTTTATTTTTTGCGCTATAAACAAAAAAAGAGCGACAATTTTGAAAAAAATACAATATTTTTTACTTGTTACTATAATAAATAGCCCATTTTTTAAAAAAAAAAAAAAACATTTTTTTTTCTCAGTTTAGGCCGATACGTTTTCTTCTACATAATTTTGGTATAAAAAAAACGCAATAAGCGACTAGTTTGCGCAAAAGTTATAGCGCTTACAAAATAGGGGACAGAATTATTATTAATTTTTATTATTATTTTTTTTAGTAGTAATGGCGGCGATCTGCAATTTTTATTGGGACTGTGACGTTATGGCGGACACTTTTGACACATTTTTGGCGCCATTCACATTTATACTGCGATCAGTGCTATAAAAATGCACCTATTACTGTATAAATGTGACTGGCAGTGAAGAGGTTAACACTAGGGGGGCATGGAAGGGGTTAAATGTATTCCCTGGGTGTGTTCTAACTGTGGGGGGAGGGAGTGACTGGGGGAGGTGACCGATGCTGTGTCCCTTTGCACAAGGGACACAGATCGGTCTCCTCTCTCCCCTGACAGGACATGGATCTCTGTGTTTACACACAGAGCTCCATGTCCTTGTCCCTGTAACTGCCGATTGCGAGTGCCTGGCGGACATCACGGCCGACAGGCACGCGCATCGGTATCTCAGGAATGCGGCGGGCACGCGCGCCCTCTAGTGGCCTGCAAGAGCGGAGGACGCATATATGCGTCCTGTCAGAGATTTAGAACCACCCCGCGGCCGCACATATTCGTACGGCCGTCGGGAAGTGGTTAAAGTCATCGAGTGAACGACGACTCAGACGACCAAATATTGTACCCACAAACATAACACAATTCAGTTCAACCTGAAAGAAAAACCACATGGCACAAAGAACACCCAAATAATGATTACACATGAAAATTACTTACTTCTTCTAATGACTAATTGTATCCTCTCCAGTTGCTCGGGCTCTCTCAATTTCAGGTCTGACCATCTTTTTCTCAGTTGTTCTTTACTCCTGCGTTCCCCAAATTTCTCCTGGAGCCTCCTGACCACTTTCTCCATTATTGCGGCCTTCACTTTGTTGGGATGCCTGTGAGGGCCATGTTTGGAAACATAGTCCTCCCTCCTTAAGATGCTGACCATCTCAACCATCTCCGCCTAGGTCTTCTGGTTGCTTGGGCCTGGCCTGCCTCAAGTTAGCCATATTGGTATGCATGTCCTGCATCTCCTCCATAATTCTTCTTCTTCAGAAAACGATAGAGAAGGGGCGGGGAAAGGAGGAGACCGAACGTCAGGGGGGGTATCGTGCGGAGCGTCACGCGTGCGTAGTGTAAAAAGGGATCCAACGTGTTTGAAAGCGGCGTTTACAGTCTGTGGAAGAAGGTGGAAGTCACGATCGTGTCATGCGACGGTACGTAACTGTATTTTTGTCCTTATTAGTGAACAGTGGATGAGTTTGTGGGCTAGATATGGTGTTAAAGCTTATTAGTAGTAGTGGCTTGACTGACATTAGGTTTTTGATTTTAATTTTGACTTGCAGAAATAATGGAGGCCTTCAAAGAGCCAGAATTCCTCACTGAATTTATACAGAGATGGAAGGAACTTCCTGTACTGTGGCAAACTAAAAACAAACTTAATAAAAACAAAGATGCCAGGAAGAAAGCAAAGGAGAACCTGCTTGAATTTGAAAAAGACAAGGGTCCCCAACGCCACAACAGAGACTGTGAAGCAGAAAATTAATTCCATTAGGGGCACCTACAGGACCCAACGGGTACAAGTCCTGGCCTCAATGAGATCTGGGGCTGCAGCTGACAGCATCTACAAGCCTAACCTATGGCCAGCTGCAGTTCCTGGATGACCATATTAACCACTTAAGCCCCGGACCATATTGCTGCCTAAAGACCCAAGGGGTTTTTACAGTTCGGGACTGCGTCGCTTTAACAGACAATTGCGCGGTCGTGCGACGTGGCTCCCAAACAAAATTGGCGTCCTTTTTTCCCCACAAATAGAGCTTTCTTTTGGTGGTATTTGATCACCTCTGTGGTTTTTATTTTTTGCGCTATAAACAAAAATAGAGCGACAATTTAGAAAAAAATGCAATATTTTTTACTTTTTGCTGTAATAAATATCCCCCAAAAACATATATAAATTTTTTTTTTCCTCAGTTTAGGCCGATACGTATTCTTCTACCTATTTTTGGTAAAAAAAATCGCAATAATAGTTTATCGGTTGGTTTGCGCAAAATTTATAGCGTTTACAAAATAGGGGATAGTTTTTTTGCATTTTTATTTTTTTTATTTTTTTTACTACTAATGGCGGCGATCAGCGTTTTTTTTTCGTGACTGCGACATTATGGCGGACACTTCGGACAATTTTGACACATTTTTGGGACCATTGTCATTTTCACAGCAAAAAATGCATTTAAATTGCATTCTTTATTGTGAAAATGACAGTTGCAGTTTGGGAGTTAAACACAGGGGGCGCTGTAACATTTAGTGTTCACTTGGTGTGTGTTTACTAGTGTAGGGGGGTGTGGCTGTAGGAATGACATCATCGATCGGGTCTTCCCTATAAAGGGAATCACCCGATCGATGCGCCGACACAGTGAAGCACGGGGAAGCCGTGTTTACACACGGCTCTCCCCGTTCTTCAGCTCCGGGGAGCAATCGCGACGGAGCGGCTATAAACAAATAGCCGCGCCGTCGTCCCGGATCGCTCCCCGAGCGGACCCGACCTCCACATGTACCGGGGGGGGTCCCGATCGGACCCCCCACCCACGTCTAGCAGAGGACGTACAGGTACGTACATGTGCCTGTCCGTGCCATTCTGCTGACGTAAATGTACATGAGGAGGTCGGGAAGTGGTTAAGGCCAGGCCATCCCTGTATACCCTTCCCCCAAGAGATCGCTCCCATCTTCCCTGCAGTCAATCCTCCAGTCTTCCCTGCAGGCAAGAGCAGGCAACCTCGGAGGAAGATCCACAGTTCCTGGAGGACCCAGATTGTCACCCATGGAGCTAGGTATTGCATTTTGCTAACAATTTTGGAAAATCAAAGTATAATAATGATGTCAAATTGATGTTACTAGTGTTATAAATTCCAAAGGAATGAACAAAAAGTGTTGAACATATCAATAGACAGTAGTGGCAAAACATGATGGGTACACGCGATATCAAACACCCTTTTTGGTAAAAATAATTTTGTCAAAATATATACTACATTTCTATTTTGGGTAAAGGCCACCTACTTCTCTATTTCAGCCGGCAGAAACCCCCCCAGCTCCAGGGGGCCTATGTCTGAAGCTGTGTAAGGGGCCACATAATTATGGATGGCGACCCTGTGTGTAATATATATTAGCATTAAATTTGCAAAGCCAGGAGGAGGCAGGGGGAGGCAGGCCCCACAGGGAGCCAAGGGAAGGCAGGTCCAACTGCAAGGCAGGAGGTGGCAGAACCCACTGGGAGCCAGGAGGTGGCAGGCCCCAGTGGGAGACAGGAGGCACGCCGGCGTGATTCCATCTCCCGGATCCCTCCTCTCCACAATCCTGCGAAAAGGGCCAAGAGGCTTCTCCAAATGGAGGAGGAGACCCAGGCCATGCTTTGCGAAGCAACTGCGGCCATCCGAGAGCCACCCACTGAAGAAGAGGGTTTTGCAGCGCTCATCGCAGCCAAGCTCAGAAATCTGGAGCGGGGCCAGCGTGTGCACTGCGAAATGCTCATCTTCAAGGCCATAAGCATGGCGTCACTGGGGCAGCTCGATGACGACACCGACATTGTTCGGATTGTTCCTCCTGTCCTTGCTGCTCCTCCTGCTCCTGCTCCTTCTCCTGCTCCTGCTCCTTCTCCTGCTCCTTCTCCTGCTCCTTCTCCTGCTCCTTCTTCTGCTCTTCCTCTTCCTGAACCTGCTCTGGCTCCTGGCACAACCTCGGCTCCAGGAACCCAGCCCCCGAGGACTCAGGCTGCAGGGAAGACTGCAGGGAAGACTGCAGGGAAGAAATCGACTAAGTCAAAGCGATGAGATGGTGCCCCTAATGTGATTTTTTTGGGGCTCACAGCCTTGATTGTTGACTTGGTGGACCCTTGTCTTTCTAAATTCAAGCACGCTCTCAAGTGCTGCCTTCCTTGGCGTCTTTGTTTTTATTTAGTTTTGATTTTTGTTTGCCAGCAGTGTATCATTTTTATTTTTTTATTCGGCCTGAATAAATGGCTTTTTGTTTTGTCTGCAAAATTTGACCATGTGTATTTTTTCGAAAATAGAGAGATCATTAGTGAGTAGGCAGACACATTTCAAAAACAAACATTTTGACATTAACAAGGGACAAAAACCTCTTTGTGGGTAAATTCAAAGAAATAATGATGTTGTGGTCACTTCACACACTCCAAAATCAACCAAAAATATATATTTAGCAAAAAGTTTAAAAAAAAAAACCCCCCCCCCCCCAAAAAAAAAAACATAACAAGATTTAAAATATATATTTTGATTTTTGGAGATGGAAGATCTGCCTAAAAAACACAACACAAAACAAAACATTATATAACAATAAATAATAAAGTAAAAAGCTTGTCATAACTATGTAACAAGATCAGCCGCAACAAACAAGCATTTTAGTGTAGCATTTAAAAGCATGGTGTAATGCAGCGCATTCTTTTCTTCTATAATGTGAAACCTAACTAACGAATGTGCTTACTCTATTCTGAACAGTAGTTTTACCAGAACGAGCGACAGAAGACATAAAACGACGTTTTCTCCACACACGGTCATTTTAAATGACGTTTTTAAAAATGTCTTTTTTTTTCATCACAAAAAACAAAAGTGTGTACGCGGCATCAGAATACAAAAGCGTGGAGAAAGAGATCCTTGCATTCACACTTGTGTGTGGATGCTGGGGTCTGTTGTTTTTTATTTATTTTTTGTTAAACCTGCTTGTTGCCAGTATACAATTCTATTATTTGCATTCCTTTGTTCTATTAAATATACAATTACAAGCAATTTGTTATATATTTGTTTGATATGTACAAAGTAAAATATATGTTGATCCCGCTAGAAATCCAGTGAGCTTGTGACTTCATGTCAGGGCCTCTGATGCACTGAAATTTTAGGGAGTCATCCCTGCCCAATTCATCCCTGTGGTCTATAGAACATCTTCCAACATGTGATGGAGATGATGAAATGGGGAGGTGTTCTGCAATACAAATCAAGAGAGAGCAGCCTAAAGCTGGTTATACATGGACATTTTTTTTTTGTTTAATCAGCGGGATAAATGAAAAAAAAAAAAAGATTCCTGCGTCCACACAAGTGATGTGGATGCAGAGTCTCCCCCCACTGTACTATTGTGTTGTGACAGCAGGGACTCCCCTACCATCAGAATACACAGATCAGTATTGCAGCCATTGGTTGAAAGCACTGATTGAATGCTGGTTTCCCAGCAGGACCATTTGAGAGAAACTGGTCTAATGATCAGCTTTTGTTGAACAGAGAGGGGTATACACACATTGATATTCAGCTGCTTCCTGCTGAACCATTTGCATGTTGATATGTGTATACCCTGCTTAAGTTAAGAACATGGATCACCTTTGGAAAGGAAATGTGTTACAGGCTGGATTCTGAGGTGTGTGTAACGGAAAAGTAGTCCAAACCCAGAAAACAAATGCAGCCCACCACAATTGAGGACTGGTAAGCTGAAATAATAAAATATTGTATATACTCGAGTATAAGCCAACCCGAATATAAGCCGAGGCTCTAATTTTACCACAAAAAAAATGGGAAAATGTATTGACTCGTGTATAAGCCTAGGGTGTCCATCTGCATGCCTCACTGTGCCTCACTGTGTCCATGTGCATGCCTCACTGTGCCCATGTCTCACTGTGCCCATGCCTCACTGTGCCCATGCCTCACTGTGCCTCACTGTGTCCATGCCTCACTATGCCCATGCCTCACTGTGCCCATGCCTCACTGTGTCCATGCCTCACTGTGCCCATGCCTCACTGGGCCAGATCCACGAAGCAATTACGCTGGTGTATCTATTGATATGCCGCGTAACTGCTAGGTTGCTCCGGTGTATCTTTGTTTTGTATCCACAAAACAAGATACGCCTGAAGCTGGGCTAGACCTGACTGGCGTACGTCTTAGTACGCCGTCGGATCTAAGGTGCATATTTACGCTGGCCGCTAGGTGGCACTTCCATCGATTTCCGCGTCGAGTATGCAAATTAGCTAGATACGCGAATCCACAAACGTACGTCCGGCCGGCGCATTTTTTTACGTCATTTCCGTAAGGCTTTTTTCAGCGTAACGTTATCCTTGCTATATGAGGCATAGCCAATGTTAAGTATGGACATCGGACCAGCGTCGAATTTTCCGTCGTGTACGTCGTTTGCGTAAAACGTTCGCAAACAGAAAAAACGTCATTTACGTCGGGTCAAGACGTATTAACATAAAACACGCCCCCATCCATTTGAATTGCGCACCCTTACACCGACACAGTTACACTACGCCGCCGTAACTCACGGCGCAAATTCTTTGTGGATACGGGAAATACACTGTAAGTTACGGCGGCATAGTGTATCTGAGATACACTACGCCGGACGTAAAGAAGTGCCGCGCTACGTGGATCTGGCCCACTGTGTCCATGACTAGACTTGCGTTTAACATGGGAGTATATAGAAGGGGTGCTCGGCTTTGAAAAATCGGTGCTTCCCCAGACAGCAAACTTTGCACACTTGTAGAGGGGAACCTGGGGACCTGGGGCTACAAGTGTGCCAAGTTTCTGGTCTTTAAAGTTACCAGAGAAATTACTGTTTAACATGGGAGTCTATGGAAGCGGTGCCCGACTGGTGCTTCCCGGCCGTAGGTCCCCCGTACAAAAAACTGTGCACACTTGTAGAGGAAGAGCTATATGTGTGCCAAGTTTGGGGTCCAGGGGACCTACGGCCGGCCGGTACCGGGTCCTCAAATTCCAGGAGATCAGGCACAAAAAGATGACTCGAGTAAAAGCCGAGGGGGGCATTTTCAGCACAAAAAAATGTGCTGAAAAATTTGGCTTATACTCGAGTATATACAGTAAATTAATATATACTACATAAAATAATTAATAAAGTACACCAATTTCTGTTTGGTTATAGATTATACAACTCTGCCAATTAACCACTTAAATACCAGCATGCAATACCCCTTCTTCAACAGGCCATTTTTTAGTTTTTAGCACTGTGATCGTTTGACCAGAAATTACTTCCTCATACAAAACTGTATCAAAATATGTTTTTTAAATACTTTTTTGAGACAGATAGAGCTTTGTTTGATAATATTTAAACTCGTTCTAAAGGCAGAAAGTTTTTTTACCTTAATGCATTCCATCCCGCTGTTGTTAATCACAGCCATTGAGACGGAAGCGGGGGCGTGTTGGAGCCCCGCTCTGTGTGTCTGGAATTAGAGCCAACGGCCACCTGTCGGACACCTTTTGAATTTATAATGGCCCCTTCTCACACATTTTTGTTTATTATTACTTTGGAACTTTTCCTTAGGCAGATACAAACAGATTCTCTGATGGAATCTTTATGAATGGAAAGGAGTTAAAATTGGCTGCATTTGTGGACAACTTTTTATTGTTCTTTTCTGCTTCTCACACTTTGCAGCTCTTAATTAATTTAAAATGTTGTCTAACCTGAAGATTAACTACTCCAAGTTTAACGTGTTAAATATCTCACTAACGGTGGAGGAGGTGTTGTGCTGTAAGCAACATTTTACATTCACCTAGCAGAATGATGCTATCACCTACTTGGGGATTCAGTTACCTGCCAACCTCTCTGACTTAACAGTTGGAATTTCTTACCTCTGCTTTCTCGGATCCACCAGGATCTCCAGCGCTGGGATAAACTGCTGGCTTGGCAGAGCATCCATCTCCAAAATTAATATTTGACTGCTTCTGTTGTATGCGTTTAAGACTGCCCCATCCTCATTCCCTCTTATTTCTTTTTTTTTCCTGCATAACATTATGCCCACTTTCTTATGACAAAGGAAGACCCATTGGTTAAGCCATGCTCTCTTAATGCTTTCTAAGCTCAGAGGTGGTATCAGCCTCTCTGATCTTAAGAAATACTACTGGGCTTGCCATCTTGCTACATTTTTAGAATAATCAGTCTGGTCACTGTAGAGTAGATGTATTCTTCCGTGTTATTGGATGCTCTTCCTTGGCTCCGTTCTCCTCCTTCCTATCCCAGCTCATCCTATCATCAGCCCTAGGCTGTGGGTTTTTAGCCTAGTGTGCAAACATTTTGCCGTTTCATCACTAAAGGGCCCACTTACACCCCTACAATTTAACCCTTATTTTCTCCCTGGCCTCACTGGTAGGTTTTTGGAGGACTTTTTGCCTAAACCTAACATGCAAGCAGATCACTTCTTTGACCAGGGACACTTCTTAGATTGGGCAGCAGTTCCCAAGTTCCCACCTTATCCCCAAACTCCCTGATACCTTGCTGAGCCTATTTTCAAATTTGGAATTTCTAGTCAGCCTCATCAGCGGCCAGGGGTCTGTATGCTAGATCCCACACTCTTTGAATCTCTATGTGCCTCAAAAAAGCTTTAAATGTATGTTATTTACTCTATTTACCCCTCTCTGTTTCCTCCTTGGTCCTCTGGCAGCCTGGTGCTGCACCTGAAATGGGAACGTGACCTTGAAAAATTGCTCACCACTGAAGATTGGGAGGCAAACCACACTATGGGCCTGATTTACCAAGCCTTTACTCCATGACTCATGGAGTAAAAGCAGGAGTAGCAGCCGTTTGGCCATTTACTAAAGAAATACGCTGCTAGTGCAGTGTATTTCCCTAGTTACTAATGTGCTCCGTGCGCCCAGGAGAGGGTGCATTGTGCACCAGTACAGACCTGGCGCACGGCACATTAAACTGTAAATTGCGGGGGTTTGGGCGGGAGTTTATTAGGGGGGGGGTGGGGGGATGCAGGGGAAGTGAAGTGACATGTGTTTTAAAGTGTTTGGTGGGCCGAATTGAAAGGGAAAGTGTTTTTTGAAAACAGATCCCCGTACGCTTGCACAGTGCGCCTGAACCTCGGGAGGTTCATTTGCATACTGGGCATGCGCAGAGAGAAAAGTCAGGGATTCCCGTGCGCCTTGTCAGTACGCCGTGAAAATCTTGGTAAATACCAAGCGGCGTACCCGTGATTGCGCTGCGTGACGCGGCGCACGGGAATCTCCGAGCTGTTTTCAGCCCTGAAGGGGAACTCGGCGCCAAATTTCAAACTTGAAATCGGCGCGGGTCCCCCTTCAGGGCTACATTAGGCTCTTAGGCTTGGTCCGGAACGTGAGGGGTTAAACCCGCGCCGATTCGGCGCGGGGGTCCCCCCCAGATCCAAACCAAGCCCTCATCCCAAGCATGCAGTCTGGCCCGGACAGGAATGGGGGAGGGGACGAGCGAGCGCCCCCCCCCCCTCCTGAGCCGTACCAGACCGCATGCCCTCAACATGGGGGAGTGTGTGCTGTGGGGGAGGGGGGCACTGCCCCCCCACCCCACAGCACTCTTGCCCCCATGTCGATAGGGACAAGAGCCTCTTCCCGACAACCCTTGCCATTGGTTGTCGGGGTATGCGGGCGGGGCTAATCGGAATCTGCGAGCTCCCTTTAATAAGGGGGCCCCCAGATGCCGGCCCCCCACCCTATGTGAATGAGTATGGGGTACATCGTACCTCTACCCATTCACATGGGGGAAATGTAAAGTAAAATAAAACACCACACAGAATAAAATATTTTATTAATCTGCTCCGGAGCCCCCCCTTTCTTCTTTAGCTCTCTTAGAAGGGGGGGTTTCTTCTCTCCCGATCTTCCGCCGGGACCCTGGGCTTCGGTGATTTCTGCCGGGGGAGGGCGCCATCCCTCGGTCCTCTCCGGAGCCTTCTGCCGGATGCCCCCACCCCATTTAAGCTCTTTTTCATTAGGGAGGGGCATCCGGACTTCGGGGTCTTCTGCCGGGGGATGGCGCCTATCCCCCGGTCTTTCCGGTGCCTTCCGCCAGGGTTCCGGTCTTCCTGGTCTTCTGCCGGGGGTGCGCCAACTCCCAGGTCTTTTCTCTTCTGTCTTCTCTGCTCCCTCTTCTGCCTGGCTCCCCCGCGGAGCCAGGGCTTTCTTCCGTCTTCTTTCTTCTCTCTTCCTTCTTCTGCCTGTCTCCTCCGGGAGCCCAGGGCTTGTCTCCGCTGTCTTCTCCCTTCTCTTCCATTGGATGTTGACACGACGAGGTCCGGCGCTGGAATGCCGTCTGAGCAGTGGGCATGGACTTATATAGGGCAATGCCACCATGTGACCTCAACCCATGTGACATCACATTCCCATCATGCCCAGGGAATGTGATGTCACATGGGTTGAGGTCACATGGTGGCATTACCCTATATAAGTCCATGCCCGCCGCTGACACGGCATGTCAGCGCGGAACCTCGTCGTGTCAACATCGAATGGAAGAGAAGGAAGAAGACAGCGGAGACAAGCCCTGTGCTCCGCGGAGGAGACAGGCAGAAGAAGGAAGAGAGAAGAAAGAAGACGGAAGAAAGCCCTGGCTCCGCGGGGGAGCCAGGCAGAAGAGGGAGCAGAGAAGACAGAAGAGAAAAGACCGGGGAGTTGGCGCACCCCCGGCAGAAGACCAGGAAGACCGGAACCCTGGCGGAAGGCACCGGAAAGACCGGGGGATAGGCGCCATCCCCCGGCAGAAGACCCCGAAGTCCGGATGCCCCTCCCTAATGAAAAAGAGCTTAAATGGGGTGGGGGCATCCGGCGGAAGGCTCCGGAGAGGACCGAGGGATGGCGCCCTCCCCCGGCAGAAATCACCGAAGCCCAGGGTCCCGGCGGAAGATCGGGAGAGAAGAAACCCCCCCTTCTAAGAGAGCTAAAGAAGAAAGGGGGGGCTCCGGAGCAGATTAATAAAATATTTTATTCTGTGTGGTGTTTTTTTTACTTTACATTTCCCCCATGTGAATGGGTAGAGGTACGATGTACCCCATACTCATTCACATAGGGTGGGGGGCCAGAATCTGGGGACCCCTTTATTAAAGGGGTCTCTCAGATTCTGATAAGCTCTCCGCCCGCATACCCCGACAACCAACGGCCAGGGTTGTCGGGAAGAGGCTCTTGTCCCTATCAACATGGGGGCAAGAGTGCTTTGGGGTGGGGGGGCAGTGCCCCCCTCCCCCACAGCACACACTCCCCCATGTTGAGGGCATGCGGTCTGGTATGTCTCAGGAGGGAGGGGGGCGCTCGCTCGTCCCCACCCCCATTCCTGTCTGACCAGACTGCGTGCCTGGGATAAGTGCTTGGTTTGGATCTTGGGGGTGACCCCCACGCTATTTTTTTTTGCGCGGGTTTAACCCCTTATGTTCCAGACCAAGCCTAAGAGCCTGGTATGCACCTGGAGGGAACCCACCTTATTTTTTTTTTCGGGGGTCTGGAGTTCCCCTTCATGAACAGCGATCTGTCATTTACACATGTCAGTCCCCCCCCCCCCTACAGTTAGAACACACCCAGGGAACATATTTAACCCCTCCCTCGCACCTAGTGTTAACCCCTTCCCTGCCAGTGGCATTTTTTGAGTAAGCAATGCATTTTTTACAGCACTGATCGCTAGAAAAATGCCAATGGTTCCAAAAAAGTGTTCGATGTGTCCGCCATAATGTCGCAGTACCGATAAAAATCGCTGATCGCCCCAATAACTAGTTAAAACAACAACAAAAAAAAAATTTGTAGACGCTATAACTTTTGCAAAAACCAAACACTAAACGCTATTTGCGATTTTTTGGAACCAAAAAGATGTAGAATACGTATCGGCCTAAACTGAGGGGTTTTTTAGTTTTTTCAATATATATTTTTGGGGATATTTATTATAGCAAAAAGTAAAACTAATTTTTACATATGTGGGCGGGACTTACGCAAGTCCCGCCCACATATATAAACATCGTTCAAACCACACATGTGAGGTATTGACGCGTGCGTTAGAGCGAGAGCAATACTTTTACCACTAGACCTTCTTTGTAACTATAAACTGGTAACCTGGAAAAAAAAGAAAAAGGTTGCCTATGGGGATATTCACGGAATTCATTTTGGCCCCATTGCAGGAGTGTTTCCAATAGTAAAGCGTGACATGTAAGGTATCTATTTACTCAGTGTAACATCATCTTTCACATTATCCCCAAAAATTGGGCTCACTTTTGTGTTTTGTTAATTTTTAACCACTTGAGCCCGGACCATATTTCTGGTCAATGACCGGGCAAGTTTTTGTGATTCGGCACGGCGTCGCTTTAACTGACAATTGCGCAGTCGTGCGACGTGGCTCCCAAACAAAATTGGCAACCTTTTTTTCCCACAAATAGATTATTAAATGTGCGTGTTTACTTCTGTCTTTAACACCTCCCCTTCAGGCTGGAAAGCATCAGATCAGGGGAAACAAAAAAAAAAAGCTCTCATTCCATTGCAGCTTGGTTCCTACATGTGTGATGAACTGAGCATGCTCAAACACTTAGAAAAAAAATATCCTTTCTTTTTAAAAGGTGAAAAACACTCATTGGATGCTCATAGAGCGTGGTTTGGATTAATTGCAGGTGTGCCCAATTACAAGCTCACCCAAACTAGAGACTGCAATTTGGTCATGTGATTTCAATTGCTTCATTACTAGCACTGTTATAAAAAGCTTGGATCGATCAGTCCTCAGCTGCCCTCAGAAGGGGCAGGCTGGCAGGCAGGCAGGCAGGAATGCTGTTGCTAAACACAAATGTGGTTTGTTGCATGGGTTTTGTTTTATTTTGCCAATGGTTTTGGTTTATTTTTAAATGATGATCACTTTGATGTATTTGTCTATGTGGCCTTATTTTATGAAAAATGTGTAAAGCTATGGTTATTTAGAATTTTGAAATGTATTTTTGTTTGTTTGTCTTTTTTTTTGCTTTCCTTGTTTTGTTGACCAATAAAAATTACTTTAAAATTGTTAAGTTTGTCTTTTGTTACTTTTTCATGCTACATATGTTGACAGCTGCAGCTGAACTAGGTTTGGGCCTAACAAATTATGTGTGATTTTTGTCTAAGCTTCTTTCCTGGTGTGTAATCATGAAATGTTTGCCATGTTTATTCTCCCTGACTTTAAAGACAAAAACTGGTAAGTATTTTATTTATTCTGCAGTGGTCCTCAGCCCTCAAGTACCCCCGACAGGACATGTTTTGGGGATTTCTCTTATCAAGAATTGCTGTCCAGACTGTATTTTAAAGCACATGTGCAAGATGAAGGAAAACCTGCAAACATGGCCTGTGGGGGGGGTTTGCTATTGGTGGACAGGCTTGATGTGCTGATTTACAGCACTGTGCTTAAATCTAGCGCAAGGCAATCCTATTCAAATTGTGGGTGTTTGAGGGAAGCCAAGTGAGTGTTAGAACCCCTGCTTTGTGTTTTTTTATTTTTGTGATGAGCTTTGTGTCCCTTTTCTTAAAATTGGCTTCACTTCCTGTCACACAGCTGAACAGGAAGTGAGGTTAAAACCCTACCAGTGTCTTTTCTTGGGGACACAGGTCAATCTTAACTAGTGTCCCCGTTAAGCAAATTGCACTCCAGCACTGCTGTGTACACCCCAAATCATGGGTCTTCAAACTACGGCCCTCCAGTTGTTCAGGAACTACAATTCCCATCATGCCTAGTCATGTCTGTGAATGTCAGTGCATTACAAGGCCTCATGGGATGTGTAGTTCTAAAACAGCTGGAGGGCCGTAGTTTGAGGATCCCTGCCCCAAATGATTACTAAACCCCAAACTAAATAAAGGCAAAGCCACTCTGCAGTACAAGCATAGTTGCTGAAAATCAGAGAGGAAGCACTGATGGTTTTAACATCCAATCCTGTAGAAGCAAAGTTGTTTTGTTTTCTTTCTTCCTTGCTTTGCACTTGTAGTGCAAAGTGGATTTGCCTTTAGTCAATGGACCCCAAAGTCCAAGATCCCTAATAATTTGGGGTGTACACAGCAAAATGCTAGAGTGCAATTTACATAATGGGAAACTATTTAGCTTGATCTCTGTGTCCCCAAGAAAAGATATTAGTAAGGTTTTACCCTCACTTCCTGTTTGGCTATGTGACAGGAAGTGAATGAATTAGAAAGGGTGAAGACACCTCACAAATGTTGTCACTATCAGGGGTGCAGACATCCCCAAAAAATGAGCAGATAATACTTATTTGCAAATTAATAATTTTTTAGTTAACATTGGGTGGGGTGCTCTAACGCACACATTCCTACATATTAGCAACGCTCTATCCTGGCCTATTGGCATGGTTATATTTTTTGGGGCTCTCAATAAAACTCTATGAAATTTGTGCTTAAACTAGAACCAGGGGCGGACTGACAACTCATGTGGCCCCTGGGCAATAGAAGATTATGGGGCCCCTCTGGCTTACAGATGACCACCACGCCAGGAGGTAGTGCAGAGGCGGGCAGCTAAAATCTTGGGATATTCACATTAAAAGCATGTCATTTTCGGACATATCAGGGACAGATCTAAAAAAAACACAGATTTTTACATACTGTCCCTGGTTTTACTGAGCCTGGCAACCCGGATGGGGCCCCCTAGTGGCATGGGGCCCTTGGGCAGTGCCCGAGTGACTCAATGGTCAGTCCGCCCCTGACAAGAACTATAATCAACAAGTTTTATTTTCTTTAATTTTGGATAGAGTGAGGGAGTGTTATAGGCCCTGTCAGTTTATTTTGTATTATCTGTGTCCAATTGGGGAGATTTGCCTTCACTTCCTGCCCCATAGCCAAACAGGAAGTGAGAGAAAAACTATGCAAATTAACCACTTCCCGCCCAGCCTATGGCCGATTTACGTCCGGGAAGTGGTTACACAATCCTGACAGGACGTCCTGCAGGATTTCATGCCGCACGCGCCTGTGGGGGCACGCAGTGCGGCGATCGGTGATGCGGGGTGTCAGTCTGATCTCAGTAAAGAGTCTCTCACGGAGACGGAGACTCTTTACCACGTGATCAGCCGTGTCCAATCACGGCTGATCACGATGTAAACAGGAAGAGCCATCGATGGCTCTTCCTCACTCGCGTCTGACAGACGCGAGTATAGGAGAGCCGATCGGCGGCTCTCCTGACAGGGGGCGTTCGCGCTGATTGTTTATCAGCGCAGCCCCCCCTCGGATCACCACACTGGACCACCAGGGATGCCCACCCTGGACCACCAGGGTGTGCAAAAACAAAAAAAATATAGAACAAAAAAACAAAAAGCAATAAAAAATAAGAAAAAAGATGCCAATCAGTGCCCACAAATGGGCACTGACTGGGAAAATCAGTGCCACCCCACAGTGTCCATCAGTGCCACCCCACAGTGCCCATCCATGCACAGTGCCCACCTATCAGTGCCCACCTGTGCCACCCATAAGTATCCGTCAGTGCCACCCATAAGTGCCGCCCATCTGTGCCGCCCATGAGTGCCCATCAGTGCCGCCTATGAGTGCCCATCAGTGCCGCATAGCAGCGCCGCCAATCAATGCCACCTCATCTGTGCCATCAGTACTACCTCATCGATGTCCATCAGTGCCATCTCATCGGTGCCCATCAGTGCCGCCATATCAGTGCCCGTAATTGAAAGGGAAAAACGTATTTACAAAAAAATTAACCTAAAAAAATAAAAACTTTTTTTTGTTTCAAAATTTGCAGTCTTTTTTTAGTTGTTGCGCAAAAAAAAAAAAACGCAGAGGTGATCAAATAACAACAAAAGAAAGCTCTATTTGTGGGGAAAAAGGACGCCAATTTTGTTTGGGTACAGTGTTGTATGACCGCGCAATTGCCATTCAAAGTGCGACAGTGTTGAAAGCTGAAAATTGGCTTGGCGGGAAGGTGCGTAAGTGCCTGGTATGGAAGTGGTTAAGGGAATCCAGTGCCCCCCCAGAACTAGTGTGTGGGTCCCCTGAAAATTACTGGGCGGGGTTATACAAAAACAGGGTGTGACCTTGACAGGAAGGGGTGGGTCATTTTTCTATTAGGAGGTGCAGATATGTAGTCAGGCCTAGGGCAGAACCAAACCTAAATATACTACTGCATATTAGGGCTTATTTAGACCGGAACCGATTTACAGCGTGTTTTTATATTGTGGGAGGAAACCCACGCAGGCACAGGGAGAACATGCAAACTCCATGCAGATGCTGTCACGGGCGGGATTCGAACCAACGACTCTTTTGCTGCTAGGTCAAAGTGCTATACACTACACCACTGTGGTGAACGAACATGATTGCAGCTGAAAGCATGAGAACTTTTATTTTTTTTTTCAATACCATGCTTTCCAGCCTTATTGACCCCGCCTCTCTCCATAAAGAGGACCTGTCACACACTAGTCCTATTACAAGGGATGTTTACATTCCTTGTAATAGGAAGAAAACTGATCATTTTTTCTTTATTTTTTTATTTCAGTGTAAAACATTATAAAACTAAATAAAAAAAAATAAGAAAACCCCAAAAAAATTTTTTAAAGCGCCCCGTCCCGACGAGCTCGCGCACAGAAGCAAACGCATACGCGAGTAGCGCCCGCATATGAAAACGGTATTCAAACCACACAAGTGAGGTATCGCCGCGATCGTTAGAGTGAGAGCAATAATTCTAGCCCTAGACCTACTCTGCAACTCAAAAAATGCAACCTGTAGAATTTTTTAAACGTCGCCTATCGAGATTTTTAAAGTGTAAAAGTTTGATGCCATGCCACGAGCGGGCGCAATTTTTAAGCGTGACATGTTGGGTATCATTTTACTCGGCGTAACATTATCTTTCACAATATATAAAAAAATTGGGCAAAATGTATTGTTGTCTTATTTTTTAATTCAAAAAAGTGATTTTTATCCAAAAAAAGTGCGCTTGTAAGACCGCTGCGCAAATACGGTGTGACAAAAAGTATTGCAATGACTGCCATTTTATTCCCTAGGATGTCTGCTAAAAAAAATATATATAATGTTTGGGGGTTCTGATTAATTTTCTAGCCAAAAAATTTAGATTTTCACATGAAGGAGAGAAGTGCCAGAATTAACCCGGTGGGCAAGTGGTTAAAGTACTCATGGCTATAAAGAATAGAGTCATTGCTCATTAAAAAAAAAAAAAAAAAAGGGGGTCCCTCCAAATTAAATTACCAGGCCCTTCAGGTCTGGAATGGATATTAAGGGGAACCCCGCCGTAAAAACCCCCCCAAAAAATGGCGTGGGGTCCCCCCAAATATCCATACCAGACCCTTCAGGTCTGGTGTGGATTTTAAGGGGAACTCCACCCCAAATTGAAAAAAAAATGGCGTGGAGTCCCCCTAAAAATCCACACCAGACCCTTATCCGAGCACGTTGACCTGGCCGGCCGCAGAAAAGAGGGGGGGACAGAGTGCGGCCCCCCCCTCTCCTGAACCGCACCAGGCCACATGCCCTCAACATGGGGAGGATGTCCCCATGTTGATGGGGACAAGGGACTCATCCCCACAACCCTTGCCCGGTGGTTGTGGGGGTATGCGGGCGGGGGGCTTATCAGAATCTGGAAGACCCCTTTAACAAAGGGGACCCCCAGATCCTGGCCCCCCCCCCTATGTGAAATGGTAATGGGGTACATTGTACCTCTACCATTTCACCCCAAAAAAAATGTCAAAGTGTTAAAAATGACAGTAGCCGGTTTTTGACAAATCTTTTAATAAAATCTTCTTTTCTTCTTTCCTTCGGGTTTCTTCCGCTGCTTCTTTCTTCTCGTCCACATCTTGCCCGACGTGTTCTTCTATCTTCTCCGTCCGTCCTTCAGCCTTCTGGTCCCGCATCTTGCCCGTTGTCTTGTCCTGTCTCCTCCTCGTCCGCATCTTGGGTCTTCTGCGGTGTTCTTCTCGTCCCGGACCCAGCGTTTGAATTTGATTTGGCCGCCGTTTTCCCGCTCCTGGGACCCGCCCCCCTCTGACGCCACAAGTAAACTCCTTAGAAGGTCATGTGCGTCAGAGGGGGGCGGGGTCACATGAGTGTGACACGGCGGGAACTTCTTCTCCGGGCGGCGCGATTGAAATTGAATTCCCCCGCTGTGTGACGCTCTGCGACCCCGCCCCCCTCTGACGCACATGACCTTCTAAGGAGTTTACTTGTGGCGTCAGAGGGGGGCGGGGTCACATGAGTGTGACACGGCGGGAACTTCTTCTCCGGGCGGCGCGATTGAAATTGAATTCCCCCGCTGTGTGACGCTCTGCGACCCCGCCCCCCTCTGACGCACATGACCTTCTAAGGAGTTTACTTGTGGCGTCAGAGGGGGGCGGGTCCCAGGAGCGGGAAAACGGCGGACAAATCAAATTCAAACGCTGGGTCCGGGACGAGAAGAACACCGCAGAAGACCCAAGATGCGGACGAGGAGGAGACAGGACAAGACAACGGGCAAGATGCGGGACCAGAAGGCTGAAGGACGGACGGAGAAGATAGAAGAACACGTCGGGCAAGATGTGAACGAGAAGAAAGAAGCAGCGGAAGAAACCCGAAGGAAAGAAGAAAAGAAGATTTTATTAAAAGATTTGTCAAAAACCGGCTACTGTCATTTTTAACACTTTGACATTTTTTTTGGGGTGAAATGGTAGAGGTACAATGTACCCCATTACCATTTCACACAGGGGGGGGGGGTCAGGATCTGGGGGTCCCCTTTGTTAAAGGGATCTTCCAGATTCTGATAAACCTCCCGCCCGCATACCCCCACAACCACCGGGCAAGGGTTGTGGGGATGAGACCCTTGTCCCCATCAACATGGGGACATCCTCCCCATGTTGAGGGCATGTGGCCTGGTGCGGTTCAGGAGAGAGGGGGGGCCGCACTCTGTCCCCCCCTCTTTTCTGCGGCCGGCCAGGTCAACGTGCTCGGATAAGGGTCTGGTGTGGATTTTTAGGGGGACTCCACGCCATTTTTTTTTTCAATTTGGGGTGGAGTTCCCCTTAAAATCCACACCAGACCTGAAGGGTCTGGAATGGATATTTGCCGGGAACCGCACGTCTTTTTTTTTTGTTTTATGAATGAATCCCTTTAGAATTGTCAGAGCCGACAATTCATTATAGCCGCGTGTGAATTTTTAAATGACTTTTTTCCTTCTGAATGTCACTTTGTGCAGGGGGAGTTCTAAGTGCGGGAAAAATGCGCTATTTCACATGCTGACATTACACCCCCCTAGGTACGAAATTTAAAGGAATATTTCACTTTTATTGTTTCACTTTAAGAATTATTAATTTCACTGCTCCCGAAAAAACGGCCGTTTTAAAAAATAAAAAAAGCATTGATACATGTTCCCTGGGGCAGGACTGAGGTCCCCAAACACTTTTTAGGACAAAACTTGCAGATTAGCCTTTAAAATGAACACTTTTGATTTCTCCCATAGACTTCTATAGGGAGTTCGGCGCGGCTTTACATATTAGTTTCAATGCGCCGGCTGCTACGCTGGTTCATGCGCCCAATTAAGCCTCCACCCGGAGTACTAATTAAGGCATGAACCAGCGCAGCGCACAGAGCATAGTAAATCAGGCCCTATGACTCATAAGGGATCTCTGAACATTAATATCAAAGAGTGTGGGGGGGGGGGGGTAATCGTACTCCTAGAGTTGTACATATATATTATCCAGCTGTAACAGATTAGTGTTGGCATTTTCATTTCAAAGTAGGGTCTCTGTTCACATCTGGTGGCAGTGCCCCATTCTGAGTGTCTCATGGAAAGCAGTTTATAAGATTACAGCTCAAGCATTCTTCTGGAATTTACTCCTGTACAGTTTCTACTTTATCACTCTAGCATACCAACATTAAATGCCAATATTTCAATTTATTAGCTATGCATATGGGTGAGCGTTGCCAGGCTATGTAACCCTGTCCACTGGAAATCCTCTGCACCTCTTACTATGGCGGAGTGGTTCTCTCACAATTAATAACATTTTTGAGTAGTTGATTCATTTCTCTCAGGACAGAATCTCCCACTTTAATAAGGTATATGCATTTTGTATTCAATACAAGTCTACGGCTGTCTATGCCAAGGCACTTCAAAGCCTCAGGTGAGGGTTTTGGACTTTTACCCTACCCCTCCACTTTATGCACAGCCACGACTAAATCTAGGAAATGGAGGTGTTTTCCTTTCCCTCTTTCCTTCCCATTCTGTCTTTTTTTTCTCTTCTCCTCTCCCTCTCACTTCCCCCTTCCCCCACCCCTTCTAGTTTCTCCCTTTGTTTCACCTATTTTTCCTTTTTTGTTTTATCTTCCAGACAATTTTTTAACTTCTTACTTCTACTTGGATGGGCGGTCTTCATCAGTCTCTCAATTTTCATTAGACATATCTTGCCCATCATTTTATAGTATGAGGGGCCGTAGGCCACTCTGGAATATTGGGTCTGTCTTGTTTCTTGAGTGTGACCCCAGCACAGTGTTCTTGTATGTTCCTATGGACTTAATTATTTTGATATTTGTCCCAGTTTTCCTTGTCATTTGTACTGTTTATATTTCTCAATAAAGCTCCCCTGTCACTGCAACATAATGAATGGATCAGCAGCTGTAGCTGCTGTTCCATACATTCTGTGCCCATTCATAAACACTTGATCTCTCTCCTTCCACTGTTGTAAGGGAGGGGCATGGATCAGCATTTTAAATAGTACAATGTGAGTGCTGTGATGGGCAGTCATAGCAATTGCATGGTACGCAGCTACTCAGATTACCTGGACATAGTGTCTTTGTGTACCCAACCATCTGATGATGGCTTGGTACACAGCAATCACCCATTGAATCGACCAACCAGTGACTATTTATGCAGTGGCATTCATAAACCGCACTGGGTAAAGGGCCACAGATCTGCTCTTAAAATAGGTATCATGGTACATAAGAGATTAAGGTTCCCATCTGAGAACAGTTGTCTTTGTTGCTCACTGTGAACCTCCTAGGGTACATTTTGTTCCTTTTCATAGTGCATTATCTCTCTTCTTATTTATAGAGTGACTTTCTAATTGTTGCTTGGATCCATCTCCTTTATTTGTATTTTTTTTATTTATTGGCATAATAATGAAGTGTCCGTTAATATGGCTTCTAATTTGCAGTGAGACTTGCGTACAATTTAAATAATTTAAATAAATTGAATTGCTAATTTATTTTATTTTATTAGTTATATCTTACAATATTAGATTGGATATCGTTTGCATATTTTGAATCATGGAATATTTAACTACAGTACTCATTTATTTCACTAATCATGATAACTAGATTTTGAAGTGTGACTAAATGAATTTTATATAGGGTGTTATTTTAGATGGAATTCTTGAATGTTAGATTATAATGTATATTATTTTATATCACTGGGGAATTCATCATATTGAGAAATACAGTACTCCGAGCACTTTATTCTTTACTCAGGAATAAAACCAGTAAGATGTTAATCCTACAAAGGTTGTAATTTATTTTAGAAGAGGTTAGTCTATTGGAGACATTGTATTTATAGCAAAGTAAATCCTTTTCCATCGAGTCAGAGGGGTTGGAAGGATCGTCACAGTGGTAACTTAATTGGAAGCCGGTCTCGCCAGTTACTAATCAGTAGCCAGGACAGAGAACTTTATGCGACAGATCGGTCTTTGTGCTGAAAGTGCACAGTGAGCACACTTGCTTAGAGCCCTTTCACACTGGAGCGTGGCCGCGTTAGCCATAAAGTACTGTAAGTTTTAGCAAAGCGTTACCGGCGATGTGTGGGCGGGAGCAGAGCACTTTTAATCCCAAACAAGGGGTTAACATGGGCAGCGCTGCCCATTGATTTCAATGGCAGGGGCAGTTTAGGAGTGGTGTATACACTGCTCCAGCACCACCCCAAAGACGCTGCTTGCAGGACTTTTTTTTCCGGTCCTGCAAGTGCACCATCCCAGTGTAAAAGCACTCGCACCTTTCACACTGGGGAGGCTTGAGAGGCGCTTTTCAGGCGCTTTATAGGCACTATGTTTAGCGCTAAAACACCTGAAAAGCGCCTTCAGTGTGAAAGGGGTCTAAGTAAGCACACTAACCAGTGACCACCCTCCGATGCATATGTGCGGCATGTCAGCATTAAAGCCCATCCTTTTGTCGCTGCACATATGTTAAGCAATCATAAATGGGTTAAAGTGTAAGGCTACTTTCACACTGAGGTGCTTTGCAGGCGCTATAGTGCTAAAAATAGCGCCTACAAAGCGCCCTGAAAGAGACGCTGGCAGGATGCTCAACTTTGAAGCGCTATAGAAGCGGTGAATACACCACTCCTAAAGCGCCCCTGCCCATTGAAATCAATGAGCAGCGCCTCCGAAAGCAATGCTTTGCGGGAGGTTTTAATCTTTTTTCGGACGCTAGCGGGGGTTATACAGACCACTGTCACCACAGTCTGCTTCCTTGTGTATTGTGACTGGTCTTGTGTCTGACCCTCTGTACTTTTCTGCAGGCAGCTTGTAGTGGGTGGGGACTGCTTGATCCCTCCCATAACTCTGCGCTCTGCACAGACTTTGTCCAGCACAGTGATGATGTCACTAGTAACAACTGGGCTTGCAAAGATATTTGATGCACACAAAGTCAATTTATATTCTTTGTGTCTATACAGGTGTAACACAGACTGTACCTGAAAACTTCTGTGGAACTTCTTCCTATGTTGGTGATGTATTATCCTTCTGCAATGTGGACAGGGTTAAACAAAATATTCATTAATGTAGAAGTGCAGCAGCCATCTTAAAGGAGACCACTTTGCAATGCTCATCTATGAAGTGTTTCTAGTTCAGGGGGCAGCCATATTGGCTGGGTCTAGAGAACAATGATTGGCTGATGCAACAGAGCAAGAAGAAGTTGAGTGTACAGGAGAAAAGAGAGAGTGCAGCACAAGCTATTGGATGATGTGCTGATTAGGAGAAGAGAGCTAAAACTGCTGCTGCCATTATACTCTTTGCAATACTACATGTGAGGGGACCTGGATCCTGAGAGTGTTTAACTTAGCGAGTGGCTGTGACCATCAGGAGAGGACCACAGGCTACTACTGCTGGATGCTAGCTTGCGAGGGAAGTCCATATCACCTTGAATAGAGAAGAACACCCTCACACTATCAAGTGTGATCCTTTCCATTACTTGTTTCATGACATTCAGACCACCATTAAATTTGCTGGTTTTTAAAAAAAAAAATCCCAAACAGTGCAGAGGCTATCACTCATACAGGCAAGAGTCCAATCACTCCAATTATTAAGAGTCCATTCATACTTGCTGCAGTCGACAGTCTAAGGCAGGGGTGGGCAAGCTTTTTGACTCGAGGGCCCCAATGGGTTCATATATTGGGCCCGGGGGCCGGACCAAGAGTAGATGTGTATGTGTGAATTAATATAAATTAAATTTAAATGTGTAACATTAAATGTTTAGATTAATTTAAGGTAGAAAAGCATAAAATGAGTTATTTTACAAAACTACAATTGATGGCACAGTGGCTGCATTTGATGGCATGGCACAGTGGTGACAATTGATGGCACAGTGGCTGCGTTTGATGGCATGGCACAGTGACTGCATTTGGCATGGCACAGTGGTGACAATTGATGGCACAGTGATTGCTTTTGATGGCATGGCACAGTGGTGACAATTGATGGCACAGTGATTGCTTTTGATGGCATGGCACAGTGGCTGCATTTGGCATGGCACAGTGGTGACAATTGATGGGCACGGTGGCTTCTCTTACCATATCCTGCTGTTCGCACGCTGTGTGATGCAGCCTCCGGCCAGCTCCTTTCCTGTGTCTCCCCGTGGCAGTGACGTAGATTTCCCCAATCCCCCAGGGTGAGAGGCAGCGGGAGGCGGAGCGCCCGCAGCCTATCTGCGCTCGCCTCGCTCCAGCCCCCTCAAAGCATAGGCCACAAAGCCGCTGCCTCAATTAGCGGCGATCGCGACACAACGAGATCGCGGGTGGGGGCCGGATTAAAAGGTGAAAGTGAATTGGATAACTGAGGCTGAACCATGGGTGTTTAATTCCATGGTATATACAACACATTTTATGACATTTGGTTCATGATACACATATATGATTGTTGTGGCTTGGGACTTGACCCAGCTAAAGCCTCTGCTGATTTGGTTCTGTGGCTATACTGTCTGTATTAACTTCAACAGAATGGCACTCCTGGGCAAAAGGACGTACCTGTACGTCTCCTTTAAGGAAGCGGCATTGTGGACGTGCGCATGACGGCCGCAAGCACGCGCTCGCTACGAGCTTCGTGGGCCCAACTGCTGGTCCCACGGACTCGATCGCCGTGGGGATACCCGCAATCGTCTCATGGTGAGGAAGAATAGGGAGATGCTGATGTAAACAAGTATCTCCCCACTCTGCCTAGTGACAATGACACTAATCACCACTTCCTGTAATCGGAAGCGGTGTTCACTGTCTTGTCACACACAGCCCATCCCCCTACAGTTAGAACACATCCCTAGGCGCACTTAACGACTACAGCGCCACCTAGTGGTTAATCCCTTCACTGCCAGTGCTATTTTAACAGTAATCAGTGCATTTTTATAGCACTGATCGCTGTAAAAATAACAATGGTCCCAAAAATATGTCAAAAGTGTCTGATGTGTCCACCATAATGTCACAGTCATGAAAAAAATTGCTGATCGCCGCCATTACTAGTAAAAAAAATATTAATAAAAATGCCATAAAACTAGCCCCTATTTTGTAGACGCTATAACTTTTGTGCAAACCGATCAATAAACACTTATTGCCTTTTTTTTTTTACCAAAAATATGAAGAAAAATACGTATCGGCCTAAACTGAGGAAAAAACAATGTATATATATTTTTGGGGGATATTCTAGCAAAAAGTAAAAAATATTGCATTTTCTTCAAAAAATTTCGCTCTATTTTTGTTTAATAGAACAAAAAATAAAAACAGCAGAGGTGATCAAATACCACCAAAAGAAATCGCTATTTGTGGGAAAAAAAGGACGTCAATTTTGTTTGGGAGCCACGTCGCATGACCGCGCAATTGTCAGTTAAAGCGACGCAGTGCTGAATCGCAAAAAGTGGAGGAAAACGGACATGTGTATGTTTTTCGTCGAGAGAACTGTCGTGGTTCTCGATGAGAAAAAAAGAGAACAAGTTCTCTTTTTTCTCGTCGGGAGTCTCAATTTCCTCGTCGTGTTTCTCATCGGGCTGGTTTACAACGAGAAACACGTTTGTGTGTATGCTTAGAAACCCACGCATTCTCAGAATAAAGTATGAGACGGGAGCGCACCTTCGGTAAAAGTAGCATTCAAAATGGATATAGCACATTCGTCACACTGTAACAGACTGAAAAGCACGAATCGTCTCTAACCAAACTTTTATTTAACACGCAGGAACATGAGATTAGCAAAAGCAGCCACACGGGTTGTGCCAGTGGAATCGAAGTTGCCCTAGTGCCGTTGTACGTGTTGTACATCACCGCATGCGAGAACAACGAGATTTTGTCTTGACAGTGTGTACGCAAAGAAAGCTTGACAAGATTCTCGACAAGCCTGACAAGGAACTCGTCGAGGAAAACGATGTTTCTTTTACGACAAGTTTCTCGGTCGTGTGTACGAGGCCTCACTGTCTAAAGTGTATGCTTAGAAATAAAAATTATAGAGAACACTCAATGACCTTGCCCTTAAGTGGCTATATTTAGTATATGGCATTTCTTTAAGCAGCTGTGTTGTAGTTTATTTTTCAGGTCTGTTCAGGGTTTCCATAAACCTGGTGGCTGATTGCTCTAGTATGGTACAGTAAGAATATTCCAACAGTTGAGTGGGAGGATCAATCACTGGGGTTATGATTTTTTTTAACCCTAGCCAATCCTCAGGAGGCTGACCACTAAGGTGTGGTTGGGGAGAAGATAAATATTTATAAGAATATGATTAGTCTCTCTCTCCCTTGGGGCTTCTGCACATGCCCCCTTCTGGGAAGGGAGCATGTGTGTGAGTTCCAGGGAAGCTACTACTACCGGGCCTCAGCAGTTGCTGAGCCTGAAGGAAACTTGCCTGTGGATGCTTGACTGCAGAGGTGGGGTTCCTATTTGATTGACGTTCCTCGGACGGGCGCATACGTGACGTCACGACTTTCCGACAGAAGCCGAACGTCATTGCGCAGGCGCCGTATAGAGTCGGCTCTATACGGCGCATGCGCAGCGACGTTCGGCTTCTTTCGGAAAGTCGTGACGTCACGTACGTGCCTGTCCGAGGAACGTCAATCAACTAGAAACGCCCACCGACAAGGGACGAGACGGGGAGATCTCGGTATGTACTAAAAAAAAAAAAAAAAAAAGCCAGCCTACCCGCAGTGTAACGGGTCTTACGAATCTATTGTTAGCAATGTGTTTTAGGGGGAACCACCCCTTTAAGCTCTAGGCTGTGGGTGTCTACCCACTTCATTGTTTATCTAATTTTTTTGCTCAACCAAAGAACTTTGCTCTTAGAAGGGGTACTAAAACGGATATAAGATTCCTGTTTCTTTACTTCCGTCATAGTTTCAGTGAAAGTAAAGTTTCTCTCTCTCAAATTAACTCTTAGGACTGGTTACATTAGTAGATGTGGCAGTAGCCTGTTTATTATTTGAGCAGTCCTTAATGTGTCAACATCTGTAGGAGAGATTACCTTTTCAGTAAGCAATCTCCCTAGAAGCACTTCTAGTCTCCTCACAAACACAGAAACATCCTCTTCCTCATTATGCTTTGTCTGTTTAAAATCAGCAAGCATCTGATCAGGGTCACGGTGCAGTCCATAAGCATCTATCAAAACATCAATATATTCTTGACCACTGGTACTCACATAAGTGTTCTTGTAAGCTCTAATGATAATGGATGCTGGTGGTCTTAAACTTTCCATAATGCGCTGTTTATTCTTTTCCTCTAAGCAGGTCCATTCCTTCTATCACTTGTTGTGCAAAATCTTTCCACACCTCAAAGCTTTCTTCACCAGCGGGGACAGGGAGCACCCCTGAAAAAGCCTTTAATTTGCGATAAGAATCAGCATGTAAATTCTGAGCAATGACTTCAGTGACTTTAAAGGGGTTGTAAAGGTTTGTTTTTTTATTTTCTAAATAGGTTACTTTAAGCTAGTGCATTGTTGGTTCACTTATCTTTTCCTTCTAAATGTTTTTTTTCTTTGTTTTCTTTGTCTGAATTTATCACTTCCTGTTCCTCCTCAGTAAGGTGTTCAGTAAGCTGTTCTAAATGACATTCCACCGCTCGGATGATGGTGAAAAGCTTACTGAGAAAAAACAGGAAGTGAGAAATTCAAACGAAGGAAAAAAACATTTAGAAGGGAAATCGAAGGAAAAGGTAAGTAAACCAACAATGCACTAGCTTAAAGGAACCTATTTAGAAAATAAAAGACAGTTATCCGCACAGCATTGTATTTGAAAGTCCATGTATTGAAGAAATAACATTCAGTGAACCATCCAACATAAGTATTTTCCAAACAGGAACATGAAATCATTAACAGTCTCTATGTATGTCTCAGTGAGATGAATCTGCAGCACTTACACATCCTGTGTTCTCTTAGCAGGAATTCATTGTTCTGATAGCGATTTGACCCCTGATCCAACCTCAGGGCTAACCCATTCTGCCGTTTGATTCAAATTATAAGGTAAAATATGTGGACCAGAAAATCTACATCCCTCCTACCTTTCAGCGTCTCAGCCCAACAGGAAGGCCAAACCCATGTATTGGTCTTTTATAAACCGTATGACATCACACACACAAGCACATTTGATAGGTCAGTCCATACATGGTGGTTTCTTATTACACGCCCCTGTGACGTCTGATCTTGGCAGAGTGAAGCACATGTAGAGTATCCTTTGTTCAAAGTTCATATACAGGGATCTCAAGCCCAAGGTTTCAGGGGCAGAGCCTTATTTGGAAACAGTTCTTCTTGTCACAGAGTCCCTTTATTGAAATGAGGAGAAGGGGAAAAAGGAGGAGGAATGCGAAGCAATGGAGAATAAGGAGCAATGGGGGATGGGGGAGCATCTGCTTTTGGTTTCAATAGCTTTCTCTGTATGTCTGGTTCAAGTCGAAATATACTTTAAAAACATATCTGACAAAACTTCATGTAAGGATAATAAACACTATTGTGATACATATTTTTTACACATGCATATATAAAAAGAAATTAAAATAATATAAGAAGAGAAAACATTTTAGTGGTTCTAATAAAAGAATTAGCCTAACTCAAAAATAGGAATTTTAGAATAATCTATCACAGTCCCCCCTTAAAATGTCTAATTTATCAGTACTGTCCCTATGCTCTCTTTGTCCCTGGTCTGGCCTCCCTACTGTCAACTCTTTTATTTTTCACATAGCTCCCAGACAGGGCTAATCCATAGTCCTTCTTCAACGAAACTTCAGGAGGCATTCAAACACTATTCTTTCCCTCACTTAAAAATGTGGTATGTTTTTTTCTTAACAGGTAAGGACGGTAATGGAGGACACAGTCAGTATAACATTATCATAACCAATATAAACAGAAACAAAATTGCTATACCTGAGTACAAATCTGCTATCACCCAAAATACTGTCCCCAGGTAACATTCTAAATGCACCCCCCTTGTCAGCTAATATCATGTATAAGGCCATATTTTTTACAAAATAATTTGTGCAGTGGCCTCTAGGTGTTCAGTTAAACCTTGGAGTGTATCTCTGTTTATAGTTAACGAACCTCTGTTGACCACAGCAAACATAATTAATCCAATCTACATTCCCATTACTAAATTAAATTTCATAAAAGCATCCGTTTCACCTAATTACTATATTTCCTTCATAAGCATTTTAATTTTGCAGAAGAACATTCATTTTATTTTGGGCTCTGTCCTAAATATTTTATTTCCTAAAGAAACATATTCATTAAATTACACTAGTTTTCAGAACCGATAATACAGTATGAAAACTCTTGTCACATGACTGTTTAAACAAACATAGCAGCCCTTGGTTCAGTCTTCAGCATGGACGAACATACAGAAAGTTTCATTGTACTTCTACATGGATCCAATTATAAAAGAACAATATTCCTTCCTAATTGATACATTCATCAATCCGAAGCCCGAAAAGTGACTTTTTGATCCATAAATATGGCTCTATCATACTGCATCATCTGTTCATGTTGTATCTATAATTTTCACTATTTTAACCGACCTTTTCTTTTTAACATCCAGTTGTCACTAGACAAAGCTTAAGTATACTGACACCTTCCATTCTTTTTGAACCAACACCCTTAAAGTAAGATGTTCTTCAAAACAAATGGTGCAAAAACCCACATTTTAGTAAAATACCAGAGAGAGAGAATTAGAGAGAGAAAGAGAGAAGGAGAGAGAGAGAGAGAAATAGAAAGAGAGAGAAAGAGATAAAAAAACTCAGTGAACTATCAGTCATTTAAACCCATCAATAGAAAGTCACATGGTTTTTGGTTTCTGTAAACACACAGAAGGGTAATTTTGCTACAGCGTGTCAGGCTGTGTAACCTGATCTGCGTCTCTGCTGAGAGAGAGACTTTCATTACCTTAACATCCTCTGAGGCCCCGTACACACCATAGAATCTATCCGCAGATAAATCCCATCGAATGGGTTTCAGTGGATAGATTCTATGGTGTGTACACTCCGGCGGATATTTATCCGCGGATATTTCTGAATTCCAGCAGATAAATATTTGTCGACATGCACAGAATATCTATCCGCTGGAATCGGATCCCACGGATGGATCCGCTCGTCTGTACAGACTCACCGGATCCATCCGTCCAAAGGGATTCCCCGCACGCGTCGTAATGATTTGACGCATGCGTGGAATTCCTTATATGACAGCGTTGCGCCCGTCGCGCGACGGCGCGACACGTCATCGCCAGAGGATTTCGGCGCGGATTTCAATGCGATGGTGTGCACACGCCATCGCATAGAAATCTGCTGAAATCCTCGAGAGGATCCTCGAGAGAATCCTTTTTTAAAAATGTTTAAACATATTTGGTTTGTACATCTGCCAAAAATCATGTACATTACATTATAATATGACATTTCCCAACTACAGCAGCGACAACTACAGCAGCCTGATGAACTGTGAAGTGGCCATTTTCACGAGAAACTCCTCCAGCCAATTCAAAATTTCCACTTTTTTCAGAAATATCACATTACAAAGACTTTTAACACTCGTTTGTTTTTTGTTTTGTTTTTACAATTTTTATAATTTTTAGATTGAACACAATTTTCATATTTTATTATTTTTCCTGGGGAACCTTAAGCAAATTAGAACAATCTACTACCCCAATTTAACAACCAAACCCAAGTTTAGAATCTGTTGTAAACATTGCTCAATCCTCAATTTATTATGAATTCTTACAACCAGATCTGTAGGATTTCCTGTTAAATACTAAATACCATGTTGTTTACTATTATCTGAATTTTATACAGTTCTTCACACAATCTCAATCAATAATTTTTTCTTAAACCTTTGTTCTGATCCCATATTTGCGCTTTGACATTAATTAACTAATTATCCTATGAAATATATCACAGTGATTATGGGACTCAAAACCTGTAGTTACTTTAAACTTTTCCAGGACCCCCCCTTTGGGATCTATATATATCAAAACCTATATCAACTATATTCCAACCCACAGATTCCCAGTGGTCCCAATCCCATGTATTTGAAAAAATATAGTTTCATTCAGATGTGGGTGGCACAGTCCATCATATCTCATCTCCAGAGAATGTTTTCAAAAGAACCTCTTAATCATCACCCAGGGGATATCGGTAATTATCGGTACCTACATCAGAAATGCGAGAAAAAACTCGTACACGGATATTAGTTAATTATTTTCCAATGGGGGGTCACATAATTTCTCAAAGTATCAGACTGTAATTGCAACTGTCATAGCTTATAACAACCTAATCTAGAGATTGTCTCAAGCAAGACTTCAAAAGGGGATAACAAATGCCCTTGGGGAATACCGTACACTTTCCCACTATCCCTGAGAGCGGCATAATATGTGAATAAACCGTTTAAATGTGATATTTAAAACATTCCAATGTGATACCCAGAACCTTCATATTTCTTCTGTAACTGTAGCAGACTGGGAACGCAAGGACTTACTCACTCTCTACCACCTCAGCTACCCCATGGAGCCATCAACATACAAGGTGAGTTGAGGCTCTGGGATCGGGGCATCCAGGACAGCAAATGAGGGGATTCTACCTCCAGGTAGGTCTGTCACTCTCTTCCTTCCGTGCTTGTCCAATGAAATGGCATGATATGATACCCCCCTCAGACAAGCGGAAGAAGAGAAGAAGGGCCGGTGGCCCGCAGAGCACAGAATCCAGCATGGGCAATGGGAAGCGGGCAGGAGAGGACACCATCTGCGTTCACAGTGCAATACTGAGCACATGGGGTAGGGGCAGGATGGGGCAGGTTGGAGCAAGGCCTCCAGCATGCTTCCAGAATAGCAGGGGCATTGTTCAGCATACATTTGGGCAGAACATGAGGGAAATTAAGGGACAATAACCATAGTAACAGGCCCTGGGTACCACATTACAAGAGCTAAACTGGCAACAAGCCCTGTATGTATCAGGTTATAAATCACATACCACCATCAGGGTATGTCAGCAAGGCTGTCTCAGCTAAGGTGGCAGGGAACCCAGTGAGAAATATAGACAGGTCCCCACAGATCACACAATCTAACCAATAAAACGATAAGAATCATAGTCCCCATTTATATATATCTAATTCAAGCTCAGCGGAAGGAAATAAGCTACAAAGGTAAGCATCGTGAGTTACTAAAAATCCTTCTCATACATTAACATAACCAGGCGCTCATGCTAGGAAAACATTTAAAATTCTGACATTTATCTATCAAAGAAACAGTTATAATACAGCAGTCTGTCTTTTAAAAACCCTTCTCCTACGCTTTTCACTGATGCTCCGGGCTTCATGGCAGGGGAGAGGGAGGAAATGTGAAGGGGGGGGGGGGAAGCCTACACATAAACACCACGCAGTCAGCTTTCTCGGACTGCTTGCATTACCTATACAAAAATGCATGTAAAAATGCATGGCAGGACAAACAATAAAACAATACACAAAATACACAGAATATACAGAATACGACTTTTTCAGTGATATGGAACACAAAGCTGATAAGGCAACTGTGACTATTTCACCCTCTTAAATCACTCCATGCTCCTTTAGTCTGTATGGAGGTAAATATTATACACACAAGCATGTATCGAGTACATATTTGCATGTACAATATTTTGCGCACATTCTATAAATCTGGGTGTGTATAATATTCATTTATATCCTCAGCTCTCTTAGCCAAGTAAAACCCAATGTACCCCTCTCTAAATATATATATATATATTTTTTCCGTCACACAGAGTGGTAGGGCTTCTGCGACACACCCGGATCACCCTCACTACCACACTCTGCTACCAGACAAGAAAACTGTGCCACCACCTTTCCACACAGATAATCGCTGAAACAGCCCCATTCAAAGTAACATAAAACATAAAACTTCAACCGTCAAACAGAAAACATAGACATCAAACATGAGACATAAAACAGAGACATCAACCCGGCAGAAATAGGAATGACGAGTCCTCTTTAAAAGGATACTTTGCTCAAGAATTACCCGTCTCTGATTGGGAAAGCACAAATGCCAAGAGAATGAAGGACGCCTGCATGGAAGTGGACTGCAGCAAGAAGCACAAAAGAGACGCTTCCTACCGCAGTCACAAAGGTGATCAGCCTGTCTCCATCCACATAGATGCGCTCCATCGGCATCTCGGGATGTTGTATCTCCCCAATAAAGCAAAGTACATGCTGGGCGCCAATTGATAGCGATTTGACCCCTGATCCAACCTCAAGGCTAACCCATTCTGCCGTTTGATTCAAATTATAAGGTGAAATATGTGGACCAGAAAATCTACATCTCTCTCACCTTTCAGCATCTCAGCCCAACAGGAAGGCCAAACCCATTTATTGGTCTTTTATAAACAATATGACATCACACACAAGCACATTTGATAGGTCAGTCCATACATGGTGGTTACTTATTACACGCCCCTGTGACGTCTGATCTTGGTCTGATCTTGGCACGCGACCCGGTCCGAAGTTCAGTGAACGCGGCCGCGGGACCCACAGACACAATCGTAGCTAAAGAACGGGGAGAGGTGTGTGTAAACACACCTTCCTCATTCTTCACAGTGGCACTGTCATTGATCGTCTGTTCCCTGATATAGGGAAAGACGATCAATGACGTCACACGTCCAGCCCCGCCCCCCTACAGTTAGAAACGCATATGAGGTCACACTTAACCCCTACAGCGCCCCCTAGTGGTTAACTCCTAAACGGCAATTGTAAATTGCACAGTAATCAATGCATTTTTATAGCACTTTTTGCTGTGAAAATGACAATGGTGCCAAAAATGTGTAAAAATTGTCAAATTGTCAAAAATCGCTGATCGCCGCCATTAGTAGTAAAAAAAAAAATATATTAATAAAAATGCCATAAAACTATCCCCTATTTTGTAAAACTATAAATTTTGCGCAAACCAATCGTTAAACGCTTATAGCGATTTTTTTCCAAAAATAGGTAGAATAATACGTATCGGCCTAAACTGAGGGAAAAAAATGTTTTTTATATTTTTGGGGGATATTTATTATAGCAAAAAGTAAGCAATATTGAATTTTTTTTCTAAATAGTCACTCTATTTTTGTTTATAGTGCAAAAAAATAAAAACTGCAGAGGTGATCAAATACCACCAAAAGAAAGCTCTATTTGTGGGGAAAAAAAGAACGCCAATTTTGTTTCTGAGCCACGTCGCACAACCGCGCAATTGTCAGTTAAAGTGACGCAGTGCCGAATCGCAATAAGGGGCAAGGTCCTTAACCTGCATATTGGTCCGGGTCTTAAGTGGTTAAAAAAAACTCCTATAATATGTAAGATTTACAGCAATACATTACATTATCTGCTAGTAATTGTCTGTGTTCCTTTGATATAACTTCCGCCAGCTAAGCTTTGTGTTCTGTTTGGAATAATTAAAGCTCTACTTAAATATCTTCACTTCTTACATATTTATTTGCCATATAATTGGACTGAAACAATCTCTTAGCTGGAACTATTCTTTTCAATTTGCCTGAATCTCTCAGAGGACTTTTTTCAATTTCTTCAGAAAACAAAATGGCAGTATTTGAAGGCCCCAGGAGCAGCCTTTGAGCGGTCTCTTATATATCTGAAAATTGTAATGTATGTAGTCTCTTGGCAAATAAAAATGTAAATATTCACAAAAGGACATACAAAGAACAAAAAGTATGAGCCAGCAAGAATCCTCTGTCTCTAACTAAACCGGAGTCTAAGCAAATTGTTTCCTCCATACATTTTTTTTTACATATCTTATGCCACGTACACACGTTCATTTTTCAGGTTCTAAAACATTAAGTTTTTCAGGCTCTAGAAAAAAAACAACGTTTTTTACAACTTCATCATTAAAACGACGTTGCCTACACACGATCGTTAAAAAAAATGCTCTAGCAAAGCGCAGTGACGTATAACACGTACGACGGCACTATAAAGGGGAAGTTCCATTCGGATGGCGGCACCCTTGGGGCTGCTTTAGCTGATTTTGTGTTAGTAAAAGAGGATTCACGCTTTTCTGTCTGTTACAGCGTGATGAATGTGCTTACTCCATTATGAACGGTAGTTTTACCAGAACGAGCGCTCCCGTCTCATAACTTGCTTCTGAGCATGCGCGGATTTTTCACGTCGTTAAAGCCCACACACGGCCATTTCACACCAGAAAGCAGAACAGAACACCTGCATTCTCTGCCCCTCACTTGTGATATGTTATGGGTGTCAGTGATAACTAGGGATGAGCCGAACACCCCCCTGTTCGGTTCGCACCAGAACTTGCGAACACACCAAATGTTTGTGTGAACTTTAGAACCCCGTTAAAGTCTATGGGACTCGAACATTTGAAATCTAAAGTGCTAATTTTAAAGGCTAATATGCAAGTTATTGTCCTAAAAAGTGTATGGGGACCTGGGTCCTGTCCCAGGGGACATGTACCAATGCAAAAAAAAGTTTTAAAAACAGACGTTTTTTCGGGAGCAGTGAATTTAATAATGCTAAAAGTGAAACAATAAAATTTAAATATTACTGTACCTAGGGGAGGTGTAAAGTTAGCATGTGAAATATCGCATGTTTCCAGTACATAGAACTGTCCCTGCACAAAGTGTCATTTCTGAAAGGAAAAAAAATCTTTTAAAACCGGACTTGCGGCTATAATGAATTGTCGGCTCTGGCAATTCAGAGAGGATTCATTCATAAAAAAAAATTCCAGGTCTGGAATGGATATTAAGGGGAACCCCGCCGTCAATTAAAAAAAATGACGTGGGGTTCTCCCCAAATATCCATTCCAGACTAGGGATGAGCTGAACATACCCGCGTTCGGTTCGCACCAGAACTTTCGAACAGACCGATCGTTCATGCGAACATTTAGAACCCCATTGAAATCTATGGGACTCGAACGTTCGAATTCAAAAGTGCTCATTTTAAAGACCAATATTCAAGTTATTGTTGGAAAACGTCTTTGAGAACCCGGGTCTTGCCCCAGGGAACATGTATCAATGGAAAAAAAACTTTTAAAAACTGTAGTTTTTTGTGGAGCAGCGATTTTAATGATGCCTTTAATGGCACATTAAAACTGAGAATCGGGAGGGGCGCTGACGACATTGTCATGTCACATTAAAGAAAGTTGAGAAGCGGGGGGAGGGGGTTCGGGTGCGAAAATGACTTCTCACCAGGCGGGGCCTCTAGTAATTTGGGGGCCCTTTGCAGCTTTAAGAGCGACTGCATTCATGGGCAAAAAAACAGCACACGTGCAGTAAGAGCGACTGCGTTTATGGGCAAAAAAAACAGCACACGTGCAATGAGAGCAACTGCGTTTATGTGCAATTAAATAGCCCACATGCAGTAACAGCAACTGCGTTTATGTGCAATTAAATAGCCCACATGCAGTAACAGCTAATGTGTTTATGGGCAAAAAACAGCACACGTGCAGTAAGAGCGACTGCGTTTATGGGCAAAAAAACAGCAAACGTGCAGTAAGAGCGACTGTGTTTATGGAAAAAAAAACATCAAAACGTGCAGTAAGAGCGACTGCGTTTATGGGCAAAAAACAGCACACGTAAAGTAAGAGCAACTGTGTTTATGTGCAATTAAATAGCCCACGTGCAGTAACAGCAACTGCGTTTATGTGCAATTAAATAGCCCACGTGCAGTAACAGCAACTGCGTTTATGTGCAATTAAATAGCCCACGTGCAGTAACAGCTAATGTGTTTATGTGCAATTAAATAGCACACGTGCACTAACAGCAACTGCATTTATGTGCAAATAAATAGCCCATGTGCAGTAACAGCAACTGCGTTTATGTGCAATTAAATAGCACACGTGCAGTAAGAGCGACTGCGTTTATGGGCAACAAAAACAGCACACGTGCAGTAAGAGCGACTGCGTTTATGTGCAATTAAATAGCCCATGTGCAGTAACACCAACTGCGTTTATGTGCAATTAAATAGCCCACGTGCAGTAACAGCAACTGCGCTTATGTGCAAATAAATAGCACACGTGCAGTAACAGCTAATGCGTTTATGTGCAATTAAATAGCACACGTGCAGTAACAGCAACTGCGTTTATGTGCAATTAAATAGCACACGTGCAGTAACAGCAACTGCGCTTATGTGCAAATAAATAGCACACGTGCACTAACAGCAACTGCGTTTATGTGCAATTAAATAGCACACGTGCAGTAACAGCTAATGCGTTTATGTGCAATTAAATAGCACACGTCCACTAACACTGAGTACTATGTTTAAGTGTAAACTAAACAGCATACAGGCAATATAACACGTTAGAGCACTGCAGATAGCACAATATACTGCCTAACAAATAGGAATAGCTGATCTAGCTAAGCTATACAGTGTATAACTAACGAAACTGACTAGCCTGCCTGCTCTATCTATCTATCTATCTATCTATCTATCTATCTATCTATCTATCTATCTATCTATCTATCTATCTATCTATCTATCTATCTATTTATCTATCTATCTATCTATCTATATATCTATCTATCTATCTGGTAGAAAAGACACTGTGTCTCTCTCTATCTCTCTCTCTCTAACTGACTGACTGACTTATTTTCTTTAACAACGCCGCAACACACTACACGCGGCCGCCTTGCAGGCGGCCTTATATAGTGTGGGTCATGTACTAAACCCCCTGAGCCATAATTGGCCAAAGCCACCCTGGCCAATTATGGTTCTTCGTTTTTTGCGCGCTGTGATTGGCCAAGCATGCAGGGTCATGGTGCATGCTTGACCAATCATCAGCGCGCAATGCCGCAGTGAATTATGGGGCGTTGCACGTCACTTAAATTTGGCGCGAACGACCCGTTTTGTTCGAAATTCGTCGAACGTACAAACAGACAATGTTCGAGTCGAACATACGTTCGAATCGAACACAAAGCTCATCCCTATTCCAGACCCTTCAGGTCTGGTGTGGATTTTAAGGGGAACTCCACCCCAAATTTAAAAAAAAATGGCGTGGAGTTCCCCCAAAAATTCACACCAGACCCCTTATCCGAGCACGTTGACCTGGGCGGCCACAGAAAAGAGGGGGGACAGAGTGCGGCCCTCCCTCTCCTGAACCGTACCAGGTCACATGCCCTCAACATGGGGAGGATGTCCCCATGTTGATGGGGACAAGGGCCTCATCCCCACAACCCTTACCCGGTGGTTGTGGGGGTCCCCCAGATCCTGCCCCCCCTATGTGAATTGGTAATAGGGTACATTGTACCCCTACCATTTCACGAAGGAAGTGTAAATAGTTGGAAAAAACACACACATACCATAGAAAAAAGTCCTTTATTAATAAAAAAAAGGAAAAAAAATCCAGCGGCGATAATCCACTCTCGGTCCCGGCTTCCTGCTCCAACGTTGTCTGTATCCAGCGACTGGTGCGGGTGATCTCCGGGCCAGCGATGAGAAGATCCATCCATCCAGAGCGCAGCATCGCCGACCTCCTCCTACTGCTGGACACAGCCCAGCGAATGACGCGGCTGAAGCTGTGACATTTCTTATATAGGGGAGGCGGGGCCACCTGTCACGTGACCCCGCACCCTCTGACGCACCCTCTGCTACGTCACTGGGGAAGCCCAGGAAGGGGGAAGACTGGGCTTACCCAGTGACGTAGCAGAGGGTGCGTCAGAGGGGGTGGGGTCACGTGACGGGTGGCCCCGCCTCCCCTATATAAGAAATGTCACAGCTTCAGCCGTGTCATTTGCTGGGCTGTGTTCTGGATGGGTGGATCTTCTCATCGCTGAAGTCGGGAACGAGTGGATTATCACCGCTGGATTTTTTTTCTTTTTTTTTTTATTAATAAAGGACTTTTTTCTACGGTGTGTGTGTTTTTTCCAACTATTTACACTTCCTTCGTGAAATGTTAGGGGTACAATGTACCCCATTACCAATTCACATAGGGGGGGCCAGGATCTGGGGGTCCCCTTTGTTAAAGGGGTCTTCCAGATTCTGATAAGTCCCCCGCCGGGCAAGGGTTGTGGGGATGAGGCTCTTGTCCCCATCAACATGGGGACATCCTCCCCATGTTGAGGGCATGTGGCCTGGTACGCTTCAGGAGAGGGGGGGGGCGCACTCTGTCCCCCCCTCTTTTCTGCGGCCGGCCAGGTTAACGTGCTTGGATAAGGGGTCTGGTGTGAATTTTTGGGGGAACTCCACGCCATTTTTTTTTTTACATTTGGGGTGGAGTTCCCCTTAAAATCCACACCAGACCTGAAGGGTCTGGAATTGATATTTAGGGGGAACCCCACGTAATTATTTTTTTTAATTGATGGCGGGGTTCCCCTTAATATCCATTCCAAACCTAAAGGGCCTGGTAATGGAATTTGGGGGGACCCCCACGCTATTTTTATTTTTTTTATGAATGAATTCGCTCTGAATTGCCAGAGCCGACAATTCATTATAGCCGCAAGTCCGGTTTTAAAAGACTTTTTTTCCTTCAGAAATTACACTTTGTGCAGGGACAGTTCTATGTATTGGAAACATGCGCTATTTCACATGCTAACTTTACACCCCCCTAGGTACGAAATTTAAAGTAATAGTTCACTTTTATTGTTTCACTTTAAGCATTGTTAAATTCACTGCTCCCGAAAAAACGTCCGTTTTTAAAACTTTGTTTTGCATTGATACATGTCCCCTGGGACAGGACCCAGGTCCCCAAACACTTTTTAGGACAATAAATTGCATATTAGCCTTTAAAATGTGGGATTTCTCCCATAGACTTTAACAGGGTGTTCCGTGGCTTTTCGAATTTGCCGCGAACCCCCCTGATTGTTCGTTGTTCGCCGAATAGGCGAACAGGCAATGTTCGAGTTGAACATGAGTTCGACTCGAACTCGAAGCTCATCCCTAGTGATAACTTAATGACTCATAAAATCTAGGTCACAAGCACCACACATTCCACTTCCTATCCATTTTATAATATAAGCATGCACTACTTTTGCTGTGGTCTGGTGTAATTTCAGCCCATTCAAATTATTAGACTGAAATTGTACTTTACCTGGACTTCATGTGAATCACACAGGAACACACAGCACATTCCTGTGCGATTCATGATGTGAACCACTCCTCAAACTGTCCTACAGCTATACAATGAATTTATTTATTACAAGTAATTCTATAGAACCATCAGCTAACATAGCGCTTTACATAGATATTGTTTATGCACATCAGTCCCTGCCCTCAAGAAGATTACAAACTAAGGTCCCTAAATTACATTCATACATACACATACTAGGGACAATTTAGACAGGAACCAACACCTACCAGCATGTCTTTGAAGTGTGTGAGGAAACCCACGCTGGCATAGGCAGAACATGAAACTCCATGCAGGTAATGTCGTGTTTGGGACTCAAACTGATGACCCTAGTACTGCAAAAAAGTACTGTAAAAAAAAATATATATTATGTAAAGAAAACATTTTTTTTTCTTAAAAACACATATAACTCTGAGGGATAAAACATATTGGGAGAGACTCCAGGAACTTTATACGTAATTCTCACATACAACATCTGTCAGCCTGAGATCCACTCTGTCATCTGGATTATCTCTAACTATCCCTGCTCTGCACTGATCAGCTGCATAGGTGAGACAACACTGATGGGCACTGATAAGCTGCACTGGTGAGACCCCACTGATGGACACTGATAAGTTGCACTGGTGAGGCCGCACTGGTGTGCACTGATAAGCTGCACTGGTCAGACCGCACTGATAAGCTGCATTGGTGAGACAGCACTGATAGGCATTGCTAAGCTGCACTGAAGAGGCTGCAAGGATGGGCACTGATAAACTGCACTCATGAGCACTAACAAGCTGCACTGATGAGGCTTCACTGATGAGCACTGATAAGCTGAACTGATGAGCATTGGTAATCTGCACTGATAAACTGCACCGATGAGCACTGAGGCTGCACTGATGAGGTATGCAGGATGGGCACTGATAAACTGCACTCATGAGCACTAGCAAGCTGCACTGATGAGGCTTCACTGATGAGCACTGATAAGCTGCACTGATGAGGCTGCACTGAAGATCACTGGTATGCTGCACTGATGAGGCTGCACCGATAAACTGCACCGATGGGCATTGATAAGCTGCACTAATGGGCATTGATAAGCTGCACTCATGAGCACTGATAAGCTGCAATGATGCGCACTGATAAGCTGCACTGATAAGGCTGCACTTATGGGCACTGATAAGCTGCACTGATGATACCGCACTGATGGGCACTAATAAGCAGCGCTGGTTGACACAGATGAGACCGCACCTATGGGCACTGATAAATTGCACTGATGGGTGCCAAGGCAGTGGAAAGCTGCACTGATAAGGCAGCACTGACATGATGCACTGATGAGGCTACACAAATGGGCACTGATGAGGCTGCACTGATAAGCAGTGGACATGGTTCACTGCCAGATATCTGTAGGAAGGGTTTCCACCAACCCTGCAAAGTTTGCAGTCATGTTTTTATGTCTTATTTTTAGTCTGATATGTATTATATGTGACATTACATATCACATAGATTGGTATTGTGGTGATAATAAACTTACTGAGATTTCCATACATTAGAAGGTTCCACCATTATTGTATTATTGATTAGTAAGTTAGCGCTGCACTTTTTTTTTTTTTTTCTCATGCCGGCATTTACTTGTGCCACATGATGATGTAAAGCAGCATGGCCCGGCTCTTTCTTTCTGTGGTGCGGCTAGGGATGTTCTCATATACACCATACAAAGCACTGATTGCTCTTAGGCCCCTTTCACATTGGGACGTTTTTCATGCGGTACAGCGCTAAAAATAGCGCTGCTATACCGCATGAAAAATCATGCCCTGTACTCTTCAATGTGAAAGCCCGAAGGCTTTCACATTGAAGCGATGCGCTAGCAGGAACGCTCCAAAAGTCCTGCTAGCCGCATCTTTACCGCGGTATAGGAGCGGTGTGTTCACCGCTCCTATACCGCGCCTTCCCATTGAAATCAATGGGAAAGCGCGGTAATACCGCAGTAATACCGCCGCAACGCGGGCGGTATTAACCCTTTTTTGGCCACTAGCGGGGGTTAAAACCTCACCGCTAGCGGCCGAATATCGCGGTAAACACGATGGTATAGCCGCGCTACAAATAGCACGGCTATACCGTCACCGCGGCTGACGCTTCAGTGTGAAGCCAGCCTTAGAAAGATCTCAAAGCCGCATGAGAAGGAATATTTATAATACTGAATTACAGCATAGTACAGCGGGTGAAATATGTAATAATGGGATGTGTACAGTTCAGTACTGATTAGGGGGAGAGCACAAACATGTTTTACAGTTATAAGAATTTCCCCTCACTGTCTGTGTTGTGCTCAGTAGTGTGGCTGCAGAACGAGGGGTGTGATTTATTTTGAAGTGGGCTTGTTCACATTTAGTGTAGACAGGCCTAGTGTACCTCCCACAATTATTGCAATTTGCAAAGCATGAAGGGAAATGTAGTTTAATAATAGTGTAAAGAGAGGGGAGAGGATATGATGCAATCACTGGTCTAACAGATCCTCCTTGGCAGAATAGATTATGCAATTTTTGAACTACAGAGCTGACTTCCTGAAAATTCTATTTGACTTTTCTCTTCAATGGTAAGGAATTTCACAAATGTATTAACTGTTTAGTGTTTTGTGTGTGTGTGTGTGGTGTACTAATGGGGGATTTTTTGCCGATCCCGGAGTTCTGCTTTAAATATATTTACACGTTTATGCTGTCGCTCTTCCATCTTTATGTTCTCAGTTAAAGCTATTGTTGTTTCTGATCCTTTAGTGAAAATAAAATACTTGTTAAACATGCCAAAAATCTTTCCGCCCTGTGCTCTCCTCCTGTGATGTACTCAGATGTATCAGTTGTTCTCAGCTCTCCCTTGAGGACTACTGCCCGTAAGCTCCGTGAGTCTTACCGCAGGTCCCGCGGACTCAATGTCTGCGGGGATACCCATGATCGTCTCAGTGAGGAAGAACGGGGAAATGCTGATGTAAACAAGCATTTCCCCAGTCTTCCTAGTGACAGAACACTGATCACAGCTTCCTGTAATCGGAAGCGGTGATCAGTGTCATGTCACACACAGCCCATCCCCCCTACAGTTAGAAGCACTCCCTAGGACACACGTAACACCTTCAGCGCCACCTAGTGGTTAACCTCTTCACTGCCAGTGTAATTTTCACAGTAATCAATTCATTTTTATAGCACTGTAGCTGTAAAAATTAAAATGGTCCCAAAAATGTGTCAAAAGTGTCCAATGTGTCCTCCATAAAGTCGCAGTCACGATAAAAATCTCAAATCGTTGCCATTACTAGTAAAAAAATATATAATAATAAAAATGCCATAAAACTACCCCTAAGTTGTAGATGCTATAACTTTTGCACAAACCAATCAATATATGCTTATTGCAATTTGTTTTACCAAAAATATGTAGAAGAATACGTATTGGCCTAAACTATGGAAAAAAATGTATATATTTTTTGGGGGATGTTTATTATAGCAAAAAGTAAAAAAAAAAAGATTGTTTTTCAAAATTGGCGCTCTATTTTTTTTATAGCGCAAAAAAATAGAAAACACAGAGGTGATTAAATACCACCAAAAGAAAGCTCTATTTGTGGGGAAAAAAAGAACGTCAATTTTGTTTGGGAGCCACAACGCATGACTGCGCAATTGTCAGTTAAAGCGACACAGTGTCGAATGCAAAAAGTGCTCTGGTCTTTGGCCAGCGAAATGGTCCGGGGCTTAAGTGGTTAATGTTATTAAAAATTCTGTTTGAAATTTCAGTTTCAGTTTGCAGCCCAACATGAGGTTCTCTAACTACCATAAGTAGGGTCATCTTTAACACAGGGCACAGTCATTATTGTGGGGCCCAAAGCAGGTGCCCCTTGAGCCCACGCTGCCTGCAAATAGTTGATAAGTGGATTCTGGGGAGGAGGGGCCCAAGGAAGTTTTTGCCCAGGGTCCAATTATTATTAAAGACAGCCCTGACCACAAGAATAACATTAAAGTGATATTAAAGGCAATACATTTTTTTTAAATAAAAAACATGTTATACTTACTTACAAAACTGTTGCACAGAGCAGCCCAGATCCTCCTTTTCTCGGGTGCCTCCGTCCTGCTGAGTGCCCCCAGAGTAAGCTGCCCTCTGAGCTGATGCTCTGCATGTCTATTCAGACATGAAGCTGTGTTTAGCCCCCGCTCTCTCGTCATTGGCTGTTTGGCTGTGATTGACAGCAGTGGGAGCCAATGCTTTCATGCACATCGCTGGATTGAGAGGGAGCTCAGGTAAGTATTAGGGGGGTTGGGGGGGACTGTTGCACACAGAAAGTTTTTTACCTCCATGCATAGAATGCAAGAAGGTAAAAACCTTGAGCCTTTACAAGCACTTTCTTGTAGTGATAAACACAGTAGTCAGTTTGTACGGAAGATTTCCCAAATTCCTCATCCCGCTGCTTCTGTAAGTAGTTTATTGCTTTACTAGTTTACAGACAAATTAATGAACAGTATGTCGAAATACTGTCAATGTTCTTAGGTTTACTAAGTAGTTCATTTATGGTGAGCTACTTATATGTCAGGATCAGCATAATACTGTATGTGTTCACATTTGTGTGTGAATTCATATATTCATACCCATAGCAACGCCTGAACACTGCAATCAGTTATGTTCCTTTGGCTTCCTGCACCTCAATATGAGGGATGACTGAATCGAGCAGTATTAATTATTATGCAATCTATGACTGCAAGAAAATCAAACATTGACTGCTACGATAATCACCCTTTAAATTAGGGGTGACAGTAAACCATGCTAATTCTTAACCACTTCAGCCCCGGACTATTTGGCTGGTCAAAGACCAGGCCACTTTTTGCGATTCTGCACTGCGTCGCTTTAACTGACAATTGTGCGGTCGTGCGACATGGCTCCCAAAGAAAATTGACGTCCTTTTTTCCCAACAAATATATCTTTCGTTTGGTGGTATTTGATCACCTCTGCGGTTTTTATTTTTTGCTCTATAAACAAAAATAGAGCAACAATTTTGAAAAAAATTCAATATTTTTTACTATAATAAATATCCCCCCAAAAAAAATGTTTTCCTCAGTTTAGGCCAATATGTATTCTTCTACATATTTTTGGTAAAAAAAAATCGCAAAAAGCATTTATTGATTGGTTTGCGCAAAAGTTATAGCGTCTACAAAATAGGGATAGTTTTATGGCGATTTTTATTGTGACTGCGACATTATGGTGGACACATCGGACACTTTTGACACCATTTTAGGACCATTGTCCATTTTACAGCAACCAGTGCTATGAAAATGCACTGATTATTGTAAAAATGACACTGGCAGTGAAGGAGTTAACCTGTAGAGGGTGCTGAAGGGGTTAAGTGTGACCTAGGGAGTGCTTCTAACTGTTAGGGGGCGTGGCTTGCCGTGACACGTCACTGATCGTTGTTCCTGATGAGAGGGAAAAGATGATCAGTGGTACGGCAGTAGGAAGAATGGGGAGATGTTGTGTTTTCAATATTATTTCGCGACCACACGGCCGGCAAATTAGGATGGGGATGTATATATGCTCCCATTTGCCGTGCCGTGCCATTCTGTCAATGTAAAAGTGTGTGCGGCAGTCTGCAAGCCGTTAAAGTGTGCAAGCATGAGGCCCCGTACACACGACCGAGTTTCTCGGCAGAATTCAGCCAGAAACTCGATCAGAGCCGTATTCTGCCGAGAATCCTGGCCGTGTGTACACTTTCGGCCGATGAAACCGACGAGGATCTCGTCGGGCCAAATAGAGAACATGTTCTCTATTTCCTCGTTAGTCAACGGGGAAACTTGGTTCGCCGAGATCCTCGGCGGCTTCACAAGGAACTCGACGAGCAATACAATGTGTTTTGCTCGTCGAGTTTCTCGGACGTGTGTACGGGGCCTAATTGTGACATATGTGTCTGTGAATGTAAATCACATAAAATAATAGTTCATATGGCTTTATTATTAGTTATAAAGGAAAAGTATGGTGACCATTTTGTGGGAAAACCATTTGTATTTCTTTTTACAGTGTTGATCATCAAGTCATTTTTCTGACATCATTAACATTTTTACAAGCATGTGAATTTGTCACTAGAGGGAGTCTTCATTAATTCATATCCATCTACATTGGCCTGGGAAAAAAAAAATACATTCCCTAACTTCTGCAATATTTGTACTTGCATAGGAAAAGGTACCCACTGAAATACTTGTCCTACTTATATAAAATTGAAATGTCATATACTGAACACATTTGAAAATTAAATTTGCCAGGGCCAAGATGTTGAATCATTGCATTTTATACTGCATATGCAATTGATGCCCATGGAGAGTGCTGAACCTGTGCTTTTATTACAGGTTCAGCACTTAAAAGTTTTTTTTCCTCTTTTGGTTCTTAATAAAAAAGTTTAACAGGACAGGTTCCACTCAGAACAGCCCTCGCCATGGTCCACCCAAGAAGTTGAGTGCACGTGCTCAGCATCATATTCAGAGATTGTTTTTGGGAAATAGACTTATGAGTGCTGCTGCAGAGATTGAAGGGGTGGGGGATCAGCCTGTCAGTGCTCAGACCATACGCCGCACACTGCATCAAATTGGTCTGCATGACTGTCAACCCAGAAGGAAGCCTCTTCTAAAGATGATGCACAAGAAAGCCACCAAAGACAGGCAGACTAAGGACATTACTAGAACCATGTCCTGTGGTCTGATGAAACCAAGATAAACTTATTTGGTTCAGATGGTGTCAAGTGAGTGTGGCAGCAATCAGGTGAGGAGTACAAAGACAAGTGTGTCTTGCTTACAGTAAAGCATGGCCGTGGGAGTGTCATGGTCTAGGGTTGCATGAGTGCTGGCAGCACTGGGGAGCTACAGACTCGGCCACAAGGCAGTATTCCAACATGATAATGACCCCAAACACACCACTGTCTTGCTAAAGAAGCTGAGGGTAAAAGTGATGGACTGGCCAAGCATGACGCTGAGCATGTGCACTCAACTTCTTTGGTCGATCGTGGGGAGGCCTGTTCTGAGTGGAACCTTTTCTGTTAGGCCCCTTCCACATGGGGACAGATCCGCTTGCAGCAGTCCGTCAGCTCAGCGGGAGATCTCTCCGCTGATCTCCGCTGAGCCGACAGATGACAGGTCCCTCTCTGCTCACTGAGCTGGGAGGGGCTTGTCCAGCGCCGCTGTCTCCTATGGAGAGATTGTTCGAAAATGGACAGCATGTCCGTTTTCATCAGATCTCACCCGATCCGATCGCCATCCATCTGATTTTAGCAGATCGGATCGGGTCAGATGTCAGCGGACGTGTCACCGCTGACATCCGACACTCCATAGAGAAGAATGGAGCGGCCGTTCAGGTCCGATTAAAAAACTGACAGGCGAACCTAAACGGCCCGACCATGTTGAAGGGGCCTAAAACTCAGCTCAGTTTCAGGGCCTTGGCAATCTTCTTATAGCTTATGACATCATTATGTAGAGCAATTATTAATTTTTTCAGATCCTTAAGAGAGTTCTTTGCCATGAGGTGCCATGTTGAACTTCCAGTGACCAGTACGTTAGAGAGAGAGAACGATCACACACAATTTAACACATTCACACCTGAGACCTTGTAACACTTAGAAGTCACATGACACTGAGGAGGGAAACTTGCTAATTGGGCCTTAGGGGTGTACTCAATTTTGTTGCCGGTGGTTTAGACATTAGTGTTGTCACATGAAAAGATATAATAAAATATTTACAAAAATGTGAAGGGTGTACTCACTTTTGTGAGATACTGTATATACACACACTCACACACATGCATGTGTGTTTGAGCTTTGGGGGTGCATATCTAATGCAATAGGCTGCCCACGCCTATGTTCCAACTAGTATCATTGCTCAAAATCAAAGTTATATTTAAAACAAACATGTAGTCAGTAATATCACAGGTCAAAGCAGGTAGGTGGGGCAAAAGCCTTGCTGATTCCCCCTCCCCTTAAAGGGGTTGTAAAGGTTAGTTGTTTATTTTCTAAATGGGTTCCTTTAAGCTAGTGCATTGTTGGTTCACTTACCTTTTCCTTTGATTTCCCTTCTAAATGTTTTTTTTCTTTGTCTGAATTTCTCACTTCCTGTTTCTCCTCATTAAGCTTGCCCCCATTATCTGAGCCGTTCTGGCTGGGGGATGGTCAGCCAGAACAGCTTACTGAGGAGGAACAGGAAGTGAGAAATTTAGACAAAGAAAATAAAGAAAAAAACATTTAGAAGGGAAATCGAAGGAAAAGGTTAGTGGACCAACAATGCACTAATTTAATGGGACCTATTTAGAAAATAAAAAACAAACCTCTACAACCCCTTTAAAATGCTCACCACATTGAGTTTAATCACCTCCATATCACAAAGGGTTAACTGTATTTTTTGTTCTTGCTTTGCAAGTATTAAAAAAAATAACCCGGAACATTCAGCATGTGGGCTGGTATTCAAGCCAAGGGAGCAGCAAACTACCCTATAGGCCTCGTACACACGATAGGATAGCCAGAGGACAACGGTCTGAAGGACCAATTGTCAGTTGAAGCGACGCAGTGCCGAATCGCAAAACCTGGCCTGGGCATTTAGCTGCCTAAAGGTCCGGGGCTTAAGTGGTTAAAGGGGTTGTAAAGGATTGTTTTTTATTTTCTAAATAGGTTCCTTTAAGCTAGTGCATTGTTGGTTCACTAACCTTTTCCTTTGATTTCCCTTCTAAATGTGTATTTTCTTTGTCTAAATTGTCTCACTTCCTGTTTCTCCTTAGTAAGCTGTTCTGGTTGACTAACCCCCAGCCAGAATGGCTTGGATGATGGGGGCAAGCTTACTGAGGAGAAACAGGAAGTGAGAAATTCAGACAAAGAAAATAAACATTTAGAAGGGAAATCGAAGGAAAAGGTAAGTGAACCAACAATGCACTAGCTTAAAGGAACCTTTTTAGAAAATAAAAAATTAACCTTTACAACCCCTTTAAGTTAGTCCACATCACTCCGTACTTACGGTTTAAGGGCATGGCAGCCCATTATTATAAAAAGGAAAAGAAAGTCTTAACGTTGGGTTTCCCATACAGAGGTTTTAGCTTCACTAAGCAACAATTTTAACAGAAAAATGCCTGGCCATCTGGCTGTCCTGTAAGCAGTACTAATGCTCTTTACACTGGTCCCCCAGACCATGGATTCCTCTGGCTCATTTAGCCTTTACTCACAACACCTCACTGTACAGGCCTACTTCTGAATAGGGTCTCACAGCACCACAGGCTCTCCCACTTAAGATGTACAGATCCCCTTCCTGGACTCTCTAGTTTCCTCAGCTCTCTCAGTCCTCTGCCGACCTGTTTAGCTGTCCCAACTCTCAAGATTAGGTAAGGGAATCTTTCCAGTATGGAGTCTTGTTTCCCCATTCGATCAACTCTCCTGACTGGAGTACACTTCTATGCTCACGCTCTGAAGCCATCCCGGACCTGTGTGAACTGGCTCCATTGAAAGCAAGTCACAGTCTCCTGACTTGCTAATTGGATGCAGGGAAAGCCTGCGTAGTCCTGGGTCGGGGATTGGCGCTTAAGGAACCCAGCCTTAAGCGCCAATCCCCGACCCAGGACTACGAATCCAAATTTAAAACAGAGCTTTCTCCGCTTACCATGCACATGCTGAAGCTTCTCAAACTGAAACATTGAGAATACTGTGACATCTGTATACCAATTTAAAGGAGAAGTCCAGCCTGAGCTTTTTAGGCTGGGCTTGTCCTCTGGGTCACAGGAGTGCAATTTGTTGTGCACTCCTGTGACCCATTTTCAGCAGAGAGCGGTCTGAAGTCCGTTCTCCGCTGACATCACTGCCATCAGTCAGGGCAGCGCGTCATCACGACTTCCAAGTCGGGATCCGCCAGCTGCCCAGATCGATTGCAGTCTCAGCATCTCAGCAAGCCACTGAGACAGCCTCTCCCCACCCCTCAACTGCTCAGCGCTCCAATGAGCGCTGAGAAGTAGAGCAGAAGCCATGCTGACCGACAGTCAGTATGGCTCTGCTCGGGGGGTGAGAACCGAGCCATCGGCGGTGTTTGGTGGTTCGTTTCTCAGTGCAGAGACACCGAGGGACAGCGGCAGCATCAGACTGATGCTCCATCCACCGAGGTAAGTATGAATAGCAAAAAAAACATACTTCTCTTTTAATAAACTCATACCGTGGCATGGCCTACCACTGTCACACCTCATAGTGCTGAAACTGTGTAAAGACACTGTATCAGCACCATGGAGAGCTCTCGAAAATTCTCTCAGCAGATTGTCTTCTGTAAAAGTGACATTCTCCAGCAGTCCACATTCATCTGGTACACATTAAACGTATCATAAACAGGGTGAATGTAGGCATGAAATGCCATGTAAATGTCAGGAGGGCAAATTCCTATAAAAGATGCTGTCAAAAAATATACCCAGTGTAAATATATATATATATATATATATATATACACACACACACACATTATATTACCAAAAGTATAGGGACGCCTGCCTTTACACAAACATGAACTTTGATGGCATTACAGTCTTAGTCTGTATGGTTCAATAACAGCTTCAACTCTTCTGGGAAGACTGTCCACAAGGTTTAGGAGTGTGTCTATGGGAATGTTTGACCAATGTGTTCTATCGGGTTGAAGTTAGGACTGGTTAGGTTGGGTTAGGTTGTGCAGACCAGTCAAGTTCCTCCACCCCAGACTCGCCTGCACAGAGTCCTGACTTCAAACCGATAGAACACCTTTGGGACGAATTAGAGCAGAGAATGCAAGCCAGGCCTTCTCATCCACATTAGTGCCTGACCTTACAAATGCACTTCTGGAAGAATGGTCAAACATTTAAATAGACACACTCCTAAACCTTGTGGACAGCCTTCCTAGAAGAGTTGAAGCTGTTATAGCTGCAAAGTGTGGGCCAACTCAATATTGAACTCTACAGACTAAGACTGGGATGCCATCATGTACTTGTAAAGGCAAGTCTCCCTATATTTTTATTATTATTATATATGCACCCAACAGAAGTTCATTGTGCAAAGCATGATCACTGTGTATCATTGCAAAGCATAAAGTAGATCCTAAGTATTTTTAAGAAAATAAGGCTGTTCCTAAGTACATATAAAACTAAAAATTATACACAGAAACAAAGGATTTGTTTATGCCCTTTCAATTTTTTTTAAAAAATAATTAAAGAAAAAATATATATATATAATTTCCTTTTAAGCTTACCGACCATTTGATTTAATCTCATGCATGGCAAACTGAATCTGGTTTATGGTTCATTTGCCTAACATGTGTTAGATGTTCATTTTAAAATGTATTTTCACATTACCAGCTAACATGGTGGCAAATGTAAATTACCCTGGACAGTTTTCATGGTTGTATTCATCCGTTATGATCATCCAGAACACATAACATTCTCATTTGATAGAATCGATGTAATGGTGTGTCCTAGGAATTAACCCTTGTGTGGCTTGCCACACCAACCTGCACTGAATATCAGCGATCGTGAAAGCACCAGTGACAAGCAGCAAGAACCTTTCTGTCTCAGACTCGAGCTGAATGTAGCTTGAAGTCATTGTTAGAAATGTTGAATAATTTTGGCCATCCAATCAGCATCCTTCAGGGGAGGAGAGTTTTCCACTTAAAACAGAGATCTTTGAAAGGCAACTGGTGTACAGTATCACACAGCAGCACAAACTGAGACTTGAGCAGTTTTCTACCCTATTGAATGGACTTGAGTCCCTTGGAAAGTGCTTGAAGAGGAGCTTCTGTGCCAGTATTTAAACAGAATCCATGCTACTTCTTACTATTTTTAGCTTCTTGTCACCTACAGTAGTTGAGTATTTCTCTCCTATTTATACATCATTTGTTGTGTCTTCATTTTGTATCAACCTTTTGTATATGTTTATGTTTTAGTGACATTTTATTTCATTGTGTCTTTAGTTATTTTAATCATACATTTGATTTTATTAAACCATTTATGCCTTGGTTTATTTTTTTTTTGTGCTTTTTTTTTTGTTACATACCAGTTTTGAGCTACGTTATGGCAGGTTCTTGTTGACAGATCAGCTTCATTCTTACTAATATTTAGACAGTTTCTATTTTTTTGGACATCTTAAGTGGATCCTGGTTGTGTCTTAACACCAGAGCGATGGATGAGCAGCAGAATGTGAGTCTGATGTTGCCAGGTCCTTTTCTTCCATCTGATGACACTCTCTTAAAATACCTGAACAACACAGAAGAGTATCTGGCATATTTTTATGGCCCAAAGCGCAGTCATTTATCGCTTCCCATAACTCTTGTGTACACCGTGATTTTCTTGGTGGGGGTCAGCGGAAACATGCTGGTGTGTTTGGTGATCCTGAAGCACCATAACATGAGGACTCCAACAAACTATTACCTGTTTAGTCTAGCAGTTTCTGACCTTCTTGTCCTGCTCCTTGGGATGCCTCTTGAAGTATATGAGATGTGGAGCAACTATCCTTTTCTCTTTGGTGCTTGGGGTTGTTATTTTAAGACTGTGCTCTTTGAGACTGTATGTTTTGCCTCCATCCTTAGTGTGACAACGGTCAGTGTGGAGAGGTACGTGGCCATTATCCATCCTTTTCAAGCCAAGCTCAAAAGCACCCGAAGGAGGGCCCTTAGAATACTCATTACACTTTGGATCTCCTCCATTCTTTTCTCTATCCCCAATACTAGCACTCATGGTATCGAAGTGAAGTACTTTCCCAATGGAAGTCTTGTACCGGGCTCTGCTATGTGCACTGTTGTCCAACCCTTGTGGATTTATAACTGCATTATCCAGATAACATCATTCCTGTTCTACGTGCTTCCAATGGGAGTCATCAGTGTCCTTTACTGCCTGATGGGTATCAAAGTAAGTTGAATGACATCTAAATACATTTTTTTAAGATTATGCTATAACTGCATTCATCTTCATGTATAAGTTAGTCCACCCAAAACTGTTATTTAATTTATTGCTAGATGCTGGGAAGATAAACCTTCAAGTTTCTTACATCTCTCAGAAACTCTATTGGGAAGTTCTCTACTGCTGAGGTCCCAAATCTAAACATTTGCCATGACTATGATGAGGGAGTCCTGCTCTACTTCCTGTAACTTTTGTTTATATTGCATTATAAAAATACAACAGTAGAAATTGGATCACCAAAGTTAGGTGAGAGCATCCAAAAAACACAAAGTGTCAAAGAGAAAGACCCAGGGACTGTCGAAGGCAGATCAAATCACTAGAGCAGGGATATGCAATTAGCGGACCTCCAGCTGTTGCCAAACTACAAGTCCCATGAGGCATAGCGAGACTCTGACAACATCAAGCATGTCACCCAGAGACAGAGGCATGATGGAACTTGTAGTTTGGCAACAGCTGGACGTCCGCTAAGTGCATATCCCTTCACTAGAGTCTCTAAAGCATACAACATGGTGGATTAACTCTTAATTTTGATGAGAATTATGGTATTGATCATCATATTCTAAGTTTAGCTTGTTGTACTTCTGGGGGTTATTTACGAAAGGCAAATCCCCTTTGCACTACAAGTGCAAAGTGCACTTGAAATTGAACTGAAAGTGCACTTGAAATTGCTGTAGCTGTAGATCCGAAGGGGACATGCAAGGAGAATAAAAAAACAGTATTTTAGCTTGCACATGATTGGATAATAAAATCAGCAAAGCTTCAACTCATTTCAGATCTACCCCTCAGATTTACAGCGACTGCACTTTCAAGTGCACTTATAGTGCAATTTCAAGTGCACTTTGCACTTGTAGTGCAAAGTGGATTTGTCTTTCGTAAATAACCTCCTCTGTGTCCTCATTCATGCGCTGAATCATTACGTGCCAAGTACTTTTAATCTGCCTGCATTAAGTGTCAGTGTTATCACATCCATGCTGAGAATCTACAGCATGAGGTGAATGACATTTTAATGGTAATTTTCAGGGACAAGAACCAAAGGTGAAGAATACTATAAATTTAACCTCACCTTAGTGATTCGATTTTAAAAGGGCTACATTTTAAGCTAGATGTAACTAAATGTCACTAAAAGAAGAGCAATCGGTTGCTAAAGCACTGTGTATTATAAGCATTTGCCATTTCTTAAAAATAAAATACTTATTTTTACCTTTTTTTTCATGCTATGTTACATCTAAACAGAGGCATCCCTAGGGGGAGGCCAGAGGGGGCCCTGACCCCCCCAACATCATGCTGTGCCCCACCATGTGCCCCCCCCAAAAAAAAATTGAGAGGGAGAGCGCCTCCAGTCAGCTCTGCGGGGGATTCCTCCCCCTCCCTGTGCTCGCCGACACTGCATAATGCGAGCGCTCACACAACCAGATATTCTAGCCTGGACCGTGTTTAAGTGTGTGCACTGCAGACTGCAGTACATTGTAATCACTGAACTACATTATCTCCATCCCTTCTGTCCCCCCCCGATCTGTCTCCCTCCCCCTCTCCTGTTCTTTCAAAACATTCACAATTTACTTTCACTTTCAGTTAGGCAGATAATATATGGTGCAAATTTCTTTCCCGCATCCACAGATTGCAGGAAAGAAACTTGCATGATTCCCCCATCAACAGACAGTGGTGACAGGGGAATATCCCTCCTGCCCAGCAATTATATTCTCCCGACAAACAGTGATTATCACTAGTGGCTATACAGCAACCACTAGTGATAATTATAAGAGTTATAAGAGAATCTGCTCATTAATGGTTCAAATCTCAGCCAGTTTCTGCTGAACCAGCTGAGATTTAAACTGTCTATGGCTGGTCTTAGCTCTTAGGCAGCCCATACATTGATTAGCACTGTGGAGTGTCGGCTTCCTGGCGTGATCGGGCATGTGGGATTTCAAACACACCCGAGCCCATCTCTATTGGTTGTAGACAGTTGAGCTCCCTGCTGGTTGCTTAGCAGCAGTGGACCCTTCTCTGACATGCTGATCGGGATGCAATCCAGGTGATGCTCTTAGTCAAATCCTAGTCATAAATATCAGTGATTTTATTGATCAAAGCCCACGATTTACAGGCATAGAGCCCACATGGCTGCTGATCATCATACGGTTGATTATATTTATGTGGTTGTACTCTTGATGCTAATAAATACTGTGTTTATTAGATCTGACTGGGAGCATCACCTGGATCACATGCCGATCAGCATGTCAACAGAGAAGGTTATACAGCATTACTGCTGCTAGGTGACCAGCTGGGGGCTCGGCTCTCTATAACCAATAGTGCCAGCCTTCCCCTGCATGCACCCATAATGTCACCAGCACTAGGTCCTAATAGACTGCCGTCGCTGCCAAGGAGACAGATGCCAGACCAGCTCTGTAAATAGCAGGGACAATGGGGGGCCCCAGTATAGTAGGAAGGGAGCTCACTGCAGAACATGTGAAAGGGCCCATAGTGGGATCGTAGTAAAGGGCCCCAGGATATATATATATATATATATATATATATATATATATATATATATATATATATATATATATATATATATATATATATATATATATAATTGCATTTTATAGTTGGCCCCCCTACTTTTGTCCCTGTCCCCCCATGTGCCCCCCCTAAATATGAAAGCTGGAGACGCCACTGCATCTAAGTACATTTCATCTCCCAAAAATTCCTTGCATGCACTTCCTGTCTACATGCACTCCAACAATGGGTATATGGCGTTCCCCCCAGAGAGGTTTTCCACATGGTGACAACAGTGGATCGTGGTTGCTTAATATGTGTTGGAATGTCCACTCATTGGGGGTTATTTAGTAAAGGCAAATCCACTTTGCACTACAAGTGCACTTGAAAGTGCACTGAATGTGCACTTTCAAGTGCAGTCGCCGTAGATCTGAGGGGGACATGCAAGGATAAATAAAAAACAGCATTTTAGCTTGCACATGATTGGATGATAAAATCAGCAGAGCTTCCCCTCAGATCTACAGCGACTGCACTTCCAAGTGTACTTTCAGTGTACTTGCAGTGCACTTGTAGTGCAAAGTGCATTTGCCTTTCGTAAATAACCCCCATAGTCTCTATTGAAAGCCTATACGAAACAGGCAAAAAGGTGGAGTGCAACTTGGAGACAGAGACAAAAAAATGTCACCCTATAACAGGAAGTGCCTTAACAACCAAATTCATGGCAGGATCACCAGGTGTTATTTTAATGAAAGGTGCAGATTTAAGAATGTTAAACATAACTTTTGAAAATATAATAATAGGTTAACGTTTATTTGAAATTCTAAAGATTGGGTTTGCACATACGTCTCAAAAAAAACTACAGTAGCAATTTAACCTTCAAAATTGTGATCTAGATAGCTTGTATTCTTCAAAATGTTTCAGTCACACAAATCATATATCCTATATCTCTTTTATAAAAATAATACAGGAAGCAAAATAGACTTTTGATATCCCCCTTACTTTTAGCCTGGTATAGAAAATGCATGTTCAAAATTACAATATAGAGGGTTTCATAGATTAGGAGGGAGGAGTGAAAAAGAGTAGGGTTTTATTTCAAATAAAGCGCTTTCACTTAGACCCATTCCACACGGGCTGTCCAAATTCAGTGCCTCTCTCCTGGCGTTTTAGTACACTTTGTAGGGGCAGGTGCAGTGCCCAGCCTCACTGCAGGCCGCCTGTCAAAGTCTTTCACCCCCACAATTGCTACCACCCCACCACCACCACATCAGCACCCACTCCTTCCCCTTCAACAGCGTGCCTGCACTTTTCTTATCACCAAAATGCCTGAAAACTCACCACTACAGCTTTCTGTATACTATCTGACTTTAGTCCTCTTCCCTTCACCACACGTGTACACTAGTCTTGACTCATACCCCTGTGCTGGGCTCCTACCTTTCTTACATGCTCACTTCACTAACCACTGCATCAACATATGTCTCAGCACTCACTGCCACTGTGCCAATGTGCGCTCCTGTGCTCTCCGCCACTGCAGTGATGTGCTACTCTGTTTTAACACAGTTCAATGAACGGCACACTTTTGCTAGTGTAGCAGCAGCAGAAACTCATTCAGCCTATTCCAACATTGAATGATATTAAGAATGTTACCCCATTGATTAAAATTTTTTGGTTAGCCCTAAAACAATTTCAGTTTTTGTGTATTACCTTCTTGATATTGAGAACCTATCACCAGTAAGGGATGAAGCAAGCCATTTTAGGAGGCTTGGGTATTACCTTCTTGATATTGAGAACCTAACACCAGTAAGGGATGAAGCAAACCATTTTAGGAGGCTTGGGTGCTACCTTCTTGATATTGAGAACCTATCACCAGTAAGGGACGAATCAAGCCGTTTTAGGAGACTTGGGTATTACCTTCTTGATATTGAGAACCTATCACCAGTAAGGGATGAAGCAAGCTGTTTTAGGAGGCATGGGTATTACCTTCTTGATATTGAGAGCCCATCACCAGTAAGGGATGAAGCAAGCTGTTTTAGGAGGCTTGGGTATTACCTTCTTGATATTGAGAGCCTATCACCAGTAAGGGATGAAGCAAGCAGTTTTAGGAGGCTTGGGTATTACTTTCTTGATATTGAGAACCTATCACCAGTAAGGGATGAAGCAAGCCATTTTAGGAGGCTTAGGTATTACCTTCTTGATATTGAGAACCTATCACCAGTAAGGGATGAAGCAGCAAGAAGTTTTAGGAGGCTGGAAAGCCAACTGTTAAAATATATTCAAAATATAGAGCCTCCAAGTGTTATATAAATCTTTCCGCTTAAGATATCAACAGTGAATTGCCTGAAACTCATTATTATCTTATGTAATATAATTTAGCTGATGTTTTGCACCCAGCTGTTGTTAACAAGATAACACAAATTACATTAGTTTGTAGACATATAGTTAGTGGTTACAAAACAGCACAAGGAAAACATCACAGCACCATGAAAGCAACACCTCCTTGTCGTTTCATATGAACAGGTTCCAGCAATCAGCAAATTTTTTATTGCATTAAGAAACCAATGACCGCAACCTTTTTTTTTTTTTTTAATTACACATCTTATTATACTGGGAACAACAATTTGATGTATTGATTTCTAGGACTATAGGCTTAGAAATATTCAGACACAAAGTCATATTTTTTAAACCATCTAACCATATTTAAGTCTTACCTAACGATTTTAACATTATTAACCACTTGAGCTCTGAAAGGTTTTATGACCATGCCATTTTTTGCTAATCAGCACTGTGCTACTTTAACTGGCAATTACATCATCATGCAACACTGTACCCAAATGAAAATTATATCATTCTTTTCATACAAATATAGCTGTCTTTTGGTGGTATTTGATCACTACTGTTTTTTTTTTTTTTTTTCTATATGCCGTATTTATCAGCATATAACACACGCCGGCGTATAACATGCACACCAAGTTTAGGAGGGAATCTTAAGGAAAAAAACTTTTAGGAGGGAAGTTTAAGGATAAAAACTTAGATTTAAATGCCCATCCATGCAGCCTTATCAGTGTCCATCTGCAGCCTTGTCCATCGTTGCAGAATGATCAGTGTCCATCTGCAGCCTTACCCAATGTCATTTGCAGCCTTGCCCATTGTCAATGCAGCCTTGCCCAGGGTCCTTGCATCCTTGCCTAGTGTCCTTGCAGCCTTGCCCAGTGTCATTGCAGCATGATCGTTTAAAATTACTATTGCGGCGCCGAGATAGACAGAACCGGATGTCCTGTGTACTCAGCTGTACTCGGCTCCTCTTGCAGTCCCGCCCCTTGGCCAGGCTCCTATGATGGACATAACACAGGTCCAATTGTGGCAGGCGCAGCACTATGAAGTGCCTTTATGCGCTGTGGCATTAGAAGAATTTTGATTCCTCTGATCTTTTAGTCCAAACAAGACTATCTGTTACTCTATAATTCCTCTAGCACCGTTCTATGGAAGCAGTAGGTTTAAAGAGCACACCAAACTCTTGAGATAACTTCTGTTAATTAACTCCAGCTTTTCTTCATATATAACACTGACAATTTCACAGCAGGCAGTCCATGTACAAACACGTGTTGAAAAAAGTATAACAAATGGCGGTTCAACTGTTCAATCTTTTCTTTTCTACATAAAATGGTAGATATATTTCTTTCTTCAGTATCTGTACTCTCACTTTAAGTTATTTAAACACTTTATGATCTCTCTGAAGTTTAATCAATCGTTTTACTCACTCTATATTGCTGTTTGCAGTTTGTACATTTGCTTGTTTGACCATTTGCTGTGATGTTTGTTTGCACGTTTGAGGTTTGGTTTGGTTTGGTTTGGTGGAACTACAAGTAAACACACACAACTAGTTCAGCATACAGTTCTAATCACACTATTAACAATATGAAGATACAGTCATGGCCGAAATTGTTGGCACCCAAGATTGTTTTTCCAGAAAATCAAGTATTTCTCACAGAAAAGTATTGCAGTAACACATGTTTTGCTATACACCTGTTTATTCCCTTTGTGTGTATTGGAACAAAACAAAAAAAGGGAGGAAAAGAAGCAAATTGGACATAATGTTACACAAAACTCCAAAAATGGGCTGGTCAAAATTCTTGGCACCCTTTCAAAATTGTGGATAATAAATACAAATAAAAAATCAAAGATTGTTTCAAGCATGCTCCTTTAAACTCACCTGGGGCAAGTAACAGGTGTGGGCAATATAAAAATCACACCTGAAAGCAGATAAAAAGGAGAGAAGTTCACTGGGGCCCGGATTCACATACATCGGCGCATATTTATGCGGGCGTAGCGTATCTAATATACGCTACGCCGATGCAGCGCAGAGAGGCAAGCACAGTATTCACAAAGCACTTACCTCCAAATCTACGCTGGGTTTCTTAGTCGTAACTCGTCGTAAGTGGAAGTGGGCGTGAGCCATGCAAATGAGGCGTGACCCCATGTAAATGATGGATTGAGCGTCATAAAGATACGAATAACGTACCGCGCATGCGCCATCTCGTGGACGCATCCCAGTGTGCATGCGCAGAATCATGTCGGAACTACTCCCTAAGATACGACGGATCACTGCCTACGACATGAACGTAACCTATGCCCAGCCCTATTCACGTACTACGTAAACGACGTAAAATACGACGGCTCTCTTCCCTGGTCCATACCTTTGCATGAGTTGCGCCTCCTATATGGGGAATAACTTTACGCCGGACGTACGCCTTACGCAAACCGTGCATATTATGCGCCGGGCGCAACTACATTTGTGAATCGGCGTATCTCCCTCATTTGCATATGTGCATAGAAAATCAATGGGAGCGCCCCTTGAGGCCAGCATAAATATGCGCCCACGATACGCCAGCGTAGGAAAGTTACGTCGGTCGTATGCAGCCTATTTTCAGACGTATCTCAGATTGAGGGCACGGCGCACAGATACGACAGCGCATAGTTACACTTACACGGCATATCTCGAGATACGTTGGCGTAAGTGCTTTGTGAATCCGGGCCTTAGTCTTTACATCGTGTGTCTGTGTGTACCACACTAAGCATGGACAACAGAAAGAGGAGAAGAGAACTGTCTGAGGACTTGAGAACCAAAATTGTGAAAAAATATCAACAATCTCAAGGTTACAAGTCCATCTCCAGAGATCTAGATTTGCCTTTGTCCACAGTGAGCAACACTATCAAGAGTTTTGCAACCCATGGCACTGTAGCTAATCTCTCTGGGTGTGGACGGAAGAGAAAAATTGATGAAAGGTTGTAACGCAGGATAGTCCGGATGGTGGATAAGCAGCCCTAAACAAGTTCCAAAGAAATTCAAGCTGTCCTGCATGCTCAGGTAGTATCAGTGTCAGCGCCAACTATCTGTCGACATTTAAATTAAATGAAACGCTATGGCAGGAGACACAGGAGGACCCCACTGCTGACACAGAGACATAAAAAAGCAAGACTACAGTTTGACAAAATGTACTTGAGTAACCCAAAATCCTTCTGGGAAAACGTCTTGTGGACAGATGAGACCAAGATAGAGCTTTTTGGTAAAGCACATCATTCTACTGTTTACCGAAAATGGAATGAGGCCTACAAAGAAAAGAACACAGTACCTACTGTGAAATATGGTGAAGGTTCAATGATGTTTTGGGGTTGTTTTGCTGCCTCTGGCACTGGGTGCCTTGAATGTGTGCAAGGCATCATTAAATCTGAGGATTATCAAAGGATTTTGGGTCACACTGTAGAGCCCAGTGTCAGAAAGCTGGGTTTGCGTCCGAGATCTTGGGTCTTCCAGCAGGACAACGACCCAAAACATACATCAAAAAGCACCCAGAAATGGATGGCAACAAAGCAATGGAGAGTTCTAAAGTGGCCAGCAATGAGGCCAGATCTAAATCCCATTGAACACCTGTGGAGAGATCTTAAAATTGCTTTTGGGAAAAGGCGCCCTTCCAATAAGAGAGACCTGGAGCAGTTAGCAAAGGAAGAGTGGTCCAAAATTCTGGGTGAGAAGCGTAAGAAGCTTATTGAGGGTTATAGAAAGCGACTGATTTCAGAATTTTTTTCAAAGGGTGTGCAACCAAATATTAAGTTACCGTGCCAAGAATTTTGACCAGCCCATTTTTGGAGTTTTGTGTGACATTATGTCCAATTCGCTTTTTTTCCTCTCGTTTTTTGTTTTGTTCCAATGCGTACAAAGGGAATAAACATGTGTATAGCAAAACATGTGTTACTGCAATACTTTTCTGTGAGAAATACTTTATTTTCTGGAAAAAATTCTGGTGTGCCAACAATTTCGACCATGACTGTATATAACTGTATTAAATACCTTTTTTGGCCACTTGCTTCCATAAAACAGAACTCTGAGTTGATGTATGTCTGTCCAGTTCCTCTCTATCTCTGGTGTATTAAATTCTAGCAGTGTGCTGGGAGATTTCCAGACAGAAAAATGGGTGTAAGGCTGGCTGTGATTGGCCAAGACTCTTGCTCAGTGTGATATTGGCTGTTATTGGCCAAAACTCCTGGTAAGTCACACAAGCTTAACTCTATGCTTTCTGGTTTCAATTCTGCTGCATCATTGAGCTTACCTTACAGTCACACAACAAATCTTAAAAGGCATATTCTCTCTTTTTGCTTCTGTGAACACAATATACAACTGTTACATGACATTCAAAACATGAAATCACAGTAAATACAGTAGGTGACCACGATATTGTGTCAATCTCGCTCCCTTTCTCGGCGAGATTGACCACCTACGAGCCCCGTCGCGGGAGCCAGCGCCGAGCCGGCTCGCCGCGATGGGAAAAAGCCATCATAGAAGCGACGGGGATCCGACTTGAATTCCCACCAATTCTAGCCTCTGCGTTTGGTATGAATCATGAGGGGGAACTCCACGCCAAATTTTAAATAAAAAAACGGCATGTTTTCCCCCCCATTGGCATACCAGGCCCTTAGGTCTGGTATGGATTGTAAGGAGAACGCCAAAAAAATGGTTCCCCCACAATCCATACCAGACCCGTATCCAAGCATGCCGCCTGGCTGGTCAGAAAAGGAGTGGGGACGAGCGAGCGCCCCCCCCCTCCTGAGCCGTACCAGGCCGCATGCCCTCAACATGGGGGGGTGGGTGCTCTGGGGCAGGGGGGCGCCCTGTGGGGGGAGCCCGTGGGTCCCGGAGCATGCTGGGACTGTGACATCATAAACGTGGCATGTAGAGGAAAAGAGGGGGAGAAACAAAAGAAAAAGGAAGAGAAAGAACAAGTGAGACAGCTAGAGAGAGGGATGGGGAAAAAAAACAAGAAATTAGGATCGAGAGAGAAAAAAGGGAAAGAAAAGAGGAGAAAGAGTGGCACATCCTAAAATGTACCATAAGGGGTTTTAATATTGTACGAGTGAAAGGGACTCAGGGAGCGCTAAATGTCCATGGGTTAGGGGCACAAATTACTTGTCTTGCCTTGGGTGCTAACAATCCACGCTTCAATTTTTTTTTACTGTTAGGGGTCCCCACAACTTTTATTAAGGGGTCACGGCACTAGAAGGTTGAGAACCACTGACTTATACAATGAAGATCACTGTGTAAGCAATAGTTTTACCTGTCATTAATGGGTTGATCATTCTCGAACAGCTTGCTTTTGGTTGTGAACTGTAATTGGCTACAGCTAATCACATGGTACAGGTAACCAGTCACCATATGATTGCTGTGGGCCAATCACAGATCATAACAGTAAGCAAGCTGTTTATGAATGGAAAGCCATTCTGTATTTTTGTCCAAACCCTGTAGCAGCCAATCAAATTTACCTGCAGTGGTTTATTTTAGTTAAATCAATTTAATTGTTTCTTGTTGATTTGACATCACTGATTTTTTTTCCTACATCCTAAATAACAAAAATATTTTGGGTTACATATAAATTGTAACTTTGGTTATTTTTTTGAATAGCCCCAAAGTGATGGCATCTACCAATTGTGCTACTGTAGATGATCAAAACTGTATTGGCTGATAGATAGTACATATAAACTTCATGAACACAAATATTAAAATGTTGAGCATGTGGTGTTTACAAGGCTAAGTTGCAAATGGTGACTATTTATCAATAGAAAGTCAATATGAAAAATGACCAGACAAAGTCATGTACATATTATAGCTGCATTCTGTTGGTGTGGTTTAGAGACTAGCCAGACACGTCTTTAACATTGCTGTTGTAGCTCAAAAGGTTGCAGATCAATAGTGCTGACTACTGGCATACAATTAAAGTTTTAATATCTGCCTAACATTTTAAAGCAACTCTGTCACTAAAATAAAACAAAAACGTAGTGCTCCCGACAAGAACGTTAATACTTACCCTTTCACCGCCTTTGCCATCTGCATATGACACACCTCAGTTCGGGTCGGATTTCTGTTCCCCTGCTCTGCTGTGGTTTCTCCTGCTGAACCCCATATAAGTGCATGACTTTACTGACATAATAACTGGTGGATCAAACCACTGAGTGTAGTATGAGATCAGGAGTCAAACCCTTCTGAAAGTGTGTAAGATGCTAAAGATCCTTCTGCAGTGGCATCCCTGCAATACAGTGCAAATCGACAGTGCGGGCATAAACTCTCTTCTTTAAAAATTATTCAAGAGAAGAATCATCCCACCCAGAATGGAAGTTTCAGTTTCTGGTAGATGACGGAGAGCTGAACCAACTAAGAGTTCCTTATATTTCTGAGGACTCCAAGATGTCATATCTACACTACACAATGGATTTGGCTAAATGGGGTATTCCTGCTCCCTCCTCGCTGTAATATGTTTGTTTTTATGTTATGAGGAATGCAGGTGGGAACAGGTCTCACTTCCTGTTGTGTCTACAAGACAGAAAGTGAGGTGAAGCATTGACCTTCCAGCGGCGCGCACGTTGCCGCGTCATCGTCGCGGCGATGGCGCGGACACGTCACCGCGCTGTCTGTCTGCGTGGATTTCTGTCTGATGGTGTGTACAACCATCAGACAGAAATCTCCGAGGGGACATGTCCGCTGAAAACGGTCCGGTGGACCGTTTTCAGCGGACTGTCCCCTCGTCTGTACGAGGCCTTAAAGGACACTTCTGTTCTAGGAATACCAAAAGTAATTTTTATTGGTCTATAGAGTCTTCTTTGTTATTTCTGTTCCTGCCTTCCTTCATTATGGTGAAAACTTCTGTATATTTCCATAACAGTATCTGACTTTTTTATTCCATCCCTTCTATGAACTGCAAATCACACATTTGGGAGAAGCTAGCAGGATGTTCTGTCTCGGAAATAAACAGCTGTTGCCCATCATAGCTCTTATAAAAACACTGAGTAGGTAGACAAAATGGTCTCGGTAACTGCCGAGCAGAGATGTTTTTCATTTCAGACTCTGCTTAGTAAGCTGAGGTCATTTGGTGAATGGCTTATTATGTAACTCATTTTGCTGGCATTAATAGAAACACTGGCAGCCCTGAGGGATGTAAACTTACTTGTTGCTTCTCATCCAGACATTGAAAGCTGGAAGAATAAACTATATATATTGTATTTTCTAAATTCCTGCTTTATTCTCCTTTACACCTTGAACAGAACATGCTGATTTCTTGACTGTCTCTCTGATATTTTTCACTTGCTTCCGGTGTCACCCCTTATCCCCATTTCATCAACTTCTTTTTTATGTATTTTTAATGATCATGATGTCAGGCAAATGGCAATTCCAATTCCGTTCATCTGCCTTGAATCAATGGCCTGTTTGAAATTAAATAACTCACTAGTTTTGACAGCATAGGTTTATATTGCGACAGAATACAATTTTACAGGAATTGAAATAATGGGGCTGATTTGTAGTTGGCATTACAGAGAAAAACATCCCACTGTCACACTAACCCCTCCTGTATCGCTAAGGCCGCGTACACACGGTCGATCTAACCGATGAGAATGGTCAGACGGACCGTTTTCATCAGTTCACCGCTGAAGCAGACTGATGGTCTGATGTGCGTACACGCCATCAGTTCAAAAAACGATCGGTTCAGAACGCGGTGACGTAAAACACACGACGTACTGAAAAAATGCGTTGACTTGATTCTGAGCATGCGCGGGTTTTGAACCGATGCTTTTGTGTACTAACCATCGGTTTGGACCTATCGGTCAGCCGTCCATCGGTTCGATTTTAAAGCAAGTTCTCTTTTTTTGGATCGAAGGACAACAGACCGATGGGGCGTACACACGGCCGGTTTGGACCGATGAAACTGAACTTCAGTCTGTTTTCATCGGTTTGGACCGATGGTATGTACGCGGCCTTATGCGGTGTACACTCAAGAAGTTTTTTTTCTTTCAACTCAGTGGGCTAAACAAAACAAAACAAAAAAAACAGACAGATTGCCATACTAACCTGTGATAGAACACACTGATCAGCACTGGCAGCCATTGGATGCGGTCAGATGCTGGTTTTCCAGCATGCCCATTCGACCTTCTTCTGTAGAACAGACAGGTGTACGCATGGGTTGGTTCCTACCAAACCGATACTTTTTGGACGATTTTTGGCCTGTGTATACCCAGCCAAACACTAGCCTTTCATAAAATGCTAACCCTCCATGTAACCCTAACACTAAGCTTCCCTACAACCCTACCATTAAAACTAACCTTCACATTATCCCTAGAACTAACCCCCTCTGTTATCCTAACATTAACCCTTCTTGCAAACCTAACATTAATCCTTTCTTTAGCCCTAAAATTAACCCTTCATGGAACCCTAACACTAACCCTTCCTATAAACTTAAAAGTAATCATCCATGTAAACCCAACATTAAGGCTTTTTATAACTCTAACACTAACTCTTCCTGTAAACATAATATTAATAACTCTGTACACTTTAACCCTAACACTAACCCTCTCTGTTACCCCAACATTTATCCTTCTAAGACTAATCCTCCTTGAACTCCTAAAACAAACCCTTTCTTCTAAGCCCTTATCCCTAACACTAACCCTCACTGTAACCCTATCTTTACCTTTTCTTGCAATCCTAACATTTCCCTCAATATGCCCTAACAATACCCTTTCTTGTAACCCTAAAACTAACCCCTTAGGTATCAAATAATTTTGTGCAGCACTATAAAAATAAATTAATACATTTTATCAGTGTCATTAATTAATACATACTGTATAATAAAGTCCACCTTTTATCTTCCAAAACCCTGTTTTTCAAAAAAGTGACTTAAAAGTTTATATATTTTCAAAGGCTTTTGAACTTTATACCATATCTTCTGTTTGTGACCACATGAGCACCTCGTCCAACACCACCACACTCATGTATGTGATTCTTCTCACCTTGGATGTGACCTCAAAATTATAAGAGGTTCAAACAGCAATAAGAAATATATACCAGCAAACACTCCACACTTCCACTCTCAATGGTATCCGAGGATGCTGCTCCAACTTTTTTCCATATGCATTCGTAAGATATGCTCCATTTCTTAAACGCCCCACATGAGTCAGATGAATCCCTTCAGTATATCTCTATCCAACCTTCACAACGGTAATATTCAGCCAAGAAAAAAAATGCCCTGGTGCTCCAATGACTATTACCACACTTTCCAGATCTTTCCTGTTCTCTCCTCTTCCTGTAGGTGGGGCTGTATTTACCAAAATGGCACTGATGGGGCAGTACATAGGGTAGAAGTGGTTAGAGGGGTCAGCACCAAGCCTTAACTTTAGCAAACTATGATTTTTTTGTTTTTGTTTGCCATCTTAAAGCTGAATTGCAGGAAAGCAACAAAATACACAGATAAAGCACATATATAGTAACTGTTTTACCCGCCAAAGGGTTTATATTTTTATCCATCTATTTATGAGGTTTACACAAACTTACTATACTGCACAGCCATGTTTAGTGGGGCAGAAGACCTGATTTTTATTGGCTGTAATTCATTTACATCTACAGGTCTCCATCCTCTTGAAACAAGCTCACTGCTCTGTCACTCTAATCTCTCCTCATATCGGTATGTTCCTTGTGCTGCTTCTTCCTCTCCTAGCCCGAACTCTGCTGTACAGGGACTGTACAAGGCTGATATTAAAGGGGTTGTAAAGGTTCGTTTTTTATTTTCTAAATAGGTTCCTTTAAGGTAGTGCATTGTTGGTTCACGTACCTTTTTCCTTCGATTTCCCTTCTAAATGTTTATTTTCTTTGTCTGAATTTCTCACTTCCTGTTTCTCCTCAGTAAACTTGCCACCATCATCCGAGCGGTGTTTAGTCAGCCAGAACAGCTTACTGAACAGCTTACTAAGGAGGAACAGGAAGTGAGAAATTCAGACAAGAAAACAAAGAAAAAAACATTTAGAAGGGAAATGGAAGGAAAAGGTAAGTGAACCAACAATGCACTAGCTTAAAGGAACCTATTTGGAAAATAAAAAACAAACCTTTACAACCCCTTTAAGTCATATTCAGGTACTAAAACTGCTTATAGTTACAAAAATATATTTAACTATACATTCACGTCTACAGAACTGAAATATGACTTTTTTTTATATCTGCCTGGGGATCCTTAAAGGTATATCAGTTTGCGGAAAATCTGATTTCTCAGCGTGGGCTAAAATACACAGAAGGTGATGAGTAACAGTAATTCTCTGTACAACACAATTGATTTATTGATGGCACAATATTGCCTGCGCTCCAATGTATACTTGTCATTGTCAAGTTAATGGACACGTTATCAACATAGTTGTGCTCTTGCATTTCATTTCAAAAGCTGTTTTTTTACACATTTTCAACTTGTATTCTTGTTCAGCTAAAAGGAGATCGCTCGCTGGAAGTGGATAAAATGTCTGTGAATGGACAGAGACCATCTCGAAAATCAATCACAAAGATGCTTTGTAAGTAAAACATGAAGTGTACTTATGTGTTGTGTATTGTAATACTTGTGTGTATAATGGAGTGTATAGAAAAAATGATCAAAAGCTGTTTTTCCAGCAATTTTAAAAGGTATTTTAGTGTCTATATTATTCACAGTATTTACAGTCCATTATACTTTTCTTTTATGTACATATAAAAGTAAAAAGAAATAAAAAAAATCTTTCTAATAAACAAAAGGCGCCAGGCATGGAAGGGAAAAAAAACACGAAAAAAACAACCCTTTTTCAAGATATTTAGGTAAGCCAGGAATGCATATACAGTATGTACTTCATCTTCCAGAAACCAATAAGTGGGGGCTCAATACTAAACCCCAATAATGAATTGTGTCTTGATTGGATCTCTGTTAAGTTTTTTAATTGACTCCTCTTAAATATAAATACATGCAGTTTTATTTCCCTTTACTAAGCTACGAGGTGATGACAAGTCTGCTTCCACTTCCAAAGCTTGCATGCTCCTTCCTGAAACCACAGGACAAGGAGGCATTGCATTACAGTGATGGGCCAATAGAGATAAGGGGTCACCCAGGCCCCAACACTATGAGGGACCTAATTGGCTGTAGCAGAGGAGATTGACAGGGAGCAGTCGCCATTAACTGACAACACTTTATACCTACTAGCAGCTCCCTTTTTTAAATGACAAAGTCAATTTAATCACTTAAGGACCGGGCCTATTTTTCAGACTCAGTGTTTACAAGTAAAAATTATTTTCTTTTTTGCTAGAAAATCACTTAGAGCCCCAAAACATTATATATATATTTTTCAGACACACTAGAGAATAAAATGGCGGTTGTTGCAATACTTTATATCACACCATATTTGCGCAGCGGTCTTACAAGTGCAATTTTTAGGGAAAAATACACTTTTTTTACTTAAAAAATAAGACAACAGTAAAATTAGCCAAACTTTTACCCTTAAAAATCTCCATAGGCAATGTTTAAAAAAACTTCTACAGGTTACCAGTTTTAAGTTACAGCTAGAATTATTTCTCCCACTCTAACAATCGCGGCGATACCTCACATGCGTGGTTTGAAAACTATTTTTATATGTGGGCGTGACTTTAGTTTTGAGCAGGATGGGGTGCTTTAAAAAAAAATCTTATTTATTTTACATCTTTATTTTTTATTTTTGCACTGTCCTTTTAAAAAAAAAAAATGGGTCACTTTTATTCCTATTACAAGAAATGTAAACATCCCGCATCCAGCCTCACAGAAGAGCGGACGCGACCATTTCCGCCGCTACCGACGGCTCCGCTATGTGGCGGAGACGACCAAAGCATGGCCGGAGGCCCTCTCCCATCACCAATAAAAGTGACCTCATGGTGAATCCGTCGCTAAGACCACTTTTATCTGGAATCCAGCCGCCTGACGTTTTTAAAAATACCAGGGTTATGGCAGCTAGCTGCTGCCATAACAACTTTATTTAGTGTCAAAGTACCAACGTGAAATGGCGGCGGCTGGTTTAACACAGGACTTGAGTCCTTCCTCTTGCTTGTCATTCCCTCATAGGAGGTCTGGTCTGGCAATGTTACAGGTCCTCTTAACTTTATTTTTATTCCACTGCTGCATTGGTGACCAGTTGAGTCAACACCACAAGATGCATTTTATTTATCATTTAAAGCAGTATTATACCCAAAAGCATATGATGAAAGAAACAATCAAGGAGGAGCAGGCGCCACTGGTTAAACTGTACAACTATTTATTTATATTTAGAGATAGAAATAAAAGTACTCACATGGATTTGTGAAGTTTCAGGCATGTAGTTTGTTGTCCTGCGATTTCGTCAGGGCCCAACCGATAGATTTGAGTGTCCTTGGGTCTCTGTCACAGCGCTGGTATTTGGCTGTGTTGCTGGTGTAGTCTTGCTGGGTCCATGCGCTTGGTTGTGAGGATGTGGGCGCACAGATGTGCCAGAGAAGCCGCCGGAGCGCACGTTGAAGCGCACGCTTGTGGACGCTATGGTTGCGGGGGGAATGATGACGTCATCGACCGGAGACAGCAATGTGCGATGCGTTTCTGTGCATGTGCTGTGGTTCGATAGGGGAACGTACACACAGCGTGCACCTTTGTCAAGCTCTTGACAAAGGTGCGCGCTGTGTGTACGTTAATTGTTAAGTGGGAGGCTGTGAAATAAGCAGACCTTTCATTTGTATGCAAAGTCCATTAGGTGCCTTTAATTTAGGTAGTGTTGTTAGTCTGGGAACTTAGGGCCAGATTCACAGAAGAGATACGCCGGAGTATCTACTGATACTTTGGCGTATTTTCAAATTTGCCGCGTCGTATCTTAATTTGTGATTCACAAACAAGATACGACGGCTTTTGGCTAAGATCCGACAGGCTTACGGCTTCGTACGCCTTCGGATCTTAGGCTGCAATACTTCGGCCGCCGCTGGGTGGAGTTCGCGTCGTTTTCCAGCGTCGGGTATGCAAATGAGCATTTACGAACGTAACGAACGTGAAAACCTTCGTGGATCGCCGTAAAAGCTCATTTGCATACCCGACGCTGGAAAATTACGCAAACTCCACCCAGCGGCGGCCGAAGTATTGCAGCCTAAGATCCGAAGGCGTACGAAGCCGTAAGCCTGTCGGATCTTAGCCAAAAGCCGTCGTATCTTGTTTGTGAATCACAAATTAAGATACAATGCGGCAAATTTGAAAATACGCTGGAGTATCAGTAGATACTCCGGCGTATCTCTTCTGTGAACCTGGCCCATACCTCCCAACTTTCTATTAGCAAAAGCATGAAGGCATAGGACACATCCTCTTCCACACCCCCATTAAAGAAGAATTGTAAAAAAAAAAAAAATTATTGGTTAAACCCATAAGTGCTTTTTTACCACTATTATTCCTTTATACTGGCTTTTGGAATTTACAAATGCAGCTATTTAGAAATTGGATGAAAGGTTTAGCACTGAGAAACACTTTTTGATAGATAAGTAGTGCATTTTATATACAACTATATAGGAACACATGGGGAGGAAAAAGGGACAGATGAACGTTGTTCCAAATCAGAGACAGCCCCTCGAAAATCAGGGACAGTTGGGACCTATGTAAAAAAAAATCAATTGGAGACACGGGAATTTTAAGAATTTTAGGTGCTTGCTTGCAGCATTTGTTTCTTTCCATACATGATGTGAATGTACATTGTATATTGCGTAAATTGACAGCGCTATATAAGTACCTAAATAATAATAATACATGATTTGTTAACTTGCACTGTGCCTCTGAACTTTCTGTCAAATTTGACTCCTACAGGAAGAGTCTATGTCAAAGCACAGCCCCCTCCCTCCTTGCACAATATAGCCCTCTCCTCCTCTGGAAGTATCTAATTACTTTCTGTGTTGGCCCGTTTCTCCATGGATTCCTTTGCTTCCCTACATGATCTTGTGAGTGTGACTTACATGCAGCTATGAAGCAGAAGGATCAGACGACACACGTTTTCCTCTTTTGCTTTTCACAGTAATTAGCAGTGAAATAATGTGTTTAACATTATTCCAGAATTTACTTTATAAACTAGGAGGTTATCAAGTTGCAGTAGTGTAGCAGGCATATTCAGTAGAATGTGGGGGGCTGGCTTTCTACACCAGAGTTGCTTGTGACTATTCACTGAACCTACTACAAGGAGCAAAGGGATGTTCTGCTGTCCAACGTGTGCACAGGGTAACGTAAGATTGGTATGCTGATTACATGCAAAGTAGGTAATTCTTCCCATCACTGTGAAACACACCAGGAGGTGTCCGGGATGTCCAAAAACTGTCTCTTCTCCACAGGAACCTGATGCTAGGCTCTCCATACCTACTTTTCCCACTTTGCAAGACTCCCCAAAGTGACACAGCAGGGCTATATATCCTCTCTGTGGCAAATATGGCTGCCTAAATCCCAACAGAACTCTGTGTCAACACAGACACAGTTTTCCCCAAGATGGTACCCAGAGTTCATGGCAGAGGACACACTTAAAGGTGTTGCAAAGGTAAAAACATTTTGTCCTAAATAGCTTCCTTTACCTTCGTGCAGTCCTCCTTCACTTACCTCATCCTTCGATTTTGCTTTTAAATGTCCTTATTTCTTCTGAAAAAGCCTCACTTCCGGTTCTTCTGTCTGTAACTCCACACAGTAATGCAAGGCTTTCTCCCTGGTGTGGAGTGTCGTGCTCGCCCCCTCCCCTGGAATACAGGAGAGTCAGGACACTCTCAACGTTGCAGATAGAGAAAGGAGCTGTGTGTTAGTGGGCGTCCTAACTCTCCTGTATTCCAGGTGAGGGGTCGAGCACGACACTCCACACCAGGAAGAAAGCCTCACATTACTGTGTGGAGTTACAGACAGAAGAACAGGAAGTAAGAATTTCTCAGAAGAAATAAAGACATTTAAAAGCAAAATCGAAAGATGAAGTAAGTGAAGGAGGACTGCACTACGGTAAAGGAAGCTATTTAAGAACACAAATTTACCTTTACAACCCCTTTAAGCTATGCATGATGTCCCTCTAGAAGAAGAATAAAAGGGTAGTACTTTTCTTAAACAGAATTCCAATTCAGGAACAAATAATAGGTGGGGACATCTAGTAGTAGAAGGTCACCAGAAATCTCACTACAAGGAAATAATGTGAGACTTAAACCAAGTTACAACCTTTTATACCAAGATGATATCTAAACCCGCAGGCATCATTCTGGTATAACCATTCAAAGTCCAGCAAAATACCAGTATGTTGATGGTTCTTGTTGGACATGTATTGTAATCTTTTTGGCTGCATGAAAAAAAAGATTGATCCGTGGGTATGCCCACCATTAGAATACCTCCCTTCATCCACCCACTTCTAATGATGGGCATACATGCACCATTTATATATGCCGAAGCATGGGGGCATCCTCCCGCAAAAAAGTTATGCCGCGTACACAAGGTCGGACTTTTCCACGGGCAATCCTCCGTTGGAATTTCGACCGTATATGTACGCGTCATAAAAAGTTATGGCACATACACGCGGTCAGACTTTTCCAAGGGAAAGCCTCCGTAGAAATGTCAACCGCATGTACGTGGCATTAGGAGAAAAATCACTCCTCTGCCGTTAATGCTCACATGCTGTTAGCGATCGCAGGAATCAGGCCTGTCTCTGCAAACGCTCGGCAGGTGCCCTAATGCTATAAACAGCAAACTAACTAACCAGCGTCAACTGTAACACGTATACGGTGAAACCTGGCGGCGAACCTAAATAACAAAATAACTAACTGGCTAACCAGCGGCACCAGTGACACTAATACAGCGATCAGAAAAACGATCGCTTAGTGATGCTGGCAATAGGGGGTGAAAGGGTTAACTAGGGGGGTGATCAAGGGGTTAAACCTTTATTAGGGGGGATAGGGGGCTACTCTGAACCTAAAGGGGCCTAAGACTAACTGCCCTGCAACTTTTAACTGTCACAACTGACACTAAATGCAGTGATCAGTAAATAAATGATCACTGCAATCAGTGACACGGTGACAGGGGGCTGGGGGGGGGGGGGTGACTGGGGGGGTTAAGTGTGCCTATGTGTCACTGGTGTCAGTGGTCTGTTGGTGCAACTTACTTGTGATGTCTTCTCTCCTCTCGCCGGACGAAAATACAGACAGGAGGAGAGATGACATCACTTCCTCCTGCCTGTGTTTACACAGGCAGAGGAAGCACATCGGCGGAAGAGGATTGGCTGGGAGCGATCGCGAGGGGGTGGCCAGAAACGAACAGCCGCCCCCTCATCCCGGATCGCTCCTACAGCCACGGGAACTGCCGCAAGTACCGGGGGGGGTCCCGATCGGACCCCCGACCCACGTCTAGGCAGGCACGTACAGGTACGTTGATGTGCCTGTCCGTGCCATTCTGCCAACGTATATGTACATGCGGCGGTCGTTAAGTGGTTAAGATGTAGGAAACAAATCAGTGATGTCAAATCAACAAGAAACAATTAAATTGATTAAACTAAAGTAACCACTGCAGGTAAATTTGATTGGTTGCTACAGGGGTTGGACAGAAATACAGAATGGCTTTCCATTCATAAACAGGTTGCTTACTGTTATGATCTATGATTGACCCACAGCAATCATATGGTGACTGGCTACCTGTACCATGTGATTAGCTGTAGCCAATTACAGTTCACAACCAAAAGCAAGCTGTTTGAGAATGGTCAACCCATTAATGACAGGTAAAACTATTGCTTACACAGTGATCTTCACTGTATAAGCAGTAACAGTGTAAAAACAAAAAATACTTACCCCCCCCCCCCCCTTTGGTGACACTGAGCTACTCTGATGACAGGATGTTAAAAAAAATGCAGAAAAAAAGGAAAAAAATATATATTTTTTTATTTAAAAAAATGTTAAAATTATTTGTGTATTCATTTTTTTTACATTTTGTCATCAGTAAGTATACCTGATCCCTGCCACACCAGTCATATGATGATGCTGTACTGCACTGGTGACAGTATGTAAAAAAAAAAAGATGTGAAAAAGAAACACATTTTATTTATTATTTTTCCAAAAATTGCAACAAATTACAACTCCAAAAAACTCTCTATGACTCCCACTGTGTGCTTTCCCAAAAGGGGTCATTTTGGGAGAATGTGTACTGTCCTGGCATTTTAGGGTCTCAAGAAATTTGATTGTCAGTCAGTACATCAGGAGTGATCAATTTTCACATTTTTGTAAATATTTTATTATATCTTTTCATGTGGCAACACTGAAGAAATTACACTTTGCTACAATGTAAAGTAGTGAGTATACAGCTTGTATAACAGTGTAAATTTGCTGTCCCTTCAAAATAACTCAACACAGCCATTAATCTCCTTAGCGGTGATCCCAAGCGTGACTCAGGGTGTTTTTTCTATGCTATTATCGGTAACCCTGAGGCCCCGTACACACGGCCGAGGAACTCGACAAGCCAAACACATCGAGTTCCTCGGCCAGTTCAGCCCTGAAGCCGCCGAGGAGCTCGGCGGGCCGAGTTCTCCCATAGAACAACGAGGAAATAGAGAACATGTTCTCTATTTCCTCGCCGAGGTCCTCGTCGGCTTCCTCGGCCGAAAGTGTACACACGGCCGGGTTTCTCGGCAGAATTCAGCCAGAAACTCGGTCAGAAGCTGAATTCTGCCGAGGAAACTGGTCGTGTGTACGGGGCCTCAGTCACGCTTGGGGTAGCTGTGCAGAGCCTGCAGCGGCGCGGCTTACCTTTTCGCAGTGTCCACAGGCAGGGAGTTACTTACCTTGTCCCTGGATCCAGCGATGCATCCCCGCTGTGTGAGCGAGCGGGTCCTCGCTCGATTTACAGTGTCCCCGTGTGCCGCCGATCTCCGTTCCCTGCGACGTTACAACGCACGGGGGCGGAGATCAGCGCCAAATTCAAAAAAGTAAACAAACACATTACATACAGTATACTGTAATCTTATAGATTACAGTACTGTATGTACAAAATACACACCCCCCTTGTCCCTAGTGGTCTGCCCAGTGTCCTACATGTACTTTTATATAATAAAAACTGTTCTTTCTGCCTGCAAACTGTAGATTGTCCATAGCAACCAAAAGTGTCCCTTTATGTCAAAAGTGGTTTTAGAGCAGTTAGAAAACAGCGATAATAAATTATAATCACTTGCAGAATTGTGCAAAAGCGATTTGTGGGGAAATTCGTCATAAAAAAATAAAAGTAATGACAGCGACAATTCTGCAACTGAGCAAATTTCAGTGATTTTGATTTGATTACATTATTGAATAATTTTTATTATAATTACATTTTTATTTTTTATAATAATTTATAGTTATTTATTATATTATAATTTATGATTTTGTGTTTTAAACTTTATCATACCCGGGATGTCTACTAGACTCTTGTTTGGACAGATTTAAGTGATTTATTCCTAAGAATTACAGGCCTACAATATAAAACGCCAAATTTCCATGCAAAATAATTGTACCGGTTTCAGCACCAAAAACCAGAAGGAATCATACCGCAAGGGAGGTTAAATAGATTTTAAGTGAGACCTCATTTAGAATACGCTGTACAGTTCTGAAGACCTCACTTACAGAAAGATATTGATAAGATAGAACGAGTCCAGAGATGGGTAACAAAAATGGTGAAAGGTTTGGGGGAGAAAACATATCGAAATCGACATCAGGAACATAGGGCCTAATCCACAAAAACCCGGCGCAATGTAATTTTTCCCATTTAAGTTACACCGCCGCAAAATCTCTACCTAAGTGCCCGATCCACAAAGCACTTACCTAGAAATTTTGAGCGGTGTAACTTAAATCCGTCCGGCGCAAGGCGTTCCTAATCTAATGGGGCGAGTCCCATTTAAATTAGGCGCGCTCCCGCGCCGGACATACTGCGCATGCTCCCGACGCGATTTTCCCAACGTGCTTTGCGCGGTTTTACGTTACGCCGAGTTTTGTGAATCGCGCCGGTTAAAAAAAGTTGCGTCGGGAAAAAAAAAAGATGCGGCGGGGAAAAACATTTTTTTAAAATAAATTTGACAGCGTCGCGGGAAAGAAGGGTCTACTTTTACATGGTGTACTAACTTTGCACTTTGTAAAAGCAGCCCTAATTTTGCGACAGCAAACTAATACTTACGGAGAAAAAACGAAGCGTAAAAGCTTTGTGGATCTCCGTAAGTGCTAATTTGCATACCCGAAGCGGCATTTCGACGAGAAATGCCCCCAGCGGCGGCTGCGGTACTGCATCATAAGATCCGACAGTGTAAGTCCCTTACACATGTCGGATCTTCTGCCTATCTATGTGAAACTGATTCTGTGGATCAGTTCCATAGATAGAAACAGGGATACGACGGCGTATCAGTAGATACGCCGGCGTATCCCTTTTGTGGATTAGGCCCTTAATGTGTACAGTATGGAGGAAACAAAGGAAAGGGTAGACATGACTGAATCCATTAAAGCGGAGGTCCACACAAAATGTGAACCTCTGCTTTTCGGAACCCTCCCCCCCTCCGGTGTCACATTTGGCACCTTTCAGGGGGGGTGCAGATACCTGTATAATACAGGTATTTGCAACCACTCCTGGAAATAGACTCCCATGGGAGTCACGCCCCTCCCCCCGCTGTGTTCTGGGAAACACACAGGTCCCGGAACCCAGCTGGGACCAGTGAGGACACCCTGCGCAACACACGCAAACGCCAAGGGCGGATCCAGAGTCTAGTCACGGGAGGGGCACTGCCAGAAAATAAGGCGTTGCTTACAGAACTCAATTAGGTGTCCGGTGTGTCCGCTGCAATGTTGCAGTACTGCTAAAAAATCAATGATCGCTGCCATTACTAGTAAAAAAATATTTAAATATAAATGCCATAAATCTATCCCATAGTTTGTAGACGATTGTCAGGGACTGCAGACATGGTACAAGAGATGGTCAGAGACTGCAGACATGGTACAAGAGATGGTCAGAGACTGCAGACGTGGTACAAGAGATGGTCAGAGACTGCAGACGTGGTACAAGAGATGGTCAGAGAATGCAGACATGATACAGGAGATGGTCAGAGACTGCAGACGTGGTACAAGGGATGATCAGAGACTGCAGACATGGTACAAGAGATGGTCAGAGACTGCAGACATGGCACAAGAGATGGTCAGAGACTGCAGACATGGCACAAGAGATGGTCAGAGACTGCAGACATGGCACAAGAGATGGTCAGAGACTGCAGACATGGTACAAGGGATGGTCAGAGACTGCAGACATGGTGCAAGGGATGGTCAGAGACTGCAGACATGGTACAAGAGATGGTCAGAGACTGCAGATGTGGTACAAGGGATGGTCAGAGACTGCAGATGTGGTACAAGGGATGGTCATGGTACAAGGGATGGTCAGAGACTGGAGACATGGTACAAGAGATGGTCAGAGACTGAATACATGGTACAAGAGATCAATGCAGCCTCATCAGTGCCCATCATTGCAGCCTAACTGTACATATGAATGCAGCCCCACTGTATATATGAATGCAGACCCACTTTTGTATATAAATTCAGTCCCACTTTTGTATATGAATGCAGCCCCACTTTTGTATATAAATGCAGTCCCACTTTTGTATATAAATGCAGTCCCACTTTTGTATATAAATGCAGTCCCACTTTTGTATATAAATTCAGTCCCACTTTTGTATATAAATGCAGTCCCACTTTTGTATATGAATGCAGCCCCACTGTACATATAAATGCAGCCCCACTTTTGTATATGAATGCAGCCCCACTTGTGTATATGAATGCAGTTCCACTTTGTATATAAATGCAGCCCCACTTTTGTATATAAATTCAGTCCCACTTTTGTAAATAAATTCAGTCCCACTTTTGTAAATAAATTCAGTCCCACTTTTGTATATAAATTCAGTCCCACTGTTGTATATAGATACAGCCTCACTTTTGTATATAAATACAGCCCCATTTTTGTATATAAATGCAGTCCCACTTTTGTATATAAATGCAGTCCCACTTTTGTATATAAATGCAGCCCCACTTTTGTATATGAATGCAGCCCCACTTTTGTATATGAATGCAGCCCCACTTTTGTATATTAATGCAGCCCCACGTTTGTATATAAATTCAGTCCCACTTTTGTATATAAATTCAGTCCCACTTTTGTATATAAATGCAGTCCCACTTTTGTATATACATGCAGCCCCACTTTTGTATATGAATGCAGCTCCACGTTTGTATATAAATGCAGTCCCACTTTTGTATATAAATTCAGTCCCACTTTTGTATATAAATTCAGTCCCACTTTTGAATATAAATTCAGTCCCACTTTTGTATATTAATGCAGTCCCACTTTTGTATATGAATGCAGCCCCACTGTACATATAAATGCAGCCCCACTTTTGTATATGAATGCAGCCCCACTTGTGTATATGAATGCAGTTCCACTTTGTATATAAATGCAGCCCCACTTTTGTATATAAATGCAGTCCCACTTTTGTATATAAATGCAGCCCCGCTTTTGTATATAAATGCAGCTCCACTTTTGTATATTAATGCAGTCCTACATTTTTCTTTTAATGCAGCCCCACTTTTGTCTATGAATGCAGCCCCACTTTTGTCTATGAATGCAGCCCCACTTGTGTCTAAGAATGCAGTCCCACTTTTGTATATTAATGCAGCCACACTTTGTATATTAATGCAGCCCCACTTTGTATATGAATGCAGCCCCACTTTGTATATGAATGCAGCCCCACTTTGTATATGAATGCAGCCCCACTTTGTATACGAATGCAGCCCCACTTGTATATTAATGCAGCCCCACTTTTGTATATTAATGCAGCCCCACTTTTGTATATTAATGCAGTCCCACTTTGTCTATGAATGCAGTCCCACTTTTGTCTATGAATGCAGTCCTCCCACTTTTGTCTATGAATGCAGTCCTCCCACTTTTGTCTATGAATGCAGTCCCACTTTTGTATATTAATGCAGCCCCACTTTTGTATATTAATGCAGCCCCACTTTTGTCTATGAATGCAGCCCCACTTTTGTCTATGAATGCAGTCCCACTTTGTCTATGAATGCAGTCCCACTTTTATCTATGAATGCAGTCACACTTTTGTCTATGAATGCAGTCCCACTGTTGTATATGAATGCAGCCCCACTTTGTATATGAATGCAGTCCCACTTTGTATATGAATACAGCCCCACTTTGTATATGAATGCAGCCCTGCTTTGTATATGAATGAAGCCCCACTGTGCATGGCACTCACCATGGCATTGCCTCGATCACACACAGCAGGTATCTCCTCTCCCGACGTGTGTCATGGAACAAACAGGAGCTGTAGGTCTGTGTTCGGCAGGGCAGTGTGCTCTAGCAAGGTCCCCCCCTAGACGGGCTTGTGCGATAGACAAAACACTGATTCAATCAGTGTTCCATCTACATCTACTATCACACAAGCAGGTCTAGCACAGGCAGCACAGCCGAACACAGACCCAGCTCTCACACACAGCGAGAGATGCCGGTGTCATACACCCAGGAGAGAGGGGGAGCGCTGCAGTCAGCTACAGCTCAAAGCAGCCTCAGGACAGGCAGCCTACCGGGCTGGGCCAGTCCGGCCCTGGTGATGAGAGAGAGAGAGTGAGAGACTCGGCAGCTGCAGGCACCGCAAAGCAGTTTTAAAAAACAAAAGCCAATGTGACATGATTGTCTCGGGGGGGGGGCAATTGCCCTGTTGCCCCCCCCCGGATCTGCCGTTGGCATGCGTAGAAGGGAACCGGGCAGTGAAGCCGCACCGCTTCACTTCCTGATTCCCTCACCAAGTTTGGGGGCGGGGGCAGCTGGGAGACAATCGATCGCTCGGCTTCGGCTGCCGACACCCTGGACAGGTAAGTGTCCATTTATTAAAAGTGAGCAGCTGCAGTATTTGTAGCTGCTGGCTTTTAATATATTTTTTGGGGGTGGACCTCCGCTTTAAATACATCAAGGTTCAGGGTGGGCAATATTTTCAATATAAAACCAAAATCAAAAACACAGGGACCTCAAACAGTCAATAGTAAATGGCTTCAAACGTGCTTCGGACAAATATAGACCACACAAAAAAAGGTAACAAAAAAGAAAAACTTAAAAAAAAGGATAAAAGATAAGTAAATAAATAAACAGGCAGACTTGATGGACTACTGGATCTTTTTTCTGACGCCACTTTTCTATGATTCTATGTTTCTATTATTGTTAAAAAAATATTTAAAGTCAGAACTTGTTTTGTTTAAAGTAGGGATTGAACTCTTTTGGAATTAAAAATGTTTTGCTGTCCCAGAAATTTTCTTTCCATTACTGTTTTGAAAAAACAACAGGAAGTGAGAGGGGATCACTCCAAAGTAAGGGAAATCCTCTTCTCAGCAGTTGTCCCCAGAACATTTGTCCTCTATTCCATTCCAGTGACCACTGAAAATGTTGGATTTTTTTTGTGCTGGTGACAATGGTCACTAGGACAAACAGAAGTGGTGAATCTCTACAGCAGGGACACAGACAGCAATTAAAAACCTATCAATGTTGTTAACATGGGTGTCCGCTTCATAGTGCAAGGGGGGCGATTGCCCCTCCCCCCTGGAATCGAGAACTGCAGGGCTGTCAGGCCGGCACCCCCCACACATGAAGGGGAGCGCGGGGCAACTCAGGCAGAGCAGAGACGCGGTGAGCCAACAAGGCCCAGGCCCCTACTGCGCTGCGGAATTATAGATCAGCGCGAGTGTCTTTGGGACAGGTAGAAGGAGCCGCTCTGCCAGTGAGCGGGGTCCTGCACCAATCCAGAGGCGACATGAGGACACTTGCAGCAGCGGAGGCAGGGTCTGTATGAGCGGGAAGTCCGGGCAAGGCGAGCAGATGAGGATGCTGTATGAGTCGGGCGGCGGGAGGCGGAGTTTCTGTCTGTCTGTGCGATGGCCGGGGGAGATCTACTGAAGGAGAGGAAGATGCCGAGAGGAGTGGTCAGGAAGATGTCAGCACAAAAACATATGGTACCAGGCTCGGCTGACAAGACTGCACTCTGCACAGCACAGAGAGGTGACAGGCATGCTCTGTATCCTGTTACATGCAGTCTACCATTGCTTGATAATAAGTAGATGTCTCTGGGTCTAACAAGTGAGATACTGGTTGCTGGTGACATGGAAGTGCCCTGGTGTTGCTGGTGACATGGTGGTGCCCTGGTGCTGCTGGTGACATGGTGGTGCTCTGGTGTTGCTGCTGACATGGTGGTGCTCTGGTGTTGCTGGTGACATGGTGGTGCTCTGGTGTTGATGGTGACATGGCAGTGCCCTGGTGTTGCTGGTGACATGGATGTGCTCTGGTGTTGCTGGTGACATGGCGGTGCTCTGGTGTTGCTGGTGACATGGCGGTGCCCTGGTGTTGCTGGTGACATGGCGGTGCCCTGGTGTTGCTGGTGACATGGTGGTGCTCTGGTGTTGCTGGAGACATGGCGGTGCTCTGGTGTTGCTGGTGACATGACGATGCCCTGGTGTTGCTGGTGACATGGCGGTGCACTGGTGTTGGTGACATGGCGGTGCCCTGGTGTGGCTGGTGACATGTTGGTGCCCTGGTGTTGCTGGTGACATGGTGGTGCCCTGGTTTTGCTGGTGACATGGTGGTGCCCTGGTGTTGCTGGTGACATGGTCCTGCCTACCGCATCTTTGAGATGCAGTAGGAGCGGTAAAAATACCATTCCTATAGCGCCCCTGCCCATTGAAAACAATGGGGTTGGGCCTCCAACCCGCCCGCAAAATGCAGCAAAGCAGTATTTTTGCGGGCGTTTTTAACCCTTTTTCGGCCCAAATCGCAGCAAACACAACGATAAAACGCAGCTAAAAAGAGCGCCGCTTTACCGCCAGCGCACAAAGCGCCTCAGTGTGAAAGTAGCATTATGTGTAAGAGCTGACAAGCCACCTTCTGCCATAGGTACATAAAACATAAATTAAGATGAGCCAGGTTAGGCAAATATTGAAATGTTTAGAGGGCTCTAAAATTCTCATAGACAAATCAATTTCTGAAGTTGAACTTGGCCTGCCTTTTTCTTCCATCCCTTTTTTATCATTGGTCAGATAAGGTATCATAAGGTTCAATCATGAACCAATAGAAACACCAAGTTAGATGGGCATATCATCACTCAGGAGTCAGGACCTATGTACACAGTAGAGTTCTTGCTGGGATTTGCAATGTATCTGACTACACACGTAGAAGCTTGTAGGTGCCAGCAATGCATGGATTCCTGCAGCTGGAGAATCAACATGTATACATTTTAATCTTTTAAACCTAAATAAACTATTAGCATCTGAGGAGTAACGCCAGCTTGTCAATCTTTCAGCTCAGTTATTTATAGTAAATAAGACAAATTAATGTCCCAGTAAAAGCAACTGATGCAGATCACAGATTGCTTATAATAGCTTCAGTTAATCTGTAGACAGGAATGTTTTATCCCTGCTGACAGCACTGCAGTATCAGAAATATATCCTTGGTCTCTCAACTAGTCATTTATATTCTGTGGCTGACAGCGACATCAATCAAGACACAAAATGGATAAATCTAGAAAGTATGCAGAGATAAGTGCTAGGGTGAAAAAACTGAGTTAGATGAAAAGTGCTCCCAAAAAACATAATACCTTGGCACAGCTAATGGTCTGGAAGCAAATAAAGAGATGTAATACATTAAAGCCCAACTGAACTATAAGTTCAAATCAGCAAAAGACATTCCAGGTTCATCAAAACAAAGTATGTACAAAGTCTTATAGATTTATTTACGCTTGTCCCCGGCTAGCATTTTGCACCAAAGGAACTTTGTTCTCTGTATGGAAGCCATGCTCTCTCTGCAGGGGATTAACATTACCCTTTCTAAAGTAACTTATAGATGCACTAACTTGTGCCCGGGTGTTCATCTTTCCCCAACTGCAGGTAATGGCTCCATGTGAACACTTGCATGTAATTGCTTTGTACAGGCTGAGTAACCACAGCCATCCACATACATCAGTAAATCCCACTGCAGGAATATGCTGGATTCTAGCCACATCCAAAACTAAAACACCACGAGAAAGTCTTTGGACTACATTAAAGCAGAACTCTGTACAAAAAGACTGTAATATGTTTAATTGTGTTATTAGCTCCTTATGGAAGAGCCCTGGGGCAATCATAAAAAAAAATTCTGAGATTAAAAGACAGAATTCTGTGTTTCAAAGACAGAATTCTGTGTTTCAAAGACAAAATTCTGAGATTAAACGTCAGAAGTCTGAGATTTTAATGTCAGAATTCTGAGTTTCAAAGTCAGAATTCTGAGTTTTTTAAAGACAGAATTCTGTGTTTCAAAGTCAGAATTCAGAGATTTCAAGTCAGAATTCAGAGATTTAACCTCCCTGGCGGTATGATTCTTTCAGAAAAAACATGCTAAAAGCGGTACCATTATTTGCAAGGAAATTTGGCGTTTTATATTGTAGGTCTGTAATTTTTAGAAATAACTCACTTAAATCTGACCAAACAAGATTCTAATAGGCATCCCGTGTATTACATTTTTTTAAAAACAAAATTATAAATTATAATATAATAAATAATTATAAATAATTATAACAAATAATAATATAATTATAATAAAAATTATTCAATAATGTAATCAAATCAAAATCACTGAAATTTGCTCAGTTGCAGAATTGTCGCTGTCATTACTTTTATTTTTTTATGACGAATTTCCCCACAAATCGCTATCGCACAATTCTGCAAGTGATTATAATTTATTATCGCTGTTTTTTAGCTGATCTAAAACTATTTTTGACATAAAGGGACACTTTTGGTTGCTATGGACAATCTACAGTTTGCAGGGAGAAAAAAAGGTTTTTATTATATAAAATGACATGCAGGACACTGGGCAGACCACTAGGGACAGGGGGGGTGTGTTTTTTTTACATACAGTACTGTAATCTATAAGATTACAGTATACTGTGTGTATAGTGTTTGTTTACGTTTTTGAATTTGGCGACGTTCTCCGTCCCCGTGCGTCGTAACGTCGCAGGGAACGGAGATCGGCGTCACACGGAGGCACTATGTGAATCGAGCGAGGTCCCGCTCACTCACACAGCGCGGTGGCATCGCTGGATCCAGGGACAAGGTAAGTAAAAAGTGCCTGTGTATCTAGCGAGGCAAGCCCGAGACTGACTCGGGGTTACCGATAGTAGCAAGGAAATCTAACCCCGTGTCAGTCTCGGGAAGACCGCCAGGGAGGTTAAAGTCAGAATTCAGAGATTTAAAGTCAGAATTCTGAGATTCAAAGTCAGAATTCTGAGATACAATCTCAGAATTCTGAGATTAAATGTCAGAATTCTGAGTTTCTAAATATAGTAGTCGCTATTAGGAGGATTTTAGGAGCAATTAGCAATAATGTAGTAACACCTACAGACCATCATGCTGTAGACATACAAGTCTTCTGCTCTATATTTGGATCTGTAAATCTATCTTAGTTACAGCATACAGTATGGGGAAGCAGGCAGTGCTGGGCTCTCTGGTTCCTCTACTGTATTAATAGTTCCTCAGTTTGCTGTCATTTGCGCTAACATAAAGAGAGATGCTGAAAACTAGTGTATTGTGTGTGGGATGGAGGGGGGGGGTGATGAAACAGCTTCCATAGATAACAGAACACAATGGCCAGTACAGCTCTGCACCCCAACTTTTAGAAAACATTGCACTGTTGCCCCAACATGAGAGAATTGTGAGCACAATGTGTGTCTATAGTCAGAACGGATTGATCATAGCAATTACATGTCTGGACTAGTTGTTGCAGAGAATGAACCCCATATTTAACATAAAAAACATTACGGTTGTATGAATTGAGAAATAGCTCAGTGGTTAGAGTTACAGACTTATGGTTGATATTTTGTGGGTTCTAATCCAGGAGAGAGCACACTTGTTTTAAGTTATCTATACATATTATTTTATACATTGCTCTTAGATTAAATAGGGATGTCCCAATACCAATATTAGTAAATCAATATATTGAAAATGTATATGTCGAAAAAAAATTAAGCTCTGAGCTAGATTCGAACCCAGAACTTATACCAACATAAGTCTATTACTCTAACCACTGAGCTACTGCCCAAGTCATGAAACTTGAATGTTTTTTATGTTTAATATGAGGTTCATTCTCTGCAACAATTAGTCCAGACATGTAATTGCTATGATCAATCCGTTCTGACCATAGACACACACTGTCCTTCTGCCTTCTAGCCATTCACAATTCTCTCAAGTTGGGGCGACAGTGCAATGTTTCCTAAAAGTTGGGGTGCAGAGCTGTGCTGGCCATTGTGTTCTGTTATCTATGGAAGCTGTGTCATCACCCCCCCCCCCCCTCCCCTCACACACAATACACACGTTTTCAGCATCTCTTTTTATGTTAGCGCAAATGACAGCAAACTGAGGAACTATTAATACAGTAGAGGAACCAGAGAGCCCAGCACTGCCTGCTTCCCCATACTGTGTGCTGTAACTAAGAAAGATTTACAGATCTATATATAGAGCAGAAGACTTGTATGTCTGCAGAATGATGGTCCATGGGTGTTACTCCATTATTGCTAATTGCTCCTAAAATCCTCCTAATATAGACTGCTATATTTAGAAACTCATAATTCTGAGATTTAATCTCATAATTCTGACTTTTAAACTCAGAATTCTGACTTTGAAACTCATAATTCTGACTTTTAATCTCAGAATTCTGACTTTGAAACACAGAATTCTGTCTTTGAAACACAGAATTCTGTGTTTTGATCTCAGAATTCTGACTTTGAAACTCAGAATTTTGAATTTTTTGTTTTATGATGGCCCCAGGGCTCTTTCATAGCTCCTAACCTCTTTAGTGTAGCATTTTATTTATATTTTCTTCCATCAGCATAAAAATTTGTCTTTTAGATGTTCCCTCTTGTATGTCTACTCCTCACTAACACCAGTGCTGCAGCTAAGATTGACACCAACAGTTGTCGAGTCCCTGTCCCTGTGTATGGTTGCACACTCAAAATACAGTCTGTGATGACAAACACACAGCCACAGGTGTGTTTGTTTCCAAGGTTGTGATTATGAAAGGTAAGTTAACACAAGAGGAGACATGTCACCAGTGCTGGTGTTAGTAGGGAGTAAAATTACAGCAAAGACTTCAGAAAATGCCAACATTTTTATGCCGTCGAAGAAAAGGCAAAAGAGATGCAACACTGCACTGATAAGGAACTAATAATACATTGACAAATATTAAAATGGTGGTGCCCTGAAATGTTTTAATTATATTTAAATCAGTATAGATATCAGCAGAGAGAGATCAGCATTAACACTTTGCAAAATCATTTTGAATGTACTGTATATTAGCTCTAATGAAAACAGTATCAAAAATGCTAATATATTTCATATACTAATCTTACCCTGTGTTATTACAGTTGTCTTAGTGATGGTTTTTGCCATCTGCTGGGCTCCTTTCCACATTGACCGGCTTTTCTTTAGCTTTGTGGGGGAGTGGACTGAACCTCTAGCCAACATCTTTAACCTCATGCACGTGGTGTCTGGTGAGTTGACTATAAGTTAACTGATCGCTCTATAATGATTATGCAAATGTAACATATGGGTTATTTGTATGGTAAACTATTATCAATCATAAAAGAGTTTCTTCAACAACTGCTCCATTCTCCTAAACCCTATAGTAAGTAAAGTATTGATAGCTAGTAGCCTGGTTTTCTTAATGCACTTAGATGGCAGGCTAAAAAATCTCAAATACAATGAAATATTCAGGGGCAGATGTATAAAAAAGTATGCTATAAGTGTCTCCGCTGAGGATAGGCTAATTTCATCCACTACTTTTCCCCTTCTCAACATTACATGGACATCAACATTCTGTTATTTTTGCTTCAAGTGAGTGGAATAGCGGAAGGACTCAGGGAACCCCAGAGACCCTGAAGCACCAACAAGATAAAGTGGGCGGGGAGGACTGTTGCGGTACACAATAGAAAGTTGAACTCAAAAAGAGCAGTAATCTCAAAAAATATACTTCAATTTATTAATACAATGACACTAAGACAAAAGATAAAAAACAACAGACATCGACAATGTTTAAAAACAATGCACATAGTGTGACATCAAACGGATCACCATTGAAAATCCATTGAATGTAAAAAACAGCACTGTAAATAAACAGTTATACATATAAGTTGGGGGTCGTTTCTTTTTTACATTCAATGGATTTTTTATTTGTGTCAAATGTACTTATGTTTGATGTTTGTATACCAACCTATAGATTGTCTCCTGATGAAGCGATATACATCGCGAAACTAGTCGAGATCTTCCGTATCGTGACTCCAACCCTTACCCAATAAACCCCCCTACCTTGGGGATTGCACCTCCGGTGATCTGTTTGATGTCACGCTATGTGCATTGTTTTTAAACATTGTCAATGTCTGTTGTTTTTTATCTTTTGTCTTAGTGTCATTGTATTAATAAATTGAAGTATATTTTTTGAGATTACTGCCCTTTTTTAGTTCAACTTTATATTGTGTACCGCAACAGTCCTCCCCACCCACTTTATTTTGTTGGTGCTTCAGGGTCTCTGGGGTTCCCTGAGTCCTTCCGCTATTCCACTAAGATTAAGATGATGGTACGGTTTCAAAATTCTGTTTACTTGCTCAATTTAGAGGTATAAGATTACTTCAAGTGAGTGTTGCATTCTCATGCAAGTCTTTGAGAACACAAAACCTGCTTGAAGCTGGTCAAATGCAGGTCAACTTCTGGTAAATGCAACTGTCAATGAATTTTGAATGATCTCAGGATCTTCTCAAACTGATGTCAAACTGATGCCATCAACCAAACCTAACCCCCATCAACACAGGACTTTTCTGGGCTAAGTGCTTCTTTACAGCCAAAACAAGCTGCTTCTCAGCACACAGACTGCAAACTTTTGCATAGGGGCACCCTTAGTACAGTGCATCCCGAAAGTATTCACATCACTTCACCTTTTCCACATTTTGTTATCTTACAGCCTTATTCCAAAATTGATTAAATTCATAATTTTTCTCAAAATTCTACAAACAATACCCCATAATGCCAAAATTGATGGCAAGATGAATGCAGTGTTTCTGGACTCCTGACAGACCCTTGCATCTTTCATCCAGTGCTGCACTGACATTTCTGGATTCTGAATTATAGAAAAAGCAAAAGAATTGTCAAAGGATCTGCGGGAAAAGGTAGTTGAACTGTATAAAACAGGAAAGGGATATAAAAAGAAATCGAAGGAATTGAGAATGGCAATCAGCAGTGTTCAAACTCTAATTAAGAAGTGGAAAATGAGGGGTTCTGTTGAAACCAACAAAAGTTTAAGCCACAACTGCCAGGAAAATTGTTTGGGATGCAAAGGGAAACCCACAAATAACTTCAGGTGAAATACAGGACTCTCTGAAAACATGTGGTGTGGCTGTTTCAAGATGCACAATAAGGCCCCGTACACACGGTCGGACAAAACCGATGAGAATGGTCCGAGGTTCAGTTTCATCAGTCCAAACTGACCGTGTGTATAGCCCATCGGTCTGTTTTTCTTCGGTCCAAAATTTTAAAACATGCTTTAAAACCGAACCGATGGACCGCTGCCCGATCGGTCCAAACCGATGGTTAGTACAGAAAAGCATCGGTTCAAAACCAGCGCATGCTCATAATCAAGTCGACGCATGCTTGGAAGCATTGAACTTTGTTTTTTTCAGCACGTCGTGTGTTTGACGTCACCGCATTCTGACCCGATCGGTTTTTGGAACGATGGTGTGTACACACATCAGACCATCAGGCCACTTCAGCGGTGAACCGATGAAAATGGTCCGTCGGACCATTCTCATCGGTTTGGTCCGACCGTGTGTACAAGGCCTTAGGAGGCACTTGAAGAAAATGGGCTGCATGATCGTGTCGCCAGAAGAAAGCCATTACTACGCAAATGCCACAAAGTATCCCGCTTACAATACACCAAACAGCACAGAGAAAAAGCCTCAAACCTTCTGGCACAAAGTCATTTGGAGTGATGAGACCAAAATTTTGCTTTTTGCCCACAACCATAAACACTACATTTGGAGAGAAGTGAACAAGGCCTATGAGGAAAGGTACACCATTCCTACTGTGAAACACAGAGGTATATCGCTAATGTTTTGGGGATGCGTGAGCTACAAAGGCACAGGAAATTTGGTAAAAATTGATAGCAAGATGAATGCCGTATGTTATCAAAAAATACTAAAGGAACATTTGCATTCATCAGCCAGGAAGCTGAGCATGGGGTGCACTTTGACATTCCAACAAGACAATCATCCAAAACACAAGGCCAAGTCAACTTGTCATTGGCTACAGCAGAAGTGAAGGTTCAGGAGTAGCCATCTCAGTCTCCTGACCTCAATAATATTGAGCCACTCTGGGGAGATCTCAAATGCGCAGTTCATGCAAGACAGACCAAGAATTTACAGGAACTGGAGGCTTTTTGCCAAGAGGAATCAGCAGCTTTACTATCTGAGAAGATAAAGAGCTTCAACCATAAATACCACAAAAGACTTTAAGCTGTCATTGATTTTAATCACTTAAGGACCCCCTACCGACGATATACATTGGCAGAATGGCACGGCTGGGCACAGGCACGTACAGGTACGACGCCTTTAGGAGCCCACACGTGACCAGGTCCGAAGCTCCATGACCGCGCCCGTGGGACCCGCGGACCCGATCACCGCTGGTGTCCTGCGATCGGTCATAGGAGCTGAAGAACGGGGAGAGGTGTGTGTAAACACACCTTCCCTGTTCTTCTGTGTGGCAGTGACACTGATCCTCTGTTCCCGTCACGCCTACAGCCACGCCCCCCTACAGTAAGAATCACTCCCTTAGGGCACACTTAACCCCTTAGCGCCCCCTAGTGGTTAACTCCTTCAATGCCATTGTCATTTTCACAGTAATCAGTGCATTTTTATAGCACTTTTCGCTGTGAAAATGACAATGGTCCCAAAAATGTGTCAAAAGTGTCCGATGTGTCCGCCATAAGGTCGCAGTCATGAAAAAAATCGCTGATCGCCGCCATTACTAGTAAAAAATGTTAATAAAAATGCCATAAAACTATCCCCTATTTTGTAAACGCTATAACTTTTGCGCAAACCAATCAATAAACGCATATTGCGATTTTTTTTACCAAAAATAGGTAGAAGAATACGTATCGGCCTAAACTGAGGAAAGAAAACATTTTTTTATATATATTTTGGGGATATTTATTATAGCAAAAAGTAAAAAATATTGAATTTCTTTCAAAATGGTCCCTCTATTTTTGTTTATAGTGCAAAAAATAAAAACCCGCAGAGGTGATCAAATACCACCAAAAGAAAGCTCTATTTGTGGAAAAAAAAGGACGCAAATTTTGTTTGGGAGCCACGTTGCACGACCGCGCAATTGTCAGTTAAAGCGACGCAGTGCCGAATCGAAAAAACTGGCCAGGTGCTTGACCTGCATAATGGTCCGGGTCTTAAGTGGGGCAAAACACGGTATTAAGAACTGGTGTATGTAAACTTTTGATCCGGGTCATTTGGGTAGTTTCTGTTGTGATTGTGATTTAAAAAGAGTAAACACTGTTGAGTGATAATAAATGGCTTCAGCCAAACACTAACCATGTGTGTAAGAAATGTTTTTGTGTTATCATTCATATTCTCTGAAAAATTACCAAGAAATCATAAATTCTGCCAGGTTATGTAAACTTATGAGCACAACTGTAAGTATTCACCGCATTTGCCATGATACTAAACATTGAGCTCAGGTGCATCCTGTTTCCCCTAATCATCCTTGAGATTTTTCTACCACTTGATTGGAGTCCACCAGGTGGTAAATTCAGTTGATTGAACATGATTTGGAAAGGCACACAACTGCCTATATAAGGTCCCACAGTTAACAGTGCATTTCAGGGCACAAACCAAGCCATGAAGTCCAAGGAATAGTCTCTAGACCTCCAACACAGAATTGTATTGAGGCACAGATCTGGGGAAGGGAACAGAAACATTTCTGCAGAACTGAAGGTCTCAATGAGCACAGTGGCCTCCATCATTCGTAAATGGAAGATGTTTGGAACCACCAGCACTCTTCCTAGAGCAGGCCGCCCAGCCAAACTGAGCAATTGGGGGAGAATGGCCTTAGTCAGGTAGGTGACCAAGAACCCAATGGTCACTCTGACAGAGCTCCAGTTTTTCCTGGTGGAGAGAGGAGAACCTTCCAGAAGAACAACCATCTCTACAGCATTCCACCATTCAAGCCTGTATGGCTTAGAGTGGCCAGATGGAAGCCACTCCTCAGTAAAAGGCACATTACAGCCCACCTGGAGTTTGCCAAAAGGCACCTGAAGGTCTCTTAGACCATGATAAACAAAATTCTCTGGTCTGATGAAACAGAGATTGATCTTTTTGGCTTGCATGGTAAGTGTAATGTCTGGAGAAAACCATCACCTGGCCAATATCATCCCTACAGTGAAGCATGGTGGTGGCAGCATCATGATGTGGGGATGTTTTTCAGAGGAATTGGGAGACTAGTCAGGATTGAGGGAAATATGAATGCAGTTTCCACTACTCCTTTAGCCCCTAATTTTTGGCAAAATATGTAGGGATCAACATTCATCCTGGAGTACGGTGAGACCTTAACAGGGGCTTATCCAATAAATTTAAACAACCCTAAATCCTGAAAGATCAGATTAGATTCCATATGGGAAGTCCTAGGGGCCCATCTGAGAGTACAAGTAGTCCAAAAGGTTTGGTCTGTATCATTCAAAGCAGCCTCTTCAAACCTCGGGAAGTTGTGGGCAGTCAGCCATTGCCGGAGTGCTTGCATGTAGACAGGACAGCCATAAATATTTTCTACCATGGCTAAGAAGCATAAATATAATCTTTCTGACAGACAGCTTTACAATTTTCTCTTATCACAATGAGTAGGGAGGGGCAAGATCTCCTTTGGTCCTTTACGGCACAGTTCGAATATTGTTGTGCTCGGAAATTAAACTGTTGTTTCTTTCATCTATTCATCTAAAAGCAAGGGTTATGATAGCAGACAGCATGCAGAAAAGCTTGGGGTTAGATGTGATGTACTCTGAACATCAAAGTTTTGAACCAAATAATCTTTTAATAGCCCCTCCAACCCAAAGTAGATCAGTTTGCTTCCTGGAAACATGCAGATACAAGAAATTACCTTTACCAAATCCTGCCCAACAATCCTTGTATATAGTTTAAATTACTGTAAATTCATTCCTTACTCTTTTACCATTGCTATAATTGGGTAGAGGAATTTCCTTGGTTACTGCAGACATTTTTATCTTCTGCATCAAAGCCCTGTTCTCCACCGATGGTCCAATGGTTTTTTCTCTCTGAATCCTGTATCTTCATTGTGAATATTTTCACCTGGCAATACAGAGTGGATTTGCTAGTTAAAAGAAAACTCTCCTCTTACCTACAACAGAAAACTATTAGAGGCTAGACACTACCTAGTGCTTCTTTTTAAAATTTTAAGTCTCACCAATTACCGTACATATTTTTTAGGTCAATACTTGCTTACCAGATAGTTTTTTCATGCAGTATATTGTGTTTGTTTTCATTTAATTTCTAGAATGACAGAAGAGTCATATCCTCTGCCAGATTTTTTTGCCTGCACACGACCGGTTTTCAAGGCGAGAAATTTTTTTTTTTTATATTGGTCGTGAAAACTGGTCGTGTGTATGCTCCCTAGCAGTTTTCTCGACAAAAAAAACTGCCAGCAAAAAAATTTAAACCAGCCCTCTTTTTTCTCATTGTGTTTCCCGTCTGTCTTTTTCTCGTCATGAAAAACGGTCGTGTGTATGCTTTTCTGAGGGGAAAAAAAGTATGCAGCCCTAAAGCAGCCTAAAGGGTGGCACCATTTGAAAGGAACTTCCCCTTTAGAGTCCCATCTTACGTGTTGTACGTCACTGCGCTTTGGACGGACTTTTTTTGCATGCAAGTCAGACTGGAAAGGAATCACGTCGGGACAAACTTTGTTTTTTTCCTGCCAAGAAAAATGGTTGTGTGTACGTGGCATATCACTTTTGGGGAGATTTCCATTCTCTTCCTGGCTAGTTGCCAGGGCAGAAAGTGAGTGGGATCACTTCAACATGCACACAGCAAGGAATTAAAAAATTAGATTCTAACTTGTCCCAGCCCTATCTATAAAATGACTGAACGTGTGCATTAACTAATACTTTTTGACTTTCAGTTAATTGCTTTTTGACTTTTGTTCTATACTGTCATTAACTTTTGTAATCAGTAGCAGTGTAATAGCATTCTGTCCGTTTTAACACTTAAACCGTCTGCAGTTTTTGGCAGCAGATTAAATAATTCTGATGCAAGAAATCCTCTGGTGCTTTGGTATGGAGAAGGTCTTGATTAAATGTCTCAGATCTGATGAATTGCCCAGTATTCCTTGTAATATGAAACAGTTTGACACCTGCTGAATTTTGCCTGCCAGCTGCACAAATAGGGGGATTTAGAAATGTATAGTCACTGGACTGTAGCAGAATCCTATTTACACCCCATAGTAACAGAAACTTTTAACAAATCAAACTGGTTAGGTTTTTGACAAGGTTTTCAGATGTTTCCCTGATATTGGCCCCACACAGGTGATAATAGTTTCGTCCAAACGTAACCAGCATATATTTTTTATTTATATGTTCTATATTAAAAATGAAATTAGTAAAATAGGTTTACTAAGAACAATTATTTAGAAGAACATATTTATTTTGTGACTATGTACCATTCATCAATTATTTCTCTACATGCATTTTTTATTTGCTTATTTATTTTTTACAAGTAAATCCCCTATTTTTCACTCCATAAGACACACCTGACCTAGATTTTAAAGGAGGAAAACAAGAAAAATAAATATTCTGAACCAAATAGTGTACTAAAATATTTACCAATGCCCATGAAATGCAGTCTGACCCGTGCCAATGAAATGCAGCCTTACCTGTCCCATAAAATGCAGCCTGACATGTGCCAAAGAAATGCAGCCTTACCAGTCCCATAAATGCAGCCTTACCTGTGCCGAAGAAATGCAGCCTTACCGATCCTATAAATGCAGCCTTACCAGTGCCAGAGAAATGCAGCCTTACCAGTCCCATAAATGCAGCCTGACCTTATGTCATCACATCAGCCTGACAGGAGACAGCCCGAGAGGCCACTGTGGACGTACTCCATTTGGCCGCTTGGGCTGCTTTGTCTTCTGTCTGAGTGACAAGCCCAGCCGGGAGATTGCCCGGTGCTCGCGGGGGCTGCTTGGGATGTCTGTTCTCCACTCTCCTGCTGGTACTGTAACATAGCGGCGGTGGCGGCACCTGTTCAATATTCGCTCCATAAGAGCGAATATACACAGAAACATTTCCACTCATATTTTTGGGGGGAAAAGTGTGTCTTTTGGAGCGAAAAATATGGTATATAATGCCAACATATTACACAGTGCTTTACATATATATATATATATATATATATATATATATATATATATATATATATATATATATATATATATATATACAGTATATATATAGTGGGGATCGAAAGTTTGGGCGCCCCAGGTAAAAATTTGTATTAATGTGCATAACGAAGCCAAGGAAAGATGGAAAAATCTCCAAAAGGCATCAAATTACAGATTAGACATTCTTATAATATGTCAAAAAAAGTTAGATTTTATTTCCATCATTTACACTTTCAAAATTACAGAAAACAAAAAAATGGTGTCTGCAAAATTTTGTGCACCCTGCAGAATTTATAGCATGCACTGCCCCCTTGGCAAAGCTGAGACCTGCCAGTGTCATGTATTGTTCTCAATCATTGTCTGGGAAGACCAGGTGATGTCAATCTCAAAGGTTTTAAATGCCCAGACTCATCTGACTTTGCCCCAACAATCAGCACCATGCAGTTGTCTAGAAAACTGAAACTAAAAATAGTTGACGCTCACAAAGCTGGAGAAGGCTATAAGAAGATAGCAAAGCATTGTCAATATCCTCTGTTCGGAATGTAATTAAGAAATGGCAGTCATCAGGAACAGTGGAAGTTAAAGCAAGATCTGGAAGACCAAGAAAAATATCAGACAGAACAGCTCGCAGGATTGTGAGAAAAGCAATTCAAAACCCATGTTTGACTGCACGATCCCTCCAGAAAGATCTGGCAGACACTGGAGTTGTGGTACACTATTCCACTATAAAGAGATACTTGTACAAATATGGTCTTCATGGAAGAGTCATCAGAAGAAAACCTCTTCTACATCCTCACTACGAAAATCAGCTTTTGAACTTTGCAAATGAACATATAGACAAGCCTGATGCATTTTGGAAACAAGTTCCGTGGACCGATGAGGTTAAAATATAACTTTTTGGCTGGAATGAGCAAAGGTACGCTTAGAGAAGAAAGGGCACAGAATTTAATGAAAAGAACCTCTGTCCAACTGTTAAGCATGGGGGTGGATCAATCATGCTTTGGGGTTGTATTGCAGCCAGTGGCACAGGGAACATTTCACGAGTAGTAGGAAAAATGGATTCAATAAAATTTCAGCAAATTTTGGATGGTAACTTGATGCCATCTGTGAAAAAGCTTAAGTTAAAGAGAGGATGGCTTCTACAACTGGATAATGATCCTAAACACACCTCAAAATCCATGGGGGATTACATCAAGAGGCATAAACTGAAGGTTTTGCCATGGCCTTCACAATCTCCTGACCTCAACATAATTTAAAATCTATGGATAGACCTTAAAAGAGCAGTGCGTGACAGACAGCCCAGAAATCTCAAAGAACTGGAAGACTTGTGTAAGGAAGAATGGGTAAAGATACCTCAAACAAGAATTGAAAGACTCTTGACTGGCTACAAAAAGCGTTTACAAGCTTTTACAAGCTGTGATACTTGCCAAAGGGGGCAGTACAAGATATTAACTCTGCAGGGTGCCCAAACTTTTGCAGACACAATTTCCAAAAATTTTACAAAACTGAGTTTTATAGAACATTTGTTTAGCTCATTAAGTAAGGTTAATAAAATAACTTAGATTACAAAATCTTCAGTTTTGCTCAAACTAGTTGCAAAAATACAATACACTCCACAACAAAAAACACTACATCTAGTATTTTGAATGACCTCCCTGATTTGTAAGGACAGCACCAAATCTTCTAGGCATGGAATTAACAATTTGACAAAATATTGCAACACCTGTCTTTTTCCATTCTTCAAGAACTACTTACTTTTAGAGCCTGGATGGAAAGATATGCTCACCTTGTCTCTTCAGAATTCCCTGTAGGTGTTCGATTGGGTTCAGATTGGATTCAGATCAGGAGACATACTTGGCCACTGAATCACTTTCATCCTGTTCTTCTTCAGAAATGCAACAGTGGCCTTAGATGTGTATTTTGGATCATTGTCATGTTGGAAAAGTGCACGACGATCAAGGACACAGAGTAATGGTAACATCTGCTCTTTCAATATAGAGCAGTACATCTGTGAATTCTTGAAAATATCAATGAAATGCAGCTCTCCGGCACCAGCAGCACTCATGCAGCCCCACAGAAGTACACCACCATGTTTCACTGTAGGCACCATGCATTTTTCTTTTTAGGTGGGATTTTTGGTGCATGGGATTTAGGAGAGGCTTCCTTTCATGGACGGCATCCATGCATACCCTTTCTCTGCAGTGTACGCCGTATTATGTCACAGGAAACAGTCACTCCAGTTTTGCTTTCTTCTTCTTTACATAGTTACATAGTTAGTTACATAGTTAGTCAAGTTGAAAAAGTCCATCAAGTCCAACCATAAGAAATAAAATAATAATAATATCGTACAATCACATATACCCAATTCTATACCCACAGTTCACCCAGAGGAAGGAAAAAATACCCAGCAAAGCATGATCCAATTTGTTACAGCAGAGGAAAAAATTCCTTACTGATCCCCCGAGAGGCAATGGGATATTCCCCGAATCAACTTTACCTATAAATGTTAGTACCCAGTTATATATATATTATGTACATTTAGGAAAGTATCCAGGCCTTTCTTAAAGCACTTTACTGAGCTGGCCAGAACCACCTCTGAAGGGAGTCTATTCCACATTTTCACAGCTCTTACTGTGAAGAAACCTTTCTGTATTTGGAGGTGAAATCTCTTTTCCTCTAGACTTAAGAGTGCCCCCTTGTCCTCAGTGTTGACCGTAAAGTGAATAACTCAAAACCAAGTTCACTATATTGATCCCTTATATATTTGTACATGTTGATTATATCTCCCCTTAATCTCCTCTTCTCAATAGTGAATAAATTCAGTTCCTCTAATCTTTCCTCATAGCTGAGCTCCTCCATGCCTCTTATCAGTTTGGTTGCTCTTCTCTGCACTTTCTCCAGTTCCCCAATATCCTTCTTGAGAACTGGAGCCCAAAACTGAACTGCATATTCCAGATGAGGTCTTACTAATGATTTGTACAGGGGCAAAATTATATCTCTCTCTCTGGAGTCCATACCTCTCTTAATACAAGAAAGGACTTTGCTCGCTTTGGAAACCACAGCTTGGCATTGCATGCCATTATTGAGCTTATGATCTACCAAAACCCCCAGATCCTTCTCCACTATGGATCCCTCCAGTTGTACTCCCCTAGTATGTATGACGCATGCATATTCTTAGCCCCCAAGTGCATAACTTTACATTTATCAATATTAAACCTCATCTGCCACTTAGTCGCCAAATTAGACAGAGCATTGAGGTCGGCTTGTAAATTGGCGACATCCTGCAAAGACGTTATTCCACTGCATAGCTTGGTGTCATCTGCAAAGACAGAAATGTTACTTTTGATCTCAGACCCAATATCATTTATAAAGATATTTAGATAACTGCAGTGAACTTACATTTGGATTTTCTTTGACCATTCTCATCAGAAGATGCTCCTGTCAAGGTGTTAACTTCCATGGACAGCCTGGACGTCTCTGAGATGGTTGCAGTTCCAGCTTGTTAAATTTTTGTATCACTTTTGCTACAGTATTCTCATTGAAAAATAAAGCTTTGCTGATCTTCTTGTAGCCTTCACCTTTCTTGTGTAAGGAAATTATTTTCTTTCTCAGGCCTTGTGACATTTCTTTTCCATGTGGTATCATTGCTGACAGCATGAAAAAGGAAGGGGTTTTATTTAAGTAACGCCCTTTTATAATCAACCTTCTTCTTTACACCTGTTTAATGAATAATTAGACTCACCTGTAATTGAATTCTTGTTAATTAGGATTTTGTTGTCTAAAATTTAGCCTTGCTCCTAAGACTTTCATTGGGGTGTATTCATTTTTGCAACATGGTCTTGAATATATTTGTTAGAAAAAGTACAAATCAATAGCCTGCAATGGCCTGCATTTGTGGGAGTATTTTGTAGTACAGTGTCCCATAGAAAATGTTTATTCTGAAAGGAAAGGAAATAAATGTTTTCTGACAAATTTGTTGTGGTGAACGCATTTATTTTGAGCACTGTATATATTGTACATTCACATTAGTCCCTGCTGTCAAGGAGATCACAATTTAAGGTCCCCAACTCACATTCATGCATACACATTCTAGAGTCAATTTAAATGAGAGCCAATTAACCCATGAGCATGTCTTTGGAGTGTGGAAGGATACCGGAATACCCAGTGGAAACCCACACAAGGACAGGGAGAACATGCAAACTCCATGCAGGCAGTGTTGTGGTTGGGATTTGAGTTAACAGCACTAGTGCTGCCAGACATTAAAACCATTAGCATAAATTAGATTGTATTCAAATTTTTTGTTATTTCATATCACTTCACATTCTCTAGAAGTGACCCTGCAGTGAAAAAAATCAATGCCTGCCATTAGTTTGTGCTTTAGTATGCCTGGTCTTATTGACTGTTGTAGCTCCCAAAATTCCTGTGTAGCATTTGACTTTCTCAAAGTCACCATTGCATAGGGTTTACCAAGTTTCCCCCATCCTATGTGTCAGCATTAAGGTATCAAGCACTGCATTGCAGTATTCGTGGTAGGAATTAAAGATGTATACATGTGCCTTCATAACCATTATTTTTTGTACCTCTGGAGGCAAATGTTGTCAGTAGAGTAAAAGCAGGAACCATGATTTCCTACTGGTTTATACTCATGTTATCATGGTTAAATTCCTTTGCTTGTGTTTAAACATTATAAATGAGCCACTTTCAGTTTTATTTTATAGACCTAGAACTTGAAGTATTCACCCAAAATATTTCATATCAGCATTGTAAGATCTTGGTGCAATCACCGTAGGTATTTGGCACAGAAAACATTTGTCATCAGGCAACCAAATATCCAGTTTAGGACATCTTTTTATTGTAAATGCTGAATTGATTCTTTGGTTCATTGTTAGGATAAAGTGTTCAACATTGTCCTAAACTGATGAAGAAATTTGTTTTTGGGGATATTTATTATTATTATTATTATTATTTATTAAGAGAGAAGTCACACACTGTTGCACCTCCATGACTTGAAAGTTTGTTTACCACTTGGCCCTGATAGTGTACCAACCATGCTCCTGTTAGTATTGATTTAGACTTTATGATCAGATTAGTAAAACATACCATAACAGATGACGCTGCCAGGTGCTATCGAGAGAGAGGAAGCTTGAGGTCCCATAAAAACGTTATCATGGCTTCTGATGATCTCTAGTTACTCCCTTGAGAGCTTACATTACATTGCTGAAAGCCCTTCAATGAGATAAATTGCAACAGGCTGCTGGCACAGAACATTAACTTTCTTTCTGGCTACACTGAGGGGCAATCAGGCTGGTATTAGGATAGCATGGAGCAGGCAAGCTTACAGGTTGATTATAGAAAAAATGAATGTTGATTATAGTAAAGGTACATTATGAAACTAAACTCAGCAATCTAGAACTCAGGAATTTAATTCACAAATATTCAATAATTGTATTGTTTTGTTATTTCTCAAAGTTGATTATACTAAAAAGAATAATAGAGTTTAGTAACATTGTTACTAACACATACCAAGGTTGTCTGAATGCTTTAACTACAGCATTTTGTCATTTATTTTCCTGCTTCATCTTTGCCCACATACTATGTTCTTATAAATTCTGAGAACCTATATTAATCAAGCGAGTGCATGATCAACAGGCTTTAAAATTGTGCTTGTCCTTGTCTCTCTAGGTGGTTTCTTCTATCTCAGCTCTGCTGTCAATCCTTTGATCTACAACCTTCTCTCCAGACGCTTTCGTTCTGCATTCAGAAATTTCCTTCCACCTCTTTTCAAACACTGGACTCCTAAACTCCCAGTCCAGGTCTTGGTCCCCCAGAAAAGCACCTTGATCCTGGCCGGCCGTACCCGCAAGGACTCCACAGAAGAAGGCAGTCCCTCTTTTCCCCATCGCACCTCTGTCTGCAGTTCTCATTTCTCTACAGTATTGTGATTTTGTACAGTTGACTGGTCAGTTGCGATCCTTTGGAGATTACAATATTTGAATGTGTTAGCAGGGAATGGGTTACTGTGCAGCATAAAAGTTATACTGTCCCTAGGGAAGACCTCAGTCAGCTGGAAAGGATGAATCCTATGGCCAGACAACAGCCACATCAGTCATCACAAGGGGTAGTGACTTATTTAGAGATCAGCTTAATCATTTCATTGCTTAAGTGGATTAAAACATGTTGCTCTGTGCATGCAAATCATGTTAAGCAACTTGTGGTTTTCTGTACTTTCCTTGTAGCTGTCTGAAAGTACAAGCAAACAAACGATGTATGCTGTTCAGTGTATGCCATGTAAAAAATTTTAAGAGTGACATTTCACATTCTACTTTTGGTCCTGAGATAATTGAACAGAAAGTAAAACATGCAAGCACAAAAAATTATTTGTAGTCTTTAAAACATCTTATACATAGGTTCCTAAATTTACAATTACAAACCCCCAATGGATTGCCCAAAATGTCTCATAATCCCTTCTCTAAATTGTCAAAATCATCACCATCAGCAGTCCTTTAAGGTACCAGTATGACTTCAAAAGATGTCAATAGTTTGGTTTTAGGACCACTTCACATGTGGTATGCTGTGCATTAAGGAGGAACGCTACTCATCTACACTCTAGTGAGGCAAGATCAGTGAGCTTCCCTGCTGGTGTCAACACCTTCTCATCAGTTTACTTTGGGATTGGGATCTTTGACCATCTTGATTGACCAGGCGGGATGACTTCACTTGAGTCACCCAATCACTTGAATGACAATGGGTTCCATTCAGGCTGTTTCTTCAGCTTTAAGATCGGCAGTAAAATATCTAGCGGTTTTCAAACGTTTATTTGCAATTCACAAAAAAATGCCACTAAAACACCACGTGAGCTGTTTTTATAAAGTGATGCAATATTTAAGTAGTGAAAGCTTGCGGTGTTTTAAATAGCTGTTTTTTAAGGAGAGAATTGCTATGGCACCAACCATGACTCATCTGCTGACAGCTGAATTCTTCACTGACAGCAGAATGTAAACAAAGAATTGGCAGCATTTAAAAATGGATTTCGAAGGGAACAGTGCGCCAATTAAAAAAAAAATGGTGTGAGGTCCCCATCAAAATCCAAACCAGGCTCCTATTCGAGCATGAAACCCGGCAGGCCTGGGAAAAGGGTGATGAGCGAGCACCCCCCCCCCTCCTGAATCATACTAGGCCACATGGCTTCAACATGGAGGGAGATACTTTGGGAGATACTTTGGGAGAGAGGGACTTCCCTCCCAAAGCACCTTTTACCAATGTTGATGAGGACAAGGGCCTCTTCCCTACAACCCTGGCATGGTGACTTATACGAATCTGGAAGACCCTCTAACAAGAGGGGCCTAGATCCTGGCCTCCCCATGTGAATGGGTACGGTCCTTTATTCAAACTCCCTTCTTAAAAAACTGTTTCAACCATCCTCCCATAAATAGATTCCTCTCTAGCTGTGACACCCTATGCCCCTGTCATTTGCTTTGCTTCCTACATATTCAGACCTGAACTTTGTGTTTCTCCTTCTATATGCTGTTCTTTATAGTATATTTCTAAGAGCACACAGTATCTGTTACACACAAATATGATATAAGAAGCACACAACTTCTCGTCTCACACTCCCAAAACTTTTATTTTCACTCCCACCATTACCATACTTATTTGACTTTATCAGTGCTTATTGCATGTACTGCACCATATTACCTTGCCTTGGTTACCAGTACTTCTGCTCCATTGTCATTTTTACGTTTAAAACTTAAAAAGAAATACATTGAATTAAAAACAGCAACACACGGTAATAGAGAGATTTTTGCATTCAAAATATGGAATTAAGTTACTGACAATGTTACTTGTAAGTCATCTGACCCATCATGATTTCTTCACTTTGATTTCAGGTTCATAAATGCAGGAAATCCTGTTTAAATTACTCATAGATTTGACACCTTAATCATCTTATTTACCTTATGCCTCAAGAGATATTGACACCCCCAGTTAAAGTGATTGTAAATAAAATAAAAAAAAGCCGGCAGAGATGCTACAGACACCACACTGGATCGAATGAGGACTCAGGGAAGTACAAGAGGGGGTATACTGCTACTTAAACATTTGTTTTACCTTAATGCAGGTAAAAATTGTTTACGCTTTAGAACCACTTTAACCCCGGAAGATTTGGCTGCTCAATGACCAGGCCATTTTTTTGTAATATGGCACTGCGTCGCTTTAACTGACAATTGCACGGTCGTGCGACGTTGTACCCAAACAAAATTGACGTCCTTTTTTTCTCTGTGGTTTTTATGTTTGCACTATAAGCAAAAAAAGTGTGTCTATTTTGTAAAAAACACAATATTTTGTACTTTTTGCTATAATAAATATCCCCATTTTTTTTATAAAAAAGGACATTATCTCCTCAGGCCAATATGTATTCTTATACATATTTTTGGTAATAAAAATCACAATAAACATACATTGATTGGTTTGCACACAAGTTATAGCATCTAAAAAATGGGGATAGCATTATGGCATTTTTTTCTAGTAATGGCTGTGATTTTTATCGGTACTGCGACATTATGGCGTACACATCGGACACTTGACACATATTTGGGACCATTGCCATTTATACAGCGATTAATGCTATAAAAAATGCACTGATTACTTTGTAAATGTCAGTGGCAGGCAAGGGGTTAACTGTTTTCCCCAGTGTGTGTTCTAATTGTGGTGGGAGGGGACTCACTATAGGAGATTACAGATCATGGTTCCCAGCTTATAGGAACTCATGATCTGCATCTCCTCTCCTCACAGAACATGGATGTGTGTGTTTACACACACACGTCCCTTTTCTGCATCTCGTGCCCGCGACCGCTCATGGGCAGTAGTCATCGCGACCGCCGGTCACGAGCATCAGCACCCCGCAGTGCAGCGGGCGCGGGCGCACTCCCGCTATCCCACTTAAAGAGACTGACGTATAATGACGGCGGCAGGTCGGCAAGTGGTTAAAGAACCCTGTTCTAGAAAATTGACAAACTTTAAAATTCATTGCTTTTTTCTTTTGTTGTTACAATTTTACATTTTAGGCTGTGAATATTCAAACTAGTATGAAAAGTACTGATCTGTGTGTCCTTTAAAATATTTTTAATTGTGTTTTTACAAAAGTGCGGTGTTACATGACTGTAAATTTAAGTCATTTATTCTCCCATAGCATTTTATTTTGTTACATGGCTTATGCTAGGAATAAAAGTCTGCATACAAATAAAGTATCTATGGTAAATAAAGATCTAACATATGTAGTTATCAGTGCCCTTAGTGTATTGTCTTATTTATTTGTACAGAATGTATTATAAATGCCCCTGTGTGCAATAACTCATCAATTCATCAATACAACATATTATTACTAACTGGAGAGCAGTAACAAATTTACATCCAGCGTAGAAACTTTATAGAACTCTTCAGTCCTAGAGTTGTCTTGTGCCTTGTACACGTGAGTGGAATTTCCGACGGAAAAAGTTAGACGGAAGCTTTTCATTGGATATTCCATCCGTGTGTATGCCCCATCTGACTTATTACATCGGAAATTCCGACGGAATTAGATAGAGATTTTTCAGATGAAAAAATTTCTAGCGGAATTTTCGTTTGTCTGAATGCAATTCCGACGGACTAAAAACCATGCATGCTCAGAATCAAGTCGACACATGCTCGGAAGCATTGAACTTAATTTTTCTTGGCTTGTCGCAGTGTTGTACGTCACCGCGTTTTTGACGGTCGGAATTTGGTGTGACCGCGTGTATGCAAGACAGCTTGAGAAGAATTCCGTCGAAAAAAAACGTCTGAGTTTATTCCGACGGGAAAACCGGTCGTGTGTACAGTGCATTGTAGTCCTATCATTGTATCTTTCATTTTCTTGGTATTATTTACCATTCAAACGGTTGGTCTATTAAAAAGTAATATTTTAGTTGTATGTCAATCCCTTGTTTGTTTATGACTTTGATACTCTAAAGCAGCCTTTTTCAAACCAGGATACCCAGGCACCCTGGGGTGCCTAGAGATTTCTTTAGATATGCCTTGGCAAAATACCATAAATTGCATAGATTGTACACAAGACGGTGGATGGATGAAACCTGCCTTTTAGTTACATACAGCCACAGGTTTTCATTGTACACCATTACAATCTTCTAGCTGTTGACCTGAAGGACCAATGACATCATTAATTGATATGGAGGATGTCAGTTGCCTTCATATCATCCTTGTTTGACCCTCCCTTGCCTCTCTCCATCTGCTTTGGGGCATCATTAGCTAAGTGATGGAGAAAAACTGAGGGAAAAGAAAAACATTTGAATACTAGTTAGTACCAGTTTGCAAAAGTGTATTTCCTTTGGAAGAATAAATCCCCTCTAACATTGGGTATCCTACATGTATTGATGGTGCTGCATTATGTAAAAGTATTAGAATTGTTTTTACATTTTAGAATGGGGTGCCTCAAGATTGTCCACAATTTTAAAGGGTGCCTTGACTGGAAAACGGTTGAGAAACACTGCTTTAAAGCAGTGCTGGTCAACTCCTTTGATATAGGGGGATTCAAGTGTGATCCCTGACATCACCAAATTCAATAATATTGAATGTATTGTTATAGAAATCTGTCAGGGACTGCAGGCATGTGACAAGAGATGTCTTAGACTATGTACATTCTATAAGAGATGGTCAGAGACTGCACACATACTATAATAGTTGTTGGAGACTGGGGACATGCTCCCAGAGATGATTAATAACTTGAGACATTACATGAGACTTGGGCATTACTGCTTACTGCTCCTTTATACACCACATTCCACATTTGTGTTCTCTATCAGCAAAATCCTTTAAAATCCATAAATTTACAAAAAGTGAAAATGCATAGACAGCACAGAAAATATAAGATGGTGTAAAAGAAATATATCAAGCTACATAACCATTTGAAGTCAGTCATAAGAATGTTTTTTCTTCACTGGCCTGAGTAAGCACCTAAGCATGGAAAGCACAGACTACGTCTGCAGAAGTTCCAATGGCCACACGTGAGTTCCAGAAGGGCTGCATGCAGCCCCCAGGCTGCAGATTAGGCGCCAAAGCTCTAAACCATGATATAGTATCTCACAAAAGTGAGTACACCCCTCACATTTTTGTAAATATTTTATTATATTTTTTCATGTGTCAAAACTGTGGAAATAACACTTTGCTACAATGTAAAGTAGTGAGTGTACAGTTTGTATAACAGTGTAAATTTGCTGCCCCCTCAAAATAACTCCACACACAGCCATTAATGTCTAAACCGCTGGCAACAAAAGTGAGTACACATCTAAGTGAAAATGTCCAAATTGGGCCCAAAATGTTAATACCTTGTGTGGCCACCATTATTTTCCAGCACTGCCTTAACCCTCTTGGGCATGGAGTTCACCAGAGATTCACAAGTTGCCACTGGAGTCCTCTTTCACTCCTACATGATGACAAAGCTTGTGGATGCTCCTTCACCTTCTGTTTGAGGATGCCCCACAGATGCTCAATAGGGTTTTGGTCTGGAGACATGCTTGGCCAGTACATCATCTTTACCCTCAGCTTTTTTAGCAAGGCAGTGGTCGTCTTTGAGGTGTGTTTGAGGTCTTTATCATGTTGAAATACTGCCCTGCAACCCAGTCTCTAAAGTGGGGGGATCATGCTCTGTTTCAGTATGTCACAGTACATGTTGGCATTCATGGTTCCTCAATGAACTGTAGCTCCCCAGTGCCGGCAGCACTCATGCAGCCCCAGACCCTGACACTCTGACCACCATGCTTGACTGTAGGCAAGACAGACTTGTCTTTGTACTCCTCCCTTGGTTGTTGCCACACACGCTTGACACCATCTGACCAAATAAGTTTATCTTGATCTCATCAGACCACAGGACATTATTCCAGTAATCCATGTCCTTAGTCTGCTTGTCTTCAGCAAACTGTTTGTCGACTTTCTTGTGCATCATCTTTAAATGAATGAATGAATGAAAAACGTATAAAGCGCGGCGCATGCGAACTGAATCGCTTCTGGGCGCTAGTTGTTCGTGTCTCATGACATCAAAAGAGCAGAGTTTTGATCCGTCTTCTGAAAGTCAGGTGGTTTTCCTCCAACCGAATGCTGGTTGGTAAAGCGTTCCATAGTCTAGGACCCTGAAAAGCAAACCTTCTTTCTCCTTTGGACTTGTATTTGGTTTTTGGTACCCTGACCAGATTTTGGTCGGTGGATCGCAGAACGCGATTCGAATTGTGAGGTTCTATCTTGTCGCAAAGATATTGCGGAGCCTTCCCATGGATGCACTTATGTGTCAGGCAGAGTGCTTTAAATGCAATTCTGTCTTTTACTGGCAGCCAGTGAAGGGTTCTCAACGAAGGTGAGATTGATTCCCATTTTTTTTCCCAGTCACCAGTCTGGCGGCCCTATTCTGAACGACTTGCAGACGGGAGATTTGGTACTTTGGGAGTCCGAGGTACAGGGCGTTAGCATAGTCCAGTCTGGAATTCACGATTGTTCCCACCACGACTGCTACGTCTTCTTTGGGGATAAATGGAATAAGTCTGCGTAGTAGGCGCAACAGATGGTGCGCTCCGCTGACTACTGACCCTATTTGTGCGTCCATTGTCATGAAGGTGTCGAAGATGACCCCGAGACTTTTGACTTTGGAGCTAGGGGTGATGATTTGGCCCAGAATGGGCGGGGGTGTCCAGGTTGTTGCCAGTTGACTCTTTCGGCTGGCGTGAAACATAAGGAGTTCTGTTTTTGAACTGTTGAGTTTAAGATAACTCTTAGTCTTTAGAAGAGGCTTCCTTCTGGGATGACAGCCATGCAGACCAATTTGATACAGTGTGTGGCGTATGGTCTAAGCACTGACAGGCTGACACCCCCCCCCCCCACCCCACCTCTTTAACCTCTGCAGGAATGCCGGTAGCACTCATACATCTATTTCCAAAAGACAACATCTGGATATGACACTGAGCCCATGCATTCAACTTCTTTGGTCGACCATGGCGAGACCTGTTCTGAGTGAAACCTGTCCTGTTAGGCCTCATGCACACGAGACGCTGCTAAACTCGAGTTCAGAGGCATTTGGGCATTTTTTTCAACTGCCCCTGAACACATTTAATGTTATCCTATGTGTCCATGCACACAATCACGTTTTTTGGCGTTTCAAAGCAGTTGGGTTTAGGGCCGTTTTTCCAAACCCAAAATTTTGGGTTCAGAAGCATTCAGCTTTTGCGTTTTAGACGCAAATCGCGGCAAATCGCGGCAAATCGCGGCAAATCGCGGCAAATCGCGGCAAAACGCGGTACCGGCGTTTTGCCGCAATTTCGTCTATAGGCGTTTTTAAAGGTGACCTATTTTTTTACATTAGAAATCTCAAAAATGATGGCAAATGATGAAAAACCATTAAAAAAAACATAAAAAATGTAATTGCTTGTATTGCATTGTGGACAATCCACAACTTGTGGCAGGTGACGTGGCCAGTGGACAATCCACAACTTGTGGCAGGTGACATGGCCAGGTGACGTGGCAAGTGGACAACCCACAACTTGTGGTAGGTGACGTGGCCAGGTGATGTGGCAGGTGACGTGGCCAGGTCACGTGGCCAGTGGACAATCCACAACTTGTGGCAGGTAACATGGCCAGGTCACGTGGCAAGTGTACAATCCACAACTTGTGGTAGGTGACGTGGCCAGGTGACGTGGCAGGTGATGTGGCCAGGTGACGTGGCAGGTGACGTAGCCAAGTGACATGGCAAGTGGACAATCCACAACTTGTGGCAGGTAACGTGGCCAGGTGACATGGCAGGTGACGTGGCTTGGTGACGTGGCCAGTGGACAATCCACAACTTGTGGCAGGTGACGTGGCCAGTTGACGTGGCAGTTGACGTGGCCAGTGGACAATCCACAACTTGTGGCAGGTGAAGTGGCCAGGTGATGTGGCAGGTGACGTGGCCAGGTGACATGGCAAGTGGACAATCCACAACTTGCGGCAGGTGATGTGGCCAGGTGACGTGGCCAGTGGACAATCCACAACTTGTGGCAGGTGGGGTGGCCAGGTGACATGGCAGATGACGTGGCAAGTGGACAATACACAACTTGAGGCAGGTGACGTGGCAAGTGGACAATCCACAACTTGTTGTAGGTGACGTGGCCAGGTGATGTGGCCAGGTGACGTGGCCAGTCGACAATCCACAACTTGTGGCAGGTGACGTGGCCAGTTGACGTGGCAGGTGGCGTGGCCAGTGGACAATCCACAACTTGTGGCAGGTGATGTGGCCAGGTGACGTGGCAGGTGACATAGCCAGGTGACATGGCAAGTGGACAATCCACAACTTGTGGCAGGTAACGTGGCCAGGTGACATGGCAGGTGACGTGGCTAGGTGACGTGGCCAGTGGACAATCCACAACTTGTGGCAGGTGATGTGGCCAGGTGATTTGGCAAGTGCATAATCCACTTGTGGCAGGTGACGTGGCAAGTGGACAATCCACAACTTGTGGCAGGTGTCATGGTCAGGTGACGTGGCAAGTGGACAATCCACAACTTGTGGCAGGTGACGTGGCCAGTTGATGTGGCAGGTGACGTGGCCAGTGGACAAACCACAACTTGTGGCAGGTGACGTGGCCAGGTGACGTGGCAGATGACGTGGCAAGTGGACAATTCACAACTTGGCAGGTGACGTGGCCAGTTGATGTGGCAGGTGATGTGGCCAGTGGACAATCCACAACTTGTGGCAGGTGACGTGGCCAGGTGACGTGGCCAGGTGACGTGGCAGGTGACATGGCAAGTGGACAATCCACAACTTGTGGCAGGTGACGTGGCCAGGTGACATGGCAGGTGACGTGGCCAGGTGACGTGGCCAGTGGACAATCCACAACTTGTGGCAGGTGACGTGGCCAGTTGACGTGGCAGGTGACGTGGCCAGTGGACAATCCACAACTTGTGGCAGGTGACGTGGCCAGGTGATGTGGCAGGTGACGTGGCCAGGTGACATGGCAAGTGGACAATCCACAACTTGAGGCAGGTGACGTGGCCAGGTGACGTGGCCAGTGGACAATCCACAACTTGTGGCAGGTGGGGTGGCCAGGTGACATGGCAAGTGGACAATACACAACTTGAGGCAGGTGACGTGGCCAGGTGACGTGGCAGATGACGTGGCAAGTGGACAATTCACAACTTGGCAGGTGACGTGGCCAGTGGACAATCCACAAATGTGGCAGGTGACGTGGCCAGGTGACGTGGCAGGTGACATAGCCAGGTGACGTGGCCAGTGGACAATCCACAACTTGTGGCAGGTGACGTGGCCAGGTGACGTGGCAGGTGACATAGCCAGGTGACTTGGCCAGTGGACAATCCACAACTTGTGGCAGGCGGCGTGGCCAGGTGACGTGGCAAGTGGACAATTCACAACTTGGCAGGTGACATGGCCAGTTGATGTGGCAGGTGACGTGGCCAGTGGACAATCCACAACTTGTGACAGGTGACGTGGCCAGTTGACGTGGCAGGTGGCATGGCCAGTGGACAATCCACAACTTGTGGCAGGTGACGTGGCCAGGTGACGTGGCCAGGTGACGTGGCCAGGTGACGTGGCCAGGTGACGTGGCCAGGTGACGTGGCAGGTGACATAGCCAGGTGACGTGGACAGTGGACAATCCACAACTTGTGGCAGGTGGCGTGGCCAGGTGATGTGGCAAGTGGACAATTCACAACTTGGCAGGTGATGTGGCCAGTTGATTTGGCAGGTGACGTGGCCTGTGGACAATCCACAACTTGTGGCAGGTGACGTGGCCAGGTGACGTGGCAGGTGATGTGGCCAGGTGACGTGGCCAGGTGACGTGGCAAGTGACACGCTAAATACACGTACACTGCTGCTCTCTCAGCTGCTCTGGTCTCACAAAATAGCTGAAATGGTTAAATAATATTGTTTTTTGAGCTTAGGGAGGGTCTTATGATGTTTCTTAACCAAATGCTTATAAACGCAAACGCGGTAAAACGCGGTAAAACGCGGTAAAACGCCGCGAAATTCGCGGCAAAAACGGGCGTTTTAAATGCCGGTTTTTGCGTTTGAAAACTTGTGTTTAGATGAGTTTGCATTTGCTTCTCGTGTGCATGGGGCCTTAAACTGCTGTATGGTCTTGGCCTCCATGCCACATCTTAGTTTTAGGGTCTTGCCAACCTTTTAATAGCCTAGGCCATCTTTATTTAGAGCAACAATTATTTTTTTCAGATCCTCAGTGAGTTCTTTGCCATGTAAAGTTATGCACTTGGGGGCTAAGAATATGCATGCATCATACATACTAGGGGGAGTACAACTGGGGGGATCTGTAGTGGAGAAGGATCTGGGGGTTTTAGTTGATCATAAGCTCAATAATGGCATGCAATGCCAAGCTGCGGTTTCCAAAGCGAGCAAAGTCCTTTCTTGTATTAAGAGAGGTATGGACTCCAGAGACAGAGATATAATTTTGCCCCTGTACAAATCATTAGTAAGACCTCATCTGGAATATGCAGTTCAGTTTTGGGCACCAGTTCTCAAAAAGGATATCGGAGAACTGGAGAAAGTGAAGAGAAGTGCAACCAAACTGATAAGAGGAATGGAGGAGCTCAGTTATGAGGAAAGATTAGAAGAACTAAATTTATTTACTCTTGAGAAAAGGAGAATAAGGGGGGATATGATCAACATGTACAAATATATAAGAGGTCCATACAGTGAACTTGGTGTTGAGTTATTCCCTTTACGGTCAACACTGAGGACAAGGGGGCACTCTTTACGTCTAGAGGAAAAAAGATTTCACCTCCAAATACGGAAAGGTTTTTTCACAGTAAGAGCTGTGAAAATGTGGAACAGACTCCCTCCAGAGGTGGTTCTGGCCAGCTCAGTAGATTGCTTTAAGAAAGGCCTGGATTCTTTCCTAAATGTACAGAATATAACTGAGTACTAAGATTTGTAGGTAAAGTTGATCCAGGGTAAATCCGATTGCCTCTCGGGGGATCAGGAAGGAATTTTTTCCCCTGCTGTAGCAAATTGGATCATGCTCTGCTGGGGTTTTTTGCCTTCCTCTGGATCAACTGTGGGTATGGAGTTGGGTGTATAGGATTGTACTGTGTTTTTTATTTTGTTTTTTATTTTTTGTGGTTGAACTGGATGGACTTGTGTCTTTTTTCGACCTGATTAACTATGTAACTATGTAACTATGAGGTGCCATGTTGAACTTCCAGTGACCAGTATGAGAGAGAGAGAGAGTGGTAACACCAAATTTAGCACACCTGCTCCCCATTCACACCTGGTACCTTGTAACATTAATACCTCACTTTTGTTGCCAGCGGTTTAGACATTAATGGCTGTGTGTTGAGGTATTTTGAAGGGACAGCAAATTGACACTGTTATACAAGCTGTACACTCACTACATTACATTGTAGCAAAGAGTAATTTCTTCAGTGTTGTCACATGAAAAGATGTAATAAAATATTTACAAAAATGTAAAGGGTGTACTCACTTTTGTGAGGTACTGCATTTCTTCTTTCCAAACCCTCTTGTTGCACTCTGCTTAATCAGAAATCCTACAGAGAGAGTGGAAACACCTCATAATGGCAATAGCATGTATGCTTTCCTAGGTACTCAAAGGCTGTCCCAGGTACTCATTTCCCAATAAATTCACTAAGAATTAAATACCGTTTGAGTATGTGCATTAAAATAACTCAGCAGTATTTATTTTAGGAACATGCAAAAATGGTTCCAGAATGGTTTGAGCAACACATCAATGAGTGGTTGACTTGGCCTCTAAATTCTCCAGATCTCAATCCTATCGAGCATTTGTGGGATGTGCTGGAAAAACAAGCCTAAGACCGTGTACACACCATCACTTTATGTGATGAAAAAAAACGACACTTTCTGTGAAGTAAAAAACGACGTTTTTGAAACTTCAATTTTCAAAGACGAAGTTGCCTACACACCATCGTTTTCTCACAATGATCTTGCAAAATGAGGTTACGTTCCACCACGTTTTACCATTGAAGCTTGCTTCATAAGTAGCTTCTGGGCATGCGTGGATGAAAAAACGTCTTAGAAAACGATGTTTTTTGCTACACACGGTCAATTTCTGTGAAGTAAAAAGTGCACTTTTGAAAAACGACACATAAAATTGAAGCATGCTTCAATTTTTTTTGGTCGTTTTTTACAAGACATAAAACAACGTTTTCCCCCACACACAGTCAATTAAAGTGACGTTTTTAAAAACGTCATTTTTTTTCATCACATAAAGTGATGGTGTGTACGCGGCATGATTCATAGATGCCCCACCTCGCAACTTACAGGACTTAAATAATCTGCTACTGATGGCTTAGTGCCAGATGCCACAGCATATCTTCAGAGGCCCATGCGTTGATGGGTCAGGGTAGGTTTTGTTGGCAAAAGGGGGACCTTCTCAATATTAGATGAATGGTCATGACCACCCACCCAAAGTTATGGTTGATTAGTATATATGTTACATCAATACAGTTCCAATTTGTACCACAAACTGCTATCACTCAATGTATTTGTTAATCTCTGGCTTGAAATATGAACATTGCATATCCCTCTATAGTATGTACCTGTCTCAGTTCAGAGCACATTACTCTGCTATCTGCATGAGTCACTTTTGATACTTTTTACTTCTTGGTGTCAGGAAAACTTAAAGAGGGGAGGGAGCGCCAGCACACGGCATGTGATTGACAGCCTCAGTTCTGTTCCTGTGTGCTGTGTGGGGGGTGTCCCTTTCCTCCAATCAGCTCTTAATTCTCCTCATTGCGTGTAACTTCAGCTCCCTACTTTAAGAAATCTCAAACAAGCTGTATAAATTTGGACTTTGAACGGTTGTAGATAAGACTGCAGATAATCAGGTACAACTTATGTAGGAGGCTTAGTTCTACATCCACTTTAATAACCAAACAAAAATACATTTTCAAGCAGTAAGCATGGTAGCAGCATAGTATTTAAGGTCCAACTTCACCTTTTATTAAAAAAAAAATCATTGGCAAGCAGGTAAAAATACAAAAATAAAGCAACTTCCACTGCAATACACAGCCCCTGAACTGTCACCTGAAAATTCTCAGCTCTAACCTCCCCATTGTGCTCATTCTCTTTTAGGTTGGGGCTGAGCATCATTCAATTTAATTTCTGTCATGAATTGTCATGGACACAATCCCTAAGGGAGCATTGGTATGCTGCTGATATCATCACATACATCATCATCTGAGTGCTGAGAATGGATCCTTCATTGCCTCCAAAGGAGAAAAGATCAATTAATACCTTGATTTTTATAAAAAGGGAGAAGGGGGGACTTCGGGCAGGGAGAGGGCGGAACACAAAACTTAAAGTCAGGCTTTAGTCCTGTGCCCCCATGGGAAGTGATGCAGAGTAGATAAGGGTGGATTGGGGGCATCAGTATATGATATGGAGGTTTAAAGTGACTGTTGCTAAAATTAAAAACTTTTAAAAATGTGCCCCATAAAAATAAAATTGTTAATACTCAACTCTTCCACTGCCAAACACTGCTGTAGAAAAAATATAAAAAAACACTTAGAAACTCCTGAATCGGACACTTGTTGCATACCTCTCAACCTTCTGAAATGGTAATGGTGGACACCTGTTCACAGTATGTATGCAAAAAACACGTACCTGCCATAAACACAGTTACACAGACCTCAAAGGTCTATTACACAGAAATGGATTAGCTAAACTTCACAAGTGCATTTTTTACCTTTCTTTTCTTTTATACTGACTTTTTACAATTTGCCGACCAGCAGCCGCAGTTTTACTGCGGCAGGGTGGTTCAGCTGGGCAAATCGACGTTACCTTACGTTGCTTCCCATTGTGGCCACTAGGGGCGCGCTGCCAGAGGCAAGTATACATGCCCGCTGCTCGGTTCCCAGAGCCGATAAGAGTGCCCGGCGGGTGCGATGACTGCGGGGCACCCATGATTGCTCGTGGAAGAACTGGAATCTGTGTGTGTAAACGGTTCTTTCAGGGGAAAAATTACTGATCGTGTGTTCGGCGATCTGTCATCTCCCCTAGTAAGTTCCATCTCCCTTCAGTTAAAACACAGTGAGGGAACACAGTTAACCCCTTGATCGTCCCCTAGTGTTAACCCCTTCCCTGGCAGTGAAATTTTTACAGTAATCTGTGCATTTTTATAGCACTGATCGCTGTAAAATTGTCAATGGTCCCAAAAATGTGTCAAAAGTGTCCGATGTGTTGAACATAATGTCGCAGTCCTGATAAAAATTGCAGATCATGGGAGGCGTGGCTTGCCGGCATCACAGATGGTTGCCTGAACTGAAAACTCTGCACAGAACCCAGCAAATAGCGGCTCCACAGCGCGAGGAATGTGACAAAAAACACCCGATCACCCCCTTAGTGGGTCTCTTAGCAACCAGGCACAATGCCGAAAAGGAGAAAACAGATAAATATGCCTCAGAAGCTGACAAACTTCTCACTGGCCGAAGATGGTGCCGGCTTCTCACACAGCACTGCAGCTCAGTTCTCTGCTTACGCTGGCGGTGGCGGACTAAAGTGCCCAGGACTTCCCACACTGGCTAACTGTGAGTACTCTCCACCCCGCTCAACTTCCTAAACCTCTCCAGTCAAATCCAAGCCCAGGAAGAGAAGATGACATCCCAGGACAGGGCCCCAGGACCCTTCTTCTTGCCACTTCCTAACATCCAGCATCCCTCAGCCTTTGACAACTTCCCTGCCTCAGACCAGCCCTATTCTGAACAAACAATGAAGAACATGCTTATGTCCCTTAAGCAGGCATTGTACTCAGACCTCTCAGCTGCAGTGTCCTCGCTGGCTACTGTAGTACATCAGCAGGATCAGCGTCTTCACTATGTTGAAAACAAAATGTCAGCCCTCCTCACTGCCCAAAATGATATAGTGGATGTATGCACTGAACATGAGGATGAGATGCAGACAATCAACCTTAAACTTGCATACCTTTAAGATCGTTCCCGCAGGAACAATATTAAATTCCACAACATACCCAAATCGGTTCAACAACCCGAACTGGTGTGATTCCTGCAATCCCTAATGCGAGCGCTAGTACCAGACCTGTCTGACAGGCGTCTGGAAATTGATAGAGCCCATAGGCTACCAAAACCACCTCATCTCCCAGCATTGAAATCTAGGGATGTATTAGCGCGCATACATTTCTATAACGCAAAAGAGAGGGTGATGTTTGCCGCCAAGCAAAGCTCAAACCTCCCTGACCCCTTCTCTGCCAATGGGCTATATACTGACCTCTCCAAGGCCTCAATGGAGAATCGTCGACAACTGTCCATGATCACGAAAGCACTCCGAAACCACCATATACCCCACCAAGCTGATGATCACGTTCCAGGGTAAAACCCATATACCCACACTCCAGGCTGGCCTACAACTTCTGAGGCTCTGGCGCATAATTCCTGAGGAAAACCCAAGATCACCTCCTTCTCCTCCTTCCCTTCAAGATGCCTGATATATCCCATCCGCACATGACCCAAACCTGTTCATAGCCGGGTTGCAGCAGATCACTGTCTCTTCAAAGCCTTCCTTTTAATCCACTGGCTCCGAGTTCTGGGACGCCACTCGAGGAAATCCCCCCTGTTCCCCACCAGCCTCCAACTGAACCTTGATCTTGCCTCACCAACTCACTTTTCTACTGAATGGACTGATCCGATCACCCTAGACCACACTCTTCTGAAAATTACCACTCCTATCAAGTGCTTTTAAACTAAGGACTAGTAGGTTGGGCTTTAAAGGCACACGGTACAAAATGGTATGAAAAACTAGAAAAGGTTTTTATTCTTGATATAGAAATATCATAATTAAGTGCTTTCCCACACTTACCACCATTGACTTGCCATACAGAGACATTCCAACTTTCTTAAAATGCAGATAAAGCTGACCTCCCTGAATGTGAAGGGACTGAACAGCCTGCACAAAAGAGCTAACCTACAAAGGGAAATAACCAAACACAATGCGGACATTGTATTCATACAGGAGACTCACTTCACAGAATCAAAAACCCAGAAGTTCAAACTCAAGGGGTAAAGCACTGTCTATCTCGCCTCGGGCCCAAAGAAGAAGAATGGAGTATTGATGGCTATCTGAGATACCTTTCAGTTCCAACACCACCACACCTATCCGATACCTAATAACCATTTGCACCATTGCACAAACCAACTACACCCTGGTCAATATATACGGTCCAAACTCCAGACAATTCCACTTTTTTCGACACCTCTACAAGAAGGTTGATAGCCTGCAACAAGAAAATGTACTAATGGGTGGTGACCTCAATATTATTGGCGATCCCCATATACACACCTCCACTAACAAAGGTCAACACCGGCCGACTCTGAACCCACTACTCCACGACCTGGATCTCTTTGTTGTATGGAGATCACAGCATGGCTCACAGTGAGACTACACATACTTTTCAACACCTATTCCCACATTGTTTCCTTCCTAGTGGATAAATGGACCCTTCAAAACGCATCGCTATCTGACATCGGTCTCATTTCATGATCAGACCAGGCCCCTATTTCCATAACCCTAGAAGACCTACGGCCTGGTCCACCGAGACTATGGAGACTAGACTCCACCTTGCTAGATGACCCCAAAGTCCAATGAGAAATTGAAACTGAGCACCAATCCTTTTTTGAACTGAACAAACTGCCTGATACTGACAAATTTACGCTCTGGTCAACTTACAAAGCTTACCTCCGAGGAATTTTCATAAAGCTGAGTAGGAGTGAGAGGACACAACAGATTGACAAGGTTATGTCCCTAATATCCTCCATAGAAAAACTAAACAAATCCTTTCCCTCTCACGCGCAAGCTTGCCAAAGTTATTGCCAACAGATTGATGATGTTTCTTCCTGAGTTAGTATACCCGGACCAGGTTGGGTTCGTCCCAGGTAGGCAGGCCCCAGACGCAAACAGAAGAGTGCTCAACCTCATCCAACATGCTGCACACTCTCAAACGCCTTCTCTGCTACTATCCCTTGACACAGAGAAGGCACTTGATAGAGTCCACTGAACATTTCTTCAAGCGGTGCTGACTAAATTTGGTATTTGGTTCCAAGATGTAATTCTCTCCTTATACTCCATCCCATCAGTTAAGGTACTCACAGGAGGAACCCCATCCATCCCTTTTAAGATTTCTAATGGTACACGACAGGGATGCCCCCTATCCCCGCTCATCTTTGCCCTCCTAATGGAACCTTTGGCCATTCCCTGCAATGGCATGGACCACAATATTTGCCTATTTGCAGACGATGTGGCTTTGATGGTCACTAACCCCGCCCAGTCCCTGCTAGCAATACAAGACACCCTCCACCAGTTTAGCTCTGTATCTTACTACGAACTAAATACCACAAAATCATTCCCATACATCTCCCGCCACAAATGGCTGCCCAGCTGAAATCCAACAAACCCTACATGTGGGCGAATACATTGCCCATAACCCAAAATGACTGATTGACTTAAACTACCTAATATTTTCTCGAAATGTACCCACCCTACTGAAATCACTACGCAGCACAGGCCTCTCTACACTAGGCCGTATTTACACTAGGCTGTATTACTACCTAAGCTCCTACACTTATTTTGTACACTTATCCTGTTCTTTCCTCTCTCCATCCTTGCCTCTATTTAGAGACAACTAACTAAATGTATTTGGAACTCTAAACCACCTAGGTGTGCTGGTTACATACTCACTAAGCCCCACCAAAATGGCGGAGTGGGAGTGCCCCATATCGGCAACTACTACTACGCCTCTATACTGGACCAACTTTACATTTGGTGGCATATCATACATCCAAAAAAATATGGTCCACCATGGAAGCCTCATACTCACAGCCTGCTACCCTATCAGACCACCTCTTGCTAACGACAGCTGGGTACTCTCCAACCTGCAGAAAATTAGCCCCAAAATTCCAGCCTCAATATTGACCTGGAGAAAACTTCTTAATGTATATCCCCAAAACTCACCTAGTAGGTCACTACCAATACCACTAAGAGCCCTGTCTTCCTGCATCCCTGATTTGAACCTCTCCCAGTGCCACTCCGCAGTTATGTTAACCATTGGCGACATGATAAACCAAGATCAGCTGCACACATTTAAATCTCTCCAAGATAAAGTCAAACTTCCAAGTTCAGAAGCTTTCACTTACACAAGAATCTCCCACTTTCTATATGCATCTAAACTGCCCTCCACGGTAAATATCCCAGTACCGATATACCAATACTACTCCTCTACCCCCTGCCCCAGCAGAGGTACTCATGCCTTAGTGACACCCGACCCTGCTCCCAGGTACACTCCCTGATGAAGTGGGCTAAAGAATTGAATGTCCCCTTCATCCAGTGGCAATGGACATTAACAGAACCCTTCAAAGCGTCTCACTGTTCCAACCACTGGGAATTCTACAAAAAGACCATTCACAAATGGCATTTAATGCCTTATCGACTATCTAAGATGTACCCATCCTGCTGGAGAAACTGCGGCAACTTCACTAAAGGCATTCTTCTCCTTAGTTTTTACAAAGGAAAAGAAGGGGTATAATAAACACAACTGTATTGTTAGTAAGACAACACAGAATGTACTAACAGTGTGGCTAATAGAAGCCAGTGTCCAAAAAAGACTTGAAAAACTTACATAAAAAAATCACCAGAACCAAATGGCTTACACCTGAGAGTCCTCAAAGAATTTTGCCAGATTATAGCCAGACCATTATTCCTATTTTTTAAGGACAGCTTACTGACCTTGAATGGTACCAGCCAATGTGATACTAATACAGTATTTTAAAAATGGCCAAGATAGTTCCCCACCTGTGAACTACAGACAACTCAGTCTAACATCAATAGTATGTAAATTATTAGAGGGGATGATAAGAGACTATATCGCAGAATTTGTTTATGAAAACAGTATCTTTAGTAGTAATCATCATGGATTTATGAGAGATTTTTCTTGTCCAATCTGTTAACAGAAAGGCCTGTGGACATGGTGTATCTGGATTTTGCCAAAGCATTTTATTTGAGAACCCTTGGGGGAATCCAGAATGGAAACATTTTTGGGGGGTCCTAGTAGATCACAAGCTTAGAATAGCATGCAATGCCAAGCTGTATCAAGCAAAGCTAGCAGACTATTAATGTGCAGTAAAAATGGTATTTACTCAAGAAATAAAACTATACTTCTAGCACTTTACAAAACTCCAATTATCAGGGCTGTCTCCTAATCCTGTGCCCCCCTGTGTGTTTGATTTTTTTTTTTTTAAATGCAGTATATACCCAATTTCAGAGCACCTTTTGGCACTCATGTGACCAGCTGGCTCTCTCCTCCCCTCCCGACTGATGTCAGCGGGGGGATCTCGGCCCTGCCCTGTGCAGCTGTCAGGCGGGAAGACAAGAGAGGTGGTCAGCCATGTGAGCGCCGAGCAGCTCTATGAATTGAGGTATATACTGCATTTTTTTAATAAATTACACACACAGGAGGACACAGGATTAAGAGAAAGCACGGATAGTATAAAGATGTTAGAGTAGCTTAACAATACCTTTAACAATATCTGGGACAATTTAATCTTAAAGATGTCACTGGCTCTCTGCTCTGCCCCTTCAGTGCTTACTTGAGTGCTGGACTGTGCAGGGGTGGGAGCGGCTGGCTCTGGCTCTCAGTGGCTAAGAGACTGAGTCAGCTATTGTCTCAGGAATTTTAATGGATTCCGACCATATGTTTGCGATCTTTCCAGAGCCTGGACTGGCTCTGTGACATTAGCACACTGTGGGCTGAAAATGGGTCACAGGCGTGAAGAACGAACTGTACTTCTGTGATTCATAAGTGAAGTGAAGCCAAAAAAGCTTAAGCTATACTTCTCCTTTAAGCTTTGACAAAAAAAAGAACAGGAAGCTGATTGGTTTCTATGCAGAGCTACACCAGATTTTGCACTCTCCAGTTTTAGTAAAACAGCTCTAAAATGTTTACTAGGCTATAGTAGAAAAGAATGGAGTTCTATACAGCTAAATTAGAGTAAACCTGGTAATCCACAAAATCAGCAATAAGTAATGGCATTAGAAAACAGCAGGGATAATCAATACTGTGATAACTTCCTCTGTAAATAGTAGGCAATATTCATTTTAGAGTGTACTCTATATAAATGGCAGCAATGAAATGTAAAACATCTTATTATGGACAATGGGTAACGTTCTTGCAAAACAGCTATCTAAGTGAGCAGTTTTTAGCCCTAGTTCTTTGGCTGGCTAGCACAAGGGCCCCGTCTTTATGGTGTTGTACATAAGTACAGTCCCAGTAAAGTGAATGCTGTAAATAGTACTGCTAGTTAGATGACCAGTCCCTATGTGCTCAGTCTTTGCTAGCAGCAACAGGTTAATTGCAGCAGTGTCCTTTCACTAGTTCCAGCAATACAGCAACTTGTTGTTGCTATCTTGCTGTTCAGATGTCAGCTCACTTCTGGATCTGCCTCAACAGTTGGCCACAGACTTGTAGCAAGTTGATGTGCACACAGGCGCAGCAATGTGCATACCTCAGACTCCTTTCAGCAAATAGGAAATCCATTGGTATTCAGCCTGTGAAAATACATCTCTCTCCATCGTTTTTACCCAACTCGCATTGGGAATTGTAGTCCAACTATCCATTAACTGCCATAGTAAAGTTTCTTTCACAAACTTAATCTCCCATGATTCAGCGCTACCATCAAGTCTCTTGAGCTTCTCCTGCCTGTCAGCTCCCCCTGGTGGATGAAGTTGGGGTAGTATTTACCCATTCAGAAAGCACTGCAGCACAGTGTCCTAAATAACTTTCTTTTTTTTTTTTTACAGTATAATTCTTTTTTCAAAAGTTATTTTTTTTCAATTATAACAAAATATATATTAAATAACAAGAAAGGAAATAAACCTATGTTAGAATAGAAAAGAAGTCAAGACCAGCAGCACTGAACAAATAAATCAGATAAACCAACAGCGGCTTATATTAAATCCATAAACTAAAAATAAGGGCTAATCGGAATTATGAATTCGTTTGCCACCCTAATAACAATTATCAAATCAAAATAAGGTCATAAAGCCTTTGACATTTACCTAATTATATGGATATTACTTCAAATGTTAACCTATGGTACATTACTTTTAAATTGCTGCATTAATTCTTCCTTTGTTTTACCTTCCTTATCTACTTAAAAAAAGCTTTTCTCCTGACCCCGACACTTGGGGGGGGGGGGGGGGGCAAAATCTACTAAAAAGAGAGCTACAAAGAAAAACACACACAAAAAAGACCCCACTAACTAGCATGGATTCAAAACCTTCACAGTTTCCAACACCCTGCCTCTCCCCTCATCAAAGTTACCCCATCAAACCCATTCTGTCATTATAGATCTTCTTCTTTCCTAGCCTAGACGGAGAAGCAATCAACATACTGGAGTGTACAAGCAAAAATCATCCATGGCCACCAGTTGTCCCCGCATTCCTTTCTTTCTACCATAGAAAGACGCTGTCATATATTCCATTGTCCAAATTTCATCTATTGTAGAGAACCAATGTTTCAGAAAAGTTGTAGTAGAAGACTTCCTCAGATCTGGGATACATGCCTGAGCAGCATTCCGCATATGCCCTACCAGTGACTTTTTATAGTGATGAAGGGGGAACTCATTTAGGTGCAGGAGATAACCCAGAGGGTCCAAACCTAGGTCAACTAATGTCAATTGTTTAATCATGTTCCCCACTTCCTTCTAAAATTATGTAATTAAAGGGCACAGCCCAAAAATGTGTAGTAATGTCCCTGTCTCTTTATTGCATCACCAGCATACCTTAGGGGTTTGCGGATAAAGTTTATTAAGTCGGGCCGGAACCCTATACCACCTGACCAGTAACTTATATCCCTGTTCTTAAAAGCGTCTTTCTATAGAAGATTTGTGAGCCAGTAAGATGATCCTATTAGTTTGCGCTCTTGTAAAATAAATCTGAAGCTCAAAGGGTGTCAGTGGCCTAACATATACGGTAATTCTGCATCCGATATAGACCTTAAATAATGTGACAATTGAAAGGCAGACCAAGAGCTCAGGGGGGGGCTGTGGAAGGGTAGATAGATCTTGCATAGACCTCCAGCCCTTTCTGCCTCTAGCCAAGCACCTGGCTACAAGAGCTATCAGAACTATTCCCTTTTGCTGCTAGCAGAAGTGTCAGAGACAGTCCTAATAGCAGGGGAAATTTATGAGCAAGGTTGCAACATATTATAAAAAGAAGGAGAGTAACAGTAAGTACTCCTTTTGCAAATCTACTACAACATACTACTATTGTTCCTTCAGTGTCGAAGATGGGCACTATGGGCCAGATCCACAGACGAAGTACGCCGGCGTATCTACTGATACGCCGGCGTACTTTCAAATTTCCCACGTCGTATCGTTGTTTTGAATCCTCAAAACAAGATACGACGGCTTCTGGGTTAGAGCCGACAGGTGTACGCCTTCGTACGCCTTCGGATCTAAGATGCAATACTTCGGCGTCCGCTGGGTGCCGTTTTCCGCGTCGGGTATGCAAATTAGAGATTTAAGACGATCAACGAACGTACGCACAGCCGTCGCATTTTCTAACGTCGTCTGTAGTCGGCTTTTTCCGGCGTATAGTTAAAGTTGGTATTTTGCGGCGTATAGATAGAATTGCCATGTTAAGTATGGCCTTCGTTCCCACGTCAAAATTCGATTTTTTTTTTTGCGTAAGTCGTCCGTGAATAGGGATGGACGTAACTCACGTCTAAGTTAAAAAAATGAAGTCCTAGCGACGTCATTTAGCGCAATGCACAGCGGGAAATTTTGGGACGACACATGCGCAGTTCATTCGGCGCGGGGACGCGCTTCATTTAAATGAAACCCGCCCCCAACCCGCCCAATTTCAAATCCGCCGCCAGAAATACACTACGCCGCCGTAACTTAAGGCGCAAACTCGCTGAGGATTAGAATATACGCCAGGTAAGGTACGGCGGCGTAGTGTATCTCTGATACGCTACGCCGATGCAATTGTATGTGGATCTGGCCCAGTGTCTCTTTAAGCACCGGTTTCTCTGCGATACAGCAGTAAATATCTTCTTTGCAAGGAGCACATTTTGATAATATTCATTTTGGACACAATAATGCTTTGCACAAAACCATCTATATATTAATTATTCGTTTCTAAGTTTACACACACATTAAGTACACAATGTAATGTACTGTCCTACAAATTTTCACAAATTTAATAACATTTTAGTTTTAGTTAGAAAAAATGGATAAAGATAGTAATGACACATGTGGAAACAACACAGATTAAACTTATTTTTTATGGGAATAAACTGGCAGTTGGTCCTATGAGGTCCAGAAGGGATGCATAATAAAGAAATGCATAATGAAGCAACTTTTGATTTGCAAAAGGAACATTAGAAGTGTAAAGTACTTGCCCCTGGGGTCACTGCTGCTATTACACACAAATTAATATAGCTGATACTGCCTATCAGGGGCCTTGGTGATGGCATCAATTGTTGCCATGGGGAATAATATTGTTAGACATTCAAGGTCTACATGTATATAAAAAAAAAGAAAAACAGGATTTCAATCAACATATATACTAGATATTAATTATCATGAATAACAAAATAAAAATCATAATATTTAGCGTTTTATGTCTAACTAGTCATCTGTATTATAATTTGCCTTATGAGGAAAGCATATTATGTAATTAGCAAAAAAAAGGCTAATATTGAGACACAATGAAAAGGGAATAATGGGGCCCTCTAGAATATGACAGCGCTCACTGGATCAGTTTTCTGAGTCAGAAAAAATAATATCAGAAAAGGCCTTTTCACACTGATCGATTCTTGAGCAGTGTTTCTGTTAAAAAAAAAAGCAGAAGAAAAATGCATCCCTTTAAATCCAAGGAAATCTTCACACTGGACAATTGCATTTCAATTGTAGATTAAAAGTCCTGCTTGCTGCGTTTTGGTGCACTTTTCAAAACCACACTAAAAACAAAGGGCCTAATCCTCAAAAGAGATACTCCGGCGTAAGCCGTCGTATCTCTGGTTCTAACTTTGGAACTGATCCTCAGAAGCAGTTTTCCAAAGTTAGGCAGAAGATCCGACATCTGTAAGGGACTTACACTGCCGGATCTTAGGATGCAGTACCGCATCCGCCACTGGGGGCATTTCGAGTCGAAATGCCTCTTCTGGTATGCAAATTAGCACTTAGGGCGATCCACAAAGCTTTTCAGCTTCGTTTTTTCGCCGTAAGTTTTAGTTTGCCAAGTGTAAAATTAGGGCTGCTTTTACATGGTCTAAAGTTAGTAACACCATGTAAAAGCACATTCAAGCGACGGCATTTGGTATGCATTCCCGAGGGAGAACTCCACGGCAATTTGTAAAATCCAAACCGGCATGGGTTCCCCCCCAGGAGCATACCAGGCCCTTAGGTCTGGTATGGGTTGTAAGGAGACCCCCCCTCCGCCGAAAAATCGACGTAGGGGGTCCCCCTACAATCCATACCAGACCCGTATCCAAAGCACGCTACCCGGCCGGCCAGGAATGGGAGTGGGGACGAGCGAGCGCCCCCCCCCCCCTCCTGAGCCGTGCCAGGCCGCATGCCCTCAACATGGGGGGGTTGGGTGCTCTGGGGCAGGGGGGCGCACTGCCCCACAATCATACATCATTCACAAACATAAAACAAATCATAATCACAGAAAAGAAAATACCAAAAAAAAACACTGAAAACAAAAATACACAAAAAATCAACGTCGTTGGCGTGACCCACGCCTGGGCCGGCGACGGCCACGGACCCTCAGGGGAGACTCATGGGGGGGGAATCAGGGGAAGGAGGAGCCTCCCCTGGTCTCTGCCCACCTGCCGGCCTGCCCTCCAAGGCCACAGCTATCCTGGTGAGGCCAACATTGAGGGCTGCTGTATTGGCCTGGACAGCCTGGGTCAGGCCACGCACATCCTGACCCACACCTGCTATGGCGGTCTGCAGGTCGTTAAAGCAGTTTATGTAAGCCAGTGAGTTGCAACTCATGTCCTGTACTGAGTCCTTTATGGAGGTCAGGCTTTCCTCCGTCTGGGCCAAAGTCTGGGTGACCTGACCCAGATGGCGGGTCTGAAGGGCCTGGTCCCTCCGCAGATTTGCAGGCAGAAAGTCTGCCACCCCCTGGTCTTGTGGGTGGCCTTTCTGCCTCCAGATGAGGCTTGTGGCCTGGGAGAAGGGGAGACCCCTGGGGGGGAAAGCCCTGTTGGGGGAGGGGTGGGAGGGGCTAGCCCTGATGGAGGCCTGACTGCTGCCAGCCACAGGGGGAGCCTCCTCCAAATGGAGAAGTACCTCATTGGCACTGGTGACCTCCTCCCCCTCAACCTCCTCCTCCTCCTCCTTATCCTCCTCATAAGGTGAGCTGTGGCCACTCCCCTCCCCTGAGGACTCCTGGCTTTCCTGGGTGTCTTCCTCAGACTGATGTCCGGGGGATGGTGCAGATTGGGCAGATGGCCCCGCACCCTCCTGCCCATCTGTGGATGACACAAAACATACACAGGTTGGAGGATCCACACACTTGTCACATATTCCCTCCCCCCCCCCACACATGCTACTCACCAGATGGAAAAAAAAACTTGCCTGTCCTCACGGCCTCCTCGGAGTCAAAGCCAGGCAGGCCCTCCACTTGCTCCCTGTGGAAGCACTGGGCCACTGCACGCTCCTCAGCAGTCAGCCTGATGGTGCAAGGTGGTCCCCCTCCAGTGCCCCTGGCATGTGCTGTAATCCTGGCCATCTTCCCACAGACCACGCGGTGGAGGTCATTTTTTTTTTTTGGATCCCAGTGAGGCTCCGGGTCTCCCCCCCCAACGCATTGACATTGTCGGTGATTTCCTGCAGAATCTCCCTCCTCCTGGCGGGGGTGGTGTCCCGGCTCTCAGGGCCATGCAAAAACTGCCCATGTAGGGCAATGGCCCTGGCAATAATCTCCTTCTCCCACACAAAGAAGTTCAACTTCCTCTTCTTTGGTGCCATCTCAGCAACAAACACTCAGCACAAACAGACACAAAAAACAGACAGCAAAAACAGACACCAAAAACAGACACAAAAAACAGACACCAAAAACAGACACAAAAAACAGACACAAAAAACAAACGGCAAATACAATCTCCAAAACACTCTCCAATAAGACTTTCCAATAACACTCAGACACAAACCAACACACACCAACGGACAACATAACAAAAGCACCTTGCTTCAGGAAGGGAAACACATGGATGTACATTTGCAATGGAAGGGTGTATGTCTGGGCCTATTTATGCACTGGGCGTATCTCACTAAGTACGCCGGGCCTAGTTCCTATCTCACTGATTGCGCCGGGCCGAGTCCTGAGCATGCGCAGTGAGGCGCAGAATCATTCGCGCATGCGCAGTCCGGCCGGCCCTTCATTTGCATAGGGTCACGGCTCATTTAAATGGAGCACGCCCACTTCCTTCCCACTTTCAATTACCCCGCCTTACGCCTCGTGATTTACGTTACGTTGGCGCATATTTGGACGCAATGAAAACACAACACTGAAGAAATTACACTTTGCTACAATTTAAAGTAGTGAATGCACAGCTTGTATAAGGGCCCTTTCACACGGGGCGGATCAGTAAAGATCCGCCCCGTGAACCTCCGTTTGCTCAGCGGGGATCGTTCTACTGATCCCCGCTGAGCTGGTGGATGACAAGGCGGTCTATGGGGGGAACGGACTGTATGTCTGTGTTCATCCGATCCGCAGATGGAAGGAAAAATAGGGTTTTGCTCTGTCTGCAGAATCGGAGGAATGCGGAGGCGGGCGAGATCGGGTGTCAGCGGATGTTCAATCGTTGACATCCGCGATCTCATAGGGACTTGAGATCCCTTTTTTATACGCACAAAAGCGGACATACGGTCTGCAAGTGTGAAAGGGGTCTTACAGTGTAAATATGTTGTCCCCTCAAAATAACTCAACACACAGCCATTATTGTCTAAACCGCTGGCAACAAAACTGAGTACACCCCTTAGTGAAAATGTCCAAATTGGGTCCAATTAGCCATTTTCCTTTCCCGGTGTCATGTGACTCGTTAGTGTTACAAGGTCTCAGGAGTGAATGGGGAGCACGTGTGTTAAATTTGGTGTTCTCTCTCTCACTCTCTCATACTGGTCACTGGAAGTTCAACATGGCACCTCATCGAAAAGAACTCTCTGAGGATCTGATGCTCTACATCAAGATGGCCTAGGCTATAAGAAGATTGCCAAGACCCAGAAACTGAGCTGCAGCATGGTAGCCAAGACCATACAGCAGTTTAACATGACAGGTTCCACTCAGAACAGGCCTCGCCATGGAAAATGAGTATGAGTGGCGCCAGCATTGCTGCAGAGGTTGAAGGGGTGGGAGGACAGCATGTCAGTGCTCAGACCATTAGCTGCACATTGCATAAAATTGTCCATGTCCTGTGGTCTGATGAGACCAAGATAAACTTATTTGGTTCAGATGGTGTCAAGCGTGTTTGGCGGCAACCAGGTGAGGAGTACAAAGACAAGTGTGTCTTTCCTACAGTCAATCATGGTGGTGTGAGTGTCATGTTCTGGGGCTGCATGAGTGTTTCCAGCACTGGGGAGCTACAGTTCATTGAGGGAACCATAAATGCCAACATGTACTGTGACATACTGAAGCAGAACATGATCCCCTCCCTTTGGAGACTGGGCCATAATGCAGGTGAGGAACTGGCCAAGCATGTCTCCAGACCTAAACCCAACTTAGCATCTGTGGGGCATCCTCTAACGGGAGGTGGAAGAGCGCAAGGTCTCTAACAACCACAAGCTCCGAGATGTCATCATGGACATAGCTCTTACTAACTCTTACTAAGTCCATCCACACACTATACACAGCCGCTATGTAAGCAGCCTTATATGCCGTGGGGCGTGGACTACAACTGTGTGTTAAACACCACCAGAAAGTATTTTGTGCAGTGATGATAGTAGGAATAGTTCAAAACATCATGGGTGATAATAAACTGGTTGTCTCAGTGTGCACCTTCGACCAATATAAACTTCTAAATTCCACCTCGTGAAGCACACTCCCCAAGGGGGTCAAACTCACCAGCAGCCTCCAAAGATATAGCCTTAAGATCAGTGTTTCTCAGCCAGTTTGCTCTTAATCCCACAGAGATCCAAAGGTACAGGGGCTCCAACACACGTCATTAAACACAAGAATGGTTGCACATAGTGTATTCCTGTTTATTTAAGATGAACTCCTCATACAGAACAAAGGACCTCTTAAGAGCCGGTTCACACTGGGCTCTAGACCTAGATTGCCATCTGCTCCCTGTCTATTGACCTCCTTTGGAGGCTTTAAAAATCATAGTTAGGACTGCAGCTACACAGAGTGCCTTGACGCTTGGCCTGCAGCTTCCCAGGTATTTGCAAATAACTGCAACTAAACCTCTGTTTTAATTACATACAGTTAGACAGATTAATTTGGTTTAGTGCTTGGGTTGGTATTTTTGAGCCTGGTCATTAAGGAAACAACTTTAATATTTTCCATATATATACTTAATCGCATACTGCTATAATCACATCTCATATAAAGTCTCAACCCTCCATTTTTTACACCCTTACAGGGATGGAGGCCTGTGGTGGTGCATACCACATGCCTCATACAAAGTCCCAACTCCATTTTATTTTTCTAACATTAGCTAGGGATAGAGATGTGATTTTCAGGAGTGTAACAGAGTGCCTCCACAGATCTACCACCAACAGTTAATTTATGCATTGTCATTTTTTGACTAGCTGACCCAGTTTGATGTGGTCCGCACCTAGTTTGGTGGTATTTTGGTTTGGTAGGCATGTATTGGTTTCACCCCTGTTTTTTGTCTTTCCAGTGCTCTCATTTGCCAGACCAACTATAGATAAGGGCAGGTCTAGGTTGCCATCTGCTCCCTGTCTATTGATTAGCACACCCGTGCTCCTCCTTTGGAGGCTTTAAAAATCATAGTTAGGACTGCAGCTACACAGAGTGCCTTGACGCTTGGCCTGCAGATTCCCAGGTATTTGCAAATAACTGCAACTAAACCTCTGTTTTAATTACATACAGTTAGACAGATTAATTTGGTTTAGTGCTTCTTGGGTTGGTATTTTTGAGCCTGGTCATTATGGATTTTTTTTTTATATTTTCCATATATATACTTAATCGCATACTGCTATAATCGCATCTCATATAAAGTCCCAACCCTCCATTTTTTACACCCTTACAGGGATGGAGGCCTGTGGTTGTGCATACCACATGCCTCATACAAAGTCCCAACCCCATTTTATTTTTCTAATATCTCCTAAACTTGCACTGTGTGGGAGATATTCAGAGTGCATGCAGGCGGTGACGTAACCGGCACATGCTCTCTGAAGGTATGCCATACCGTGCTGGACCTTCAGAGCCAGTGCTGTAAATGGTGACTCCCATGCACATATGCGGGAGTGATGTTGTCGCGGCCACTCATGTAGCCGGAGGCTGCATACCCTGAGGAAGACCGGGTGAAGATGAAGGCCTCTCAGCAGGCTTAGATTTAAACCAATGTAAGTACCTGAACTTGACCTAGTTTTAGCCTCTTGTAAAGCAGAGCAATAAAAAGAGGGAGAAGCAGCATGATGAGCCAGTTAGTTTTCTGCAGTGTTCATGTATTAGCATGATACATGCTGAGAGAAGAAGAGAACAGAGTGATAGAAAGAGAGCTGAGTAGGCATGTGCAATTTTTTAAGTTACGAATAGGTTTTCCGTCAATTTTCGTTATTTTAGTTGATTCGTTAACATACGAATGAACGAACGGTTTAGCGCAATTAATAACGAATAACGATATTTTCAAAATAACGAATATGAAAAACAACGAAGATACGAAAGATGAAAGAAACGAAAACATAGAAACAACGAAAATACTGAACCCCAAAAAAATAATAATTACGAAAAACAAAATGAATGAAAATGCAAACTTACTAATATTCGAAGACCGAAAAGAAAACAACCGAAATGCCGAACAAAGAATAAAAAATGAAAATCAAAACTAATGAAAAATAAATTACGAATCTTCGGAAAATGGAAATGAAAACAACGAAAATACAAAATAATGTAAATTAGCTTTCGTTAGTACTGAAATATTTCTGGACATTGACCAATAGCCACTGAGCGTTGTCCCTTTCCTCTGAAGAGGTTTGTTCTTTCTCATTACCTCCTGGCTCCTTGTTTCTTTTTCTGTGTTAGACTGCAGTGCATCTAATTTCTTGATTTGTATTATCTGACATATTTTAGTTTTTTTCTACATCAGACTTCATTCTAGACAGGGTGTGTGTGCTAACTAAGACAGTCAAGTCAATCACAGTAAAGTACGAATTACAAAATTACCACAAGTAGTGTGTCGAATAAACGTAAAATGTATTCTAACAGAATTATGAATGCAATAAAATCTACAAAAGTACGTTTTTACAATCAAAGAAAAATTAGACACAAAAATACGAATGATCATAAAGCAACGAAAATATATTTCTTACGAAAATACGAATGCGGCATGATGGAAAATATAATGTAAATACGAATAGCAAAACAACGAAAATTAAACTTACGTAAAAACGAAGAAACAAATAAAATCATTTTAAAAATACGAACGCGGCAGAATACAAAATATAACGAAAATACGAATCTCGATTCAACGAAAAATAAACTAACAGAAAAAATCAGAAACGGAAAAAAGAGTGTTACGAAAATACTAAAGAGTACGAATACGATAACTAACGTCTTACGAAATTACGACTCGTTACGAATCACGATAAACGAACAGAAACTAAACAGAAATAAACGAAAATGTTTGCTGTGCACATGTCTAGAGCTGAGATTGGCAGTCAGCTATTTTCTCTTTCACTATCCAGTCTGAGGGAGAAACAAGCAAGACCCATTAGTGTTACTTAACTGCAGCAGATACAAAACCAGGTCTCTTGTGCTACTAGACAGGGCTAGCCCTTGTGGGCAAAATTTGTAAATCAAATGATTGGACATAGAGATATACAAATCTAGTAAAATTACTTATATAAAGCATCTTGCCCTTGTCATGGAAAACAATTCGTTTTTATCACCTGAATGCAGGTGTATTGTGGCCAAAGAACACAGCTGCGTAAAGATCAGTAAACCTGTTGTTTAGATTTTATGGTTGAACTGGATGGACTTGTTTCTTTTTTCAATCTGTCTAACTATGTAACTATGTAACCATCATAAAAAAAATCTGCATGTTGTATTTATTTAAGTGTTTGTTGAAGTTTAGTGTACAGCACAAATGCACTCTAGTGGCGTACAAGAGTCGCCTGCATCCTAGCAATGGAGGACTCTAGGTGGCAATAGCAACCTGCTTCCTAGCAACAGTGGAAATAGTCTCCTGCATCCTAGTAGCTGAGGAGTAGGGATGAGCTTGAAAATTGGGTGTTCGCCCATTCGCTGAACAGCGAATAATATGTGGCGTTTGTGGCAAATTTGAGCGTCGTAGAACTCCCCATAATGCACTGCAAGATCGCAGAGCATTGATGTCTGATGATTGGCCAAAGCATGCACCTGACCTGCATTCTTTGGCCAATCACAGCACGCTCTGCTGCAGGGGGAACAAGTCTATTCCCCACACTATATAAGGCTGCTTACATAGCCGCCGTGTATAGTGTGTGACTGTGGACGGAGATAGATTGAGCCAGGCAGGCAGGTTAGTTGGTTAGTGGCAGTGTATTTAATATATGTATATATATATAGCGAGTTGGCAGGTTAGTTAGTGGCAGTGTATTTAATATATATATATATATATATATATATATATACACACACACACACATGTTGATGGGGACAAGGGCTCCATCCCCACAACCCTTGCCTGGTGGTTGTGGGGGTCTGTGGGTGGGGGGCTTATCAGAATCTGGAAGCCCCTTTAACAAGGGGGCCCCCAGATACCAACCCTCCTATGTGAATTCACCAAAAAAAGTGTCATAAATTTAACGACAGGAGACAGTTTTTAACAAATCCTTTATAGAAAAAAAAGTGATTTTAATAATGCTTAAAGTGAAACAATAAAAATGTAATATTCCTCTAAATATCGTGCCTGGGGAGTCCTCTTAGTCTACTTGTAAAGTAGAGCATCTATAAGGGTCTGGTATGGATTTTGGGGGGGGACCCATGCCATTTTTTTTTACATTTTGGCATGGTGTTCCCCTTAAAATCAAGAGACACAAAGGGCTTGGTATGGATTTTGGGGGAGACCCCACATTCTTTTTTTATGTTTAAATGTTTTTATTGAGAGTTTTTCAAAGAACAACATGTCAGTTAACATTGGTACATGTTTACAAAGCGTCAGTTCCATCTCACATATACATGTCGGGAGAGAAACTCCCCTATTCCTACAAAACATAGTCAGTGAACTCCTCAAGAGCGAGCAGAGCACAATGTTAAAACCAGTAGTGTGAGCGCCATTACAGGGTTCCTACTAATACATTAGTACCGCTCAGGTCCCATAACCCACGGCACACCGGACGCCCCTAAAAGGGATCACGCTGCGTCCCGAGTACCAGGGTCAGGGGCCCGGGCCTGTATAAATCAGCCGCACTCTGCCCCCTCGGGGGATGAAGTCTGCCCGTTCTCGAGGCAACCCCCCTAAGAGGGGCATAACCTGAAATTCAACCTCCTACCCGACAGCAGCATCTAGCACCAAGGGAGGTGCTCACAGGGGGAGAGAGAGAAAGAGATAGAGAAACGTGGTAAAGAGGAGAATGACAGAGGAGTCTAGTGAGGATCAGGATGGGGTGTTCCCGCCTCCAGGCGGTACTCCAGGCAGGAGAGAAACGTTGCAGAAGGTAGCCCAGGGTTCCCATATAGATCTAAATTTGTCAGTCTGATCCGCCCGCTTCGCTACTATTTGTTCTTGTGACATTATCCAGGAGACTTTCCTCCTAAACATCTGGAAAGAAACTGCGGGTTTCTTCCAGGCTTTAGCTATGGTCATTCTGGCCCCCAATAAAATGAAAACTGATAAAATCCTGGAGTGTTTAGGTAAGCCTGGGATGCACTGATTTAGGAGTGCCGTGTTAGGCTGTGGAGGTATCCTTTTCTCTAGTACGGAGCCCATAGTGCGGAAAACTCTTTTCCAGAAGGATCTAATGCGGGGGCAGGACCACCAAGTGTGTAACATGTTACCTTCCAGTTTGCATCCCCTAAAACATAATGGAGAAGATCCAGGGAACATTCTAGCCAGTCTAGAGGGGACGTAATACCACCTAAACATCACTTTAAGACTAGCTTCAATGAGACATGTATTGAGAATACCTTTATATGCTCGCTCCGTTGCTCGGTGCCAGACTGCAGTGCTCCAAGATGTGTTCAGTTCCTCCTCCCAGACCCAGGCGTAAGAGGGCTTATCAGTCTTAGACATCAGGGTCCTATAAAGTAATGAGATCCCACCCCTCTGATCCCTAGAGTTTGCGCACCAGTTTTCATATGGCGTTATCCTGGGGGGAGCTGACTTGTCCTTCCAGATAGTGTGGAGATAGTGGGAGATTTGGGAGAACCTAAAAAGTTCCTCCATGGGCATATCCAGTTGTTTTTTGCAATGATTTAGTGACAGTGGGCCCTCTCTAGCCAGGAAGTGTCCTATCCTGTACATTCCTTTATCCGTCCACCACCGGAACGCCTTGATGTCCATCCCTGGGGGAAAGTCTGGGTTATGGAATATGTGCGAGAGGGGTTTCAGAGGGGAAATCAGACCGGGACGCGAGAATAGTTTAGAACATAGGGCTACGGAGTGAGATAGTGTAGGCGCTAAAATGGCTGGTCTGCGTTTGGAGTCACACCCCAAGACATAATCAATGGTATGTGATGGGATGGCCTGTCTCTCCATTGCAAGCCAGTCCGGTTTCGAACCCTGGAAGAAGGCTGTCGAAATTTGTGTTAGTTGGGCCGCTTGAAAATACCCCCATAAACTAGGGAGCCCCATACCTCCTTGTGTTTTTAAACGATAGAGAACTCCTGATGGACACCTATACCCCTTTTTCCCCCACACAAACCGGGTAATCTCTGCTTGGAATTTATTAAGGAAATGTTTCGGTACCGCGATCGGGAGCGAGCGGAACAGGTATAGCAAACGTGGCAAAAGGGTCATTTTTACCGCGTTCACCCGGCCCAGCCAGGACAACCCACATTTGGCCCACCTCCCCAAATCCCCTCTACATTTGCTGATCATCGGGGGGTAGTTCACTTTAAAGAGGCCTTCGATATGGGGTGTGAGCTTGATGCCTAGGTACGTAATATGTGAGGGAGCCCATTGGAAGTCGTAGGTATCAGTAAGCTGTTTAAGTAGGTCCGGGGGGACTGATATATTAATAGCCAGAGATTTGCCCACATTTACCCGCAGGCCAGACACCTCACTGAAAACCCCTAGGGTCTGGAGTATCTTTGTCGTGGAAGTAAGGGGTGAAGTGACAAAGAGTAGGAGGTCGTCCGCGTACAGGGCACATTTGTGTTCCTTTGGTCCACAGAATACCCCCCTGATGTCAGGATTCGTCCTCAGTGCTACCGCCAGCGTTTCGATAGCCACAGCGAACAGTAGCGGGGAAAGGGGGCACCCCTGCCTGGTCCCTCTGCCAATTGGGAGGAATTTAGAGTATCTGCCCATAAGTCGCACCTGGGCGGAGGGGCTGGAGTAAAGTGACCCAATGAGGCTCATGAAGTTGGGTCCAAACCCCCACCTTCTCAGGACCTCCCTCAAGTACGCCCAGTCTATAGTGTCAAAGGCCTTATGTAGGTCTATAGATAATAAGAAACCCTCCTGCCGCGGTCCTCCGTCCCACTGTGATTGCAGAAGGGAAACGATGTCTATAGCCCGTCTGATCTGGTCTGTCCCCTGTCTCCCAGGGATGAAGCCCACCTGGTCTTTGTGTACATATGAGGCTATGAAGCCGGACAGCCTATTCGCTAGTATTTTTGTCATGATTTTAATATCGTTGTTAATCAGTGAAATGGGGCGGTAATTTCACACCTCGCTAGGGTCCTTATCCGGTTTCGGAATGACCGAGATGTAGGCAGAGTTTAGGTCTGTCCCCAGTTGGGCTCCATCCCTGAGAGAGTTGAACAGTCGTGTCAGGTGAGGGGCCAGGCATGGACCAAATTTCTTATAGTAACCGGTGGAGAAGCCATCCGGACCCGGCGATGAACCCAGCTTGAGGGCCTTAATTGTGGACAGTACTTCCTCTTGAGTGAAAGGGGATTCCATGATGTCCCTATGTTCCCCCGTCAGGGATGGCAATGGGAGATTGTCCAAAAAGTCCTTTCCTGTCGGGGAAGGGGGCGTTTGAGCAGGCTTGTATAGCCCCAAATAAAATTGAAGGAATGAGTCCATTATTTTAGTTGGGTTCTGCGTCAGCTCCCCTGTGGGGACCCGTATTTTAGGGAAAGAAAGCGCCCGCTGTTTGGGGCTCAGTTTGGTGGCCAGGCGTGAGCCTATCCTGTCAGTTTGGGAGTAAAACCTAGCCCCGGACCATCTGAGGTGCTTCTCGGCCGCAGTCGTCAGTGATAAGTTAAGAAGAGCTCTCGCTTCGTCCAGTCGGGCAAGTGAGTCAGCCGTGGGTTGGCGTTTGTGTGCTTTTTTCAGCTTGTGAAAGGTATCTGTAAGCCTGATATTGTCAGCCCTGTGTTCCTTTTTAAGTTTAGCGGCTACCTGTATCAGTTTTCCCCTGATGACCGTTTTGTGCGCTGCCCAGACCGTGGAAGGGGAGACTTCAGACGTTGTATTGATAAGGAAATATTCCTTAATGTCCTCTTCTAGTAAGGAGCATTGGACCGGATCGCTTAGAAGCGACTCATTCAGGCGCCAGCGAGGCGGGTTTCTAGAGCCCGTTGGCCTCCTAGTGAGCAGAGTGACCATTGAGTGGTCTGACAGGGGGGTGTCTACAATCCTGGCGTTACATATTAACGGAAGTGTCGTGGCGTGGGTGAAAATGTGGTCAATCCTGGCATAGGAGTTGTGGGGGGCAGAAAAGTGGGTGTAATCTTTTGTGCGTGGGTTTACCTCCCGCCAAACATCTATCAACCCCCCCCCCCGAAGGTGTATAGTTCCCCGTCGATATGGCCTGAAACCAGGATATAGCGGCCCAACGGGTCCACTATAGATTCCATCAAGGAAAGGTTGATGTGTCTGGCGAAACATATGGCCACCCCCTTCGTTTTAGTGTCAGCCGAGGCAAGGTAAAAATGGGGATAACGGTGGTGGAGGAACGTGGGTCTGTAGGTGGACGGGAAATGCGTCTCCTGCAGTAGAAGGACTTCAGCGTGCATAGAGTGGTATGACTGGAGGAGCTTCCTGCGTTTAACAGGGGAATTTAGGCCCTGAGTGTTATAGGAGATGATTTTGAGTGTTGGTGGGGGGGGACATGTGTCAGCCATGGATCAGAGGTTCAGGAGCCCCACTATACCAATGCAGCCTACCTGTGTCCTGTCGGGAGTATTCCCTCCGTAGTTCTGGCACTTGTAGCGTCGCGAGCCCTGGGTCTGGGCTGAGGGACTGGAATCCACCCCAGAACCGTGGAGCACCCCTAGGGAATTGTGGAGAAGTCAGAAGTAAAAGAGGTGAAACAGAGAAAGAAGGGAGAAGAAAAGACAACATTAATACATAGCTGCCGCAGAGCAAATAAATCCTCAAACTCAGTGAACATTTCTTGACCGTATTCCGGGGGTCCCCTGACCCCCCCCCCACCCCGGGGTGATGTGGGCAAAACTGCCCTCACCCCAAAAAGTTTAGGGCACCGATATGGCCCTAAAACCGGGCTACCGGTAACGGATCTGGCTTCACCAAAGGTGATCCTGATCCAATGGAGGTGCACTGAGTCCACCACGGCCCCGTCACCTCTATACTATCACTTAGGGCTAACCGGGAGCCTATGATACCCAAAAACTGAACGCCCCTTCCGCGTAGGTCAAGGCCCACAAACTGTAACCGAGCCCCCAACAAAAACTAACCGGAGGAGGGAGAGAAGGAAAAGGGCCAGTATCCAGTGACTTAACCAGTTTGAAAAGATGCCAGCCTGTGGAGCCCCTGGGCCATGTAAAACCCACCCCTTTATCCTAGTACGTTAGCCTTAAAAGGACTGAGACCCCTCCTCCCCCCCCGCTCTACCAAACTGTGACCTTGATTTTCCCCCTAGCTTCCTATGCAAGGTTTAGTTGTGCGATGATAAACAATCCCTAGCGACCATGCTGAAGAACATAGTCCCCCCAGGAGCCCCAGAGCTCCCGAAATCGTACCCCCCCCCCCCAGAGTTCCAGACAGAAGTCCCAGTCCCCATACCATGACCAAAGAGCAACACAAACCAACAGTAGAATAAAAAAATAAAATAAAACTGCTTATCAGAGTTCTGATAGGCCTCAACAAGGCAACCAGATCGTGGTATAGGAAGACAGCTCCCATAAGGGCCATCGTTGGGACCGGGGGGGAAGAGGGACCTTCCACCCCCTTATGGGATGGGTAATTCTTCAGTGGTCCAGACCAGTCAGGACTGGGAAAACTTCAGATGCTGATTCTCATGTGAAAGAGTTCTCCTTGGAGCGCTTGTGGTTCTGTGTCAGCCAATTCTTCTGCAGCGGGCTTGCGGGCGGCGGCCTCTTCGTGGATCCAGGTGTCCCCCTGCCGGACTGTGAAGATGGCGGTTCCAGGACAATCAGTCCTAGTTGGGTTAGCAGGCGTTCCCCCTCTGAGAATGATGAGAAGCCGAAATTTTTGTTTCTGTAGGAAAAGTTCACTCGTAGCGGGAAGGACCATCTGTACGTGATTTCTTTTCCCATAAGGACCTGCAGCAGCGGTTTGAGAGAGCGCCTCTTCTGCACTGTGTAAGGTGACAGATCCGCAAAAATTTGAATATTGTGGCTGTTTAAAGTGAGATTGTCCGATCTCCTAGCTCTCCTCATCACCTCTTCTTTGACAGCATAGTAGTGCAGTTTCACAATGATATCCCTGGGCAGGCCATCCGATCGGGGGGATTGTAAGGCTCTGTGTGCTCTATCTAGCTCAAGACGGTGCTCAGCGATATCCGGGATGAGGCTTTTGATCAGGGTTTTCACCGCAGCTTGTACCTCCTTGTCCGACTCCGGGAGCCCCCGCACCCTAAAATTATAGCGTCTCGATCGGTTCTCGAGGTCGTCGATCTTAGCAAATGCCATCTCCAGTTGATCCTGTACCTCTTGTAACCTAGTGGAATTCTGATTGATACGCGCCACTGCCTGGTCCGCCTTTTGCTCTATAGTGTCCATCCTCATCCCCAACTGCAGCAAGTCTGCATGGATGGATGAAGTAATTTGTGCTGCGTTCAGTGCCAGGCTCCTGGACAGCATTTGGGAGAAAGCAGCCATCATAGAGGGAAAGTCAGTGGGAATGGGGGCCTCCTCCTGCACCTCACTGACAGTAAGCAGCAGGCCTGTATGTGGGTCTAGCATGGGGGTAGTGGGGAATGCAGATCCCATCCTGCCCAGCAGTGATTCCGTGGATGATGGAGAAGCTGCTGCTGCTAAGGGGTGGAATCCTGTACCTGGGGATTGCGGGGGGGAATGGTCCTGGTCAGCTATGGAGTCCTCCTTCTGCTCCGTTTCCAGGCCTCGTGGAGCCGCCATCTTGGCATAGCTGAGGGGGCCAGGAGACGCCGCCATTTGGCCTGATAAGTCCCTCCGGACTGGCGGTAAAGACATCCGCGGGTTCGGGGGTGCCTCCCCTACCTGATAGTCCCGGTGTGATAGCTGTGGGGGCGTTCAGTCAGCTCCGGTGGGCAGCGTTAGGCCGTGGTGGAGCGGAGCTTCAGACGCCGGTGGCCATCTTGAAAGCTGCGCGCATGCGCCTCCTCCCACATTCTTTTTTTGAAAATTTTTGGCATGGAGTTTCCCTTAATATTCATACCAGACCCGAAGGGCCTGATATGGACTGGGGGGACCCACACTGTTTTATTCATATATTTTTTTCTATATTGCCGGGATTCGGCAATACATTACAGCCGCAAGCAATTTTAAATGACATTTTTTCATTTGAAAATTTAATTTTGTTGCAGCACTGTAAAACACATCAGATGCTCCACTTTACAGGCAGACTAATGCCGCATACACACAATAATTTTTCAGGCTCTTGAAAAAACGACGTTTTTTTCAACTTGATCATTAAAACGGCCTTGCCTACACACGATCGTGAAAAAAAAATGCTCTAGCAAAGCGCGGTGACGTACAACACGTACGACGGCACTATAAAAAGTTCCATTCGTATGACGCCATCCTTTGGGCTGCTTTTGCTGATTTCGTGTTAGTAAAAGACGATTCACGCTTTTCTGTCTGTTACAGCATGATGAATGTGCTTACTCCATTACGAACGGTAGTGCGCAAATTTTTCACGTCGTTAAAGCCCACACACGACCACTTTTTACAACCCGAAAAACGACAATGTTAAAAACTTTATTAAAAAATAGAGCATGTTCGAAAAAAAATTTGCCCATTTTTTAGAACCCGAAAAATGCTCTGAAGCCCACACACGATAGTTTTTAATGACATTAAAAAAAACTAAATTTTTTTAGAACCCGAAAAATTATCGTGTGTACACGGCATAAGAGGACCCCCCAGGCACAATATTTAAAGGAATATTTATTTTTTATTGTTTCACTTTAAGCATTATTAAAATCACTGCTCCTGAAAAACAGCCATTTTAAAAACTTGTTTTTGTATTGATACATGCACTTTTTATGTAAATAACTTGCATATAAGCCTTTAAAATGAACACTTTTGATTTTTCATGCTCGTGTCCCATAGACTTTAACGGTGTTCGCATGTTCGCACAAATTTTGTTCGGCTCATCCCTATTGAGGACACTAGGAAGCAATAGTTGTCTGCATCCTAGCAATGGAGGGTGCTCAGTCAGTAGCAGCCTGAAACATAGCAACTGAGGACACTACCTGTCAATAGCCACCTGTGTCCTGACAAGAGTATACATTAGGGTGACCAGACATCCCCAGTTTCAGGGGACAGTCCCCTGATTGAGGACACTGTCCACGGACCAAGTCTGTCCCCGGTTTTGTCCCCAGATTGGATTTAAAGACAATCAATTTCAGCAATTTCAAAGACAATGGCCCGGATTCAAGTAGCACTTATGCCTGCGTATCTCGAGATATGACGCGTAAGTGTAAATGTGCGCCATTGTATCTGTGCGCCGTGCCCACAGAACTAGATACGCCTGAAAATAGGCTTCCTACGACCGACGTAAGTTTCCTACGCCGTCGTATCGTGGGCGCATATTTACGCTGGCCGCATAGGGGGGCTCCCATTGATTTACGATTTGAATATGTAAATGAGAGAGATACGCCGATTCACAAACGTACTTGCGCCCGGCGCATTAATATTTGCGGTTTACGTAAGGCTTACTTCCGGCGTATAGTTATTCCCCATCTATGAGGCCAACTCATGCAAAGGTATGGATCAGGGAACAGCCGTCGTATTTTACGTTGTTTACGTAGTAGTATGTGAATATGGATGGGCGTAGGTCACGTTCACGCCGTAGGCAGTGATTTGACGTATCTTAGGGAGTATTTTCGACGTGATTCTGAGCATGCTCACTGGGGATGGCGCATGCGCCGTTCGTTCGGCCCATCATTTGCATGGGGTCATGCTTCATTTAAATGGATCACGCCCACTTTCACCTACTTTGAATTAGGCTGCCTACGAATTTACATTACGCCCGCACAACGTTGGGAGCATTTGCTTTGTGAATTCCATGCTTGCCTCTCAGCATTGCGTCGGTGTAGCGTAAACGAGATACGCTATGGTGGCATATATATGCACCGATGTATGTGAATCTGGGCCAATCAGTGCAGAATATTTCTTCAGTTTCGGGCGCATGCCCATTCAGCTTTGCTCGCATTTTCTTTCGCCGTGGCTCAAATCCTGGCCAACCACCTGCCTATCTCCTTGCCTTCCCTGGCAGAGTGATCGTCCTCCGCTCCACATCCAGTAGTAGCCGGGGCCTGGAGAGTAAGACTGTGAAACGGGCGGCGACGGGCAGAGAGTCGGCTGATTGTTGCCATTACTAGTAAAGAAAAAATATGTCCCCGGATTTCATTTTAAAAATCTGGTCGCCTTAGTATACATGCATACAGCGTACAGAGCACATTGTATGTAGGATCTTGCTGCCAGCTTCTGCCAGTAAAGTTCTGTGTACTAGTTGTTCTCATATTGCTGATTACATAGCCCGTATTTATTTCAGCTGTGTATTTAGCTTGATTGAATGTTACTTTTGAAATTACAATAACATTTTAAACTATACTGTATGTGAGAATTAAGGATGGAATTAACCACACACAGCTTGGTATCAGAACAGGGATGAGTCATCCTTTGCAGAGAACTCCGAGTCTAGTAGAAGAATAGTTAAAGATGCTGTCTCAATTGTGCTCAGATAGTTGCTTCGTATTATTCACGCGGTGGTTCCTTTTACCCTAATGGACTCAGAATGGGCTGCCGTTCCATTCCTCACACTGATGTTCCCTGTCAGTGTTAATTTTCTCCTCAGTGGTCCTGTCAATAAGAACAGAGACAGAAGCAACACTGAAAGATATTCATTTTAGGATCTAAAACACTGCAGAATCTCTGCATAAACTTCTCCTTCAGTGATTTGGGAACAAGACTTGTTCACATCCCTCACCATATACTTATTCAGCAGGTACTTTATAAGTAAACACCTGAGCTAAAAGCTGGCAGTGTTTTTTACCATATTTTGTGAAGACTAAGTAATCATGTTAATGTGCATTTTCTCATCATCCATGTGAATTTTGATTCAATTATAGCTAAGAGCCCTTTCACATGGGTGTTTGGTCTGGAACTTTTTGTCAGTTTTCAGACAGACACAAACTGAACCACAGTGTATGTCTGTAATGTATGTATCAACCACAATGGGGCATTGGGAATCACTCAATATTTGGCATCTTTTATAGTTTGTATATACAATGCCGTAAAAAAGTATTTGCCTCCCCCCTTTATATTTCTCACACTTAAATGATTCAGATCATAAAACACATTTTATTATTACACAAAGATAACCCGAGTAAATCCAAGATGCAGTTTTTAAATTATTATTTCATTTATTAAGGTAAAAAAGCTGTTCAAACCCGCCTGGCCCTATGTGGAAAAGTAATTGCCCCCTCCCATGCTGAATCATGAATGAACTGTGATTAACCACCATTTTTTGGAAAGCTGAGTTCAATTTCACTTGCCACACCCAGGCCTGATTATTGCCAGACTCGTTAAAACAAGAAATCACATAAATAGAAGCTGTCTGACAAAGTGAAGCGTGCTAACAGATCAAAAAAAGCCACACGTCATGCCACAATCTAAAAAAATTCAAGAACAGATTAGAAACAAAGTAATGTACATGTATCGGTCTAGGAAGGGTTTCAAATCCATTTCTAATGCCGCGTACACACCACCGTTATTCATGTCATGCGTGATTTGTCATGATTCCTCTCAAGCCTGCCTTGACTACACACTTTCGTGAAAAATGCTCGAGCAAAGCGCAGTGACGTACAACACGTATGACAGCATGTACAACGGCACAATAAAGGAGAAGTTCTATTCGAATGGCGCCACCCTTTGGGCTGCTTTTGCTAATTTTGTGTTACTGCGTGTTAATAAAAGTTTGGTGAGAGACGATTCGCGCTTTCAGTCTTTGTGCTTTTCAGTCTGTTACAGCGTGACAAATGTGCTATCTCCATTACGAAAGCTAGTTTTACCAGAACAAGCGCTCCCATCTCATAACTTGCTTCTGCACATGCGCGTTTTTTCCCCCTCATAAAAGCGTACACGCGAGCGTTTTTTACGATGGGAAAAAGAACGACGTGAAAAATGATGAGAAAAAATTGACCAGGTTCTAAAAATAATTCTCGTCGAGAAAAATGCTCTGGAGCATACACATGACCGTTTTTCATGGCCAATTAAAAAATGGCATTTTTCTTGTCATGAAAAATAGTCGCGTGTATGCGGCATTAGGCTTTAGAACTCCAGTGAACCACAGGGAGTGCCATTATCCACAAACTGAGATAACTTGGAACAGTGGTGAACCTTCTCAGGAGTCGCCTACAAAAATTACTCCAAGAGCATGACAACAACTCATCTAGGTGGTCATAAAAGAACCCAGAACAACATCTAGTAGCCTCAGGTAAGATCAGTTTTCGTGATTCCACAATAGGAAAGAGACTGGGCAAAAATGGCATCCACGGGAGAGTTCCAAAGCCAAAACCACTGCTGACCAAAAATAACACAAAGGCCCATCTCACATTTACCAATAAACATCTTGATTATCCCCAAGACTTTTAGGCAAATATTCTGTGGACTGATAAGACAAAAATATTACTTTTTGGAAGGTGTGCATCTCGTTATATCTGGCATAAAACTAATACAGCATTTCATAACAAGAACATTATACCAACAGTGAGACATGGTGGTGGTAGCATAATGGTCTGGGGCTGCTTTGCAACTGCAGGAACTGGACGACTTACCATAATTGATGGTAAAAATCCTAAAGGAGAATGTCCAGTCATCAGTTCTTGACCTTAAGCTCAAGTACACTAGGGTTATGCAGCAGGAGATTGATCCGAAACACAACAGCAAGTCCACCTCCAAATGGTTCAAACAAAGCAAAATTTAGGTTTTGGAGTGGCCTAGTCAAAGCCAATTAAGATGCTGTATCATGACCTTACACAAGTCGTTCATGCTGGAAAACCCTCCCATGTGGCTGCAAAGAAGAGTGGGCCAAAATTGCTCCACAGCAATGTGAAAAACTCATTGCCAGTAATCGCAAATGCTTGATTACAGTTGTTGCCGCCAAGGGTGGCACAACCAGTTATTAGGTTTAGGGGGCAGCATCTTTTTTACATAAAGCCAGGCAGGTTTGGACAGCTTTTTTGCCCTAATAAATGAAACCATTATTTAAAAACTGCATTTTGTTATTATCCGGGTTATCTTTGTATAATAGTAAAATTAGTTTGATGATCTGAGTCATTTAAGTGTGGCAAATATGCAAAAAAAAAGGGGGGGGGCAAATACTTTTTCACAGCATTGTAGATGATGTTCTCATCACTTGGGATGGCCCCTGGTCATCAGTTGACAAGTTCATTATCAACTGTAGCAACAATTCCTTTGGGCTATCTTTTACCTCTGTCTAAGGACCACATAACCCAACCTTTATAGATCTAGGGGCAGATCCTCAAAGAAATTACGTCGGCGTATCTCTTGATACGCCGCGTAATTTCAAATTTCCCGCGTCGTATCTATGTTTTGGTATCCACAAAACAAGATACGACGGCATCTGGGTTAGATCCGACAGGCGTACGCCGTCGGATCTTAGATGCAATTTTCCCGCTAGGTGGCGTTTCAGTTGTATTCCGCGTCGAGTATGCAAATTAGCTATTTCCGACGATCCATGAATGTACGAGCGGTCGTCGCATTTTTTTACGTCGTTTCCGTTCGGCTTTTTCCGCCGTATAGTTAAAGCTGCTATATGGTGGCGTACTCAATGTTAAGTATGGCCGTCGTTCCCTCGTCTAATTTTGAAAATGTTACGTTGTTTGCGTAAGTCGTCCGTGAATGGGGATGGACGCCATTTACATTCACGTCGAAAACAATGACGTCCTTGCGACGTCATTTGGAGCAATGCACCCTGGGAGTTTTTACGGACGGCGCATGCGCTGTTCGTTCGGCGCGGGGACGCGCTTCATTTAAATGAAACACGCCCCCTACTCACCGAATTTGAATTCCGCACCCTTACGCCGGCGAGAGATACGCTACGCCGCGGTAACTTATGGCGCGGATTCGTTGAGGATTCAAACAAAATCAAAGTAAGTTACAGCGGCGTAGCGTATCTTACATACACTGCGGCCGCCGCAAATGTATGTGGATCTGTCCCCTAGAGTTGAGCCATGAAAATTACTAAATCTATGCAACAAAAAAAAATACACCAAACCCACTGCTGGAAATTCCTTTCTATGTTTCTCGAACAGCTTCTGTGTGTCTCCATTCCTACGGCAGTGGACCATGGTGGCTCTACAGTCAAAGATCCTGACATCCTAATTACTTTGATCCTATCTGAGCCTGTTATTTACCTACTAAATGTGAGTGACCATTTGTTATTTTTATTCTCTTTAAATACATTTCATATATAGTCTGCACTTTTTTTCCACAAATAGAGCTTTCTTTTGGTGGTATTTGATCACCACTGGGTTTTTTATTTTTTATTATATAATTTAAAAAAGGCCATCAATTTTGAAAAAAAAAAAAAAACTTTCTGCTACACATATCCAATAAAAAAAAATGAAACATTTCTTAATAAATTTAAGCCAAAATATATTCTACTACAAATTTCTGGTAAAAGAAAATCCCAAAAAGCGTAAAATAATTGGTTTGCATGAATTTTGTAGTATCTACAAGCTATGGGATGTACACAGGAATTTTTTTTTCTATACCGGTAATATCGGTGATCAGCGGATTATAGGGGTACTGTAATAGTAAGTGAGCAATCTGACACTAACTGACACTGTTGGAACTGGCTAATTGCCACTAACATCTCCAGTGACACGTACAACGATCACTGCTAATAACAAACATTGACACTGTACTAATGACACTGGCTGGGAAGGGGTTGATCTGGGGCAAATAAAGAGTTAACTGTGTGACTAAGAAGTGTAAAGTGTTTACGGTGTGCTGCTTTTACTAAGGGTTGTGCCAAGGAAACAAAAACCGTCACATCGACACTGTCAGTAGAGCGATCTGTGTTGTTTATCTACACAGAGATCTCTCCTGTCACTTGCTCTGCCGATTGGTGGGTCACAGCCATAAATCATTGGCTGGGAACCGGTGTCCGGTAAGTCATTGAGCCATTTACGTGATTTTGCACAACTTGCCTGCACTGTAGCAGTAAGACTACTTAAAGTGTATCTAAACACACTGAATTTTTTTTTATATTTTTATGTTTCCAGTTCTTATGCCTTGTACACACGATCGGAATTTCAGAAGGAAAAAGTCCAATTGAATTTTTTCATCGGATATTCCGACCGTGTGTGCCCCATCAGAGTTTTTCCATCGGAAATTCCGACAGACTTAGAAAGAGAACATGTTCTCTTTTTTTCCCGATGAAAAAAAATTATATTTGAAATTCCGTTCGTCTGTATGGAACTCCGACAGAGAAAAACCATGCATGCACAGAATCAAGTCGACTCATGCTCGGAAGCAATGAACTTAATTTTTCTCGGCTCGTCGTAGTGTTGTACGTCACATCGTTTTGGACGGTTGGAATTTGGTGTGATAGTGTGTATGCAAGACAGCTTGAACGGAATACCGTCAGAAAAATCCATCGGAGTCGGAGTTACGGACATTTCGATCCTGTGTACCGTGCATTAGATGTGGTGGCTGCTTTCGGTTTTTTTTTTTCAGGATTTTTCCTTTACCTTTCACCCGTTGATCGTAATAAAAAACACACTTTAAACATGTCTGCCATTGTTTATCCCTATTACATGGTATATTGATGGGACTAGTAGTTTACATAATAAAAAAGGTTGTTTGTGTTTTTCAGCTCAAAGAAAGAACACTGTATTTCTGGCATGATTATCAGGTATTGTCTGAACTTGCTGAAAATGTTCTCGCTAGCCTGAAAAATTAAAACTAATGCCACCACATTTGTTTGCATACCGAATACCGAAAAATTCAAGTTGCCTGGCACTCTTTGGCTTCAATAGCTTTTTTTTCTATGGTTGCAGTAGATTCTAAAAAGGATTACTGTCAGTTTGCCGGTAGGTGTAGCGATAGCCTGCAGAGGGGCCAGGAGTTCCAAAAGCACACCTACAAATTCAGGCTCAGATTGGAAGTTGAGGGTGCAGGATACCCCAAAGGTACATGAATCTTAGGCCCCGTACTCACGACCAAACATGTCTGCTGAAACTGGTCCGCAGACCAATTTCAGCAGACATGTTCCGTCGTGTGTACAGCCGCGCAGACAGGATTCCAGCAAACAATTGTCTGACAGACCGTTTCTGAGCAGACAACTGTTTCCCGGACTTGCTTTAAAACAGTCCGCTGGAAACCTGTCCGCCCGGACATGTACGGTCGGCTGTACAGACCTACCGTACATGTCCTGCCGCCCGCCATCCCTCGCATGCGTCGAATGACTTCGACGCATGCGTGGAAGCATTTTCAAGGCAGGCCGCCCACGCCGGCGCGTCATTGTCGCGGCAAAACCGCGTCATTGACGCGTCGACACCGCGGACACGCCCCGCGTATTGTTTACACGCGGTCTTCTGTTCGATGGTGTGTATAGCCATCGAACAGAAGTCCCCGGGCAGTCCCCGGCCAGACATGTCCGATGGAAACGGGCTGCAGACCGTTTTCATCGGACATGTCCTGCCGTGAGTACTCGGCCTAAGAGGAAAGTTTCCTGAATGTCTTTGTTCCAACAGTGTTGGGCTCTATAGTAGCAATAGTGCAAAATAAGTGTGAAGAGCCAGTATATCTGCAACCCTATCAGAATAGTCAGTTCTTTTTTACAGGAAGGGACCACGACCCCCTTTAGTGTTTAACACAAATATGAAAAGTCTCTAGTGCTAGCTGACCTCTTTGGTGGACTACTGATCCCAGTCAGTCCTTTGCAGATCCTGACAGCTCTCCTAACTGCAGCAAACCGTATTTGCCAGTAACATCACATCCTCTCCCGTTGGCTCGGCATTCCTCTCTGACTGCCTCCCAGTCCTCTCCGGCATTCCTCTCCCTGCTCCCTCGACTGTGCCTGTCACTCACCGATACCTGATGGATCCCCCCTGGAATTTTGCCCAGCAGTATTTCCCCCTGTCCTCTCCTGCTCCTGTTCAGGACACCCCTTGGGTTATGTGTGGTTCCCTCACATCTCTGACCCCTGGCCCAGGGTTACCCAACCCCCCAGTCTGGGGCTCCCTCCAAGGCCCAGACAGCCTAACACTCCATCTCCAGTTCTTCCACCTGAAAAACTCCTCCCCGGGTTTTCTGACTCTAGGTATTTAAGGAGGCCTGCCCCCTGCCAAGCCAGGGGATTGGTCAGGGCTCCTTAGAACACCCCAGCCAGCTCCACCTGTTTTCCCCGCCTTCCTTCTAGAAGCTTCTAGAAGCAGAAGGGAGGTAACCAAAATGTGAAACTAGCTGCGAGTCACCAGCCTGCTCTAAACCACTCCCAGCCACAGATCAAAACAAACAGGCCTAACTTCAGCTAGGCCAGCCTAAATGTACCTGCACTGACAAAAACCTCAACTCTAGCACCTACCTAGGTAGAGGGTGATACAGTATCCAGTTATATTTTATGCATTTAGGAAAAAATTCCAGGCCTTTTTTTTAAAACAATCTATTAAGCTGGCCAGATCCAGCTCTTGAGGGAGTTTATTCCACATGTTCACAGTTAATACTGTGTAGATGCCTTTCCGTATTAGGAGATTAAATCTTTTTTCCTCCAGATATAAAGTGAATAACTCAACACCAAGTTCACTATATGGACCACTTATGCATCTATAGACATTGGGCCAGATTCAGGTAGATCCGCGCAATATTTGCGTGGGCAAAGGGCAACGATTTTTGCTCTGCGCCCACGCAAATATTTTGATATGCCCGCGATTCACGGAGCAGTAGCTCCGTAAATTGCGCGGGCGATATGCTAAATAGCCCGACGTAAGGGCGCCTAATGTAAATGATCCCGCCGGGGGCGGGAATCATTTAAATTAGGCGCACTCCCGCGCCGAGCGAACAGCGCATGCTCCGTCGGGAAACTTTCCCGACGTGCATTGCGGCAAATGACGTCGCAAGGACGTCATTTGCTTCTAAGTGAACGTGAATGGCGTCCAGCGCCATTCACGATTCACTTACGTAAACGACGTGAAATTTAAATTTCACGAGCGGGAAGGGCGGCTATACTTTAGCATTGGCTGCCCCTGCTACAGCAGGAGCAACCTTGCGCTAAAGTCGCCGTACGGAAACTCCGTACCTTGCGTGCGCAGGGCCCGCGCAACTTTTGTGAATCGGTGGTAGTATGCAATTTGCATACTATACGCCGATCACAATGGCCGCGCCCCCTAGCGGCCAACGCAAGAATGCAGCCTGAGATATGAAGGCATAAGGAGGCTTATGTCTGTCATATCCTAGACTGCAGTCCGCGTAGCGATGTTCCTGAATCAGGGGCATTCGCTACGCGGGAGCAAAACAGCTATTGCGCCGCGCAACCTATGGTTGCGCGGGCGCAGTAGCTTCTTGAATCTGGGCCCCTGAGCATATCCCCCCTTAATCTCCTCTTCTCAGTTGAGAATAAATTCAGTTTCTCTAATCTTTCCTCAAAGCTGAACTCCTCCATGCCTCTTTTCAGTTTGGTTCACTAATTTTTGCACTTTCTCCAGTTCCCTGATATTCTTTGTGTGAACTGGTACCCAAACCTGAATCGCATAGTCTAGATGATGTCTTACTAATGATCTATACAGGGGTAAAAAGATCTCTCTCTCTCACTCTCTCTGCTTTCCATAAGTCTTTTAATATAAGAAAGGATTTAGCTTGCTTTGGAAATCCCTGCTTGGCATTGCGTGGCAATATTAAAGCGGAGTTCTGCACACCACTGCAAAAATTTAGCAGCTACACATACTGCAGCTGCTTGCTTTTAATAATAGGACACTTACCTGTCCTGTAGTTCAGTGATGTCGGCAACGCAGCTGATGTTTTCATCAGCTGTCGGGTGCTGCCACCTTATGGCTTCACACCGTGAACCATACTGTGCATCAAGCACAGTGCATGCGCAAGGCTTTGTTCCTTTCTCCTACTGGCCCGGCAGTAAGGGAAGGAGGAGGGAGGAGAAGGGAGCCGATCGGTAAAGGCAATGACCGTGGCCATGGCTCCCGTAAGTGGGTGGAATTCCGCTTTAAGCTTATGATCAGAACACCCATATCCTTCACCACCATTGATTCCCCCAGTTTTACTTACCCTAGCATGTATGATGCATGTGTATAGCGGATGGTTGCTACTAGTTACTAAAATCCACCATATCACCCTGCTGCCAGACCTCCATCTATCACCTCAGAGACAATGAACAGTCATTTGCGTTATTTTGTTTTTGTTTATTGGAGGATATAACTTGGTTGGGGGAAAGGGAATATGGGATGCCCATAGAACAAATTGCTTTGCCATCATATTTGAGTAATTGGTAAAATAGATTGAACCTTGAACTGATGAACTCTAAAATTTATAGTCACTTCCCCTGCATAACCCATGCAGACTATTGCTCATCCTCTGCATCAATTCCTGTCGACTGTTGATCCCAGGACTTCTCTCCTGCAAAAAACTTCCACTGTAAACTATGATGCCTTGTACACACGACTGGTTTTCCAGACGGGAAAACTGTCATGTTTTCTTTTGGTTCTCTTTTTTCTCGTCGCAAATTGCGTCGTTTTTTTCCCCTGCAGTTTTCCTATGGGGAAACAATGCTCTGGAGCATACACACGGCCGGTTTTCCCGACCAAAGCTCTCAGGCAGTTTTCCTGTCGGGAAAACCGGCTATGTGTACACAGGGAAAACTGACTGAGCCGATTGTCGGTTTTCCCATTGGGTTTCCCAGCAGTCTTTTGACCGCAGAGAAACCCGATCATGTGTACAAGGCATTAGTCTTCCTGTCCCATCATCTTCACTTGAGAAAAGAGATCACTCTGAATAATCTCAGATGCTGGCTGTAATTTACTGTGTGGTTACTAGGCCAGAGGTCTGCATAACCTCTCCCCGGTGGGATATATTGGGTATTGAAGTGTTTAAATTTAGGCACCACATTGGACTTACGCCAATCTGAGTAACAGAGGAACCATCCTATCCAGTGGCTCCTAAGGATACACAGTATTCAATTGCTTGGAGTCAGTGCTTTAACTGGGCCGGAACGCGGCGGTACTCAGTACCGCCACTTCCAAAAATGGCCCTGGAGAGTACCAGCACCTCTCCGTGCGCCCAGTACATGGGTTTACAGTACCGGAACGCAGCCGGTGGGCTTGTCGAGTTGCGGACCGGTAATGTGTGTCAGACAGGCAGCGCAGTCACAATAGAAACTGTATGCCGCCCCGCCGGAGCCGACTCACTGCTGCCGAGTGCGCTCCTGGCTCCCTTTCCTCTGTCCTGTCACTCCTGTCCTGTGCGTTTCCTCGACCCCCCCCCCCATGGAGGAGAGTTGGTTCATTCCCCGGCGTGCGCCACGTGACGTCACGCTGGAGGCGAGGTGAGAGGAGGACTCGCGCAGGGGGCTGTGTCGGCGGCAAGGAAAGAAGCCCAAGTCACGAGGAGCCTCAGCTCAGCCTGCGTCTACAGTTCCTAGTGCTGCTACTGTCTGGATCCTGGACTCAGGACTGCAACAGAAGAAAGTAAGAAAAGAATTGACTGTATTGGAGGGAGGGGGGGTTGGACTGAGGTGACCATCATTTTTATAATAAAAAAATGGCAGAAAAAAATATCTTTGAGTTATTTTGAGCTTGCCTTCTCTAACTAAAACCCCCATTAATTGCAGCCTCACTGTGCCACCAAACGCAGCCACTGTGCCCATCAAATGCAGCCACTGTGCCCATCAAACGCAGCAACTGTGCCCATCAAACGCAGCCACTCTGCCCATCACACGCAGCCACTGTGCCACCAAACGCAGCCACTGTGCCATCACATGCAGCCACTGTGCGAACACACGCAGCCACAGTGCCATCAATTGTCGCCACTGTGCCATCACATGCAGCCACTGTGCCAACTCACACTGCCACTGTGCCATCAATTGTCGCCACTGTGCCATCACATGCAGCCACTGTGCCCATCAAACGCAGCCACTGTGCCATCACACGCAGCCACTGTGCCATCACACGCAGCCACTGTGCCACCACACGCAGCCACTGTGCCACCATCAATTGTCGCCACTGTGCCCATCTAATGCAGCCACTGTGCCCATCAAATGCAGCCACTGTGCCCATCACACGCAGCCAAGGGTATTTTCATGTTCAGTATTGGGGGGGGGGGGAGCACCGGCGCCTAAAAGAGTACCGGCACCTCTTTTGGCCCACTTAAAGCACTGCTTGGAGTTGAATGAATTTTTTTTTTATATTTCCATAAAGTAAAAAAAAAACAAGATGTGTTTTAAGAATTTCACCATCCCTTCACAACGTACACAAACAGTTGTGCATTATGCACAGCATAACCAACAGCCATTGGTGTGAACGAGCCCTTAGTTCAAATATTATTTCATAACTTTTAACCACTTGCTTACTGGGCACATAAACCCCCTTCGTTCCCAGGCGAAATTTCAGCTTCCAGCACTGCGTCGCTTTAACTGACAATTGCGCGGTCGTGCGACGTGGCTCCCAAACAAAATTGGCGTCCTTTTTTCCCCACAAATAGAGCTTTCTTTTGGTGGTATTTGATCACCTCTGCGGTTTTTATTTTTTGCGCTATAAACAAAAAAAGAGCGACAATTTAAAAAAAATATATTTTTTTTTTTACTTGTTGCTATAATAAATATCCCGTTTTTTTTAAAAAAAAACTAATTTTTTTCTCAGTTAAGGCCGATACGTATTTTGACGTATTTTTGTAAAAAAAAAAAAAAAAAAAAATCGCAATAAGCGACTGGTTTGCGCAAAAGTTATAGCGCCTACAAAATGGGGAACAGAATTATGATTTTTTTTATTATTTTTTTTTTTACTAGTAATGGCGGCGATCTGCGATTTTTATTGGGACTGGGATATTGCGGCGGACGTATCGGACACTTTTGACACAAATTTGGCGCCATTCACATTTATACAGCGACAGTGCTATAAAAATGCACTAATTACTGTATAAATGTGACTGGCAGGGAAGGGGTTAACACTAGGGGGTGAGGAAGGGGTTAACTGTGTAGCCTGGGTGTGTTCTAAGTGTGGGGGGGGGGGGGGGTGACTGGGGGAGGTGACCGATGCTGTGTCTCTATGTACAAGAGACACAGATCGGTCTCCTCTCCTCTGACAGCACGTGGAGCTCTGTGTTTACACACAGAGCTCCACGTCCCTGCTGTCACCTGCCGTGTCACCGACTATCGCGTGTACCCGGCGGACATCGCGGCCGCCAGGTACACGCATCGGGTCTTTGGCGATGCGCCGGGACAGTTTTTACCCGCCGCGCGACACCCAGTGGCGCGCGCGGGTAATGCACATAAAAGGCCGTGTTTAAACGGCCACTTGGCACTTGAGAGCCGCGCTGCGGACGTATTTTGTCTATAGCGCGGATCTCAAGTGGTTAAACACATTTTAGGTACTATCTGTGATATGTTTTATTTTTGCACTAACAGTAATTATTTTCAGGCTATGATTTAGGGGTCTCCCTGCTTTTTTCTTATTGCAGGCTGTACTAACCAAAAAAGAAAAATGTTATATCAAATAGAAAAGTATCACATAGTCCATTGTTGCAAGTGCACTAACACAGCTATAATACGGCTATTGAAGGAATACATACATAGTAGTTCATGCAACTAAAACTAGTCAAAAGTACAATGTCTATAATATCACTTATTTATTTTAAGGCTTCTTTTAGGGGAATTATGTTCGATGTTTTATATTCGAATCATCCATCATAGAAAATTCAAACTTTACAATATTCCCACATCAGGGACCGTGGTCAGCAAATACCAGATAGTTTATTACAACTTCTGCTAGCTGAAATGGAACATGCCGTGACATTTACCCTCAGCTTAACCTTGTCTTCCAGCTTTACAATTACCAATAAGCAGGGTAAATAGAATTCTTTGCTATGGATTAATTACAACTGTATGAAACAACACATAATATATGTACAACTGAACTGCAGTCTACAACATATATGGCCCAGGTATACAAGGTATATAATACAATTAACCAAAATCTTTGCCTTGCTAACAAACTCTTCTCTAGCAGTGGCACTATTTGATGGGCACAGTGGCAGCATTTGATAGGCACAGTGGCTGCATTTGATGGGGCACATTGGCAGCATTTGATGGAGCATAGTGGCAGCATTTGATGGGCACAGAGGCAGCGTTTGATGGCACAGTGGCTGATTTTGATGGACACAGTGGTTGCGTTTAATGGCACAGTGGCTGCATTTTATGGGCACAATGGCTGCGTTTGATGGGCACGGTGGCTGCTTTTGATGGCACAATGGCTGAATTTGATAGGCACAGTGTCTGCGTTTGATGGCACAGTGGCTGTGATTTATGAGCACAGTGGTTGTGTTTGATGGCACAGGGGCTGCATTTGATGGGCACAGTGAGGAGGATGCAATTAATGTTATTTTTTCAGAATTTTTCAGTTTGATTGCACCCCTCAAAAAGTTATGCTCTGGAAATCTCTTCCATATAGTAGTAGTTAGTCATCTTTAGTATTGAAGACATTTCACTGCTTATCCCCCACCAACAGTGTCTTCATTTGCAATGAATGTCAGGAACAAATCTAGGCACATGCATACCTCCCAACCTTTTGAGATGGGCATGAGGGACACTTAATAGTAAAAGTATGTAGGCATAGGACACACCCCTGCCATGCCCCCTAAAGTAGAAATATACAAAAAAATATATAATAGTTAAAACCCTTTAAATGTTTATTTTTTATTTTTACTGTTACTATTTTTTTATATTGGCTTTTGAAATGTATAAATGCAGCAATATAGAAATTGGATGAAAGGTTTAGCACTGGGAAGCACTTCATGAAATAAAAAGTGCATTTTATATACAACTACACTATATTACCAAATGTATTAGGACAACTGTGTTTACACGCACTTTAATGGCATCCCAGTCTTAGTCCGTAGGATTCAATATTGAGTTGGCCCACCCTTTGCAGCTATAACAGCTTCAATTCTTCTGGGGAGGCTGTCCACAAGGTTTAGGAGTGTGTCTATGGGAATGTGTGACCATTCTTGCAGAAGTAAGTGGGTGTGACCTTATGCTAATGATGGCCTGAGCGTGGAGCAGTGGCTTATGCCCGGCGTATCATCAACGGAGCATGCGCAGTGACGTGGACGTATGATCGCTTCCCTGTGCGCATGCTCACAACTACGCCGGCGCAACTTCCTGGGATACCCCGGCCCACCAGCTTACGCCGAGAGCATAAATGCGCACAGCATGCGCCCGTCCGACGCATTAGTACATCCTGCTTTTTTCCCCTCCTGAGCAAGGTACATTTGCTGTGCGATGGCTGCTGTAGATTCTGAGAAGGACAGGAGGAAGAAGAACTTCTCTTCAGAGGAGAAGGCAGTCCGCATCTCTGCCATAGAGAGGTTTGACATCTTCCTCCATGGTGCCCAGAGTCGCGACACCAGCCGGGCCAGGAAACAGGTCATCCTGGAGACCATCGTAAGTGATGTCAGTGCCCTTGGTAATGAGTCTCGGACTGCCAAGGACATTTCAATGATTTTAATGACCTGAGGCGCCATGTTCGGGATAAGGTGGCCGCCATCAGGAAGCACCAGAGGGGCACGGGGGGGCAGACGTAATGTGACCTTGACCCCGGAGGAGGAGGTGATTGCCGGTGTCTGGAGAGGGAGCAGTTGGAGGGCCTGGAGGGCTTTGATTCCCTTGATCAGGCCTTGAGGACAGGTAAGTGCTTTTTATCCCCTATCCGGTGTGTGGCATGTGAGGGGGGTGGAAGGGAACATGTGACAAGTGTGTGGGTCCACCAACATGTGAATGCTTTGTGTCATGCCACGCCATCATCCCCGGAACATCCTCAGCCTGACCCCCTGGGAAGCCAAGATCCAGCGGTGGAGGGGAGTGGCCACACCTCTCCTCTCGAGGTAGTTGAGGAGGAGATGGTGACCCTTGATCAGGGTTGCCTCTATTTAGACGAGTCCTCTGGACCAGGCCCGGCAGACCCGCCATATGGGGGAAATAGCCGGGGACCTTCACCGGGTGGCAGACAGCCTGGCCTCCTCGGCACAAATTACAGATGGCCTGCAGGATGTGAGTGGCAATTGCGCTGCATAGGTCACCTGCCTTGGGGAGCTGCAGGCCACCACAGCAAACCTTGTTTCAGAGGTTAAGACCCTGACTGTGGCGGTCCAGGCCAACATGGCTGCCATCCAGGAGGAGGGGAGGCAGAGGCAGCACAACCAGCGGCACAACATCACCCGCCAGCTGAGGATGCAGGCACAGACCAACCTGTTCCTCAGCCGCATTGCTGTGGCCTTGGAGGGCAGGCAGCCATCACCTGCCAGGAGTGGCAGACCTGGGGATGAGCCTCCTCCAGATGCCCCCCCCACCCGAGGCTCCCCCCTGGCAGCTGAGGAGCCAGAGCCGTGGCACCAGACGAAGCTCACGTCAGGGCAAATGAGTGCCTTTTTTTTTTGTTGTGCTCACAGTATGAGCTTCTTTATGTTTTTGATGTGCTCAGGATATGAGTTTTTTTTCTTTATGTGCTCAGGATATGAGGTTTTTTTTTCTTTATGTGCTCAGGATATGAGTTATTTTATTTTATTTATGTGCTCAGGTCATGAGCCTTATTTTTATTTATGACTGCACACAGTCAGTAGTGCAGGCTACAGTGTGACTGGTGTGTGAATGTGGGGGTGACATACCTGCCAGCAAGGTGTGTCACCCTGGGTCGTCGGGGAGAAGTTACCCCCATGACCGTGTGAATGTGGTATGAATGGACAGCGACACCATTGGGGCCTTGGCGCGGCGTTGCTGCTCCCAAGTCCTGCATGGTGGACTTGGGCTAATCCAATGTTAGGTGGATGTGGTGTGTGTGAGCTAGGGACCACAGTGGTGTGCCTGCATGCATTCTCCTTGTGCCATGATGAATGTGTGTGTTTAACGTGCAAAGATGCCTACCACGAGGCATCTCCTGACTGCTCTTCCCTCAGCAGATGGGGTAGCCTCGGTTGGGGGGGACTGTGTGGTTCGGGGGTCAGGTCATCACATATGTCAATCTCCAGGCCCTTTCTCATGGCGTAGTTGTGCAGCATGCAACATGCACCGATGATCTGGCACACAAAGTTTGGGGAATACAACAGAGTCCCCCCGGACTTATCCAGGCATCGGAAACGGGACTTCAGGAGGCCAAATGTGCGTTCCACCACTGCACGGGTACGTATGTGTGCAGCATTGTATCTTCTCTCTCCTCTGGTTTGGGGATTCCGGAATGGAGTCAGGAGATGGGGCCCAAGTGCATATGCAGAGTCACCTGGAAGGGAAAAGACAGGAGGATGTTAGTCGTGCATGGGCCCCTCGTGATGTCTGCATCATGTGGTCGGACAGTCATGCCTGACTCCCATGTCACTCACCAAGCAGCCAGCTGTCCCTGTCTACGTTCTGTTCGAATTCTGTTGGGATGTTGCTTTGACGGTATACAGTATGTAGCTGTCGTGGCTGGCCCTGGGGTGTTTGGCACGGACGTGCCATATGAGGCATTGGGCATCGGCTATCACCTGTACGTTGATGGAATGCCACTGCTTACGATTGCGGTATATGTGCTCTGTGGCACGGGGGGGCCGTAGTGCCACATGTGTGCAATCAATGGCCCCCACGGTGCGTGGGAATCCTGCAATCCTGTAGAAATCCTGCATTGCCTTCTGCTGCAGATGCTCATGGGTCGGTCTGATGATGTGGTGGGACATGCGTGTGAGGATTAAGGGGATAATCTGGTGCACGCATCTGCTCATGGTGGATTGTGACATCCCAGCCACTACTCCACTGCAAGGAAATGCAGTGTTGCCAGTACCTTGACCAGTGGCTGCACTGCATGTACGCATTGTGTCTTGCTGGTGATGTCATCATGCAGGGTTGTGGCTAATTCCAGGATGGCATCAGGGCTGAATCTGAAGATGCGATACACCTCCGAATCACCCATGCCAAAGACGTTCATGCGCGTGCAGTATATCCTCTCCCGTGCCCTCCTTTGTGCCGGTGGACACATTAGTAGTGCTAGGACCACGGCTGCCCCTGGCATGTTGGCAGACAGATGTGTTGTCCTGCAAGTGGGGTTGCTCAGCTCGTCCGTAACGGTGCTGCTGTAACTGCTCTCCAGCTGACGCCTGCACGTCTGGTGCCGAGATAAACCAGCTTTTTGATGGAATAACTTTAGGCCGGACGTACGACTTACGCGCACCACGCGTAGTCTGCGTCGGGCGCACGTACATTTGTGAATCGCCGTATCTCCCTCATTTGCATATTTGAATAGGAAATCAATCGGAGCGCCAGATGCGTCCAGCGTAAATATGCGCCCACGATACGCCAACGTAGAAAAGTTACGTCGGTCGGAAGAAGCCTATTTTCAGGCGTATCTAGTTCTGTGGGTACGGCACATAGATATGACGGCGCATATTTACACTTACACGGCATATCTGTAGATACGTTGGCGTAAGTCTTTCTGAATCCGGCTATATATAATTATCTAACTATTGGTATACTCGCCTAACTGCCAGGGGTGCAAAGACAATAACCCTCTCTGTGGGAGAACACATTTCTTAGTTTAAATTTCAATAAAATATATATTCTTTAAAAATAAAATGTGTAACCTCTAGCTTTTAGTGTTGATCTTATAACAATACAAGATCAGCACTGGACAGCAACTACCCATTTGTAATGCAACTGAGCTACGTAACTGCTTAAAGCGGAGTTCCACCCAAAAATGGAACCTCCACTTATTTGCTTCCTCCCCCTCTCTGGTGCCACATTTGGCACCTTTCAGGGCGGAGGGGGGAACAGGGACTTGTTTTTCACAGGTGCCCATCCCCACTTCTCGGAAGCTTATCCTCCCTCTTCCTTCCTCCGCCGCCGGGCCCAATTAGGAAGCGCAGCGCGCTTCGCACATGTGCAGTAAGGTACCGTCTGTGAAGCTGAAAGGCTTCACTGCCAGTCTCCCTTAGTGGGGATGGCGGTGGCAACACCCGACAGACGATCCGAAAATCAGCTGAGTTGCCGACATCGCGGGCTCCCTGGACAGGTAAGTGTCCATATTTTAAAAATCAGCAGCTGCAGTATTTGTAGCTGCTGACTTATTTTTTTTTCCCCAGGTGGAACTCCTCTTTAAAGGCCAATGTTAGCAAACATAAAATTAAGCTTTGAATTGCATGTAAGTGTAGCGGGGTATCACCCTTTCAATGTGATATGAAAGACTACCATTGCTGATCGTGAAGAATCTCAGCTCCCTCTTGTGGCCGAGATGGGTTAGAGCCACCTGTTGTTTACATTTTGTACTGGTACCACAGAGAATGATGGGGATTTGAGTTCAGGAAGAGAAGGGACTCCATTTGCCCTGACCTGTAATAAACTACATTACCCAGAGAGCAGCAGTATAACCCCAAGATGCTTTGCCTTCCGCACCGCCTGTTGGGGGAGGTAATTTAGAGGGAGAGGACGTGTTTGGCGCGCTCTCTCTGGAACGCCTCTTCAACCCAGGAGGACACTGCCAGAAGTGTCTCCACGGGGAGTAGGCTGCAGCTGAGGAGCCTTTGAGAAGAAGACGGAACCTATGTCGGAGTGATCAGACAGGCTTCCAGTATCCCTGCAACCTGTCTGAGAACCAGAGGCTGCCGGCTAACAGAACTGTGACTTGAGATCGGGGACGAAGTGCCACAGAAGCACAAGGCCTGAACAGGTTGGGTAAGACAGGCACTTGCCCGAAAGTACTGACTGTCTTGCGGGAGGGTGGATTGCTGATATCCACTTTTGCGGTTTGACGGTTTAGGGAACTTTCACCAGTTTACTATTTCCCTTTTGGATTATAAATTGCTCTTTGCGCGCCAACTAATGCCAACGCACAAGTGCACAAACTATTAGTATAAAAATTGTATTGAAGTTTGGCCTGGGACGTCAGGCCATATTGATAAGATATAGCTATAGTATTTAAAGGTTATCCATTTAGTGTTGCATATTGTTGATATTCATGTTATTGCTTGTTGATCGAGTAATTGGTCATATTATATTGTACAGTATTGTAGAGAGACAGAGAGCTGGGTGAAGCTCGGCAAGAGGGTGTTTCAATGTGTATATTTTGTTGAAGAAGTCCCCCTTGCTGTGTGCTTACACCGGTCTGTATGACATAGTCTAGTTCATACCTATGTGTTATTATTGCTACTGATCCTGCAGGGACCTGCAGATAGTTCATCACTGTCTTACTCATGTTCCTTTGTTCCTATCTCAAGTAAAGTATTACTTTGGTTATCTTGAAGTCTGTGTGCAGCCTATCTTTCATACTGCAGAATCCCTTCCATTTAAGGTACCTTTTAATTTGTATAATCTGTTGTAGTGTAATCGGATATTGTGTTTCCCCACAAGTTACTGGGGTCCACAACTCCCATATTACCAGTTGTGTCAAGGGAGGGTTTTGAGCCACTTTAAGGGGTTGATCACAGAGCGTAGACCCAAAACAAACCAGCAGCTCCCCCAGGGGGTAGTGCTACATAAGGAAGAACATTTTCAGTTTTATCGCAACTCTGTTGTAGTGCCAGGCCATACAATTTTTTTTCTTTGTTCCAATATGGTAATCTTGGATCACTTTTGGTTACCTGTTTGCATTAAAGCAGATGTATTCCAAAACACAACCACATTCTCTGATTGGCTGATTGGCTGCCTTGGAGGCCAGAGGAGAGGGCCCCCTGCCCCCCCCCCCATGCTTGCACCCAAAGGCAGACACATACGTAGGTCGTGCACGCATATGGTTATAGTGTTTGCACCACACATGTGAGGTATTGACACAAACAGTATAGTGAGAGCAATAATTCTAACACCAGACCTCCTGTGCAATTCTAAGCTAGTAACTTGTAAAGGCTTTTTTAAAGCATCGCCTATGGACAATTTTAGGTAATGTAGTTTGGCTCATGACATGTTAGCTATCTATTTACTTGGCATAAAGCCAGCTTTTATGTATTTACCAAACCCATTGGGTGTTATATTGTATTTGCTTTTATTTTTTAAATGCTGCGCAAATATCTTTTGACATAGGAATATGCAACATCCACCAAATATGCAACATCCAATCTTAATAATGTTTGGGGGTTCTAAGCAGTTTTCTAACAAAAAAAAAAAAAATACGTATGATTTTACAGATAGTAGAGAAGTGTCCAAATAGGCTTGGGAGGCAAATGGTTAAAAAAATGGAATTTGTTTAAAATTCATGGTGTGTTAGCAAAGTAAATGACATTTAGTTAGGATTTACTATAAGGCCAGAGAAGACTTTCTGGCCAACATCAGCAACTTGAAAATTTTCTTTTTAAGCTTAGTTGTAAAATACATGTTGGTTCACATGCTGTATCTTTGTAATGGTATTATCATTATTATTATTATCTACAGATATTACATTTTTCTTATTAATATTAGGAATTAGTATAGCTAAAGTTCTGAGCATTAACTACATCTAGCATCACAGTCTTTTGCGAATCAGGCCCTTGTTATCACATACTGTATTACTGTATACTATGCAAGATGTGTTTCAAAAGTCAAAGTGCATAGCCAATGAATGTTTTGGAAATGAATGTTTTGGAATTCTGCTGTGTTACCACAAGAGGGCAGGCATTACCTTATTGCTTAAAATCTGCATTTCTGGAGTCGCTGTGACTGCTAAAAACTTCAGGAAGACATCTGCTATTATTTACAATATCTGGGATCTCAAAAGGCACAGAATTGCAACATGGTGGGGGATCTATTCCTTTGCTAGTTCCTTTTAGAAAATGCTTTTAGGGTTCATGCACACAGGCATGTTATAAGTATATATATATATATATATATATATATATATATATACACATACACACACTATATTATCCCTGCACTTTCTGGCATGCACGTCTGTCATATTTTACGAATGTAAAAGCAGTTGCACCCTTGAAAAATATGTTGGACGTGCATACATTTGTATAGTAGACTGTATGTGGCATGTGAGGCTCCCCAGGCTCTGAAAAGTACCAGGAAATTACGCTAGAGATAAAATGTGCCTATAAAATGCATGTGTGCACGAACCCCTAAAGTAAACCTTTTTATAAACTTGGACAATTCAAAGTGATTTAAAGCTTAGTGCCAACAATATTTTATTATTTTTTTGATGATAAAAGTCTCCTAGGTATTGATTAAAATAAAAAAGAAGCTCAGCTAAACACTTACCTAACTCCTCCATCGATCCAGCATTGTCCCATCTGTAGCACCGCTGCTCTCTTCATTTTCTCACAGGAGACTCTGAAAGCATCGGGAGCCATATGCTTCTGTTGCTGTCAGTCAAATCCTGTGGGTAGGAACCGTACAGGCTGAGCCGTGCAGTGTGTCTGTAGATGCACACAGCCTGGCTCGTAGCACGCCCGCACAGGTGCCGCATTTGTAAAAAGAAGGAGCAGAGAGTGCCAGCGAGAGACATCAGTAGAGGTGGTAAGGAACAACTCTGTACAATATCATTGCACAGCCAGTGTCATCTTAAGAGCATTATAGGCCCCCGGGCAATACAGTGCACTGGGGCCCTGTCTACACAATCACGCACGAGAATTTACTGACAAAAATCATAAAATTTACTGGCAGAACCACATTTTTTACTGCCACTGCAAAAAAAAGTACCTAAAATTAAAATTGTTAGTGCCGAACAATGCAAATGTCAGTATTTAAACTTTAAACATATAGCTAGTGCTATATGTGTTTAAGTTAAACAAAAGTAAAAAAAATAAAATGTCTTCATTGACATGAAGGTTAGGTTACTATAACCCAGCCAGCACAGAGTTTCCTCTTACATCAGAGTCTGCAGGATTCCCCCTTACAGTGAAAGGGAACTCTTATGTAAAGGGGAATGCTGCAGATCATGATCTAAGGGGGGAACTCTGATGTGGAGGGGGGCTCTGGTGACCAGAGACCACCTTATATCTGAGTCCACTGCTTTTTCTTTCCCACTTACATCAGAGTCCGCCAGGGCCGGACTGGCCTACCGGGATAGCGGGAAAATTCCCGGTAGGCCGCCTGCTGTCAGTCAAAATTAATCAGCTGTGGGCCGCGGCGGCGGCCGCTGGCCGCCATCGCGGCCGCACTTTGCAATCATGCAGGGGTGGAGACGCCTGCCCTATGCCAGGCAGTCACTCCAGTGTCACGCGTGTGTCAGAAATATAAAGCAGCGGCGGGCCGGTCACCGGCGGGTAGCGGCCGCCATGCTCGCCGCCGCCGCACTTTCCTTCACATCTAACCCGGCGCTGTGTGGAGGACTCAATTGACTGGAGCGATCATGTGACTGAGGGAGGGGAGGAGCCGAAGGGAAGAAGGACCGAAAGTCAGATCAGTTCCACCGTCCTGTGCGGCGCCAGCACCGCCCACTCCTTTCTCCTGCAGGGTCACATGGCAGAGGAGACAGAGAGGAGAATACATTAACGGTGTAGCATGGAGATCTGTAGCTCATGAAGATTCGGTATCCCTGCCATCAACTGGAGCACAAGGTGAACAAATATATTTGAATGAAATCCTGACCTGTATACTGTATCTCTCTCTCACCATATAACGGTGCACCCCCCCCCCCCCCCCGGGCGCCCCCTCCTCTCTCTGTCACTTAACTTTGCTGCCCCTGAAAATTGTAAACTGTATAATAATCTCAGAGAGAGGGGGGGGGGGGGGGGGGGGGGGGGGGGGGGGGAGAGAGTGCACCGTGCAATGGTGTGAGAGAGATTATACAGATTACAATTTGCAGGGGCAGAAAAGGTAGGTGACAGAGGGGGGGGGGGGGTTGCATGGTGCACCCCCCTCTCTCTGTCACCTTTGCTGCCCCTGCAAATTGTAATCTGGACTGTATAATCTCTCTCTCACCATTCCGTGGCCAACCCCCCCCCCCCCCCCTCTCTGCACCTTCCTTTTTAAATGCAAAAAAAATGTGTAATTTGAAAAAATAAAAAAACAATAATCTGCCTGCGCTTAGGACCGTGATTTGGGCTGCTGCCCCCCTGGAAACCCAACCCCTAAGGCCTCATTCACACGAGGCGGACTCCGTCGCTACGCAGATCTCCGCTGAGCCGATGGATGACAAGCTCCTCTCTGCTCACTGAGCGGGGAGGGGCTTGTCGGGCACCGCTGTGTCCTATGGAGCGATCTGATGAAAACGGACAGCATGTCCGTTTTCATCAGATCTTACCCGATCTGATCCGCATGGACGGATGGGGACGTGGCCCCCATACGTCTGTTTTTAGCGGATCGATTAGGGTCGGATGTCAGCGGACATGTCTCGCTGACATCCGACGCTCCATAGAGATGCATGGAGCCGCCGTTCAGGTCCGCCGTCAAAACTGACAGGTGGACATGAACGGTCCGTCCGTGTGAATGAGGCCTTAAAGGGGTAGGTGAACGTGATAGAAAATGTGAAGATTGGGGTGATGGCGCTGCCTGTGCCTTATTCCTTTATACCAGGGGTATTGAATTACAATTCGCCGAGGTCCGGTCAGTAACATTTTCTTCTAGCAGAGGTCCGAATATCATGTCGGACCTCTGTTGCTGCAGCGCAATTTTTTTTTTTTAAAAAGGTCAAGGACTTCTTTCTCTCTGTTTCTTGTGGGTAGTGCAGCCCATTAAAATAGGCTAATCCACCCACAACGTGTGCACCTAATGCACATGCACAGATCTTAACCCATTATTATATCAGCGTCCTTAGTCCCCAGTGCACATCACAGTCCTTAACCCCCTTCACATCAAGATCCCCTCTTAAAGAGTGTCCTCAGCTCCCCCTTTACATCACCCCCTCCACTCTTTCCACAGTAATGTTCTCACACTCCCTTAACATCAACCCCCATTACCAGTACTGTCCTCTGCCCCTATGTATATAATAACCCCACATTACAGTCCTCAGCCCCTCCACATCACTGTCCTCAGTCCCTCACATCACAGTCCTCAGCCTACCCCCCACATTACATTCCCAACCTCCACTTTAATATCCTTAGCCCCCCCTCACATGACAGTTCTTGGTCACCCCAATTTAACTTCTTCAGGCCCCCCCACATTACAGTCCTCAGCTCCCCCCACATCTCTGTTCTTCTTGGTCACCCCAATTTAACTTCTTCAGGCCCCCCCACATTAAAGTCCTTAGTCCCCCCATGTTACAGTTCTCGGCTCCTCCCACCTTACAGTCCTCAGCTCCCCCCACATTACAGTCCTCAGCTCCTCCCACATTACAATCCTCAGCTCCCCCCACATTACAATCCTCAGCTCACCCCCACATTACAGTCCTCAGCTCCCCCCACATTACAGTCCTCAGCTCCCCCCACATCTCTGTCCTTCTTGGTCACCCCAATTTAACGTCTTCAGGCCCCCCCCCCACATTACAGTCCTTAGTCCCCCCACATTACAGTCCTTAGTCCCCCCACCTTACAGTCCTCAGCTCCCCCCACATTACAGTCCTCAGCTCCCCCCACATTACAGTCCTCAGCTCCCCCCACATTACAGTCCTTCTTGGTCACCCCAATTTAACGTCTTCAGGCCCCCCCCCACATTACAGTCCTTAGTCCCCCCACATTACAGTCCTTAGTCCCCCCACCTTACAGTCCTCAGCTCCCCCCACATTACAGTCCTTAGCTCCCCCCACATTACAGTCCTCAGCTCCCCCCACATCACTGTCCTTCTTGGTCACCCCAATTTAACTTCTTCAAGCCCCCCCACATTACAGTCCTCAGCTCCTCCCACATTACAGTCCTCAGCTCCCCCCACATCTCTGTCCTTCTTGGTCACCCCAATTTAACGTCTTCAGGCCCCCCCCCCCCACATTACAGTCCTTAGTCCCCCCACATTACAGTCCTTAGTCCCCCCACATTACAGTCCTTAGTCCCCCCACATTACAGTCCTCAGCTCCCCCCACATTACAGTCCTCAGCTCTCCCCACATTACAGTCCTCAGCTCCCCCCACATCACTGTCCTTCTTGGTCACCCCAATTTAACTTCTTCAAGCCCCCCCACATTACAGTCCTCAGCTCCTCCCACATTACAGTCCTCAGCTCCTCCCACATTACAGTCCTCAGCTCCCCCCACATTACAGTCCTCAGCTCCCCCCACATCTCTGTCCTTCTTGGTCACCCCAATTTAACTTCTTCAGGCCCCCCCCCCACATTACAGTCCTTAGTCCCCCCACATTACAGTCCTTAGTCCCCCCACCTTACAGTCCTCAGCTCCCCCCACATTACAGTCCTCAGCTCCCCCCACATTACAGTCCTCAGCCCCCCCCACATTACAGTCCTCATCTCCCCCACATTACAGTCCTCAGCTCCCCCCACATTACAGTCCTCAGCTCCCCCCACATCTCTGTCCTTCTTGGTCACCCCAATTTAACTTCTTCAGGCCCCCCCCCCACATTACAGTCCTTAGTCCCCCCACATTACAGTCCTTAGTCCCCCCACCTTACAGTCCTCAGCTCCCCCCACATTACAGTCCTCAGCTCCTCCCACATTACAATCCTCAGCTCCCCCCACATTACAATCCTCAGCTCACCCCCACATTACAGTCCTCAGCTCCCCCCACATTACAGTCCTCAGCTCCCCCCACATCTCTGTCCTTCTTGGTCACCCCAATTTAACGTCTTCAGGCCCCCCCCCACATTACAGTCCTTAGTCCCCCCACATTACAGTCCTTAGTCCCCCCACCTTACAGTCCTCAGCTCCCCCCACATTACAGTCCTCAGCTCCCCCCACATTACAGTCCTCAGCTCCCCCCACATTACAGTCCTTCTTGGTCACCCCAATTTAACGTCTTCAGGCCCCCCCCCCACATTACAGTCCTTAGTCCCCCCACATTACAGTCCTTAGTCCCCCCACCTTACAGTCCTCAGCTCCCCCCACATTACAGTCCTTAGCTCCCCCCACATTACAGTCCTCAGCTCCCCCCACATCACTGTCCTTCTTGGTCACCCCAATTTAACTTCTTCAAGCCCCCCCACATTACAGTCATCAGCTCCTCCCACATTACAGTCCTCAGCTCCCCCCACATCTCTGTCCTTCTTGGTCACCCCAATTTAACGTCTTCAGGCCCCCCCCCCCACATTACAGTCCTTAGTCCCCCCACATTACAGTCCTTAGTCCCCCCACATTACAGTCCTTAGTCCCCCCACATTACAGTCCTCAGCTCCCCCCACATTACAGTCCTCAGCTCTCCCCACATTACAGTCCTCAGCTCCCCCCACATCACTGTCCTTCTTGGTCACCCCAATTTAACTTCTTCAAGCCCCCCCACATTACAGTCCTCAGCTCCTCCCACATTACAGTCCTCAGCTCCTCCCACATTACAGTCCTCAGCTCCCCCCACATTACAGTCCTCAGCTCCCCCCACATCTCTGTCCTTCTTGGTCACCCCAATTTAACTTCTTCAGGCCCCCCCCCCACATTACAGTCCTTAGTCCCCCCACATTACAGTCCTTAGTCCCCCCACCTTACAGTCCTCAGCTCCCCCCACATTACAGTCCTCAGCTCCCCCCACATTACAGTCCTCAGCCCCCCCCACATTACAGTCCTCATCTCCCCCACATTACAGTCCTCAGCTCCCCCCACATTACAGTCCTCAGCTCCCCCCACATCTCTGTCCTTCTTGGTCACCCCAATTTAACTTCTTCAGGCCCCCCCCCCCACATTACAGTCCTTAGTCCCCCCACATTACAGTCCTTAGTCCCCCCACCTTACAGTCCTCAGCTCCCCCCACATTACAGTCCTCAGCTCCCCCCACATTACAGTCCTCAGCTCCCCCCACATTACAGTCCTCAGCTCCCCCCACATCACTGTCCTTCTTGGTCACCCCAATTTAACTTCTTCAAGCCCCCCCACATTACAGTCCTCAGCTCCTCCCACATTACAGTCCTCAGCTCCTCCCACATTACAGTCCTCAGCTCCTCCCACATTACAGTCCTCAGCTCCTCCCACATTACAGTCCTCAGCTCCCCCCACATTACAGTCCTCAGCTCCCCCCACATCTCTGTCCTTCTTGGTCACCCCAATTTAACGTCTTCAGGCCCCCCCCCACATTACAGTCCTTAGTCCCCCCACATTACAGTCCTTAGTCCCCCCACCTTACAGTCCTCAGCTCCCCCCACATTACAGTCCTCAGCTCCCCCCACATTACAGTCCTCAGCTCCCCCCACATTACAGTCCTCAGCTCCCCCCACATTACAGTCCTCAGCTCCCCCCACATCACTGTCCTTCTTGGTCACCCCAATTTAACTTCTTCAAGCCCCCCCACATTACAGTCCTCAGCTCCTCCCACATTACAGTCCTCAGCTCCTCCCACATTACAGTCCTCAGCTTCTCCCACATTACAATCCTCAGCTCCCCCCACATCACTGTCCTCAGTAGCCCCCACATCACTGTCCTTCTTGGTCACCCCAATTTAACGTCTTCAAGCCCCCCCCACATTACAGTCCTTAGTCCCCCCACCTTACAGTGCTCAGCTCCCCCCACATTACAGTCTCAGTCCCCCCACACCCCAGCCCTCAGTCCCCCCCACACTCCAGCCCTCAGTCCCCCCCCACACTCCAGTCCTCAGTCCCCCTCCCACACTCCAGTCCTCAGTCCCCCCCCCCCCACTTCAGTGCTCAGCTCCCCCTCTTTGATGTCCTCAGCCCCTTTCCCCACATCACTGCAATCCTGAGGCTCAGAATCCTCCCCCCACATTCAGATGTTAGCTCTTTACTTCACCCCCTCACTGTCCTACCTTACACAGACAGATCGGAGGGAGGCACAGCATGTCTGGATAGGGACAGGAGAGGAGTTGCAGGGAGGGAGGCGGGACAGTTCTGGATGGAGGGCCGAGGTAACAAACAGGTGATTGGCTGCTAGGATGAAGGACAGTCCTAGCAGCCAATCGCCTGTTTGATCACCTCGGCAGATCCGCCCTCCACCCAGAATTGTTCCGCCTCCCGCTGTCGGCTCTGTGAGGATTACAGAGTGATGGCAGGAGGAAGAAAAGGCTCCTACATCGCAGTACCGAAGCGGTCCGAATGGCAGAGTGCCGCGGGCTGCATGTGGCCCGCGGTCCGCCATTTAGTGATGCCCGCTTTATACCATAAAGGGTGAGAAAAGGACCCAAATATAGGATCCAATAAGGTGAGCTGCAAATAAGTGCACTAAATATAATAGAATATGTGAAAAAATTCAATATATGAGCTTCCACAACAGCTGGCAGTGGTAACCTTGGCTAGATGTGTAAGCCTCCACATTAATCAACAGTGAGAAAATAAAACCGTTAGTGTGGGCCTGTGCCAGCTAAACAAATGCTATGTGCAGGTGAGAATCAAAATAATCATACAGTGAATGAAAGTATATAGTCCAATTGCAGCCTCGGGTCTAAGGCTTTATGATGTCTGACCAGTAAGACTGCATGAAGGAGATCACATAAAAACATAAAACACAATAGTCTCTAGTGGGAGAAGTTCTATTGATTCCAGTCAGGGCTTATGGATGCAGGTTCTTGCAGTGAGGAAAGGTGTTCCTATACAGCTGATACAGCATTCGCAGTGGTCACGGTGCTCCCCCACAAGGGTCCCCACTCACCAGATCCAATTCCCCGCCAGGGGTACACAGCATGTAGTTTAGGCTTCCCAGTGTTCCACTATACCTACATATACCTACTACTTTCATATCTGTCTTCTATCTCTATATATATATATAATACATTCTTCAAATGTGCTTTAAAATGTATGGTTTTCCCTTTCATGAACAAGAAAATAATGACGTTTGCTGTTGGGCTGGTATAAAAATGCTATGGGGCTGGTGTGAATTTTTTTCCAGGGCTGGATTTTATTCCCAGTCCGGCCCTGGAGTCCGCAGACTGAGTTCCCCCTTGCATTGTAAGGGGGAATCCTGCAGACTCTGATGTAAAGGGGAACTCTGATGTGGGGGGCTCTCTGGTGACCAGAGACCACCTTCCGTAGAGTAAATACACTAAGGTAAAGGGGGTCACTAATATAGGAGGGGGAACCTTTATATCAGTGCCCCCTTACATTTTTGCATTCACTCCCCCCTTACATCAGCAACCCCCCGCACTCGTGGAGGACCAGATCTTCTCCGTGATTTCCACAAACTGGGCATGGGAAGTTCTAACCCGTCACTCTCCACAATTTGTTACTGGGGTTGCTGGGCAGCTGATGGGGCCCCCCATGCAAACGGGGCCCCCGGGCAACTTCCCAGCGTGCCCAATGGAAAAGATGGCCCTGTGCACAGCTCAGGTAAGTATCATATCTTTATTTATTTTACATTTAACAAATTGTGTTTACAATCCCTGTAGGGTCAGTAAGACAGAAAAAATAATAGGGGTCTAACATTTCCAAACTTTATTCAAAACTTTTTATACTTTAATTATATCTAGTACAAAGCAAACTAAATTTAATAAAGCAAACTTTGCAGCAAAATACAACATCCCCTTATTCAATCAGGTCCCCCTCTCCCCGTAAAAAGCACAATCAGTTATGGCCTTTACAATTAGGCCTCATACATATGGGCATTAGAAATGCTGCTTTTATGAGCATGCAGCATATTTTTTTGCCTCCAAACACAGTTCTATGTTAGCCTATGTGACCATGCACATCAGAGTGCAAACGAGGTTAAACATGCGTGCGCATTAGGATAAATGTATTCCAATGGCCCATTGGGGGTTAGCCGTTGAAATTTGTTGAAACCCTGCAGTATTTTGTCTATCAGGTCGTTATCCGGAAAGTCTTTTCCCCAGTTGGCTGCAGATGAGGATGTCAGAGGGGGGGTGGTCTTTTGAAGTAAAGATTTGTAAATGTCCGATATTTTATAAGATCCTTCCAGGAGTAGCTGGTCTGTGAAGTTAGGTGTGAATCGCTTACAGTCCTCTTTGCACGTGTCTTTCAAGTAGCTTGTGCATTGCCAAAAGTGGAAAGCATGGGATTGGGATTTAGTATGTTCTAAATCAGGGGTCTCCAAACTGCAGCCCGGGGGCCAGATGCGGCCCTTTGCTTGCTTTTATCTGGCCCTTGGGACAATATTTCATCTTTTGACACCAACAATGGGGCACAATTCCTCCCAATGACAGCAACAAGGGGGCACAATTCATCCTAATGACACCAACAACGAGGAACAATTTCCTTCTAATGACACCAACAATGAGGAACAATTTCCTTCTAATGACACCAACAACGAGGAACAATTGCCTTCTAATGACACCAACAATGAGGAACAATTTACCTTCTAATGACACCAAAGGGGCACAGTCCCTCCCAATGACACCAACATGGGGGCACAATTCCTCCCAATGACACCAACAACTAGGCACAATTCCTCCCAATGAAACCAACAAAGGGCACAATTCCTCCCAATGACAGCAACAAAGGGGCACAATTCCTGCTAATGACACCAACAATGAGTAACAATTTCCTTCTAATGACACCAACAATGAGGAACAATTTCCTTCTAATGACACCAACCATGAGGAACAATTTCCTTCTAATGACACCAACAATGAGGAACAAATTCCTTCTAATGACAACAAAGGAGCACAGTCCCTCCCAATGACACCAACGATGAGTCACTACTCCTTTTATGACACCAAAGATGGGGCATTGTTTACTCCTGCTGATGCCGGGACATTTTTCTATTTCCAGTGGCCACAGTCCGGACCCTCTAAAGTCTGAAGGACAGTTAACTGGCCCTTTATTTAGAAAGTTTGGAGACTAAATATAGAACATATACAGTATATATATATATATATATATATATATATATATATATATATATATATATATATATATATATATATATATATATTATAAGGGCACAAATTGACCTGTAAGAAAAAGTTAGATTGTATTCCTACCTTACTCTTGTCCTCCACCAGCAGTGTCTGAGTGTGGATAACGTAACGATCCTTCTGGCGAGATCCTGGGGACGCTGATTAAAATCTAGGAAAATCAAGAATCCCAAGAAAAGGATAGTGGCGTCACACCTTGTGATGAGGAAGAATTGGGTTAGATAATTGTTTTACTTTTTTTCCTTACAAATATTATTTTGTCCTTAATGATTTTTACAGGGGGAGGGGTCCTTGATCTCATAAGCAGATCTTTTAATGGGTCTATGCTGTATATATAAAGAAGAGATCGACTATAATCCTTACCTATATAATTAGAAACGCCAAGGCATTATGTAAATGTATATTTTTTAATCACTGAATGATAATGTTTACTTGTGAATTTCAATTAAGATTTTAGCACCCGCTAGAGAAAATCTTGGTAATCCTTCTACAAAGGTACAAAATGAATGTCTGATCCCAGCTTCGGGCTGCTGGCTATGTGTTAACATCAGCTTAATATGTGCAGCCCAGGGGGAGCCGAGTGTTCAGGCTGTGGATAAAATGAGATGCAGGGAGCAGCTGTATGCCAAAATCAATGTCAGCTCAGAATGAACTAGCTCAGAGCCTAAATTCAGGGAAACAAGGCCTTATGTGTGGAAGGTTAAGCACTGGATCGCTGCTGGCTGCCGGGCTGACCGCTCTCTGATTTATGATAACCTTAACATGAAGTGGTCTTTAATCTAGAAGTGCTGGAAAGATGAATTCTATGGAACAATCTTGCTAAGCACTATTTTAGCTAGTCGCTGTCGCTTAATCTGACCCTAATGCAAATTGACAAAATAATAATGTTTTCGGAAAAACTAAAAATTAAGCTGTATTTTGTACAACAGTAAAAAAAGAGGCAAATTCATTAGCTACCCACCCCCTTCTGCTGATGCTTTCTTTCCCTTCACCTAGCTCCACTGCCAGAGTCAAGTTTAAAAGCTAGATACATAAAAAATTGGCCTTATGAGAGCTTACACTGGGTTTAGGATTCTTGCCCTTCTCCCCAGCCGGGAGATCGATCTGGTGACTGTCTTTCTTCTTTTTGTGAGAGTAAAGGGTGAGAGTCAAATGCTCACTGAAACCTGGATACAAAAAGCAAGAAGAAACAGCAAGCAGCAGCAGTAGAGGTGGAGTCGGTTATCAGGTGAACCGCTTACCTTGCCATGCATCTCCTCTTTTGTTAAGAGCAATGTAGTCCTCACCAGGTCAGGACCATGCACTGCAAGAATTTTCAAAAACATTGTGACAGAACGTTAGCTGCTGCTATTCCCTTTAGGCCTGGTTTCCACTGCGAATTTCCAAAGCAGCTATTTAGTGGTTCAGCTGCAATTTCAGATATGGTTCATATGTGAAATTTAGGAGATGGCGGCCACCGGAGTCTTTAACAACAGTTGGTTGTTAAGGAGTGAGCCGGGATGCTGGCCACCGCGTCCTTAACAACCAAATGACTCATTGACCAAATTTTAGAAAAAAACTGTGTGAGGGTCTCCTCAATCCAATTAAAAAATTGTGCAGGGGTCCCCCCAAAATCCATACCAGGCCATTAGGAAAAGGGGAGGACAAGCGAGCACCCCCTCCTCTTCTGAACCGTATCAGATCCCATGGCCTCAACCTAGGGGGTGCTTCCCCCCCAAAAGCACCTTGTCCCCATGTTGATGGGGAGAATGGCCTCTTCCCCAAAACCCTGGCCAGTGGTACTGGGGGTCTGTGTGCAGGGGGCCCCCCTAAGTAAATGAGTATGGGGTACATTGTAGACAGAGACAATTTTTGACTTTTCATTTATTAAAAAAAAAAAAACAATGTCCCCCCTGTACTCGTCGCTGGCTCCCGTTGTCTTCCAGCTCTGCCATCTGACAGTTCTTAAATAACTAAGGGGCGGAGCCACCTGGTGATGTCACCGGAGGGCCCCACTCCCTTGTGACACCATCAACACAGCATGCGCTGGTGTGAAAGGAGCAATGGTAAAGTCAGTTTGCTTCCAAGAACTACAGAAGCCTCTGAAGCAGCCAGTTTGCTGTTGAAGCCGGTCAGGCTCTGTACTTGCCTCCATAACTTCCATCCACCCACTGGCACACCAGATTGATCTACCTTGAACATGATAAGTATCTTTTCTCGCCAAAAAAACAATCCCTTGCTTAACATTTGCGACATAGCGAAAGCTATGCAACTATGAAGTTATTAAGCCTTAAGTTGTTACATACTTGTTTTGATTGAATGCATGGGACTTTGAACTCCAGCAAAGACTATCTAGGATATTATGCCATTATCCTGGATGTCCATTGTCAATGGCCACTGGAATTATGCAATTGATGAATTATAATGATAATGTCTCTGTATTTACACCTTTGGGACTTTTGTACAGGTGGTGTTGATACCCTATGAGGGAGGGAGCATACAATTGGAGAAGGATATACCTATACAACTTGCCTATGCAGTCTTTTGAACCTCCACTAGACCAGGGGTATATGTTTGCATGCCCTACAACAATCATATGCATACCTGTGAGAGGGAGGTAACTGGGGTGTATCTACATGAACAATCTTTGTTAAGTTGGGGTTATTTACCCCACCCCTCTGGGTCGCCTCCTCTGGACCACAGTTGGTTTAGTTCACCTGTTTCATCAAGGAATACAAGATCAATATATTACAGTTATAAATGAAGATACAGAATATACTAACGGTGCTGGTTTCTTAAGAGCTCTTGCATGTTTTAGTATTATATAATCAAGTACTTTCCACCGATACTTTAAATGAAAATATTTATAAGTTAATTATTATCAAAGTCATTCAAAGCTGCTTGTGTTGAAAGTTACGAGTCAATAAGCACTCTCCATGTACTAATGCATATAGAGAGGGATGGCATGATGAAAGGTCATTTATGATGATGCTCTGTATCTAGTGTTATTAGATTGCAATCTTATTACAATGCTTAATTGAAAACCGTATACAGTAGCTCATCACTCTATAAAATGATGGGATAGTTATCTGGTGGCCACCGGTATATTTCTTTTATAAAGATTTTATTGATAGAAAAGTAGTCACAACAGATTAGCGCAATAGTGCGATGGATACTAGACATGTGCACACTAAAATATTTTGTTTCGGAATTTCGTTTTTGTCAGAAAAATGTATTTATTTAGTTACTCCCGAAATTCATTTTTATTTATTTTGGGGGTTATCCACAAAAGGGATACGCCGGCGTATCTACTAATACGCCGTCGTATCCCTGTTTCTATCTATGGAACTGATCCACAGAATCAGTTTACCATAGATAGGCAGAAGATCCGACATGTGTAATTGAATTACACTGTCGGATCTTAAGGATGCAATTCTAGGCCGGCCGCTAGGTGGCAAGGCCATTGCGGCCGGCCTAGAATATGCAAATGAACACATACGGCGATCCACGAACGTTCCGACGGGCCCGTCGCGCTAAATCTACGTCGTTTACGTCGAGTTACGCCGCGTAAAAATAGGGCTGAGTCCTATTTGACTAAGCCCTATTAAGTATGGCCGTCGTTCCCTCGTCGAAATTTTCAATTCTACGTCGTTTGCGTAAGATGTTCGTGAATGGTGCTGGACGCCATTTACGTTAACGTCTAAGCAAATGACGTCGGAGCGACGTCAGTTAGCGCAATGCACGTCGGGTAAGTTACCCGACGGAGCATGCGCAGTACGTCTGGCGCGAGAGCGCACCTAATTTAAATGGGAATCGTCCATTTGTATTAGGAACGCCTTGCGCCGGACGGAGTTAAGTTACACCGCCGCAAATTTCCAGGTAAGTGCTTTGTGGATCGGCACCTAACTTGGGAGATTTGCGGCAGTGTAACTTAACTCTGAAAAGTTAAGTTGCGCTCGGCGGCTGTGGATCTGGCCCTTTGTTTTTCGTTAAAAAAATGCATTCATCCAAAAATCCAAATTAATTAAGGTCGAATCTGTCATTGAAAGCTTATGGTGTCTGTCAAATGTTCTAAGAAGATTAGACGGAATCTTAAAAAAAAAAAAAGAAGATTTGACGAGAATCTTAAAAAAAAAAAAAAGAAGATTCGGCAGCTATAGAAGAATTCTAATATTGTATGACTAATGATAATTATATTTATTAATTATTATTACTAGTCAACCAACATTAGAATTCTTTTATAGCCTATGGGCCAAGCATTTCACCATAAATGTCCGCTTGCTGCGGTTGTATGTTTTTAGCTACTTCGTCGAATCTTCATGTCTCTCTATGTGGAATCTTTTCTCTCTATGTGGAATCTTTTCTCTCTATGTCGAATCTTTTCTCTCTATGTCGAATCTTCTTCATGTCTCTATAATGTCAAATCTTTTCTCTTTATGTAGAATAATATTGGACTAATAGAGTTAAGGTTAGTCACATTCGACCGCAATGAAAACGAAAATAATGCATTTGTTTATGTCGGATCTTTCGGTTTTCGTTTTCTGTGCTTTCGTTATCGTTTGTTAAAACGATAACAAAAATACCTGAGATTCAGAAGTAAATGCATTTGGACGAAAACGAATGCACATGTCTAAATAGATACATCAAACATATGGTGAAGAGGAGAATCCCAAAAATGGGATATTATATACATGGTACAATATTCATTGATACAGTAAGGAAATAAAAGAGAAAAAGGAGGGAAAAAAAAGAAAAAAAAGTAAATAAAAGAAAAAAAAATAGTAGCAGTACACCATAATAAAAGACTATCAATGTCCCAGGGTATACTGTATGGTAGGCAAAAAGCACACAAAAAAAGAAAGGTCATGTGGAACAGAAAAAGATACGTTTTTGTGTTTTTGGGTTTATTTTGCAAGGTGATTCCACGAAATCAGGAGTCTCAGAGAAAAATACACAGAAAAAGGAAGAAAATGGGTACAGTAGGCCACCTGTATATTTCATAACATATATAATATGCATATCCATATATATGAACCAAATCTAGATAACAGGGTTATTTTAATGTGTATGTCTGTTTAGTTGTTTGTTTACAGAGTATTGTGTTTTAAAAAAATAAATAAGGAATACAGATATTGAATATTTTTTACAATCAGGAGCTGTCATAAATTTTGATAAACGTTCAAAATAGTCATATTTTTTGGACCCAAGAAGAGTAGTGTGGAGAACTCCCCCACCAGTTTAAAGGCTAGAAATCCATTGTCTTTTGGACCTAGCAGGATATTTTGTGGGTTTTTGTAGTCTTCCCAAGGACAAGGTGAAAGAATAGCCAACTGTGCTATGGTTCTGTTTGATCTTGATACAGGAGGCAGCTTCCCTAAGAGAACTAAAATGGACAATGTCATGTTAAGATCAAAGAGAATTCCATGATAAACTCTACTTTTTATTACATAGTAGAGCAATCGGAAGCCACTTTGGTGAGGAAAGGGTATAGTTTGCTTCATGGTGCAATGATAAAATAAAATAATGGCCCACTATGCTAGGGGTGTTTTTTGATCTTGGTGTAGGAGTTAGCTGCCCCAACAGAGCTAAAATGGAAACGGTCATGTATTCAATGGTAAAATTCTATAATGGGTGTATGGGACTTTTAGGCCACCAACATAAAACGCATACAGTATATATAATAAAAACCATGTTTAATTATAACATTACAACAAAATAAGTCAAATAGGCTGAATATCTAGCATTACATATTTCCTCTCATAGCTGTGGTGTCAATATCATATCATAGTTTACTGGCTGACCTCAGCAACAATGGAACATCTGTATCTTTATGTATTTACTGATGCGTTTCAAGTCTTTCTCTTTTTCCGGGGTAAAAATGAACCTTCATATCAGAACTAGAACATATATAGTTATGCATCTACACATAACAAAAGCTATATAACAGCCTGTGTTTTTATGCTGCTAACAGATATGCAATATAAACACTTACATCATCGATGAGAGATATAAGTATAAAGGCCCATATTCTCGTAGATCGGTGCATATTTAGTGAGGCGGGTTGGATCTCCAATGCGCACCGCCGGCTTAACTTGGCGAGAGCCGAACCATATTCCCGAACCACCTGCGTCCTACGCTGCGCTCGCGTAACTTAAATGTGTTGGCGTAAGTAGGCGCAAGTGACGGTAGGAGGGATGTGGGCGTGAAGCATTATAATGATCCGTGACCCCATGCAAATGATGTCCAGACCGAACGGCGCATGCGCCGGACGTGCCCCGCCCTCTGTGCATGCGCACAATGACAATAGGCGTAAATCCATGCTGAGTTGGGCCGGCCCAGTGTATAAAAGCTTCAAGCATCCGCCCAGCTAGTGCAAAGTGACTCCCTTGGATTTCCTTATTGGAGTTTACACTTTGCTGCTGCTATGCCAGGGCCAAGGAAATACTGCCGAAAAAGAAACTACAGCCCTGCTGAGAGGGAAGTTATTGTTGCAGCAATGGAGCGCTTTGATGCCAGGCTCCATGGTGCTGAGAGTGGCAACACTAGCAAAGTAAAAAAGGAGGAAATTTTACGAAAGGTGACGGCACAGGTCAATGCCCTTGGCCATGAGGTGAGGACCCCCCAGGACATCATTAAAAAAATGAATGACCTGCGGGGGGTGGTCAGAAATAAAATGGCCACCATTGCCAAACATGCCAGGGGCACTGGAGGTGGGCCACCCTGTCCGATCCGGCTGTCAGAGGAGGAGGAAGTTATAGCCCGATGCCTGCGGAGGGAGCAGGTGGAGGGCCTGGAGGGCCATGACTCCAGTGAGCCGCCCATGAGGACAGGTAAGTGTGTTTTATCTTCTATCTGGTGTGTAGCATGTTTGGGGGGGGGACATGTGACAAGTGTGTGGGTCCACCAACATGTGAATTTTTTGTGTCATCCACAGATGTGCAGGAGGAGGCTGGACCGTCTTCTGCTGGCAGTGTCTGTCCAACACCGCCCCCCCCAGCAGCCTGCTTCTGTGGCTGACCCCCTGGGAAGCCTACAGGCTTTGTTGGAGGGGAGTGGGCAGTCCTCCGCACAGGAGGTGGTTGAGGAGGATATTGCCCATGAGGAGGTGGTGGGCAATGAAGAGGAGGTGGTCCAGAGTGAGCAGGATGTCATTTTATTTCTTGAGGACTCACATGAGGTGCCCGGACCATCACACCACCACCGTATCTCCAGCCCCTCAGGGTCTTCCATCACCCTCTCCAGCCCCTCCTGTCACATGCCCCTCACCACCAGCCCCTCACGGCCCTCCCCCTATTCAAGGGCGCCAGGCACTCCTGTCCCCAGGAAGGCCACCCATAAGACCAGGGGTGTGGCAGGAGTCCTGCAGGAAAAGCTGGCCAGGCAGCAGGACCAGCAGAGCCGCCATATGGGGGACATTTTGGAGGAGTTGAGGCGGCTCAATAATAGCCTGTCCTCCTCTGGAGCAGTCCCCGATGCTCTGCAGGATGTGGCAGGAAACTCAGCAGCCACCATTACAAGCCTGGGTGAGCTGCAAACCACCACAGCCGAACTTGTGGGGGAGGTCAGGGGCCTGCGGATGGCTGTGCAGGCCCAGACTGCATGCCAGGAGGCCCTGCTCACACGTATAGCAGTGGCTCTAGAGGGCAGACAGCCAGCCAGGGAGGCACCTGGGGATGCTCCTCCACCTGATTCCCCCCCCCAAATGAGGTTCCCCCCAGGCAATTGAGGGCCAGGAACCTGGGCACCAGGCGCAGTCCGCGCCAGGGCCAGTGATTTTTTAAGTCTTCTTTATGCTCTAAGTAAGAGCTTTTTTATTTTATTTTATTTATGCTCTAAGTAAGAGCTTTTTTATTTTTTTTTATTTATGCTCTAAGTAAGAGCTTTTTTTTGGTGTGCTGCACAAAGTAGTGCATAGCACAGTGTGAATGCTGTGTGAATGTGTGGGGGGGGGGTGACACTCCTGCCAGTAAGGGGTGTCACCCTCGGTCGCTGGGGATAAGTTCTCCCCAGGTCCGTGTGAAAGGTGTATGAATGGATAGCTACATCATTGGAGCCTTGACGCGGCGTTGCTGCTCCTTAGTACCGTGCAGTGTACTTCGGTCTAATCCAATGGGATGTGCATGTGGGGTGTGTGTGCTAGGGACCACAGTGGTGTGCATGCGTGCATTCTCATTGTTCAATGTTTTATGTGTATTTTTAACGTTCAAAAATTCATTCCACGGCGGGGCGTGGCTTGGACTCCAACGAGATGGCGGTGTGACTCCTGAGCTCCGGCTGACGGCGGATACATAGAACGGCTCACAGCGCACAGAGACTCCCCTCCGAGCCCTAAAGGTCACCCATCTGCAGCGGAACACCCGCTCAACAAACGGGCAACATGACGAGGAAGCGGCAGGCAGAACATCGTCCGAAAAAGCTCACGGACTTCTTCTCCTCATCGCCGCTGCCTCGTGGGCAAAATGGCGCCGGCGCGTCCTCCATGTCTGCAGCCAGCAAAGGACGATTCCAGGCTATTGCGACGCCGGACCACATTGACTCCCTTGAGGCTGAAGGGACATCACGGGCACCCTCTCCACTCAGTAGAAGCCCTGCAAAGTCCCGTTTTAGGGCGGATGACTCAGACAACCAGCAGTGTGAGGTAAGATCGAATGCTGACTCACAGGAGGACACGAGGGAGCTCCCTGACTCCATAATATCCTTCCCTACACAAAATCAACCAGTCATGGACAAAACTCTCAAGGACATGCTGATCTCCTTGCGGAGCACTATACATGGGGACATGATGTCCTGTATGAGAAAATTTAGCACAGAACTGTCAGAAGTAGGAGAAAGAGTAAACCACATTGAGACAAAAATGGGAGAATACGCGACCACCATCAATGACCTGGTTGATGCACATGACGCTGCCGAGGAAGAACAATTATGGATCAAAGCTAAATTAGCAGATTTAGAGGACAGGTCACGTAGGAATAACGTGAAAATCCGTGGTATCCCAGAAAATGTGACCCCCCCTAACCTGCGATCATATGCCATGACCATGCTGGCGGCCCTCATGCCTGATCTATCAACCATTGAACTATCCATCGACAGGATTCACCGCCTGCCCAAGCGCTCCTTTATACCAGAAAATGTTCCCAGAGATGTTTTATTTAGAATGCATTTTTACCAATCTAAAGAACAACTGATGTCTATCACTCGCAAAGGAGAACATGGAGGCACCGAATATGCACATCTACAGTTTTATGCGGACCTGTCGCAATTCACCCTGCAACTAAGAAGGAACCTGAACACGGTCACCAAGGCTCTAAGAAACCACAACATCACATATAAATGGGGGTTTCCAACCAAGCTTATGGTGACTAAAGATGGCGCTACACACGTGATCACCTCTCCCTCCAAAGGCTTCAAGCTCCTCCAGAAATGGAAAATCCTTCCGGATGAGAATCCTTCCTCGAGCAATCTGGACACACCTGGCAGGGTGTCCCCTGACTGGAAACAAGTTCCCAAGAGTCGTTGATGTGACTGACCTTATACATCTCTAACCTGTGCGTTCACTTAGTTGGTCCCTCTTGGGACCCCGCCATTGGAGCTTTTCCACATTTCAGCTCCCCTGTATCTGAGCAGTATTTTCTGCACCCGGGTCATTTTGGCCCTCCTTTTACAGTCCGAACTTTATTTCCTTTGGTTTAGTTTATGTTTGTGTTTCTTTCTTAACTTTTTTTGTTTGCAGGAACCGCACCCTCTCGACTCCAAGAACTATGTACCTCTTTCTCGCATCTCCGCAAGAGACTTATGTAGCACCCACCTAATCTGGACCAACATTGTACGATGGACTTTCCACCTTTTAGATAAATTCTCGTTGAAATGGGGCCGTGAGTACATTAGGCCCTTGTTGCTAGCATTTTATTACGTTGCCTATAATGCCAGTTAAGATATTGTCAATCAATGCTAACGGTCTGAATCACCCTGTGAAGAGAGCATCGCTCTGGCGGGAAGCTGACTCCTCGCAGTGCGATGTTCTCTGTGTCCAGGAGACCCATTTCCACAGCAGCGCCCCACCCAAATGTTCGTATAAATCATTCCAGCACTACTTTTTCTCCAACATGGAGGCTAAAAAGAGGGGTGTAATGATTGCTGTCAGAGACACAGTCTCCTTTTCTCTAATGGAGGTATTTTCTGATTTATCTGGCCGCTATATAATATTGGTGTGTGACATTAACGGGGCCAAGTATACACTAGTCAATGTCTATGTCCCGAACAAGAGGCAGATCTCTTTTTTGAATAACCTTATGCGCAAAGTCCGGAAACATCTCCAGGGTTCCCTTATTATATGTGGTGACCTGAATCTAATACCTGACCCAATGCTAGACTCCACTGCTAGCACTCATGGGAAAAACCCTAATCTGACAGGCTTCCTCCGGTCCCATGACCTATATGATGCCTGGCGATGTACACATTCCACTGAAAGAGATTACTCCTTTTTCTCGCATAGGCACTGTTCCTATTCAAGGATTGATCTATTTCTCCTGGACAAGTGGCTGCTTACCAAAGTGATAAATTCAAAAATTAACACGATCACGTGGTCGGACCACGCGTCCGTCCTCCTGATCCTAGGCGACAAGTACCCCGACACCGCTGCTTATGTATGGCGAGCTAGTTCCTCTATCATTCAAGAGGCGACCACTAAAGAAATAATTAGGGAGCAGTTGAAGGAGTATTTTAAGATTAACACCCAGTCCATGGAAAACCCATTTATCCTTTGGAATGCGCACAAGGCCTTTATCAGGGGTGTGTTTATTCAGTTAGGATCTAGGGCCAAAAAGCAGAAGTTACTAAAATTGTCCACTCTACTAAAGGAAATAGAGTCCCTGGACTCTCTGAACAAACAGAATCCTAATGTATCCACTAGTACTAAACTCTCAGCCTTGCGACATGACCTCAGAATTCTTCTCCTCCAAAATTTTGAAAATAAAGACAGATGGGCAAAGATGTCCTTCTACGCAACAAATAATAAAGCAGGTAAGGCGCTGGCCCGTTATCTACGGGGCCAGCGCTTAAAAACCAAGATCGCCCGAATGACGCACCCTGTCAGCAATACGCCAGTTAATGACCCTCAAAGCATTGCAGACGCGTTCAGCGACTACTATAGTTCCCTATACAATTTAGGACAAGAGCCCTCGACCTTCCAACCATCTTTGACTGACATAAAAGACTTCCTTTCTAAGACCCGACTGCCCAGCCTGTCCCCAGAGCAACTGCAGGAACTGAACTCCCCTTTTACGTTGAACAAATTATTTCAAGCCATCAAAACTCTCCCCTCTAATAAGTCCCCTGGTCCAGATGGACTCATAGGAGACTATTACAGGACTTTTCAAATGATTTTAGCCCCACATCTACTGAAAGTATTCGAAACAGCCGCTAAATCGGCAGTATTTCCCCCTGAGATGCTGGAAGCCCTGATAGTGACACTACCTAAGCCTGGGAAGTCACCGGATGTCCCTCAAAATTTTCGTCCTATCTCATTGTTAAACAACGATCTTAAAATTTATGCCAAAATGATAGCTTTGCGTTTAGTTGATGTTCTTCCCACCCTAATAGATCCGGACCAATCAGGTTTCACGAAGGGCAGACAGGCGTCGGACGCTACTCGACGCTTGCTCAATATCGCCCATTTAGCACGGACGAATCAAACGCCTTCTCTGCTCCTAGCCTTGGATGCGAAGAAGGCGTTTGACAGGGTGCATTGGATGTACCTGAAATGTGCTTTGGAACAATACGGATTTGAAAAGCACTTACTATCGGCAATCCTAGCCTTATATACGGTCCCGTCAGCCAGGGTGTACACGTCGGGTATGCTATCCAAGCCTTTTAAAATTACGAATGGCACTCGGCAGGGATGCCCGCTATCCCCCCTCATTTTCAATCTACTAATGGAGCCACTTGCGGCGACCTTTAGACAATCGCCCGAGGTGTGTGGCTTTCAAATAACGGGGAAAAAACACGTCATCAGTCTGTTCGCAGACGACGTAATACTCATGCTTACTAATCCGGTGACTTCCTTGGAAAGAGTTTCTTGCTTACTCAGAGAATACGGCAAAATATCATACTATAAAGTAAATGACACAAAATCTTTCATTTTGGACTTGGGAGTGAGACAGGATAAACTTTTTTTACAAAATACCTACCCTTACATATGGAAAGACCAAGCGATTGACTATTTGGGGATCCGTCTTACTGCTTCTTCGGAGCACCTATTTAATGCCAACTACCTACCTCTTATAGATAAAGTTAAAGAAGGAACGAAAGCACTGAGTAAACACATATTATCATGGTCAGGCAGGCTGGCTGCCTTTAAAATGCAGATATTACCACAAGTATTGTATGTGTTCAGGACGGTACCAATACCAGTGTCCAAGAAATTCTTTGGGGAACTACAGGGTATACTGTCAAGGTTTATCTGGGTGGGCAAGAGGGCACGTAGCGCTTTTCACAAACTTAGCAAGACTAAATCGGCGGGAGGTATGGGAGTTCCCTCTTTCTTAGACTACTATCTAGCAGCGGTATTGACACAGGCTAAAGGCTGGTTCTCGGCTCAGGATGCCACAATATGGGGACCTCTCGAAAAACATCAAGCTCCTGGAGGGGATCTGGAGGCACTTCTACTGGCAGGTCCCTTCCTTAAAAACATTGATAGGATCTGGGCGCCCTCTATGGTGGCCACTATGGAGGCCTGGAGAGGTCTCAATTCGGTGGAACTACTTTCAGCTCCTGCAGTTGACTTAGATATCCCTATCTCTTCTTTGGCTTTAATTACACCCAACCTAAACCTGCAGAAATGGAAAGTGGGAGGGGTGAAATGGGTCTCTGACATCTATGAGGGAGGACAGGTAAGGTCTTTTCAGCAGATGCAAGCCACATTTGAGCTTCCTGACTCTGAACTATTTAATTTCCTAAGGGTGCAATCATTCCTCAGAAGCAAACAATATAGGCCCTACAAACTGTTTTGGAAAGCAAAAGCCTTCTTCACATCTCATAATAATAAGGGGAAAGGTATAACGTTAATCTATAATATGCTTAACAACAAATCAATTTTTACAAAAAACAATGCGCTGCAGGCCTGGGAGAAAGAGTTAGACGAATGTTACACGGACGAGCAATGGGTGAGGGCGCTGCAACACACCCACTCGGCCACTAAAAGCGCCAACCTCTGGGAGCTCTACCACAAAGTTACCCAGAGGTGGTACCTGACTCCATCTAGACTTGCAAAGTTTGGACAGGGAGCATCCCCTCTCTGTTGGAGACAATGCACACAGACCGGAACATTGTTCCATGTATTATGGACGTGCGGGAAGTTGGCTAGATTTTGGAAGGGCGTTTTTGCAATTCTCCGTCAGATCACGGGTATCTCGTTGATTCCCTCCCCTTCCCTAGCTATACTACATCTGGGCATAGAAAATATTCCCCCCCAGTTAAGAAAGGTGACTATTCATCTACTACTAGCGGCCAAATTGGTCATTCTTAGGCTGTGGAGATCAGAAGATAGTCCTAGGGTGGGAGAAGTGGTCAAGACCATCTCTCTACACTTTACTTACGAAAGTATGCTAGCTTACTCGGAAGGCAGACATGCCCCATTCATTAAACACTGGCAGACATGGGCGGAATGGTACGACAATAATAAGACTCTATATTGATAAGAATAAATAACCACTGAAAGAAATTACCCTAAAGGTTGGTGCAGGTTCCTTCTTTCCCTTTATTTATTTTTTTGTTGTTCTCTTATCCTCTTATTTTATTTTATTCCTTTTATTTTTTAACTTTGATTAGTGATGAGCAGTTAGAGCGCAAAGTCTATGCGCGAACATCAAAGCTTAATCACTCTTCTAATTGGAACACTTTCACACAGACTATGTACTACCACATGACAATGCGTTACTGTTAAAAATATGTGCAGCATAGTTGACATTGGTTCGTGTCCTGGGGTCACAGTTAGTACCCATAGGGGTGACCCTTGTGACAGATGGACCTCATCTAAATGTTGTTAAAGTTTATGATAAAGTGGGGGATTGTACCTCATGTACTTCCTGTGCTGCATTATTGATGCAATATCATGTAAAGGGGATGTCTTCCCTGGTTGTTCTTTTGACATCCACTTACAATGTTGGGTGTATATCTGTGATACCCTTTTTTTGTGTATGTTTATACCTTATGAAAACAATAAAAAACTATTGAAATTAAAAATTCATTCCACTAGCCATCTCCTGATTGCTGATCCCTCAGAAGACGGGGTACCCTCGGTTAGGGGGGTAATGTCTGGTTGGGGGGTCAGGTCATCACGTAGCTCAATCTCTAGGCCCTTTCTCACTGCAAAGTTGTGCAGCGCGCAACGTGCAGCGATGATCTGGCACACGAAGTTTGGGGAATACAGCAGGGTACCCCCAGTCTTATCCAAGCATCGGAAACGGGACTTCAGGGTGCCAAATGTGCGCTCAACCAGGGCCGATCCTAGGGTCACATGCACCTGGGTGCAGAAATATTTCTGGCGCCCCTACAAGGGCGTGGTCACCTTACTAACTCCTCCCCCTTTACAAATGTTTCTATGGCAACGATTCAAACACAGAGATGCTCCCCTAAGGAGTTATCGTTACACTGGGATCCTTACACGATCTCTTAAAAAAATAAATAAATACAGAAAGAGAAGCAGAGTACTTTATTGGACCTAGAGGGGGGGGGGTCTCTTTAATGGACACAGAGAGGGCCTCTGTTAGAGAGTCTGTTTAGAAAGACCCCCCCAGACATAATACAGGAGATGGTCAGAGACTGCAGACATGGTACAGGAGATTAATGCAGCCTCACCCGTGTCCATCAAATGCAGCCTTATCAGTGCCCATAAAAATGCAGTCTACCATTGCTCACAATTGTAGCCTACCAGTGCCCACCAATTGCAGCCTACCAGTGCCCACCAAATGTAGCCTTATTAGTGCCCACCAATTGCAGCCTACCAGTGCCCACCAAATGTAGCCTTATTAGTGCCCACCAAATGCAGCCTACCAGTGCTCACCAAATGCAGCCTTATAATTGCTCACCAATTTCAGCCTACCAGTGCCCCTGGATCACACAGAAGAGCAATATCCTGCTGTCACAGAGCTTGGATTTGATTCGCCCGGGCAGCCACTGTAACAAAGACACACACACGTCAGTTTTCATGGACTTCGCTTGCTCAGCAGGGATGGCTTCGTTGAGCCGACAGATGACAGGTCCGTCTCTGCACACAGTGGAGAGATGGACCTTTTAGAGCTCCGCTCTCCTCTATGAGGGATTGGATGAAAACAGATCCTCCTGTCCGTTTTCATCCCATCTGCCAGAGGGATGGAAAATAGGGTTTCCATCCACCTGGATTAGCGGATTTGGATGTCAGCGGACATGTCACCACTGACATCCGTCACTCCATAGAGGTGAATGGAGCGTCCTGTCAGGTCCGCCTGAAAAACTGACAGACCTGAACGTGTGAAAGGATCCTAACTCACTCCTTATTCTTTCCATCTCTCTGTCCATCCACCTCCCCCAACACTCTTTCCATTATAAACAAATAAAAAGACTCCAATGCACTTCCACACCAAATCTGCTCACTACTTACAAAAACATATATGAATAAACACCTTAAGACCATCAAGCGTAATAATCAAATATATAATTATCATACATTTCATAAAACACACTATACAACACCAGCACTTTTCATCTACAAAACCAGCCTGATCTGTGACATTGCTCCTGCCTCCCCTCTCCTGGCATGCTGGGATTTGTAGTGCCACAGCCTGACACATGAGGTGGTCATACAGGAGAGAAGGCTGTGCCTGGTGAGCAGATAATGGGTAGGGAGTAGGACAGGGAGGTGTAATAGAGATTGGGGGGAGATCTCAGAAAACATGCTCCCTTTATAAGCAGAGCAGTACACAGCCACACATAAAAACGATCTTGTGTAACAGCATGAGCCTGCTACACAGAGCCCATCCTCCTCTCCCCCTCCTCCTCCCCACTAAGATAAGCCACCGACAGGACTGTCTGCATGTTTGGCTAGATTACCTAAGGCTAGGCTGAACTCCATCCTCCACTGCAGGCTGCATGGCTCCACTCTTCCCCCTCTCAGCATCTCCTGTGAGGAACTTGAATAAGGCGCGCTGAGAGAAAGGGGAGGGTACAAGTAACTGCACTCTTTCAGATCATAAGACTCTCAGTCTCTGTCAGCTCCGGCTGGAAGCTGCACTGCAACATTCCTAGATCGGAACCAGCCCTGATGGGGCCCCATCAGCACTTGTGGCCCCTGGGCACTGCCCGCTCAGTAAGAAGGCCCTGCCCCCACCTCTGTTCCACACAGTACCCCCCCCCCCCCACACACACAAATCAGTTTCTTTTCTGTACGACCTCCAACTACCCCCCCCCCCATCTGTTCCCCTGTGTGTGAGCCAGAGGGGGTGGTGGACTCACCTCGAGGAGAGCAACTCTGCTGCCTGTTATCCCACAACAGATCTCTCATGATCCAGGAGGAGGGAGGGGAAATCGTGGCAAGCCCAGGCAGGGCTACATGCAGTCAGGGATCCCAGTTCAATCTCACCCGCCCCAGCCGACTCCATGTAAATGCAGCACTTTCCGGGCTGCTCCTTGTCCCGGCTCTCTCCCCTGTTCCGATTACTGATACTGCTAGCACAATGCCGACCAACAGTGCTCCTAAAACTTTGGTGCCCCCTCCCCTCTGGCGCCTGGGTGCAGCGCACCCTGTGCACCCCGTCTCGGATCGGCCCTGCGCTCAACCACTCCACGGGTACGTGCATGTGCTTTATTGTAGTTTTCCTCTCCTGGGGTTTGTGGGTTCCGGAATGGGGTCATCATGTGAGGTCCCAGGGCATATGCAGAGTCACCTGAAAGGGAAAAGACAGGAGGATGTTAGTCATGCATGTGCCCCTCGTGATGTCTGCATCATGGGGGGGGACAGTCATACCTGGCACCCATGTCACTCACCAACCAGCCAGCTGTCCCCATACACGTTCTCTTCAAATTGTCTTGGGATGTCGCTTTGACGGTGGATGAAGCTGTCATGGCTGGATCCTGGGTGTTTCGCACGGACGTGCCATATGAGGCCTTTGGCATCCACGATCACCTGGACATTGATGGAATGCCAGTGCTTCCTATTCACATAAATGTGCTGTGTCTCATGGGGGGCCTGTATTGCCACATGGGTGCAATCAATGGCCCCGATGGTGCGTGGGAATCCATCAATTTCGCAGAACTCACGCATTACCTTCAGCCGCTGGACCTCCTGGGTGGGTCTGATGATGTGGTGGGACATGCGTCTTAGGATTGCGGGGACAACCTGGTGCACACATCTGCTCATGCTGGTTTGTGATATCCCAACCACGTCTCCACTTGTTCTTTGAAAAGAACCAGTGGCCAGGAAATGCAATGTTGCCAGGACCTTCACCAGTGGCTGCACTGCATGTGAGCGTTGAGTTGGGCTGGTAATGTCATCCTGCAGGGCTCTGGTAATTTCCAGGATGGCATGAGGGGTGAATCTGAAACGGCGATACACCTCCACATCAGCCATGCCAAAGAGGCTAATGCGCTGTGGGTATACCCTCTCACGTGCCCTCCTACGTGCCCTCCTCCTTCTATGTGCCTCGGCCTCTTCCTCTTCCTCTGCCTCTGCACACACTAGTAGTGCTAAGACCTCGCCTGCCCCTGGCATGTTGGCATACGAATGTGTTGTCCTAAGTGTTGTTTGATCAGCTCGTCCAGGATGGTGCTGCAGTATTTGCTTTCAAGCTGACTTACTCAGGTCTGGAGCAAAGTTAACCGAGCTTTATGAGGAGTAACTTTCAGCCGATCGCGCGTAGGTTCGGGAATCTGCTTATGTACATCATTTGCATATTTGAATACTAATTCTATGGCCGCGTAGGATGCCTTCAGCGGAAATATGCGCCTAAGCCACGTACACTTAAACGAGTTAGGACGGACGAGAGCAGCCTTGTTTCTGGCGGATCTGGTTCTGTGACTGCGGCGCATAGATAGTACGGCGCATCTTTACACTTACGCCGCGCATCTCTATATACGCCGGCGGAACTTGTTTGAGAATATGGGCCAAAGTCCATAGAAAATTTTATAAACAGCCTAGCCGGTGCACTCAAATGACAGTCAGACCCTCAGGGGAAGGTAAAGGGTGAAGCAGGAGTTCCAAGGGACATCAGTGATCCTAAAAAATGGTTTCTTGTCAGCTGATAGCTGTTTTCTTCCTAGATGAGGTGATATCGCCGGACCACAAGGAAACCCTGTTTTCTAGTGTGAACCTGAAACATAGAAAACGATTGTTTTCTATGTGTCACTGCAGTTACCCGCAATTAGCCTAATACCTGCACATAGTGTGAAGGAGTCCTAAAAGCAAACTACAACATCTACTGATGAGTGAAATTGTTCGCAAATTATGCTACTGTAGGTAGTATACATTTTGTTTTTGAATATATGCATGCAGACTTGACAGGTCTATAGGAGAACCAAGCAATTTATGAAATATGTTTGCCTGGATTCCTAAATTGTGTGATTCTCCCAAGATCAGATCTGTGTGTAATTATTCAGGTAAATCAAAAATAGGCAAATGTAGAGTTTGCTCTGATTCAGTCATAACTAATGACCCTTAACAATCATAATTCGGGATTTTCCTAGCTAATATGACGGAAAATCTGAGTTATATGATGACAGGAGGCGAGTATCTTGCATTAATCTTTCTATTTAATGCCCATAGCAGAAAATACAGAAGATTAATTTCTTTAACAGTAGAACATTTTTTCTATTAAAACTACAGTACCCAGCAGCCCCGGAGTCTCCTCACCTAGGCCATAGTCCCTATATAAGGGGCTGTCTGGGTCTCCTCCTCCTCTTTCTTTCGTGCGATCTTGGAACAACACGCAATCCTGTCGCTGTGAGTGTCGTTCTCCGTCGAACGAGGACGTCTCCTCCGGAAAACCGGAAGTAGGGCCAACTGGGCCATTCTCAACTGGAAGTAGGGCCAACTGGGTCATTCTCAACTGTGTTCAACTGGAACAGAATAGAACAATCATCATTCTGGAACTCAAAACCGCTTCATGGTCGGCTGTGCGGACGAAGACTCCACTCCTCAATAGCCTGAAACGAGAAACATATCGTGACAGGGGTGGGTAGGGTGGGAAGATACTCACCTCCTGTCATCATATAACTCAGATTTTCCGTCATATTAGCTAGGAAAATCCTGAATTATATATCAGACAGGAGGCTTCATATCTTGCAAGTTTAAAGCTAACATATACACTGTATATGACATGCAAGTATACAATATTAAAGTACAGAAGTAGAGACATGGTCTACTGGTCGGAAATAGTATTGGCGAAAAGTCGTTTCTGACGACCAATCCGCCGCCAGTAAAAGGTCCGAGAGTGAACCTCCTGACGTGACCACCTTGGTAGCAATGGCACCTCTTGAGGAGTGAGCTCCAAAGAGCAAGATGTCGATTCCGGCCAATTCCATGGCTGCTCTCACCCACCTGGCTAACGTGGCCGAGGATACCGGAAGGTGAGGTTTCACATAGGAGATCAACAGTTGGTTAAGAGTGGTCGACCGCAGGACTGCAGTCCGTGACTCATATTGTTGCAAACATCGTACCACACAAATGTGGGGATGATCAGGAAAAAAGGGATAGAACACTGTTTGAATTCCCGTTTTCGTTCTACGAACCACGGAAAACCGTACCCCTTCTGGCGAGAATTGACGCCGGGAGATGTCTAGTGCTCTGACGTCTGAAACCCTTTTGATGGAGACCAGGCACAAAAGGGTAGTGAGTTTGATGGAAAGGTTCTTCAAAGAGAGGACATCATTGTCCTCCCAAGTGGAGAAGAGCTCTAGAACACGGGAGACATCCCACATAGACTGGTATCTAGGACGAGGAGGACGCCTGAACTTCGCTCCCCGGAGAAGCCTACATACCAAAGGGTGTTTACCGACAGGTAAAGTATTCACTGGGCAGTGGTAAGCCGAAATGGCTGATCTATAAATATTCAGTGAACTATAGGATTTTCCAGCCTCATAAGAGTCTGCTAGATAGTTCACTATTGCTGATACAGGTGCATGAATGGCATCAATTTGCCGTTGATCACACCAACGAACCCACAGGGCCCAGGCAGATCGGTACGCCGATCTAGTCCCTGGGGCCCAGGCCAAAGCGAGGAGATCTCTAGCTGATTGTGAAATAGTGTTATCGGCGTCATTGACCCCGAAACCAACCACGCTAGGAGAAGAAGGCTGCCGCTCATTATCAGGGGGTGGTAACCCTTGGTTAAGTTCGACAGAAGATGAAGAGAGTAGGGGATCAATCGGGGATAGTCGATCGACATTCCCAGAAGAAGGGGAAACCACGGTTGTGTTGGCCACCAGGGGGTGATCAACACCACCGTCGCCTTCTGACTTGCCACTTGAAGAAGGGTTCTGGTGATCATATTGAACGGGGAAAATGCATAGTGTGTGCCCCGTGCCCAGATTTGCCGGAATGCATCGACTGCTGACGCTTCTGGGTCCGGCCTCCAGCTGTAAAAGCGGGGTAGCTGCCGGTTGAGGCGAGAGGCGAAGAGGTCTGTATGGAAAGGACCCCACAGGCTTTGTAATGTAAGGAAGATCGTACGGTCCAGCGTCCAGTCGCTGGAATCCGTAAGGTAGCGAGAATTCCAGTCTGCTACCGTGTTGGATATCCCGGGGAGGTATTCCGCTACTGGGATGGTATTTATGGAAAGACAAAACTGCCAAAACTCGGACGCAATGTCCGCCAGCACCTTGGATTTTGTGCCCCCTAAGCGGTTGACATACTGGACCGCTGCTACATTGTCCATGCGTAAAAGTATGCATCTGTTGGAAGTGTGAGGGAGAAAACTCCTGATAGCAAAATATGCCGCCAGGAGTTCTAAGGCATTGATATGGAGGAGGGATTCCTCTGCGGACCATTTCCCTCCGGTGGAAAATTGCCCGCACCGCGCACCCCAGCCTAGGCGGCTCGCATCGGACTCTATGATCACGTCGGGGCAGGAATTGAAAATTGTTCTGCCGTTCAATGCGACGGCGTGGCGGAGCCACCACAGTAATTCCTGTATTGCTTCTGGGCACAGCGGAACCTCGTCCGCGTATCGGAGTCCTTGGCGTAAATGAAGCGCTTTGAGTCTCTGTAGAGCTCGGTAATGCAAGGGGGCCGGAAATATTGCTTGGATAGAGGCCGACAACCGGCCTACTATGCGTGCAATCATACGTAAGGATACTTGACCTTTGCGTAACGTGGCTCTGATTTCCTTGCGAATCAGAGCCAATTTTGATTTTGGTAATAGCAGTATAGCCTTCTTGGTGTCTACTAGGAAACCCAGGAATTCCATCTCCTGAGATGGCTCCAGTACGGATTTCTTGAAATTGATGAGGAAACCGAGTTCCACCAGTAAAGAAACCGCCCATTGGCTGTGTAATAAGGCTTGTGTTCTGGAACGTGCCATAATAAGAAGGTCGTCCAGATAGATGATGAGGCGTACACCTCTGCTCCTCAGTGCGGCTACTACTGGCTTGAGTAGTTTGGTGAAGCACCAAGGGGCCGATGACAATCCGAACGGGAGGCAGGTGAACTGCCACATTCGGTCCTTCCACTGAAATCTTAGGAAAGATTGAGATTCGTGGTGAATGGGGACGGTAAGGTATGCGTCCTTTAAGTCTATTTTTACCAGCCAGTATCCCGGCCAGAGGAGATCGCGTAACAGATGGATACCTTCCATCTTGAAATGGTGGTAAATCACGTGCTGGTTGAGGTCTCTCAGATTTATGACAGGGCGGTAGCCGCCGTCTTTCTTCTTTACTAAAAAGATGTTGCTGATAAAGCCGGGCGAGAGGGGATCTACTTCCTGAACCGCCCCTTTGGACAGAAGCTCTTTGAGCTCGTCGTCTATCAGTTCCATGTTTTGGGAAGAAAATCGGATGGGATGGGGTATCACATTTAGGGTCGGAAGAGATAGGAACTCTATCTGGTAGCCTGCCACCGTATTGAGGATCCACACGTCTGCCGAAATCGTGGACCAGACGTGGGAAAAATACATTAGTCTGCCTCCCACCAGTGTATGTGGAACTGAGTGTGGGAATGTACTCACCGATCGGTGGTCTAGATCTAGGAAACCCACGACCTCCGCGTCCTCTCCAGGAGCGTCCTCGGGGAGGGAAGAAAGGTGCTGGTTGGGCCATGGGTAAGGCATATGGTTGCGGAGCAGGAGTGAACTGCTGGCTTGGCGGTCTTGAATAGGGCCTGTATGGAGTAGTGCGGCTGGTAGATCGCCCTCTACCTCTACCGGCCCTCTCAAAAACCTTGCCAGGTTGGGATTTTCTCAGAGAGGTCTGTGCCTTATCCAGGCTCGAGAAAAGACTAACAAATTTGTTAATATTTTTTATCAGGTCGTCCCCGAACAGGAGACCATCGGCAGAGGGACCTGGTTCATTCTCCGCTAAATGACTAAGTTGGGGTTCTAGTTTCATTAAGATGGAGCGACGACGTTCCACTGAACAGGTCGTATTTGCGGTACCCAGCATGCATATTGCACGCTGGGCCCAGCCCCTAAGTTGCGTCAGGTCAATTGGTTGGGCCGAGGAGGCCGCTTGCTCTGATAAATTCAAAATTTTTGTGAGCGGGCCTAAAAGGTCAAGTATGCGGTCCTGAATGGCCTTAAAAGACCTTTCAATACTCTTTTTTGAGTATTTTCCGGACCTTGTGAGGTATTTGAGGAGCACCGGGTCTAGTTCCGATGTGACTGCAACTTTGTTTGCCACATATGGTCTGGGGCATTCTGCACGTAACTTGTTGCGGTTCACTTTGTCTAGGGATCGTCTAGTCCAGAGTTCCAGGTATTGAGCTACATGGGGTAGCGGAGCCCAATCCCCCGAGCGAGGATGGGAAATTTCATCAGGGTTAAACAAAGGCTGACCCTGAGAGTCTAGGATGGCTTCTTGTGGCACCTCAGTGCTGGCGTCATGATAGTCCGCCATTAACCCCGCATCTTCCTCGCCATCCAGGTCTGAATCAGAGGCCTCGGCCTTGTCAGACTCGCCAGAATCGTCATCAGACGTCTCAAAAGAATCCGGTTTAATCCGTCTGGCGGACTTTTGCCCTTTTTTGTACTCCTTGGGGCCCAAGGGTCGAGATAAATCAGGTATATGCAGGGTTTGGCCGACCGGTTCGGGTCCTGCCTGGGGCATGCTATAAACTTCCCCTGCTGGGGAGTTGGATTGCACTGTTAAGTGCTTACGTTTTTGGGGCGCCTTACCCCTAGTAGGGGCGCTCCCAGAGTTGGATGGTAAGGGTGTTGTATTTTGAGCGTTAGCAGCAAAAGCTGCTTGAATTGATTTAGTTATTAGGTCCTGGATTTGGACCATGGACAATAAATGTGAGGCATCTAAGTCCACCACCTCATTGGATAAACCGGTGAGACCGGACACATCATTGTTATCCTTATCCATAGTGAAAAGGAAAATGTTCCTAAGGGGTGCAGCTAAGAGGAAAGACAGTCAGGGATAAATCACTGACCATCCAGTAAAAGTAATGTAAATGGAGTAGTACCGGACCTGAGAGGTAGTTGGGGAAGGTTCCCAAGGATACCTGTGTTTTAGAGAGAGAGAGCGACCTTGCCCAAGCAGCTACTCCTTCACTGCACCAACCGTACGAGTGAAGGGAGGAGGAATAGCCGGCAGAAGCCCTGGCCGTAGTCTCGCGAGATTACGGCCGGGAGCGTTCTAATAGGATGTCTAGAGTCTCTGAGGCGTGACGTAGGGAAGCGCGTCACTATGCCGCGCCCCTTTTTCATCACAAGCCCGCGAAGCGCGGCATGCGTGTGAGGAGATGAAGAGGGAGACGGGGGACTCAGATAAGGAAAATGGCGTCTGCCAGGATCAAACCGCAAGCACAGGCGCCCACAGGCCAAGTAGGTGAACCGGAATAGCTGGGGACACCACCGCAGCGCTCCGGTCTATGAGGAAGAGAAAGTAGGAATAAGAGAAAAACGATTTTGTAAGAGAAAATAGTTATAGTATAAGAGCTGCGATAGTATAAGAAAATATTAATCAAGTCCCGATTTTCTTGTTAAAGAACAACCGCAGTTATAGAAAACCTTAGGCTAAGTGATAATAACAATAATAATCAACCTTAAGGAAAATTAAATGAAATTAATGGAGCAAATACTTATCTTGCTATGAGCAGAAAGAAAGAGGAGGAGACCTAGACAGGCCCTTATATAGGGACTATGGCCTAGGGGAGGAGACTCCGGGGCTGCTGGGTACTGTAGTTTTAATAGAAAAAAAATTCTACTGTTAAAGAAATTAATATTCTGTATTTTCTGCTATGAGCATTAAAAAGAAACATTAATGCAAGATATGAAGCCTCCTATCTGATATATAACTCCTTTTACTTAAGCCAGACCTGTAAAAATTATAATGATAACTGCATGTAGTGCTTTGCTATCTGCACTTGAACTAAATAAATACAGAAATGTATTAAAATGTCAGATTCTGAGTTGTATAGTAGCTTACCTCTCAAAGTAGGGATTGAAAGTGCCAGAGTTAATTGGATATACAGTAATATATTTAAACAGCATCTCACTCTAAATAATATTCTGACTTCCTTAACTTTGAACCTATTGGAAATCCAGCCAATCAGTATGTGTGATAGTAGCAATGCTCAGACAGGCTAGAAAAAGAGGCAATAATTGACTCATACTGGTGGGAATCAACCACAAATAGCCAGGAGCCACCAGCCTAGGAAAATGTCACTTCTCGTTTAAAACAACTAAATGATGTTAAAGCACAACTGTGAAGTGCCAGAAACCGGCGGCGGTCTTGGAAAGTGCAGTGCAGATAAGGCAGCTGCATAACAGGATTTCCTTCCTCCCACAGCTCTAGCCAACCCAGGGGTGCTGATTATGCAATATAAAACAGTTAAAGTGCGTAATGATCCTGGCAGATGCTGTAAAGTGTAATTCTAGCCCCAAGCTTGTTAAGTTTTGGGTAGAGTGAAAAGGTTTAAGAGTTCAGTCAGATTTTTATATTGCTGAAGCATGACAGGATTGTAGGAAGAGGTCCCCTTAAGGGTTGCTTCTTCTATGGGTGGAGTGTCATCTGGGTGTTCCATAATAAGGTGGGTGTAGCTTGATCCTAACTGGGAGCCAGAGAGAGAGGAAAGGAGCTTTCAATAGTGTTCAGTACCCATTACTGCCAACACCTGGGGAACAGAATGGAATTGGTACTAGTACAAGTCTGATTGGTGCTGGATTTGGTGGTGATAAAAGAGAAGGATAACCTCATGCAGCATATGTCAGGTGGACCGGTGCCACATATCCCATGGACCCTGAGTGGTAGGCTGGTTTTCTGGAGCCTCCCTCTGAACCCTGTGCCACACATGGGCCAATGTGTGTGAGTACTCCAGGTGGGAAGGGGTTAACTTTAAGGTGACCAGAATGAATGGGAAAAGGAGGTCTAGGACCACCATCCATGCACATTACAGTATGTGGTTTGGGATTAGCAACTTGGGACTCCCCGCAACCTGTTTGTTGAGGTTGTGACCCAGCTGTGGATGTAGGCCAGGTACCGCCCATAGTATGAGAGTGGAAATATCACCAAGTCAGGAGAAATCTCCCCTCTGACAGCTTCCGTGGGAACAAGTGTCCTGAGTTGGAAGTTTTTTCTCTCCTTGTTCCAGTGACCACAGAAACATTCTGGTGGCCCATATAGATGCTTCACCATTCAGACACTGATCACATCATGACCAACAGTCACATAAGAAGGGATTTACTAAAAATGGTGCACGCAGAATCTGGTGCAGCTGTGCATTGTAGCCAATCAGCTTCTAAATCCACCCTGTTCAATAACAGCTTTGACAGTAAAACCTAGAAGCTATTTGAACTCCCCAGCTTTAGTAAATAACCCCCATACTGAGCAAAATATAGCTACATTCTCCCTGTTCAAACCTATGACCACAGCATTGGCCACAGGGAAGTCTTTCAGCTTGTTTCCTTTGTGGTTCTGAGATGTCATGTGACCAGATGCAGAGAACTGCAAAAAAAGATGACACTGCAAGATGTAAACGTGTGTCACAATAAACAAAAATGTCCTTTAGGAACATTCACCTTTTACAATGCCCACTAGCCAATTTGGCAGCATGGTACACATTGTTAGAAAGAATGGCAAATCTGAATTCCATTTTGTTTCCTGGAATGTGCTGTGAAAAATTGCTTAATTTGTATATACAGATGTTCTCTATACCATCTGGAGATTTGAGACATTCCTGTCCAACTTAAACCTTGAATTGTAAACCATTTTAGGAATTTTTAGAAACTTCTTAGGTGTCTTATGGATTCCTATCTGGATATATAAGCTGTCTTCGGTCCTACCAATTTTGAAAAGGCCATTGTGTTCCTCTGTGATGGTTCAACTGCACTCTGGAATAAATAAGTCTACTGAATATCACTGTGTTCCTCTGTGATGGCTCAACTGCACTCTGGAATAAATAAGTCTACTGAATATTTTCCATGACCTTCGTCTTGACCTTTGAGTGATATTTGACACACTTTCCCTAGCCCATAGATATGTGTCCCTTTATAAAGGAGCCAGTTGGTTGGGTTTCCATCCTGGACAGAAGGCTCTTAGGCCGCGTACACATGATCAGTCCATCCGTTGAGAATGGTCCGAAGGACTGTTGTCATCGGTTAACCGATGAAGCTGACTGATGGTCTGATGTACCTACACACCATCGGTTAATTAACCGATTATGTCAGAACGTGGTGACGTAAACCACGTACGACGGCACTATAAAGGGGAAGGCCAAAGCCTTTGGCGCCACCCTTGCCTCTGCTTTTGCTGATTCCGTGTTACCGCGTGTTAGTGAAAGTTTGGTTAGAGCCGATTCGCGCTTTTCAGTCTCCGTGCTTTGCAGATCGTATTCTCGGGTTCAGTTTGTGCTTGTGGGTTCATATTTGGCTTGCGGTCGGGTCGTTTCTGTTTTGCAGAGCCTTCCTGTCCGCTCGTATCTGTTTTTTCAAGTGAGTTCTTTACAGGTCTTGCTGGATTTGGGGTGCTTTCTGTTTCAAGTGCGCTCTGACCAGCCGAGCGATGTTGGAGGTGCGTTCTCATGCTCGAGTTCGTGCTGCGTATGGGCTGTCTTCTGCAGTTCATAATGTTGCTCGATCTGTGGCCAGGAACAGGACGAGATCATGGGCCGAAAATTGGTTGCGCCAGCGTGACCAATTCTCTCATATGCCTTTGCTTAGGGAAATCCAGGAGAATAATCCTGAGGACTTCAGGAACTTTCTTCGTATGACGGACCCTGTTTTCCACCGTCTATTGGATCTTCTGTCCCCCTTTATAACGAGGCAGGACACTGTGATGCGCCAAGCCATCACGGCCGAGCAGAGACTTATTGCCACGTTGCGGTACCTGACGACTGAAAAAAGCCTGCAGGACCTCAAGTTCTCGACAGGCATCTCCCCCCAGGCGCTTGGGATCATCATACCGGAGACGTGTTCTGCCATCATACAAGTGATGCAGGAGGAGTATATTAAGGTAAGTTTCCTCCTTTAACATCACAATCTATGTCTTTAATGTATGCTAATGTCTTGTATTTCTTGCATTTTTCCCTAATTACCCTGATTGTAATATGCTGTGAATGTCCCCTTTGCTCCCATACATGTTGTAAGCTTTGAATGGTCCTTTTTTGGCCTACATGCATCTTTCCCTTCACTAACCTGTCCAGCATGTTATCCTAGGCCCAAACACACCTAGCCTAGTCTGTTTACACCCTGTTTTTTCTCTGCCCCCCCTCCCCTTAAAATGTGTCCCAATGTATTTTTTTTTCTCATTCAATTTAGGCAGAGTGCTACCTATTTTTATTTTCTGGGCCTAAACTCAGCTAGAACCCCCCCCTAAAAAGGTTTAATGGCCCATCAGAGGGGTGAGGAGTCTGATAAGTGGGCCTATATTTTTTGCCATGAAATACTCACTCCAATAATAAATGTTATACTGATTTTACACAAGGATGTTTTTGTATTGTGATTGAAATGTTTATGTGCCAAAGTACTAATTTTATTTTTTTGTTTGTCCCCACAGTTTCCCTCCATGCCACAGGAATGGCAGACTGTGGCTTCCCACTTTGGCCAGCGGTGTGACTTCCCGAACTGCGGAGGGGCAATAGACGGGAAACACGTCCGTATAGTGCCGCCACCCCGTTCGGGGTCGTACTAGTTTTCATAGTATCGTGTTGATGGCGGTGGTGTCGGCACAGTACGAATTTTTGTATGTGGACATGGGGAAGAACGTCCGGCTGTCTGATGGGGGAGTGTTCGCGCAGACGGAGTTTGCCAAGCGTCTACAGACTGGTGGTCTGGCACTGCCACGGGATAAAGACAATTTGGAAGGACTTCCGTTTGTTTTTCGGGCTTGGACCTCACCTCATGCGGCCTTTTCCCCAGAGAGCCCTAACCCAGGAGAGGAGGGTTTTCAATTTTCGGCTGGCCAGAACCCGGAGGGTAGTCGAGAATGCCTTCAGGATACTCGCCAGCCGGTTCCGCCTGTTCCAGACAGCGATACACCTGGCGGAATATAAACTGAACACTGTTGTTTTTGCCTGTTGCATTTTGCACAATTTTTTACGCAGGCACTCCCAGTCGTACCTAACCAACATTGGTGCTGAGGCAGGACTACCCTCAGATACCTTTCCTGGCCTGGACACTGGTCGAACTGGCTTGGCCCCCCAATCTGCTTGTGAGGCACGCGACAAATATGTTGAGTACTTCGTGGGTAGGGGGGCCATTGCTATGCCAGACCATATTCCTTTCTAATTTGGCCCACAAAAGAAAGAAATATTATTTAATAAATAATTTGACCATTGGAATTACAGTTGTTTGTCATTCTTGCTTTGGTTTCCTTTATCTGTCTCCCTGGTTCTTCAACTAGTGCACTTCTAGTGCCAAATGTATTTCTCTGTTTTAGTAAATAACCACAATTGCACAGTAATCACTCACTTTTTCAAATCTACAAACTGGTATTGAGCATAGAAAGAAGAAGCCATACAAATTTTTATTTTTTTTTATTTTTTTTTCTGTGCACAACTTGTGCGTGTTTTTTTTTTTTTTCAGGTAAAAAATGTTTTAAATTTTTTTATGTTTTACGAAAACCATGCATTTTTTCAAAAAAAGCAAATATCTACAAACAATGGAACTTACAAAGTTCAACCTTATTAGAAACACATGTGATAGGGTGATGTCACCCCGGAACAAGCCAAAATTTGAAGATGCACACATTTTGAGCGGAAAAATGGGGATTTCTATCCTGATCCCATGCCAAATGTCAACATGTGCTATCTGCCATCATGGGTGATCAATGGATGTGTTTTGGGGGTGCAAACCCTTCCTTTCACCTACTTGAGTAGCGAGGAAGGGGTTGCACCCACAAAGCACAGACATAGATATCCTAAGATGGCAGATAGCACATGTTGACACACTGTGTGCATCTTCAAATTTTGGCTTGTGGATTATCCTATGCAAATTGGTGTGCAAAACATAACATCTAAAATTGTTTGGGGGGGGGGGGTCCATCATGTCAAGGATGTTCTTATATTTTTGCTCAATGACATTCATCCTATTCCTCATAATGTCCATTTCAGTACTGCATTCCATTATTTCTTGGATCACGATTTGGGCACTAGCACTGGAGAAAGGTGTCCTAGCAGATGTACCACCATGTTCATCCCCTAAAAAAATACAAAAGGGTTTATTTGAAATGTGCAGGCCTACCTACATCTCTTTATCCCTGTGAAGCTGGGGTGACAGACACTGACCTGTTGTGCTGATAATCTCCACCTCTCTTTCTTCCACAACTCCTTCTTCCACAACTCCTTCTTCCACAACTCCTTCTTCCACAACTCTTTCTTCAACATCCACCTCCTCCACATGCTGAGGTTAATGGGGTTTTTCTGGTCTGTGCCTCCTTGCCTCCTCCGAATGGTGTCCTCTTCTTTGCCCTAATAAAATCAAACAAAGGGTATACTCAGCACACAGATATTGGAGGGCAGAAAAAGCAAACAGATGTGTAAACAGCTGCTTATTATCACTGTGTGAATGAATCCAATTTGCCTTTCACATTCTAGTAAGGTTGAACAAACACATCATCTTGACAACAATGTTTATAAATGTTGTTTTACGTCAAATAGGCATGACCACGTGTGCTTTTCCTGGATCTCCGGAAAACATCGGATTTTGGAGGAACAATGTTTACTACGAATGGAAAATACTACACTTTGCCAACTTGTAAACAGAAATTTGCCATCTTCAATAGTATAACCAGGCCAAACAAGCACATAGAGAAAAACATGGCGAAAAAATAAATAAAGACAATTGCACCAAACACATGAAAATTACCTACTTTTGTCAATAATTTTCTTGATCTTCCTATATTGCTCTGGCTCCCGCAATTTCAAGTCAGACCACCTTTTTCGGAGCTGCTCCTTGGACCTCCGGACCCCAAAATACTCATAAAGTCTCCTCGACACTTTGTCCATTATTTGGGCCTTCCTCCGATTAGGGGTGTTGTATCGACCATGATCTGCATCATAATCTTGCCTCCGTAGTATATCCACCATCTCCACCATCTCTTCAAGTGACATATTTGTGGCTTTGTAGCGTCTAGGCCTGGATTGCAATGTTCCCGCCTCCGGGCTTTCCTCGTCGGGACAGAGTATACCACGCATCTGTGACACCGCCATATTTTCGTTTCACAATGATTAGGGGAGTGGAATAGAGGAAAAGGTGCGTCATGGGTGGGCAAAGAGGGCGGCATTTCACGCATGCACGGGGTATATAAGGAGAATGACGTTACTACGTTGGTTACGTGGAGTCTGGACGAGCGGAAGTGACGACCGGCAGAAATGACAGTAAATCCGAAAATGGGCCCAGCAGAGGCCTATAGACTTGAGTAATGGGATGGGGGGTTTATATGTTGATTGGACCCTTGAGCAATTTTTAATCTTGGGGCCCCCCATGCAATTTTGCTCTCCATCTGCTCGGAGACATCTCCAATATATATATGTGAGACTGCAAAACCTCTTTATTTTATTGTGTATCAGATCAGGCAACGAATGTGATTGTTGGACAGAGGTAATTAAGCAGTGTATGATCTCATCAATGCTGAGGGGTATGATATCTACACATGAATGGTGCCTTGATGGATGCTCTTATTACTTTTGCATGTTTTTATGCCACTTATTTAGTGAAATGTAAACACAGGGTCTGCAGGTAAATCATCATTTTACACAACAATGGGGCAGAGCTGGGCAGCATTTTAGTGGCAGCAGGAGACATTGTGTTTGAAGGTCGAAAGATTGTAATAAAAGATTCTGGCGATGGAAAAGCTGACCTAGTGTTTATATGTTTGTGGTTTTCTATTCTAAAAAAAAATTAAATATGCAAAAACTGAACCAAACAGACAACATGATGCGGTTCATCGATAAGTACAGAGAATACAGCTGTTTATGGGACATCAAAAACCCATCCAAAAAAATAACATTGTCAGAAAGGCAACACTTGTCCAATTTGCCAAATATATGCAGACATGGATACCAGAGGTCACTTCCACAGTGATCAAGAACAAAATCAACAACATCAGGAACACCTACAGAAAGAGATATCTCCAAGTGCGTGCCTCTCGGAGGTCAGGAGCAGCAGCAGATGAAGTACAGGAGCCCAAGCTGTGGTACTACCAACACCTCAGGTTTATGGATGATCAAATTGAGGCCCGGGAATCACTTTCAAGTCTTCCTTCCACCCTTCCTTCCAGCTTGATTTCCACGGTTCCCCCCACCCCTGCAGAGTATGCCAAGGAGCTGGCTGACATCGAGGAGGCAGATATGCTCATCTTCAGTGAGGTATAGTAGTTTACAACATATTTCTTGGCTGCAAATTATTGTTGGTTTAACGAGATGATTTTGTAACCAAAAAGGAAAGCTTGGAAACACAACCAAAAGTAGTGGGCAGAAAGAATTGTGAGAGTCTGTTCAATGTGAAAAAAAGAAATAAATAAACAAACAGTCAAGAGCTTGAAAATGTGTGTGATTGATTTTGCAAAAACTAAAATCATGTCCCTTTTTTCTACACAGGAAGAGATCAGCCAGAAGGAGGCAGCTCTGGAAGGTGTCAGCCAAGAGGAGGAAGGGGTGAGTGGCAGCCAGGAGGAGGCTGGACCGAGTGGCAGTCAGCAGGTGCCCAGGCCCAGCGGCAGCACTGTATCACAGGTGCTTCCCCTCCAGATGCGCCCACCTAGAAAAAGGAGGCGCATGACCCAGCTGGAGGAGGAGTCCCTGCGGGTCATCAGGGAGGCATCGGAGATCATGCGGGCCCCCCTTAACCCAGTTGAGAGCTACAGCTCCTATCTTGCGCATGAGCTGCAAGATTTGGGGGAGGGACAACGGGGCCTGGCCCAAGACCTGATGGCATCTGTGATACGGTGGGGAAGAAGGGGCCTGCTGACTGTGACCACAAAATTGTGGGGCCAAGGCTCCTCCTCCTCTTCCTGCTGCCACATTGTCACCACCTGCAAGGGGCCGTGGAAGGAGCCGTGTATGTAACGCTGCAGGGAAGCATGGAGGGAAGGTTGCAAGGAAGACCAGAAAGTGATTCCCTGGCTTCAAGCTGATTTGGCCCCAAACTGAGGTTGTTGTAGTACCACAGCTTGGGGTCATGTATGACATCTGCTGCTGCTTCTGATTTCTGGGATTTGGGGAGCACATTGTGACTCCTGATGTTGTTGCTTTTGTTCTTGATCATGGTGGAATGTGCCTTTGGTGTCCAAAGTCTGCAGATATTTGGTTGATTGGGCAAGTGTTGCCCTTCATGTTTATTTTTTTTGGATTGCCAAAATAAATGGATATTTAATTTAAGTTAAATACTTGTCTATTGTGTTTTTCTGGGGAATAGCCATCAAACATTTCCGAAATACAATGTGTAATTAACAAAGGACACAACCTCCTTGAGGCGCGGTGAAAAAAAAAACATTGGTGTGATAACTTGAGAAAAACAAAAAAATTAAATTTCTCCAAAAAAATAAAAAAATATGTGGAGTCAAAAAAATAATTTTGGAGATCTGGCTTGCTAAAACTAAAAAAAAAAACGAGATCACAAGCAAAAAATAAAACAAATCAGTATGGGATAACTCTGTCTAAATAGCATCAGCAACACAACGGGCCAGATTAAGGTACATGGGCGCATCTTTGAGCTGGCGTAGCGCATCTTATATGCGATACGCCGACGTAACATTGAGAGGCAAGCTGAGTATTCACAAAGCACTTGCTCCCATATTTACACCAGCGTAACGTAAATAGGCCGGTGTAAGCCCGCCTAATTCAAAGTAGGCACGTAGTGGGCGTGTTGTATTAAAATGAGTTGTGACCCCATGTAAATACATGGCCGTACGAATGGCGCATGCGCACGCATGTTCAGAATCACGTTGCATATACTCCCTAAGATACGTCGGCTCAATGCTTTCGACGTGAACGTAACCTATGCCCAGCCTCATTCACGTACAACTTACGCAAACAACGTAAAATCCAATGGCAGTTCCGACGTCCATACCCTACACGACTTAGACTAGCTATTTGGTGGTTTATCTTTATGCCCGGACATACGCCTCACGTAAACGGTGTAGCTTACTGCGACGGGCGCAAGTACGTTCGTGAATCAGCATATCTAGGTAATTTACATATTCGACGTGTAAATCAACGGAAGCACCCCTTGCGGCCAGCGTAAATATGCACCCAAGATACGACGGCGTAGGAGACTTACCTCGGTCGTATCTTGCCCACAATTCAGGCGTATCTGATTTAGAGAATCAGCGCATAGATACGACATCGCACATTTAGACTTACGACGGCGTATCAACAGATACGTCGGCGTAAGTCTCTGTGAATCTGGCCCAACATGTTTATTCTAGCCTTAGAACAAAGATAAAAATGCGCTACAATAAACGAGACACTAATTTTCAAATTGTAGAATGTGAATCCATCGGTTAAATTTTAAAGCAAGTTCTAAATTTTTGGACCGAAGGATAACTGACCGATGGGGCCCACACACGTTTGGTTTGGACCGATGAAAGGGTCCTTCAGTCTGTTTTCATCGGTTTTGACCAATCGTGTGTACGCGGCCTTAGTCCTACGCTAATGGAGTATGTTGTGATAGTTGTGTGGGTTTCTTCTAGCAAGTTAATCAGTTATAATGTTTGACATATGACTGTGGAAGGACATTTGATTGTAAGCGCCTTTGTTGGCAGTTGTGTACTTATGTAAACTTCTCCATGTACACAGTAGTGTAGATTTGGTTAGCACTATGAGTAATATAAAATATCATGCTTTGCTGCTGAATATCTCATTGCTATATACTTGATAAATGCAGCACAATAGATAGTGGGATTTCCTGCACTCGTGTCTGTGTTCTGCATCATTTCCAAGCACGGGACATAAATCACCAAGAAAAGCTTAAGAGAAGCTGTCTGGTTACAGCTTGCAGGTTATATTATATTCGGCCTGGAGGATTCTGTGTGCTGCTTACCTGTAATGAATGGCATTGTCTTTGCTGTTTAATTCGTGCCTGCCATTGATTCATTCAGCAGTTATAAAGGGCATTTCTATTGCCTAGTTGTTTTTGACTTCAATTATCAGAGCTTTAAATTTGTGTCTGCAGGTAAGTGTGCTATGCTGAAAATTGTTGCACGGGAGAGCGACGATGGCGTGTTAAAAATGTATAATTTTCACACAGTATTTAATTTAAGGAAAATATGATCTTCTTGAGAATTCTGTACATCTTGTCACTTACTTTTCTATTTATGAAAAGATAATGCCACTCATAAATGAATAGCCATGATAAGACTAAATAATTCAAGAGATGTGTGTTCACCTGATGGGACCGTCTCTTGGTAAATCCAAGATAAGTATTGGCGGGGAGAGACTTTATCTTTGTATATTTATAATCTGAATTTCCTGGAAAAGTTTAAAGTTTAGTATGTTTTATAGTCCCAAGTGTCAAATCATAATTTCCAATTAGTTGGGGATTCAGCAATACTTTCACGAAAAGCAGGATAACAGGGTGAATGAAAATATTAGTGATTTTACAACACTTGTGTAGCACTGCCCCCATAGAAACCGCTGAGCTTTAGACAGGTTCTTTCTGAAGCAGTTCAGAGGCAGTCATGCACACAGCAGCCGCCCATTTACTCTAGCCTAATAATCTAATAGTCTATGGGATGTTTGGAACAGTTCAAACATCCACAGCTGGTGACATAGTTAAACTGCAGCACAGAGGTTTTGACTCTACACACACAGATCCCAATTGAGAATTAGTCCATGCACTCCGTCCAAAGGAAGAGTACTCTAGCAGCCAGTTTAAGGAAAGCTTCAGGGAAAACAACCCCTGAAGCACATGGTTCCACTTTGCATTCGGTAAGAACAAGTCTGAAGAGGTTCCAGCCTATATACCCATTCCCTGACACTCTACTGAACAACATCCCCCCCCCCCCCCCTTAGGGATTGTCCGTATCTGACCACCCAGGAAGCCAAACACCTAAAGTGTTACTAAAACCACAACAGTAAAATCAGTCTGTATATGCAGCAAAGCATGGTTGTTATACTCACTAAGGTGCTAATCCTTCACGTTGTGTAAAAAGGATCCTATATTCTCTAATCCTCTCTTTCTTCCACTGTCCCCAATCCATATCCTGATAAGACAGAGCGTTTGGAGTCACTCTGCACATGCTCAGTTTGGTGTGTATTGCTAGAGAATTTTTTTTTACTTGAGAGGGTGCATGTGATCAGCATAGGGCCAATCAGCACTGTTCAGACAGAGGGTCAGCGGGTGACCAATCACAGAAATCACAATAGTAAGCAGGCTGTTATGAATGAAAGGCATTGATGACAGTTGTGTTTACTTATTATCATGTGATCACTGTGATTGGTCACAGCGATAACATGGTACTTGGGCCAATCCCAGCTGCCCAGTGCCTTGCACTGTAATCCGTCTCAGGATGGGCTGGAACTAGAAAGCACCTTCCCAGCCATATATGGACGTTAGCTATTTGGGAAGTGGTTATAACAATCTACTGAGTCAGCCAGAACTAGTTCTTGAGGGAGTCTTTTCCAGCTTTTCACAGCTCTTGCTGTGAATAAGCCATTCCATATTTGGAGATTAAATCTCTTTTCCTTCAGAGGGAAAGGGTGTCGCTGTGTCCTTTGTAATGATATTAGTTAACTACAGTGGGTCACACAGGAGATGGTGGGTCAGAAATCCACAGGACCTGATGGTCTCCCGGAGCTGCTGCGGGTTTTGAACTGGTCAGCAACCGGGGGAGAGCTCCCCTCATCTATGATGGAATCCAATATAGTAGTGATATACAGTATAAGGAAGGTAAAGACCCACCTAATACATCCTCATATAGACCTATCTCTTTACTGAGTACAGATATAAAAATTCTTGCGAAGGTGTTGGCGGCTAGGTTGAATAAAATCATACAGAAATGTGTCCACCCTGACCAATCGGGATTTATACCTTGAAGATCTACTAGCAAAAATATAAGGCGGGTATATCTGAATATTCAGGTCCCGGCGGATGAGGATTGAGCAGGGGCTATTTTTTTTCTTGGATATCGCCAAGGCCTTTGAAAGCCTTGAATGTTAATATCTGTGGAGGGCTCTGGCAGGATTTCCATTTGGCCCAATTTTTATTAACTGGGTAAAAATTCTGTATAAAATGCCAGAGGTAAAAGTAAAGGTGAACAACGAATATTCTGATACATTTCGACTGATGAAGACGAGGCAGGGGTTCCCTTTGTCCCCCCTGCTCTTTGTCCTCGTAATCAAACCTCTGGCAATAGCGTTTAGGTTTTCCCCCGAGGTAAGAGAATTCAGAAGGAGATTGGTGGAATAAAAAAATGCATTATTCGCGGATGATCTCCTACTATTCCTCAGAGACACGCAGAATTCCCTATTGAAGGCTATCAATATTATTAAAAACTTTGGCCAAATTTCAGGGCTTACCATAAATTGGGAAAAATCGGTGGCTCCCCTAAAAAGCCCCCTGCCGGAGGAGATCGCTCAGATTCAAATAGTGAATAAAATGAAATATCTGGGAATAAATATTACAAGAGATCCCAAACAATATATCATGGATAATATTGTCCCGCTCCTAGATTAATTTTGGTGAAAAATTTTAATATGGAAACGGCTCCCACTATCTGTAGCAGGACGATGCAAAAGAAATAAAATGCTATGGATGCCGCAGCTTCAGTGTGGGTGTATAAAAAGTGGTTCCAAAAGATAGATACTGTTTTTAGAGAATTGATCTGGAAGGGTGGCCTGGCAAGAATCCGTCTGTACACTTTACAATTACAAAGACAGGAAGGAGAAGTAGCACTTCAACACCCTTGGAGTTACTTTTTGGCATCACAACTCCAGCATATGGGAAGGTGTAATAGGCTTGAGGGAGAAGATCTGTGAAGGGAGATGCTGCTACAGAACACCCACACAGATCAATGGTAGAAGCCATGGAGGCAGGCTCCTTCCTTTCTGGGTTCCTAATCCCTACTTTAAGATTGATAGTGAGAGTATGGGACACAGTGAGGGCATTGCTGGGGTATAGGGGATGCACTGAGTATGCCCCTCTGTGGGAGAATAGCAATTTGTGGGAAGTCCAAAAGATGGGGACAATCAAGGAATGAGAAAGGTGTGGAATAAATTTCATTAACCAGCTATATAAAGATGTTGTTTTGAAATCTTTCCAAGAAACTGAGAGAACAATATGCAATACCGACTAAGTCTTTCTTTAGCTATCTACAGATTAGTCATGTCCTAGGAGAACAGTTTATGAAGAGGACATTGGAATTGAGCAAGATCCCTCTGCTCCAGAAAATTATCAAAGCAAAAACTTTGAAAGGCCTAATATCAAGCCATATACATTATATATACATATATATATATATATATATATATATATATATATATATATATATATATATATATATATATATATATATATCAATCAGGTACTTCTCCAGACTGATCTAATCTATGGTGGGAGAACTATCTGCTGCAGCAGTGTGGGCTTTTCTCCCCCCCCCCTTTCTCTCTTCACACAGACACTGCTTGTTTGGCTCAGGCTCTTCCAATAGGAAGTTTACAATCATCAGGCAGCAGAAAAGGACTCTGGGGAAGGAGATAAAAAGCCAGAGGAACTAGGCCAGAGTCTCTTTTTGCCTGCACCCCATCAGGAGAGCATCTCCTGCACTCTATGTGTGTGTGGAATCGCGGCCTACCAGCCTTCAACTCCAGCCCAGAGGAACAGATTTTTCATGCAGCTCCAGCCCAGAGGAACAGATTGTTCATGCAGCTCCAGCCCAGAGGAACAGACTGTCCATGCTAAAGAAGGACACCCTGCAACAGCTCAAGGACTAAATGCTACTGCGACACACCTGCATCTAAGTTCGATCGCTCAGGGGAGGACCGCTGACTGTGTATAGGATTTGGTAAGGGGGCTTTGCCCAGGAACCTTTAATGCTTTTCATAGAATACCACATCCAAATATTGTCCACAGAGCTCCTACATTGTCGGTGAAGATAATAAAACAAAAAGCTTTGCCTCCAGGACATTGCCGCGGTTGCTCTTAAAGGGGACACACCACAGGTATTGATATAATTTCACTGGGTGTGTACTAGAGGTATAATAGGCCGGCCTGGGGTTCCCCTTTAGCCACAGCATCCCACATACACCAAAAGTTATTGGGAAGTCCATTTAATCTGTACATATTGTTACCTATTGCTTTCATTGTTTTCATAGTGTTCCTGACTGTTTTCTTTAAACTGTTTCAACCAAGTCCTGGGTACTTACACAGGTCCTGGCTGACTAATGTTAACCTGCATTTTACTTTTCTTCAAGTCAACTGCAAGAAGAACTGTGTTGTGTATTCCTGCTGAGTTATTCCAGTAATCACATTGCTAGGTGTGCCAGAGGGGCTGAAAGGCAGAGAAACGGACTGAACAAACAAAAGCAGCTCCACCAGGTGAGCCTGGGGGGGACAGAAGCTCCGCCATGTAGGAGGAGATGGGAACAAGATGTGGGAAGAATAACTGAAGTACAGTGGAATAGAATCCTGGAACTTGCCCCATTGGTCTCGCTCTCCCCCTCCCAGAGGGTGTCACATTTGTTTTTATTGTATAGAGCTTATCATACTCAGATTTTTTTGCTTGGCCATAGATGGGGGATTTAATTCATATGTTCTGGAGGTGCCGAAGCTGTTTCGCTACTGGAGGGGGGTACTGGGAATTATAGACCAGGTATTTGGGGGGCCCCCAAACTTGGATGATAAGTTATGTGTTCTGGGCTTGGTAGAGGGAGAGGGAAACCCTAGAAATACTCAAGTCGCAATTCTGAGATGCTTATTTCAGGCAAGGAAACAGATAGCTCAAAGATGGCAATCAGCCCTGCCCCCGTCCAGTGGGGAATGGGAACACTGCATGAATGAGACAATTTTGAGGTAAATGTTTGGAGTAACTGAATGGGGGTTGGGTGGAAGATATTAGGGCTCCCCACTGAATAAACACTTGAGAAGCTTGTAGCTCATATGTCTACTATTTTATTTTACTTGTGATTTTTTTTTTTTTATATATGTAGATTTGTGGGGGGGGGGGGTAAGTGGAGATGGTTGATTGTATGGTAAGATGTTCAATGAAATAATAAAAGTTAAAATGATCTTAAAATGCATAACTCTACACCAAGTTACCTATACAGTAACAGTACTGATCACTTACAGTATCTCACATTTTTGTAAATATTTTATTCTATCTTTTTATGTGACAACACTGAAGAAAAGACACTTTGCTACAATGTAAAGTAGTGAGTGTACAGCTTGTATAAGGCTCCATGCACACTGAAGCTAAAAAAAAGCTATAAAAACGCCAGTAGCTTTGCAGGGAGACTTTCAATTTTTTTTTTGCGTTTTTGCAATATCTTTAATCAGCGTTTTTCAGTGTAGCTTTTTTTTGTAATTTTTTTTTCAGTGGATTAAAAAGCGCAAGAAACCGCTAGCGCCTGCGTTTGAGCGTTTTTTCTGCGTTTTACGTTTTTTTGCATTTTTTCTCGCCAAAAACTGCACTTTGAAGACAAATTTCGGGTGTTCAGAAAAAAGCCAATAAACTCCAAAGGTCATTAACACTAAAAAAACGCCCATTTGTGCATGGGGACATAGGCTAACATAGAGTTCAGTTTATGGGCTTTAAAAAAAAAAGCCAAAATGCCAATAAACTACAGTTTATCAGCTTCAGTGTGCATGAAGCCTAACAGTGTAAATTTGCTGTCCCCTTAAAATAACTCAAAACACAGCATTAATGTCTAAACCGCTGACAACAAAAGTGAGTACATCCTAAGTGAAAATGTCCAAATTGGGCCAATTAGCCATTTTCCCTCCCCTGTGTCATGTGACTCGTTAGTGTTACAAGGTCTCAGGTGTGAATGGGGAGCAGGTGTGTTAAATTTCGTGCTATCGCTCTCACTCTCTCATACTGCTCACTGGAAGTTCAGCATGACACCTCATGGCAAAGAACTCTCTGAGGATCTGAAAAAATTATTGTTGCGATGCATAAAGATGGCCTAGGCTATAAGAAGATTGCCAAGACCCTCAAACTGAGCTGCAGAACGGTGGCTAAGACCATACAACAGTTTAACAGGACAGGTTCTACTCAGAACAGGCCTCACCATGGTCACCCAAAGAAGTTGAGTGCACATGCTCAGCATCATATCCAGAGATTTTCTTGGGAAATAGACGTATGTGTGCTGCCAGTATTGTTGCAGAGGGTGAAGGGTGAGGGGTCAGCCTGTCAGTGCTCAGACCATACACCACACACTGCATCAAATTGGTCTGCATAGCTGTCATTCCAGATGGAAGCCTCTTCTAAAGATGATGCACAAGAAAACTCACAAACAGTATGCTGAAGACAAACAGACTAAGGACATGGATTACTGGAACCATGTCCTGTGGTCAGATGAGACCAAGATAAATGTATTTGGTTCAGATGGTGTTAAGCGTGTGTGACGGCAACCAGGTGAGGAGTACAAAGACAATTGTGTCTTGCCTACAGTCAAGCATGGTGGTGGGAGTGTAATAGTCTGGGGCTGCATGAGTGCTGCCGGCACAGTTCATTGGGGAAACCATGAGTGGCATGCCAAATGTACTGTGATATTCTGAAACAGAGCATGATTCCCTCCCTTTGGAGACTGGGCCGCAGGGCAGTATTCCAACATGATAACGACCCCAAACACACCTCCAAGATGACCACTGCCTTACTAAAAAAAGCTGAGGGTAAAGGTGATGGACAAGCCAAACATGTCTCCAGACCTAAACCCTATTGAGCATCTATGGGGCATCCTGAAACGGAAGGTGGAGGAGCGCAAGGTCTCTAACATCCACCAGCTCCCTGATGTCATCATGGAGGAGTGGAAGAGGACTCCAGTGACAACCTGGGAAGCTCTAGTGAACTCCATGCCCAAGAGGGTTAAGGCAGTGCTGGAAAATAATGGTGGCCACACAAAATATTGACACTTTGGGCTCAATTTGGACATCTTCGCTCAGGGGTGTACTCACTTTTGTTGCCAGCAGTTTAGACATTAATGGCTGTGTGTTGAATTATTTTGAGTGGACGGCAAATTTACACTGTTATACAATCTGTACACTCACTACTTTACATTGCAGCAAAGTGTCATTTCTTCAGTGTTGCCACATGAAAAGATATAATAAAATATTTACAAAATAGTGAGGGTGTACTCACTTTTGTGAGATACTGGGCCAGATTCACAAAGGTTAGCGGATCTTTAGATCCGTGTAACCTATGTGTTTTAAGATCCGCCCTCGCAAGTTTGTGAGGAAAGTGTCAAATTCACAACACACTTACCTCCAAACTTGCGACGGCGGATCCTAACTCCCCCAGCGGAATTCAAATTCCGCGGCTAGGGGAGTGTCATATTTAAATCAGGCGCGCTCCCGCGCCGATTTAAATACGCATGCGTCGTCCGGGGAATTTCCCGGCGTGCATTGCTCCCACTGACGTCAATAGGACGTCAGTGGTTGCGACGTGAGCGGGACTTGCGACGCGCGTGTTCGTGAATCGGCGTACGCAAACGACGTAGGAAATTTCAAATTCGACGCGGGAACGACGGCCATACTTAACAATACTTACCCCTGCTTTTAGAAAGGGTAAGTATACGACGGAAAACCGCTACGGAAACGACGTAAGAACACAGCGTCGGGTCCGCGTACGTTCGTGAATTTCGCGTATCTCGCTGATTTACATATTATTCAGTGTAAATCAGCGGGAACGCCCCCGGCGCCATTTTTAAATAAAAAAAAAGATCCGACAGTGTAACACAGTGTGACACTGTCGGATCTCAGCCCTATCTATGCGTAACTGGTTCTATGAATCAGGTGCATAGATAGGACCAGAAAAAATCCGAGATACGATGGTGTATCTGAGATACTCCATCGTATCTCTTTTGTGAATCTGGCCCACTGTATTTATTTATACATTGTGATCATATATCTCTTTATAAGAGAGAATAAAGTCAGTTCAGTTAATCTGTCCCCATAGCCGAGTTCCTCCAGGCCTCTTATCAGTTTGGTTGCCCTATGCACTTTCCCCAGTTTTCCAATGTCTCTTCTGAGAACTGGTGTCCAAAACTCTATGCCTCTTTTAATACAGGAAAGTATTTTGCTTGCTTTAAAAACTGCAGCTTGGCATTGCTTGCTAACATTAAGTCTATGATTTACCACTCAGATTCTTCTCCACCATTGATTCCTCCAGTTCTACTCCTCCTAGTATGTATGATCCATGTATGTTTTTAGTCCCAAAGTGCATAACATTTATTAACATTAGACCTTATTTGTCACAATTAAACAGTCATTATTCCACTACATAGATCTGCAAATACTGAAATTGCATTTTAATCCCAAACTCTATATCATGTTTAAATATAATTAAAAGTAAAGGTCCCATAATTTAACCTTGGAGTACACCACTAATAACCTTAGATCATGGGGTAGGCAACCTTTGAGAGATGGAGGGTTACCTGAACAACATAAAAATTATTAACGTTAACCGAGGTTCGGCACTTTGTTTAAGAAATTAACTTGCACATTTTTATATGCTTCCTTTATGATTAAACACAATGAATAATAGATACCAATCACTGTGTACATTCAAAAACAGAAAGGGACCAGTAAAACACGTATTTAAAGACCACTTCCCTCGCTCTTTATGCTGAAATGATCCCCTACAGCATCCGGCAGGAGAGGAGAAGAGGAGAAGCTAGCAGCGATGTGATAAGGGGGGTGGGAGCAGAAGAGCACACAGGGGGCCCGGGCAGTATAAGGAAAGGGAATCTGGACAGGCAGGGGTAGCATTTAATGGAACCAATCCCCTGTATTTTTCTACTGCAGCAGCTGGAAACCAGTGGGAGGGGAGGAGGAGAAGCCAGCTTTCAGCTGCTGCAAGGAGAAAATACAGGGAACCAGTTCCAGTAAATGTCACCCCCACTCCTGCCAGATTCTGGGATCGGCAAGGAAGGGACACAATCCACCCACGATCGACGGGCTGATGACCTCTGCCTTAGACCAATCAGAGTATGAATCATTAATCACTAATCTCTGAATACAGTCTTTTAGACAGTTTTCTATCCATTTAAAAACGTAATTTTCCAGGACTATAGACTTTACCTTACACATTAGCCTTTTTAGGGAACTTTTGCGAAATCCAAATATACTATATCTACAAGCACTCATTTGTCCTGGTTTTTGCTTACTTCCTCAAACAGAAATCAGATTTGTTTGAAAACTTCTGTCTTTTTTAAATCCCTGCTAACTATTGTTTAAAATATTATATTCTAGCAAAACTCTTCTATATCATCTTTTATTACACTCACCAGTATCTTCCCAACTATAGAAGTTAAACTAACCGGTCTGTAGTTACTTGGCAAAGAATTCATTCTTAGACCCTTCATCTCAGTCAAACAACAGAGATTTATCGGTGGTTGTCTCTAACAAAGTTTGTGCTACATTCAAAAATGTATCGAGAAAGAAAGGGAAGTCCCTTGGTGGACTTTAAAGGCACAACAATATATAAACAAGAAATTACAAAAAAGTATAAAGTAATTTATTCTGTGTATACTACAAAATTGGTTTCTGCATTAAAATTTAATCGTATATGGAACAATTATGACATGTCATAAGAACAGTAATCCAGTGGAGCACAGAAAGTATGCGGGTGATAATTGTCCAACCATAAACCCAATGTTTCAGAGAATCGTCTCTCTTTCTTCAGGGGTAAAGAGACAGATTAGCCTATGATCTACAGAATGTACAATAATGCATTAGCATATACACATATAGTGGAGTAAATAATAATTACAACAAATTAAATCGTTGCAATACTCACGACTTGGTAAATGTTCTCCATATATATACCATTCCATATAGCATATTTTTTTTTAAAAACAAAGGAAATAAGCAATGTAGCGCCCTGAAATTGCTGGAATATTCAGAGAAATAGGTCAAAGTAACTCAATTAGCGCTAGATGCTTGCTGACGTTTCCATCCACCCAGGCTGGAGTCGACGCGACTAGGGCCTGTAATTTGATAAAGTAAAATCAATATAGGATTCACCGACCTTCTAGTGAAAACAATATTCATTTTTGGAGGGAGACTGTCTGCAAATCAATGGATTTGAAGGCTAATGGTGATTACACCGTGACGCAAAATGTGCCGTGCCATGGTTGGCTTTATGCCCTATGAAGCATCACGTGAAAGGCTGGGATAGTCTGACAGTATCTGGGCAGATAAAAAATAACAAATATTGATTGTTGATAGATTGCGTCATAAACATTTTTTCCAGTACAGAAATTCAAAAGAAATTGTGTTGGCAACTAATTCACTTAGGCATACTTTTTAATATTTTCAATATATTTATATTATTTTTATCTAAATGATTAATTATGACCACTAGATGGCAGCCCAATCCTCCAAGACCCGGATCACTGCCAGATACCTTGTACAGCATAAACGACTAGGAGAAATATTTACTCTTGTTCTGTCAAAATGTAGGATAATGAGTCAGCTGTCTCAGTTCACCCACTGTCTATTCTAGGTCTGTACCATTAAAACTCTCTCTATAACTTACCGAAAATGAGTTGAAATATTGCTTGAGGGAACCGCAGCATAAACCAGTCACCTTGTTGGAATGCTGAGGTGTCTCTCAAAGTGTGCTTTAAGTATCCTCCCCAGTCATCAAACGAACACAGCGCAATGTGCTGCAGCTGTGATCGCATAGCAGGGGGAGGGACCAGAGCTTGCGTGTCAAATGACTCCCTGAGCCACGGGTGCACGCCCCCAACCCCTAATGTGCATGCGCGGCGGAATGACATCCTGTACCCGCCACCCACCAACACAGAGGCTTCATCCTCGCACTGAGCATGTGCAAGGTGAAGCAAGATGGCGAATGGGATGGACAAAGTCTGTGCCAAAATCGTCAACAAATGCCGCCACGGATCAACAAATCCAGGCGGTCCGGTGTGCTGGGCATGGGTGCACAAAGGAGAACCTCAGCAGCGCATTAAGATCACAATAATAAGGCAGGGGATAAACTGTGCAATATCATTGGTGAGACTACTGGCACTTAGGGCCAGATTCAGAAAGAATCACGGAGGCGTAACGTATCGTCTTTACGTTACACCGCCGCAAGTTTTCAGCGTAAGTGCCTGATTCACAAAGCACTTACCTGTAAACTTGCAGCGGTGTATCGTAAAGATGTCCGGCGCAAGCCCGCCTAATTCAAATGGGGCGTGTACCATTTAAATTAGGCGCGCTCCCGCGCCGAACGTTCTGCGCATGCTCCGTTAGTAAATTTCCCGACGTGCTTCGCGCGAAATTACGGCGCCTCGACGTGTTTTTGAATGGCGACGTGGATAACGTACTTACGCCGAATTTTTTTTTTTAAATTAGATGCGGGAACGACGCCCATACTTTAACATGGCTGGTGTAAAGTTAAGGCATGAAAAAGCAGCCTTGACTTTGCGACGGGAAAAAACGACTTGCGACGACGTAACGCACGCGAGTAGCTTCGTGGATCGCCGTAAAAGCTAATTTGCATACCCGACGCTGGAAAACGACACAAACTCCACCCAGCGGCGGCCGAAGTATTGCAGCCTAAGATCCGAAGGCGTACGAATCCGTAAGCCTGTCAGATCTTAGCCAAAAGCCGTCGTATCTTGTTTGTGAATCACAAATTAAGATACGACGCGGCAAATTTGAAAATACGCCGGAGTATCAGTAGATACTCTGGCGTATCTCTTTTGTGAATCTGGCCCTTAGTGCCTCCCAGTGGTTAAAACTGATAATAACAGTTGTAAATCATCACAATAGAACTAATGCCGCGTACACACCATCACTTTATGTGATGGGAAAAAACTATGTTTTTAAAAACGTCACTTTAAATGACCGTGTGTGGGGGAAAACGTTGTTTTATGTCTTGTGAAAAACGGAAAAAAAAATAGGTACAGCGTATTCATCTCAGTCAATGATGTCTGAGAGGAAACGCATTGGATTGGAGCTAGCAAAGTGATGTCAACTAGCAAGGACCACACTGCAGGCGGCCGTGCAAGATTTAATCCCATATCGCTCAAATTCATTGTCCTTGATGTAAGTACAATTTTTATTTAATAAACCAGCTTTATACGCATTAATGCACTCTGAGCATCTTCCAATTATCTTTTATAACCACATGATGTGATTAACAAGATTAACCACGAGCCGACCAGCCGCCGCATTTATACTGTGGCAGGTTGGCACAGCTGGGCAAATTGCCTTTAAGACATCACACCAGGCGCATGCGCGCCGCCGTTCACCCGCGATGACAGAGCGAGAACCGGGATCTGTGTGTGTAAACACACAAATTCCAGTTCTCTCAGGGTAGAGGAGACAGATCGTGTGTTCATACTAAGTACGAACGCTGATCTCTATTATAGCAAAAAGTTGAACTGACATCCCCGGTTTCTGGGGACAATCCCCGGATTGAGGACACTGTCCCTGGACCAAGTCTGTCCCCGGTTTTGACCCCGGATTGGATTTGAATAGGGGCTGGGGCAATTTCAAACACAGTCAGTGCAGATTAAAAAAATAAATAAATCAGAATTACACACCCCTGCTGCTCCTACTAGCTTAGGGGGGTGTATTTTTTATCTGTGCCCCTTTCTGATGATCATGTGCTGGTCAGAGTGGAGGGAAATATTCTTCAGTTTTGGGGGCATGCTAATTCAGCTACGCTTGCATGTTCTTCTGCCTTGGCTCAAGTCCCGGCCAGCCGCCTGCCTGCTTATCTCCCTGCCTTCCCTGGCAGAGTAATCTTCCTCTGCTCCCCACCCAGTAGTAGCCGGGGGGCCGGAGAGTAAGACTTGACAGGCTGTGAGGCGGGTGGTGGGGGCGACGGGCAGAGAGTCGCTGATTGCTGCCATTACTAGTATGTCCCCGGATTTAATTTAAAAAATCTGGTCACCTTACCTTAGGTTAAGGGGCACCTGGATACATTCCATGGAGCTAAACAAAAAATTGCCTGAAGCGCTACAAAAGAATGTAGGATTATGTATGGTTGGATGTAGCTGTGACGTAAGCTATCCGTGGTTGATAATGACTCAGTCCGTGGTTCCACATTTCCTGGAGCTGGCTGACCACTTATCTTCAGAGACACTTCCACTCACACGCATATGATCTCTTGGTGGGATCATTTGATTCAGTAAGCAGCCAATTTTCACATATGGAGCACAGCGGTGACACACTTTCCATTGTGCATTTTTTTAGTTGTACTACAAATAGTTTTTTGTATTTGCAGGTGGGAAAGTTGAAGCATCATCTTTTCAACACATTGAATTGTGGAGCACTGGACTATTTATGAACCTTTTTGCACCATTTAATATTAGTAATTTTTTGTAAAAAGATTGTGGCTACTAATAATTTTGGATTTAATTCACTTGATACACCATTCTAGGCAACAAGCGTTTCACTTATTTAGTGACACTTTGCCATTTGAACATTCACTATTGTTTGATTTTGCTTATTGCACATTGTTTATTGCATCTGTTACCTAATATTTTTTTGGATACTATCTCCAGGGGTATTATGCCAGTCATTAATGAGTCTCTAAAAATTTGAAACAATAGCATTGAAATAACAGAGCTGAACTCTTTTAGGACACATGGGTGCATGCCACCTGGTCCAGGTGCTTTATTCATCTTTAGTCTGTCTAAATGTTTCTTCTTCATATCAATCTTGAGTAATAGTGGTTTCTATGTCAATACTATATCTGTTATAGACTCAATCTCCCCATGTTACTCTGCATACACAGAGCCAAAGAAAGTATTGCCTTCTCATTGTTCCCAGTCACCCACTCTAGATTGTTTTGTAAAAGGCCTACATGCTCAGACCTGACCTTTTTTACTGTTAATAAATTTGAATAATTTTTGGGGGGTTATTCTACTTGTTTTTACACCCGCGCATGCCCAGAAGCTAGTTATGAAGCGAGCTTCAATGGAAAAACGTGGTGAACGTAACCTCGCTTTGCTAGAGCATTGTGAAAAAACGATGGTGTGTAGGCAACTTCGTCTTTGAAAATTGAAGTTTCAAAAATGTCGTTTTTTACTTCACAAAAAATGTTGTTTTTTTTCATCACATTAAGTGATGGTGTGTATGCGGCATAAGTCTTGGAGAGCAGCCTTCATCCTTGGGAAATTTGATCTCTAAGGCCTCGTACACACGACCGAACATGTCTGCTGAAACTGGTCCGCGGACCAGTTTCCGCGGACATGTTCGGTCGTCTGTACGGCCGACCGGACAATTTTTCGGCGGATCGGACAGGTTTCCAGCGGACAAATGTTTCTTAGCATGCTAAGAAACATGTCCGCTGGAAGCCTGTCCGTCGGACATGTTCGGTCGTCTGTACGACTCACCGGACATGTCCGCTCGGCCGAAAGCCCTTGCATGCGTCAAAGTGATTCGACGCATGCGTGGAAGCATTGACCTTCCAGGGTCGCGCACGTCGCCCCCTCATTGTCGCGGCGACGGCGCGGCCACGTCACCGTGTTCGCTGCCCGCGGGAAATTTGATCTGATGGTGTGTACAGCCATCAGACCAAAATCCGCCAGCGGACATGTCCGATGAAAACGGTCCGCGGTCATGTGTACGAGGCCTCAAAGTTAAATGTTTTTTTTCTTTCTAGTATGTGCTTTTTGTTTACAGAACATTAAATGAGATCATGTTATGGTCACTGCTACCCAGATTTTCTTTTATAACAACATTAGTAATAAGTCCTGCATGCTTTAAAATTACCAGGTCAAGCAAAGCATCCTTTCTAGTCGGTGCTTCTATCAACCATACCATAAAATTGTCTTGTAACATGTTTATGCATTTTTACCATTTTAAGTGCCACCAAACCCACATAATAAAAAAAATATCAATAACTGCTGTATTACATGCTGTTAACCACTTAACCCCCGGACCATATTGCTGGTCAAAGACCAGAGCACTTTTTGCGATTCGGCACTCGTCGCTTTAACTGACAATTGCGCGGTCATGCGACGTGGTTCCCAAACAAAATTGGTGTCCTTTTTTGCCCACAAATAGAGCTTTATTTTGGTGGTATTTGATTACCTCTGCGGTTTTTAGTTTTTGCACTATAAACAAAAATAGATTTTTTTTTTTTTTAAATGAATTTTTTTTTTACTTTTTACTATAATAAATTTCCCCCAAAAATATATATAAAAACATTTTTTTTCCCTCAGTTTAGGCCGATACGTATTCTTCTACATATTTTTCGTAAAAAAAAATCGCAATAAGCGTTTATTGATTGGTCATAGCGTTTACAAAATAGGGGGTATTTTTATTAATATTTTTTTTTTACTAGTAATGGCGGCAAACAGGGATTTTTTTCGGTACTGCGACATTATGGCGGACACTTTTGACAAATTTTTGGGATTACTATAAAAATGCCACTGGCAGTGAAGGGGTTAACACTAGGGGGCGGGGAAGGGGTTAAGTATGTTCCCTGGGTGTGTTCTAACTGTAGGGGGGGTGGACTGACATGGGGAAATGACTGATCTTCTGTTCATACATTCTATGAACAGAAGATCAGCATTTCTCTCCCTGACAGGACCGGGAGCTGTGTGTTTACACACACAGCTCCCGGTCCCCGCTCTGTAACTAGCGATCGCATGCACACGGGAGCCGGGGGCGCACCCTAGTGGCTATGGGGCCCCGGGGCGGGGGAGCCGACCTGCCACCAAAAAACAACGGCAGCTGGTCGGGAACCAGTTAATACTCAGTCACTATGAGATTATTTTTCTGTATTTTGCAAAAAAAACTGATTGATCCTGCTGCTCTCTATCTCCATCTTCTGTTAATGTCACAAGTTCTGCTAGGGATTTTGCAGCTGTGGTGGCAACTCTGCACATTCAGTTTTCAGTGAGTTTCTATACTGAGCATTTCCTCCCTATCACATCTGAGCAGCCCATGTAACTATAGAGTCACACATGTGGGCATAGAGACAGTGGTAAATGATAGCCCACTCCCTCCCTCCTCCATGCCCACTAACCAGCTAAAAACAATGGGGGTTGCATATTACATGTATATTAAAGAGGAAGTAAACCCTGATGGGTTTTACTTCCTCTTTATTTCCCTGCAAAGGTAAAGCATAATGGGCTACTATGCATCACATAGTAGCCTATTATGTGTCACTTACCTGAAACCGAAGCCTGCAATGTCACTGCTGTCCCCACTAGCAGCGAGTGTCCAACTTCACCCCTCTTCCTTGCGGGGGGCCGCGAACTCCGGCTCTGTGACTGGCCAGTCACGTGACGTCATTCAAGGCCGCCAGTCACAGTGTGACCTCATTTAGAAATGGTGCGATCACCGTGCGATCACCGTTTCTCAAGTGCGCCTGTGCCGTTGTCTACGGCGCATGCACCATAGACATCAGCGCACATCTCTATTGTAAATATCTCCTAAACCGTGGAGATTTAGGAGATATTTCCAGCACCTACAGGTAGGTAAATGTGGTTGTACAGGGTGTACAACCACTTTAATGGAGGCTTCACCTCCCTCTTATTCTAAGACACCGGCTGGAGGGACATGGTAGGGAAAATCCGCCTACCATGTTAATAACCATGTTATTTCCACAAAACAATCAGATTTAATTTCAAATATATATTTGTATGCCAATTTAAAACAGTTAATTGATATTATTTATTTATTTGTATTTACTTTTTGTTATAATAAATATCCCCAAATAAAAAAACAAAAACAAATTTCTTTATCAGTTTAGGCCAATATGTATTCTTCGACATATTTTTGGTAAAACCTCAATATATTAATTGGTTTGTGGAAAATTATAGCGTCTACAAAAATAGGGGATAGATTTATGATTTTTTTTTTACTAATAATAGCGATTTGTACCAGGACTGTGACATTGCGGCGAACAGATTGGATACTTTTGACACTTTTTGGGGACCATTGACATTTATACAACGATCAGAGCTAAAAATAGCCACTGATTACTGTATAAATGTAACTAGCAGGGGAGGGGTTAACACTATATGGCGATTAAGGGGTTAACTGTGTTCCCTCATGAGTGTTTCTAACTGTGGGGGGATGAAACTGACTGGAGGAGGAGACATATCGGTGTTCCTAATTACTAGGAACAGCAAATCTGTCTCTCCTCCCCTGTCAGAACGAGGATTGGTGTGTTTATATACACAGATCCCCGTTTGGGCTCTCGTGCCCACAATCACGGGTGGCCAGCGTACATCGCGGCTGCTGACAGCAATGCGAATCGGGTCCCCCGCCGCGCCTGCTATGGCTCTTAAAGGAGCCAACGTACAGGTACAGCGATTCGCGTGAACGAGCCAACCTGCGGCCGTAAATGTGTGAGCTGGTCGGCAAGTGGTTAAGCTGTACTTTTATTTCCAGCATAATACTTTTATGTACACCGCAACTCACTTTCCCAGTGTAACAAAATAACGTTAAATTTGAAACTTCTCCACACAATTATTTTTTTTCAATTTATTCCAAAAATTTCAATTTCTTCCAGAAAAAGAAACAGTGAAAAAATATTTTTCCCATGGCTTCAAAATGTTTTTTTATCTCCTGCATATGCAGTTCCACCCATAATGTTTCAGTAGCATCACACTCTCCATCACCAAGATCCCCTTTAACACTCACTTTGATATCACTTTGCACATAAATACAGACACCTTTATGTTTTACACTATCTCTCCAAAAGAGAGCATAGCCAGGAATATAAATAGCCCAGTTGTGTGAAGAATGAAGCCAAGTTTCAACAATACCAATGAAATCATTGTTCTCTGCATACACTCAGGCCTCGTACAGACGAGAGGATATCCGCTGGAAACGGTCCGCCGGACCGTTTCCAGCGGATAAATCCTCTGGCGGATTTGGATCTGATGGCTGTACACACCATCAGATCAAAATCCCCGCGGATGTATCCGCGGTGACGTGGCCGCACCGTCGCCGCGCCGATGACGCGGCGACGTGCGCGACCCTGGAAGGTAAATACTTCCACGCATGCGTCGAATCATTACGATGCATGCGAGGGATGGGAGCGGACGGACTGATCCAGTGAGTCTGTACAGACGACCGGATCAGTCCGCTGGACTGGATTCCAGCGGATAGATTTCTTAGCATGCTAAGAAAATTGTATCCGCTGGGAATCCGTCGGCTGGATTTTTATCCGCTGGGAAATGTCCGCTAGGCCCTACACACGACCGGATCTATCTGCTGGAACTGATCCGCGGATCAATCCCAGCGGATAGATCCGGTCGTGTGTACGGGGCCTGAAGCTTCCAACTCAGCTTTTTTAAAATTGGAAGACTTCTGGCATTTTGCATTTGCGTTTTGCATATTTTGTTTTGTAGTACAAATAGTACTATAATTTCCAATTGTTTTTAACATGGCTTGCTATATTTCTGACATCATGTACCGTACAAAACCAGTGACCACATACATTGTATGTGATGAAGTCAGGGGCCCAGCCACATTCCGATGCTGGAGAGAGTACCACAGGACCCTGCAATAAGGTAAGATTTTTTTTCTTAGATATCCCCTCGACAAAATGAGCATTATATTTATCTGGGCTGGGGGCAATTTAGCTTGTTGGATCTTGCCAGAGTTCAGCTTTAAACATAATAATTAAATGTGACAAGAGGGATCACCAATTAAATCACAAGAAACCATTAGAGATTACATAGTCGTGACATTAGTCCTACCAAATAAATTGCTATTTTAAAATGTTATACTTTGCTTATTCTTCAGTATGCTTATACTGTATATTTACATTTTCCCTTTTTTTTTTGCTTGGTTGATGCAGTATCTGCATTAATTCTAATTCAATGCATGACTTTTTTTTTGCTTGATGCATTGATATCATGTACATTATCCCCTTATATAATGGAAGATCCAGTTCATGAATTCATAATCAAAGCATACAGAGCAGATTATTGTCCATTTGAGCATGTTGACCCTGTTCATTAGGAAATGACAAATGTTTCAGAAAAAGTGGAAAACTTAATGAATACAAAATAAATTGTAGCAGTCCATACAAAGAAAACTGATTAATATTCTTAATTTTAATAATAACTTTATATTTTCATACTCTTCCCATATAGGCATTTTACGTATGTTTGGTGACCAATGAGAAGTGATTATTATTTGCTTATTGTCATAATGGGACTATAGACACAGTTTTCCACAGTGATCTAGTTGTCTACGGAATACTTTCACAAATGTAGTATTCTGTGTACTCGAAAATATTCTTCAAAAATACTGGTGAAGGTTGTTAGCAGTGATGAACAAATATCACAAATTCTACTCTTCTGAGGATTCAGCTGAGGGTGAATTGTGCTTGTTAAGTGAAATAGTAATGAGGTCCCTTGAGCCCCCTATTGGTTCACTCAGCGGAACATGTGCTGACCTTTTGTTAACAGTCGGCAATGACCAATGGGCACCGTCTTTAATTTACTGATTCTAACATGTGGCTCCAGCTACTTACCAGAGGGGGGCACTGTAACTGGTGAACATTGTCACAACTTAACATGGAAGAAATAATGGGAAATGCTTTATTATCTGGGAGGTTTCTCTCAGCTGCTGCATGTGATATCACCCAGTAAGGCTGGGTTCACACTACGGTTTTCCCGTCCGTCAGCCGCATACGATTTATATGAAAAACCGTATGCGGCTGAAACGGACGGGAACGTATGGAACCGCACATATGTGCGTTTTCCATTGACATTAATGTTAAAGGAAAACGTATGCGGTTGCCATACTGTTTTAAAAACGACCGCAAAACCGTGGTTGAACACGGTCTTGCGTACGTTTAAAAAACGTTTTGCCAGCAAATCGTACGCACCCGGATGCATCTGAGTGCATACGATTTGCAATGCATTGTCTATCTATACGTTTTCCCGTCCGTGTCCGTACGTTTTCAATACTGAAATCGTATGCGGCTGACGGACGGGAAAACCGTAGTGTGAACCCAGCCTAACACAGATAATATATTGCCCAGAAACAGGATATTATACCATATAACAATTGCACATTTTATCACCCAACATCAGCAATAATTACCAGTAATGTAATCTGCTGATGTACAGCATCCGCAATAAATTATAGTCTGACTGTAATGTATTAGTGATATAAATTATTACACTCAGCTCTGCTCCAATATTCTTAATAAGCAATAAATCATAAAATGTAGTGCAATAAATACATAAAGTGCAAATGTGCAAAAAAAGTGAAAAACTGTATCAAGTCCTTTCAATACAAAATACATGTGTAGACTCTTGTTGTGAGGATTCGAGTGCCACTCTAAGCTCCCCTGCTGGGTCCCCACTCACCAGAAATAAGTTATAAAAACGCAAGGTCTTTTCCAACAAGGATTAGGATGTCTCCTTACACCATCAATTGTACAAGATTCCACAATGAACCAAGATGTCTCCTCCTTATTATTCCATTAATGGATCTCCATTTAAGTAATATGGATAATACATGTGCCAAATGAAGAGAGAGAGATGCACATAGCGTACTATTGCTAACATTTTTAAAATTACAAAGAAATACACTTACATCAAAATAAAGGCATACAGACAAAAAACGCTGCCTTGGCATGCTGCCAGACATCACTGAACCTCATGTGTGTGTGTTCCTTGCTTGACGTGTTTCACCCTTCCCACTGGGCGTCTTCAGAAGCCTTCTATTTCAGAGATTTCCCTTCACTTCCTGTCCTATAGCCATACAGGAAGTGGAAAGAAATCCCTGAAAATCCCCCAGGTCACCAAAACTAGTGTCCTCATTGAAATATTTCCCAGCTATTACTTTTCTGGGGACAACCCAAAGTTTGAGATTTTCTTTTACTTTCAATGATAATAGTTAACAGGACAAATAGAGAGTGTGAATCTCCTTAACGGGGACACAGACAGCCATAAAAACTGACAGGGATTCTAATCTCTCTCCACTCCATCCAAAACAAAAATGTTTTCCTTTAGTTATACTTTAACCACTTCGGCCCGGAAGGATTTACCCCGTTAATAAACAGGCCATTTTGCTTTAACTGACAATTGCCCTGTCGTGTTACATTGTACCCAAACAAAATTGATGTCCTTTCTTTCCAACAAAAAGAGCTTTCTTTTGGTGGTATTTGATCACCTCTGCGGTTTTAATATTTTTAAACAATAAAACAAAAACATTTTGAAAAAAAAAAAATGTTTTACTTTCTGCTATAAAACATTTCCCTAAAAAATCAAGAGGTTAACTGTGTTTCCCCACTGTGTGTTCTAACTGTAAGGGGGAAGGGCTCACTGGGACTAATGGGCTCAGTGGGAGAACACACAGATCCATCTTCCTGCATTGCAGAAAGAGGATCTGTGTGATCTTCCCTGTCAGAACAGAGATTTGCCATGTTTACAGAAGCAGATCTCCTTTCTGTCACTGCGGGGAACGATCGCGGGGGAGCCAATGACCTGCTCATTGGCTTCCACGCTGGCGTACACCTACAGCGATTTGCTGTAGGTGTACGCAAATGGATCAGCATGAGGCTAACAGAGTAGCATTTTGAGAGAGTTCAGCAATTTCAGCCTGTATATTTCCCCAGTTTAGTGAAGTCTTGTATTTATTAATTGTAACCACTAAGTGGCAGCAATGACCTAGGTAAGCACAGCTTACATAGCTCATAGCTTATTGAAATAACTGTGGGGACTCATATATGGATAGTCATATCTGCACTGAAATCTGTGTTTCACTAAAATACTCCCATAAATACTGGACTCTAGACAAACTGCTGGTTCTTAGTGTAACCTTGGGGAAAATGTTCTGTCCTTGTATAACAATAGCAAAATTGATATGTGTAGCAGGTTGGAGGAAGTCATTGTTTCAGTAGAAATGTTGTGTGCTGGTCTGGCAAGTGTACAGCATCCCCTGGCGCATTTCGCTGTGTAGGAACTATATTATTCTATTTCTGTCAGAAAACGACTTAAGGAGCCAGGAGTATAACGCTTTACGGTTTTGTGGAAAATAATCTAGTTAATCATGAACATCATTCGAATTGAGAAAGGGCTACAAAAAAATAGAATACAGAACACTGTGTTCCTGCTGTCTGCCAATCACTTACAGCCTAGGACAAGTCCAAAGGTGCTAGCAAACACAATTATTTACAGCTGGAATTTGTAATATTCCTATAACCTGAACAGCTGCGTGTCTCCTTTAACCTATTAACCGCTTCAGCCCCGGACCATTTTGGTGGTCGAAGACCAGGCCACTTTTTGCGATTCGGCACTGTGTTGCTTTAACTGACAATTGCGCGGCCGTGCGACGTGGCTCCCAAACAAAATTGACGTACTTTTTTCCCCACAAATAGAGCTTTCTATTGGTGGTATTTGACCACCTCTGCGATGTACATTTTTTGCGCTATAAATGCTGTGACACTGGAAGTGAAGGGGTTAACCACTAGGTGGCGCTGCAGGGGTTAAGTGTTCCCTAGGGAGTGATTCTTACTGTTAGGGAGTGTGTCTACATGTGACACGTCACTGATGACCGTTTCCAATCACGGGGAACAGCCATCAGTGATGGTGTCACTAGGCAGAATAGGGGAATGCCTTGTTTACAAAGGCATTCCCCTGTTCTGTCCTTGCCGTCCGGAATCACGGGACTCTCGAAGATGTGTGTCCCCCCCAATTAGTGAAGAGCTACAGGTCCCAACATGATTCCATGAAATCTATGTAGTCACACCCTTAATTCTCAGGGTAAATAGATTTAACCTCTAACATTAGAAAAATACAAATAAATTGGGAATGTACCATCATCCTAATATTCATAGAATATTAATTCTCAGGGGTTCATGCTGGGACTTGAAGTCCTTAAATTCTGGAGGGGGGGCGTCCAGGGGTGGACTGACCATTGAGGCTCTTGGGCACTGCCCGAGGGCCCCATGCCACTAGGGGGCCCCATCAGGGTTTCCAGGCTCAATAAAACCAGAGACAGTATGTAAAAATCTGTGGTTTTTTTACATCTGTCCCTGATATGTCCGAAACCGACATGCTTTTGATGTGAAAATCCTGAGATTTTAGCTGCACTGCCTCCTGGCATGGTGGCCATCTGTAAGCCCAGGGGCCCCATAATCTTCTATTGTCCGGGGGCCCCATGAGTTGTCAGTCCGCCCCTGGGGGTGTCACACCCCTAGATATCAGGGGTTCATGCTGGGACTTGCAATCCTTGGGCCGGATTCAGATACATTGGTGTATCTTTCCGGGTGGCGTTACGCCACCGTAAATTAGGGTGCACGTTCCGTATTCAGAAAGTACTTGCGCCCTTAGTTACGGCGGCGTAACGTATGTGTGTCGGCGTAAGCCCGCCTAATTCAAATGTGGATGATGTGGGCGTGTTTTATTCAAATTACATGTGACCCCGCGTATTTGAAGTTTTTTACGAACGGCACATGCGCCGTTCGTGAAAAAATCCCAGTGCGCATGCTCGAAAATTACGCTGCAAATCGTCAATGCTTTAGACGTGAACGTAACTTACGTACAGCCCTATTCGCGAACGATTTACGCAAACAACGTAAAATTTTCAAAACTCGACGCGGGAACAACGTCCATACTTAACATAGGATACGCCTCATATAAGTGACATGCTGCATCTGGTGGCAGGCGATGGTGGCAAGTGACAAGCTGCAACTGGTGGCAAGCAACGATGTCAAGCAACAAGCTGCAACTGGTGGCAGGCAATGGTGTCAAGAGACAAGCTGCAACTTGTGGCAAGCAACACGTTCCATCTGGCAGCAGGCAACGGTGACAAGTGACACACTTCATCTGGTGGCAGGCAATGGTGGCAAGTAACAAGCTACATCTGGGGGCAGGCGACAGTGGCAAGTGGCACACTGCATCTGGTGGCAAGTGAAAAGCTCAGGGTTCCCACTGATTCTGCATTATGGTGAGTTTAACAATTTCATTATATATTACAATGTAGTACAACACCAGCCAATCGCCAGACAAATCACCCCCGCTACCAAATTCCCTGTCAACCTTCAGACTACATTCCCCCAACCCCATCCCCCCTTCGTCTTTTTTTTAGAAGGGGGGATGGGGGTATCCATGAATGGCAGCTTGGAGAAGCGGTCATCCTAGCGGTAGTAGGTGGATCTGTGGTAGTAAGTGCAGAAGTGTGCACATGAGAATAGCTCTATATTTTAATTCCATTCTGCAGGATAATTCCTGATGGCACTTAATTGCGATGAGCCGAACACCCTCCCGTTCGGTTCGCACCAGAACCTTCGAACGGACCGACCGTTCGCGCGAACATTTAGAACCCCATTGACGTCTATGGGATTTGAACGTTCAAATTCAAAAGTGCTAATTTTAAAGCCTACTATGCAAGTTATTGTCGTAAAACGTCTTTGAGAACCCGGGTCTTGCCCCAGGGAACATGTATCAATGGGAAAAAAGTTTTAAAAACGGTAGTTTTTTCTGGAGCAGTGATTTTAATGATGCTTAAATAAAAAAATGGAAAAATTCCTTTAAATACTGGGCCAGATTCAGATAGGAGATACGACGGCGTATCTCCTCATATGCTGTCGTATCTCTAAGGCCGGCCGGTCGTATCTATGCGACTGATTCATAGAATCAGTTACGCATAGATCTCCCTAAGATCCGCCAGGTGTAAGTGACTTACACCATCGGATCTTAGGCTGCAATTTCAGGTCGGCCGCTAGGTGGCGCTTCTGTGTCTTTAACGCGTCTAATATGCAAATGTGCATTTACGCCGATTCAGAAACGAACGACCGCCCGTCGTTTATGTCGTTTGCGTTCGGCTTTTTCCGGCGGAAATTACCCCTGCTATAGCAGGGGTAATGGCGGCGTGTCCTATGTTAAGTATGGCCGTCGTTCCCGCGCCGAGTTTTGAATTTTTTACGTCGTTTGCGTAAGTCATTCGCCAATACGGCCGGACGTAATTTACGTTAACATCAAAACCAATGACGTCCTTGCTGGGAAAATTTGCGGACTGCGCATGCGCTGTTGGATCGGCGCGGGGACGCGCCTGATTTAAATAGTACACTCCCCCTAGCCGCAGAATTTGAATTCCGTCGGGGGATTTACGATACGCCGCCGCAAATTTTGAGGTAAGTGCTTTCTGAATTAAGCACTCGCCTCAAAAACTTGCGGCGGCGGATCGTAAATCAGATAGGTTACGCGGATCTAAAGATCCGCTAACCTATCTGAATCAGGCCCATTGTACCTGCTGGGTGTCTATAGTATGCCTGTGAAGTGGCACGTGTTTAGAACTGTCCCTGCACAAAATGAGATTACTATAAGAAAAAGGTAATTTAAAACTGCTTGTGGCTTTAATGTAATGTCTGGTCCCTGCAATATGGATGAAAATCATTGAAAAAAATAGCACAGACACAGACAGTACACACACCACGTAGCTTTAGGTGCACACTGCAGAGGACACGGGCAGTACACACTACGTAGCTTTAGGTGCAATCTGCAGAGGACACGGGCAGTACACACCAAGTAGCTTTAGGTGCAAACTACAGAGGATAAAGGCAGTACACACACTACGAAGCTTTAGGTGCAAACTGCAGACGACAAAGGCAGTACACACTTTACGTAGCTTTAGGTGCAAACTACGGAGGACACGGGCAGTACACACCAAGTAGCTTTAGGTGCAAACTAAAAGGACAAAGGCAGTACACACACCACGTAGCTTTAGGTGCAAACTGCAGAGGACACGGGCAGTACACACCAAGTAGCTTTAGGTGCAAACTACAGAGGACAAAGGCAGTACACACACCACGTAGCCTTATGGTGCACACTGCAGAGGACACAGGCAATACACCACGTGAGAATACTGCAGCTAGCACAATCACCTGCCTGCCAGTAAATTAGGAAGAGCTGATCTAGCTAAACTATACAGTGTATAAATATATATACAACACCTAGGATGCATATATATCCTCTACACACTGTAACTTTAACTGACTAGCCTGCCTGCCTGCCTGCTCTATCTACCTACTAAAAATGACACTCTCTCTCTCTGTCTTCTCTCTTTTAACCACCGCAACACACTACACAAAGCCGACCTGCAGGCGGCCTTTTATAGTGTGGGGCTTGTACTATACCCCCTGAGCCATAATTGGCCAAAGCCACCCTGGCTTTGGCCAATTATGGCTCTTCGTTTATTGCAAGTTGTGATTGGCCAAGCATGCAGGTCATAGTGCATGCTTGGCCAATCATCAGCCAGCAATGCACTACGATGCCGCAGTGAATTATGGGCTGTGAAACGTAACTATAATTTGGCGCCAACGGCCCAAAGCGTTCGTAATTCGACGAATGAACGAACATACAATGTTTGAGTCGAACATGAGCCATTTAATACACTATGGTAAAGCAGAACAGAATTCCGACCACAACAATCCCCCCCCCCCCTCCACCAAATCACCCAGTTCCCACAATGCTCCTATTTGCATGTTCACAGGAGTTAGGCTGGGTTCACACTACGGTTTTCCCGTCCATCAGCCGCATACGATTTATATGAAAAACCGTATGCGGCTGAAACGGACGGGAACGTATGGAACCGCACATATGTGCGTTTTCCATTGACGTTAATGTTAAAGAAAAACGTATGCGTTTGCCATACTGTTTTAAAAACGGCCGCAAAACCATGGTTGAACACGGTTTTGCGTACGTTTAAAAAACGTTTTGCCAGCAAATCGTACGCACCCGGATGCATCTGAGTGCATACGATTTGCAATGCATTGTCTATCTATACGTTTTCCCGTCCGGGCCCGTACGTTTTCAATACTGAAATCGTATGCGGCTGACGGACGGGAAAATCGTAGTGTGAACCCAGCCTTAGTTACATCATTCCCGACATGGCAAGAATGGGCCAGGTTGTACACTGCATGGTGCATGTGTACATACACACGGAAAACTGGAGAAGCATTGGAGAAAATCTTTTGGCCAAAATAAAATTTGTCTTTTTTTGAGCAAAAATAAGTTGCTCCTCACAAATTTTCACAACAGGGATTTTTTTCAGCTTTAATGTAATTTTAATAGATGGTTTCTATATTTTTAAATCTGCAGATTTTATTGATATAATATTTGCTACAAATCGGTATGAGTGAAATTTACTTGAAATTTGAAGTTAAATGCCATTCTGGTAAAACCATTATGCAGCGTACACATTATTCGGGTTGTAAAAAACTATGATTTCAGGCTCTAGAAAAAACAAAGGGCCAGATTCAGGTACATTTACGGCGGCGTAACGTATAGCATTTATGTTACACCGCCGCAAGTTTTACGGGCAAGTGCTTGATTCACAAAGCACTTGCCTGTAAAGTTGCGGCGGCGTAGCGTAAATCCCTCTGGTGCAAGCCCGCCTAATTCAAATGATCCGGGTAGGGGGTGTGGATCATTTAAATTAGGCACGTTCCCACGCCGAACCTACTGTGCATGCTCCGTTTTAAAATTTCCCGCCGTGCTTTGCGCGAAATGAAGTCGCACCGACGTAATTTTTTGAACGTAGACGTGAGTTACGTCCTTTCCTATTCACGGACGACTTACGCAAAAACAAAAAACTTCTAAATTCGTCGCGGGAACGACGGCCATACTTTAACATGGCAAGTCTATCTATACGCCATGAAACAGCAGCTTTAACTATACGCCGGGAAAAGCCGACTAGCGACGACATAAGAGAATGCGACGGCCACGCGTACCTTCGTGAATCGCCGGAAAAAGCTAATAAGCATACCCGACGCGGAAAACGACGCAAACTCCACCCAGCGGTCGCCAAAGTATTACACCTACGATCCGAAGGCGTACGAAGCCGTACGCCTGTCGGATCAAAGCCAAAAGCCGTTGTATCTTGGCTTGAGGATTCAAACTAAAGATACGACGCGGCAAATTTGAAAGTACGCCGGAGTATCAGTAGATACTCCGGCGTAATTCTTCTGTGAATCTGGCCCACAGTTTTTTTCAACTTGAACATTAAGACGGCCTTGCCTACACACGATCGTGAAAAAAAATGCTCTAGCAAAGCATGGTGACGTACAACACGTACTGTACGACTGCACTATAAAGGGGAAGTTCCATTCAGATGGCGCCACCCTGTGGGCTGCTTTAGCTGATTTTCTGTTAGTAAAAGATGATTTGCGCTTTTCTGTCTGTTACAGCGTGATGAATGTGCTTACTCCATTACGAACGGTAGTTTTACCAGAACGAGCGCTCCGATCTCATAACTTGCTTCTGAGCATGTGCAGATTTTTCACGTCGTTAAAGCTCACACATGACGATTTTTTACAGCCCGAATTTTTTTTGCCCGTTTTTCAGAACCCGAAAAATGCTCTGAAGCCCACACACGATAGTTTTTAATGACATTAAAAAAACTTCATTTTTTACAACCCGAAAAATTATCTTGTGTACGCGGCATTAGAGTCAATGGGAAAGGAGAAATTAGGGTTGTCCTTGCCTGTTCTTGTGCCAAAATGGTCCTTATTAGCCTCATAGTTTTGTGAGTTTTGTGTATCTTTTTCACAGAAATGAAAAGACAGTGAAAAAAAGTTAAGTAAAAAATTTAAGCAAATGTACACAAATAATACAGAAACACACAAAGAAAACGAAAACACAAATGCAAAAAACACCCATTTAGGTTATTTTTTTCTTTAAATATGCCTAAAAAACAAGCAATTTTTTATTTTATTTTTTTTAAGAACGCTTTTGGAAATTTTTAGTTTCAAGGTCCATTTTCAGGTACTTCCTCTTAAAGGAGAAGTACAGCCAAAGTCCGTTGGCAGTTCATTCTGCACTCGGCTGAAACCCGCTGTCTGCTGACGTCACAGAGCCAGTCCAGGCTCAGGAAAGATCGCGACCATACGGTTGGGATTCACCCACATGCCTTGACCGGTACACCTCTCAGTGAGCTGTATGATGCTCAAATTTTTTCCCATACTTCTTTTTTAAGGGGTGACAACTGTCTCCCAACTGTGCCATGTATTGTCATCTTGTCACATGTGCTCCCTGATGGAGATTTTAAGCAGCTGTACCAACACATCTTGTGCAAGCATTGTCTACCGTTGTGACTATCAGGCAGGGCCGCTGATAGAAATAAAGGGGCCCCGTACAGCTTACCTGCAGAGCAGATGCAGAATGCACATGCACGCGAAACTGAAAAAATAATCCCTTGACTGCTCTATCAACACATGATCAGAGAGGGGCCCAGGAAATAGTAGTAATACACCCCCCTAAGCTAGTAGGGTTGGCCAAGTGGGGGTAAAATTTAGAAAGTCCTTTTTTTTGTAAACTGTCTGTGATACTGCTGATTCCCCCCTGTTGAGCTGATGATGCCGGGCAACAGGGCCGGTTGTACTGGCTTATCAGTGGCCCTGTCCTGCCCCCTGCCTGAAAGGGCTGGGCTGGGTGGGAAGTGGTTAATGATGTCAAGAGGTGCTCATATCTTACTTTGTAAACTTACAATCAGTTTTTTATATGCATATTAAAGCATGCAGCAAAGTCAGTATACAGTAACTGGCAGAAAATGAAGATATGTAGGCTCACACAAGTGTTTTTCTACATGACAAGGTCTCTTAACCACTTGGTAACCGCCCCATAGACAATATACGTCTACAGGGCGGGTGGTTAACTCTAGGGCCCCGTACTCACGACCAAACATGTCTGCTGAAACTGGTCCGCAGGCCAGTTTCAGCAGACATGTTTGGTCGTGTGTGGGCGCGAGCGGGCCGAATTCCAGCAAACATTTGCCCGCCGGGCCTTTTCCCAGCGGACAAATATTCCTGGACTTGTTTTAAAACAGTCCGCTGGAATCCTGCCCGCTCGGACATGTACGGTCGTCAGTACAGACCTACCGTACATGTCCAGGCGCCCGCCGTCCCTCGCATGCGTTGAATGACTTAGACGCATGCGTGGAAGCATTTTAAAGGCGGGCCGCCCACGTCGCTGCGTCATTGTCGCGGCGACACCGCGTCATCGACGCGGCGACACCGCGGACACGCCCCGCGTATTGTTTACGCGCGGACTTCTGTACGATGGTGTGTACAACCATCGTACAGAAGCCCTCTGGCAGACATGTATGGTGAAAACGGTCCGACGGACCGCTTTCACCATACATGTTTGGTCGTGAGTACCCGGCCTAGGAGGGCGTCAATGTACGTCCTCCCAGAGTCTCTCTCCCGCGCGTCCCCTGGGGCGCGCACACGGGAACATCCGTGACCGCCGGGTCCAGAGGACCCGGCCGATCACGAATCGCGGTAAACGGCCGCTGATAGCGGCCGTTTACCATGTGATCGCTCCGTCCAATGACGGAGCGATCACATGTAAACAAACCGGCGTCTTTTGATGACGCTGGTTCCTCCCTCCTCTCTCTGTACCGAGCGGTACAGTGTGAGAGGGGGGAGCGCGGGTGTCAGCAGCGCTGTGGATGGATCTGTGACTATTGCAGTCACAGATCCATCCATCCCTGCTCAGCCATCCCTGAAACCCCCTGCAATACTGTGCAATACACTCTGCAATACCCCCCTACAATACTCTGCAATACCCCCCCTGCGCAATACTCTGCATACCCCCCTGCGCAATACTCTGCATACCCCCCTGCGCAATACTCTGCATACCCCCCTGCGCAATACTCTGCATATCCCCCTGCGCAATACTCTGCATATCCCCCTGCGAAATACTCTACATACCCCCCCCCCCCTGCGAAATACTCTGCATACCCCCCCCCCTGCGAAATACTCTGCATACCCCCCCCCCTGCGAAATACTCTGCATACCCCCCCTGCGCAATACTCTGCATCATACCCCCCTGCGCAATACTCTGCATACCCCCCTGCGCAATACTCTGCATACCTCCCCTGCGCAATACTCTGCATACCACCCTGCGCAATACTCTGCATACCCCCCTGCGCAATACTCTGCATACCCCCCTGCGCAATACTCTGCATACCCCCCTGCGAAATACTCTGCATACCCCCTGCGAAATACTCTGCATACCCCCCCCCTGCGAAATACTCTGCATACCCCCCCTGCGCAATACTCTGCATACCCCCCTGCGCAATACTCTGCATACCCCCCTGCGCAATACTCTGCATACCCCCCTGCGCAATACTCTGCATACCCCCCTGCGCAATACTCTGCATACCCCCCCTGCGCAATACTCTGCATACCCCCCCTGCGCAATACTCTGCATACCCCCCTGCGAAATACTCTGCATACCCCCCTGCGCAATACTCTGCATACCCCCCTGCGCAATACTCTGCATACCCCCCTGCGCAATACTCTGCATACCCCCCTGCGCAATACTCTGCATACCCCCCTGCGAAATACTCTGCATACCCCCCCTGCGAAATACTCTGCATACCCCCCCCCCTGCGCAATACTCTGCATACCCCCCTGCGCAATACTCTGCATACCCCCCTGCGCAATACTCTGCATACCCCCCTGCGCAATACTCTGCATACCCCCTGCGCAATACTCTGCATACCCCCCCTGCGCAATACTCTGCATACCCCCCCTGCGCAATACTCTGCATACCCCCCTGCGCAATACTCTGCATACCCCCCTGCGAAATACTCTGCATACCCCCCTGCGCAATACTCTGCATACCCCCCCCTGCGAAATACTCTGCATACCCCCCCCTGCGCAATACTCTGCATACCCCCCTGCGCAATACTCTGCATACCCCCCTGCGCAATACTCTGCATAACCCCCTGCGCAATACTCTGCATACCCCCCTGCGCAATACTCTGCATACCCCCCCTGCGCAATACTCTGCATACCCCCCCTGCGCAATACTCTGCATACCCCCCTGCGCAATACTCTGCATACCCCCCTGCGCAATACTCTGCATACCCCCCTGCGAAATACTCTGCATACCCCCCTGAGAAATACTCTGCATACCCCCCCCCTGCGCAATACTCTGCATACCCCCCTGCGCAATACTCTGCATACCCCCCTGCGCAATACTCTGCATACCCCCCTGCGAAATACTCTGCATACCCCCCTGCGCAATACTCTGCATACCCCCCTGCGCAATACTCTGCATACCACCCCCTGCGCAATACTCTGCATACCACCCCCTGCGCAATACTCTGCATACCCCCCCTGCTCAATACTCTGCATACCCCCCTGCGCAATACTCTGCATACCCCCCTGCGCAATACTCTGCATACCCCCCTGCGCAATACTCTGCATACCCCCCTGCGCAATACTCTGCATTACTCCCCGGCAATACTCTGCATTACTCCCCGGCAATACTCTGCATTACTCCCCGGCAATACTCTGCATTACTCCCCGGCAATACTCTGCATTACTCCCCGGCAATACTCTGCATTACTCCCCGGCAATACTCTGCAATACCCCTGCACAATTACTCTGCGCAATTACTCTGCAATACCCCCGCACCAATACTCTGCAATACCCCCGCACCAATACTCTGCAATACCCCCGCACCAATACTCTGCAATACCCCCGCACCAATACTCTGCAATTCCCCAACACCAATACTCTGCAATTCCCCAACACCAATACTCTGCAATACCCCCGCACCAATACTCTGCAATACCCCTGCACCAATACTCTGCAATTCCCCAACACCAATACTCTGCAATACCCCAACACCAATACTCTGCAATACCCCCCGCACCAATACTCTGCAATACCCCGGCTAATACTCTGCAGTACCCAGAAAATACTCTGGGAAAAAAATGCGTTTTAACCACTTCCCGCCCGCCGGCCGTCATGACGTCCTTGACTTTGTGCAGGGATATCTGAATGATGCCTGCAGCTACAGGCATCATTCAGATATCATTTTTTTCAGCCGGCCATTCCCTACACCATAAGAACAATCATGTCGGCTGTTCCGCCTCTTGATTGTTCTTACGGGAGGCGAAAGGGGACGTCTCCCCTCCCTTCTCCCTCCGGTGCCTCTTCTGACTCACCGCTACGATCGAAACCAGGATCGTTTTATTTTTTTTTTATTTTTTTCAGGCTTCCCAGCCTAGAGGTGAGATGTGGGGTCTTATTGACCCCACATCTCACTGTAAAGAGGACCTGTCATGCTATATTCCTATTACAAGGGATGTTTACATTCCTTGTAATAGGAATAAAAGTGATAAAAACATTTATTTTTTGGGGAAAAACGTATCAAACTAAAATAAATAAAGTGAAATGAACAATAAAAATATATTTTTTTTTTAAAGCGCCCCTGTTCCTGCGTGCTCGTATACAGAAGCGACCGCACACGTAAGTACCGCCCACATATGAAAACGGTGTTCAAACCACACATGTGAGGTATCGCTGCGAACGTTGGAGCAAGAGCAATACTTTTGGCCCTAGAGCTCTTCTCCAACTAAAAAGATGTAACCAGTAAAAATATTTAAAGCGTCGCATATGGGGATTTTTAAGTAGCGAAGTTTGGCGCCATTCCACAAGCGTGTGCAATTTTGAAGGGTGACATGTTGGGTATCTATTTACTCGGCGTAACTTCATCTTTCATATTATGCAAAAACATTGGGCTAACTTTAATGTTTTTTTTTTTTTAAAAGCGCAAAACCGTTTTATTTCCAAAAAAACGCATTCGAACAATTGCTGCGAAAATAACGTGCGCGATAAAAAGTTGCAACGACCGCCATTGTATTCTCTAGGGTTTTTGCTAAAAAAGCATATATAATGTTTTGGGGTTCTATGTAATTTTCTAGCAAATAAATGGTGATTTTTCCATGTAGGAGAGGAATGTCAGAATTGGTCTGGGTGTTCCAGAACGCCTGATGGTACTCCCTGCATGTCGGGCCTCTGTATGTGGCCACGCTGTGTAAAAGTCTCACACATTTGGTATCGGCATACTCGGGAGGAATAGCAGAATGTGTTTTGGGGTGTAATTTGTGGTATGCATATGCTGTGTGTGAGAAATAACCGGCGAATATGAACATTTTGTGAAAAAAAAAAAAAAAAAAATCTTGATTTTGCAAAGAATTGTGGGAAAAAATTACAACTTCTAAAAACTCACCATGCCTCTTTCTAAATACCTTGGAATGTCTTCTTTCCAAAAAGGGGTCATTTGGGGGGTATTTGTACTTTTCTGGCATGTTAGGGTCTCAAGAAATGAGAGAGGCTGTCAGTACATCAGATGTGATCAAATTGATCAATTTTCAGTAATTGGTACCATAGCTTGTAGACCCTATAACTTTCACCCAGACTAAATAATAACCCAATTTTTTTTTTTTTTTACCAAAGATATGTAGCAGTATACATTGTAGGCCAAATTTATGAAAAAAATTACTTTTTTGCAAAATGTTATAATAGAAATAAAGAAAAATTCATTTTTTTTACAAAATTTTCTTTCTTTTTTCATTTATAGCGGAAAAAATAAAAACCGCAGAGGTGATCAAATACCACCAAAAGAAAGCTCTATTTGTGGGAAAAAAAGGACAAAAATTTCATTTGGTTACAGTGTTGTATGACTGAGTTATTGTCATTCAAAATGTGAGAGCACCGAAAGCTGAAAATTGGTCTGGTTATTAAGGGTGTTTAAGTGCCCAGTTGTCAAGTGGTTAAAGAATTAATTATTTACTTAGGGCCCCTCCTCTATGCCATAATGCCATGGTACAGTTAAAATAAAAACACACAAAAACCTGTGGTCAAAAAAAAGTTAAATAATTTACTTAAACCCACAGCTTATATGTGTTCATTCACCCACACTAAAGTCCGACTCTTTCTGATCCCTGTCAGCTGCCTCTTCCTGATGCCACCGCTGCTGCCTGCCTCTCTTATTTTTAGCTGCTGAGCGTGGATCTGAGCAGAGGAAGATCACTCCACCAGGGAAGGCAATAGGCAGCCGGGACTTCAGCTGACATCAGAGCAGCCATTAACATGCGGAGCAGACGCCAGGTGTGGAGTAGACATTCAATTGAAAAAAAGTCCCTCGACTCCTCTTCCTCCAACATCAGAAAGGGGCCCTGGATATAGTATTAATACAACACCCCCTAAGCTAGTAGGAGCGGCTTAGCAGGGGTGTAAATTAGAAAGCCCTTATTTTTTTCTCCTCTGAAATGTCTGTGAAGCAGCCTGGGGCCCTCCTGCTGGCCGGGCTCGGTACAACAGGGATGGTTGTACTTGCTTATCAGTGGCCCTGCTATCAGGTACATGGTCCAGTGCAATGATAAACAGTAAACGTTTGAGTGAGAGCAATGTAGGAAGAACATGGCTGAATAAAGCTAGAGTAAGGGATAACAAATCAACAGCAATAAGAAACAACAAAAAAAAACAACTGTATTTTATTAAATAAAAAATATGGAAGTTTATGATACACAGTGTTTTTTCAATCTAAATGCCATCCTGTTAGGGTTTGGGCATACTTTATAGCTCACAGTTCACATGTGCTGAATCATTGCTGTCACTAGCATATTCCTAATTGTCTTATGCCGCGTACACACCATCACTTTATGTGATGAAAAAAAATGACGTTTTTAAAAACGTCACTTTAATTGACTGTGTGTGGGGGAAAACGTCGTTTTATGTCTTGTAAAAAACGACAGAAAAAAATTGAAGCATGCTTCAATTTTATGTGTCGTTTTTCAAAAGTGCACTTTTTACTTCACAGAAATTGACCGTGTGTAGCAAAAAACGTCGTTTTCTAAGACGTTTTTTCATCCACGCATGCCCAGAAGCAAGCTTCAATGGTAAAACGTGGTGGAACGTAACCTCACTTTGCAAGATCATTGTGAGAAAACGATGGTGTGTAGGCAACTTCGTCTTAGAAAATTGAAGTTTCAAAAACGTCATTTTTTACTTCACAGAAAGTGTCGTTTTTTTTCATCACATAAAGTGATGGTGTGTACGGGGCATTAGTCTCAGTAAAGATTCTGAGAACCAAACATCGACTTCCAGCTGGTGATCTGTCATTTGATAGTGAAGACTTGACAAAGCAAGTGTTGCAAAAACACTGCTTTGTCATAAGATTCTATCACCTTTTATTGTCAAGGGGCAGAGAGAGAGTCAGGCCGCTGCAATGCAAGCATTCTGTAGCCATCCAAGTAAAAAAGTTAACCTCAAAAAGAAATCACTTAAAGTTAGTTCTACAATAAAAATTATGCAATGCAATTCTGCTAAATATGCACTTTTGCCCTAGTTTTATATTATGTATAAAATATTGTATTATATCTTAGATTCCTTATATTTCTTAAAATGTTCCTTTAAAGATGGTTCACTGCAGGGCCGATCCTAGGGTCGCAGACGCCTGGGTGCAGAAATATTTCTGGTGCCCCCACATGGGCGTGGTCATCTTACAAACTCCTCCCCTCTTCACGTTCCTATGGCAACGACTAAAACACAGAGATTCTCCCCTAAGAAGTCTTTGTTACCCTGGGATCCTCCCATGATCTTTTAACAGAAAATAAAATACAGGAAGGGCGTACACTAATGAGACCTGGAAGGGAACCTCTCTGATGCACACAGAGGTGGATTCTGTTAGGGAGTCTGTGAGTAGATTTGGGGTGGGTCCGTCTTTTCTAAAATGGGTTCAACTGCTTTACAGTTCACCACTAGCAAGAATGAGAATTAATGGAGAGGTTTCAGACCCCTTCCGGCTCTTTAGGGGTACACGGCAGGGGTGCCGCTTTCACCCCTGTTGTTTACCCTGGCTTTAGAGGCCCTAGCGATACACATTAGAGCCTCACTGGTTATTACAGGTTTTAACAGGGGAGCCAGACAAGATGTAATTTCCCTATTTGCAGACGACACCTTGATCTATCTGGGGGACACTGATGTTTCTTTGAGGAACGCGATGACTTTGATTGCAGACTTCGGAGGCCTATAGGGTTTCAGCATTAACTGGAACAAGTCGGTGCTTATGCCATTGGATCTCCTGACGGGCCCCTTACCTGACTGCGCCAAGGACATATTAGTGATAAACACATTTAGATACTTGGGGATTCAGGTGACTTCAGATCCGACCCAATATCTTTCTCTGAATTTGGCACCATTACTTCATATGTTCAGAGCAAAATGTTTGGATTGGACAAAACTCTCTCTTTCGGTAACAGGGAGAGCTAATCTTATTAAGATGGTGTGGGCCCCACAGCTCCTCTACTTTTTTCACAACACCCCAATCTGGATACCGCATAAATAGTTTATCCAGATTGATGTGCAATTTAGGTATCTGATTTGGGGCTACAAAGTTGCGCGGATAAGCCTCTCCATGTTACAGCTGGCTAAGGATCAAGGGGGTATGGCAGTTCCGCATGCCCGTTATTACTTTGTGGCCTCGCAGACCCAACATCTGGGTAACTGTGGGGGGGGGGTATAGACAATTGTGATCCAATTAAGGCACTGCTGGTCCCGCCTGGGTCTGAGCTTCCGGTTATATCCCATTTGGAAGCATGATTTACGCATTTATCGCAGGCCCTCCCCACCATTGTCCTGTTGAACACTTTGTGGAAATACATTCGGTCTATCCTAAAAATTAAAGGGGTGTGTTCATTTCATACTCCTATTTGGAGAAATTCTTACTACAAGGAGCATTCCAAGCTCAGGGACTTCCGCTCTTGGGAAGTGGCGGGGGTTCATTATATATCCCAGCTGTTTGTGGGGCCAGTCGTTAAATAATTTGCCGACCTTGGGGATGAGTTCTCTCTGGACAGGAATCAATTCTACAAATACTTACAGTTGAGACATGCTAAACAGAGTAAGGGCAGACTGTCCCCAATTTCGATGATAAAGCATCCCTTATTTAATGATGTTCTGATAGTGGAGGAAAAGAAGGGTATGATTTCAAGAATCTACGCCAAACTACTCAACGCCACACATGAGGCGTCCACCCTGGCATGTAGGAAGGGTTTGGAAAAAGATTTGGGTCCTATCGACGATGAAACCTGGTAGCTGTGCTTATCCTCCGCCCCATTGGTGTCGGTTTCTGTGGCACATAAGCTTTCACACTTATTCCTGCTACATAGGGTCTATAGGACCCCCTCCCGGTTACACAAATGGGGTTTAAGGGATTCCCCGTTATGCCCAAAATGCAGTGCACATAATGGCGATTTGCTACACATGATGTGAAAAAGTCCAAAGCTTTTGAGGTACTGGCAGTTTGTTATTTCCATCATATCTCAGGCTTATGGGTTTCCGGTGCCGCATTAACCCGTAGTGTGCTTACTGGGTGCCCTGGAGGTACCCTCTCTTTCGCCTAATGGCCATACAGCTGTTCTGCGGCTGTTGTATGTTGCCCGGGAAGGCTATAGCGAGATTGTGGATTACTCCTAGGGTACCGAGGGAGGGTCAATGGGTGGAGATGGTGAATAGATTGCTGATTCGGGAGAAACTCACATACCAACATAGAAATGCCCTTAAGAAGTTTTATTCCTTGTGGCAGCCCTGGCTTGATACACCTGGGTTGGGACCAGCTCAATTAGTTATGGACAGGTTATTGCAAATGTAATGTGCCAGTATCAGTGGTGGGATGGAGAACGTTATATTGTTTCTGTGTTTATTTTCTACAGAATAGCAATAGTAGGGTCATGGTGGAATAGTTTAATAAGTGAATTGTATATGGTCTTATGATGCATGCAAATAACAAGATTGTGTCAGTTTTATGGACTAGGTTATCTGTAGTATGGTACCAATGCACTTTTCATATTTTGTCAATGTTTAAGGTTGTGTAGTCATGCTTGTAGCACCAGACTTCCTTTATTTTATTTACAATATAATGCAGAAGGAATTCCTGGTGCTCAGCTACTTCCATACAGGTGGGAGATATTTAGAATTTTGCACTGTTTTTGTTGAGCAATGTTATAGGCACTGTATCTATATTCCTTGCTACATGGAAACTGTGTCATTTGATATGTATGCTGTATTTTCCAATAAAACTTTATTCTTGATTTAAAAAAGAAAGAGTCCCCAGACATGGTACAGGAGACGGGCAGAGACTGCAGAAATAATACAGGAGGTGATCAGAGATTGCAGACATAGCACAGGAGATGGTCAGAGACTGCAGACATAATATAGGAGCTGGTCAGAGACTGCAGTTCCTATGGACGATCGGCACTCTCACCTGACCCAGCGATACAGCAACAACGGTTCCCCTGATCAGGAGTCAGCTCACTCTGAATTGCCCGTTGCGACTCCACTGGGTAGAGTCCAGATCTGTATTCTGGCAATAACTCCATTCCTTTCTCCGCTGGGGATGGCGCCAGGCTGTGTTGCTTTTCCAATGGTGGCGCAGGGCAGCGGGGTTTTCTCTCTGATGGTGTTCTCTCAGCACTGTCCTCTCCCTCTGGAGTCCTGGGTGCACTTCCCTGAAAGCTTTCCCGGGCTCCTGGCTCTCTCTCCCATTCAGCTGGGCATGCTGTGTGGGCTACAGTTTTCGTGTTACAGTGGGGCTACATGTCCCACAATCCTCTTCTCTGCTCCTTTTTTATTCTATGTCCTCCTTGGCTGATATGAAGGCGGGGGAAGAAACATAGTGGGCGGCTGTGCTGGCAAGCGCTGCTCACTAGTACAGCAGCGCAAGGAGATGGAGAGGGGAAAGAAGAGCCCGCGGCTGCAGTAGCGTCACTAGGGTTGGTGTCACCCCATCTCCACCAACTATAGTCGCCCCTCAGTACAGACCCAGCTCTGTCAGTGCAGACTCCCCACTAAGTATAAACCCCTCACTCAGTACAGACCTTCCTCAATACAGACCCCCCTCCATTAGTAAAGACCCCCCAGGAAAAACACCCCCCCATTAGTACAGACCCCCCTCAGGACAAACCACCCCCCTCCATTAGTACAGACCACCCCCCTCTGCTGCATTAGTACAGACCCCCCCATTAGTACAGACCACCCCCCACAAACCACCCCTACATTAGTACAGACCACCCCCCTCCATAGTACAGACCACCCCCCATTAGTACAGACCACCCCCCTCCACTCCATTAGTACAGATCCCCCACTCCATTAGTACAGACCCCCCCCACAAACCACCCCCCCATTGGTACAGACCACCCGCCCTCCGCTCCGTTAGTACAGACCCCCCCATTAGTACAGACCACCCCCCCATTAGTACAGACCACCCCCCCTCCGCTCCATTAGTACAGACCCCCCATTAGTACAGCGCACCACCCTCCGCTCTATTAGTACAGACCACCCCCCCACAAACCACCTCCCCATTAGTACAGACCACCCCCCTCTATTAGTACAGACCACCTCCCCTCTATTAGTACAGACCACCCCCCCTCCATTAGTACAGATCACCCCCCTCCATTAGTACAGACCCCCCACAGAACAAACCCCACCCGGGCAGCAGCTGGAGAGGAGAGGACAGTGTGCAGCCGCCAGACGCGCCGCCCGGGTGGAGAAGATAGTGACAGAGAAGAACAAATGCACGCTGCATGGCACGGACCGCCCCCTCCGACGTCAGAACAGAGACAGCCGCTTTGATCTCTGACAGGAGGATGAAGGGGGACGGACTTAGGCAGCTAGGAAACACAGCAGCGGCGGTGCTGACCAGCGGAGAGAGCGTCACTGGACATGGAGAGGAGGAGGAGGGAGGGGAGTACTCTGGCGCTTGAGCGCCCCCAACTCTGTGGCGCCTGGGTGAACTGCACCCCTTGTACCCCGTCTAGGATCGGCCCTGGCTCACTGGTAAAAGCAGATAATGCAATGTTCAAATCTCTACATGGGCTGGATGGGAGGAAGAGTTTCAGTTCTCACACACCAACCCATGTAGCACTGCTATTAAATGGTATGGTCATACCTCCAAACTTTTTGAGATGGGAACAAGGGACACCTATTAGCACACATATGTAGGCATAGGACACACACCCTGCCACGCCTCCTTAAAGGAGAATTATACAAAAAAAAAAAAGATTAGTTAAACCCACAAGTATTTTTTTTATTTACCACTACTATTCCTTTATACTGGCTTTTAAAATTTACCAATGCAGCAATTTAGAAATTGGATAAAAGGTTTAGCAATGGGAAACACATTTTGAAAGATAAAAGTGCATTTTATATACAACTATATAGGTCAGACCAAAATGAGGGACAAATAAAGGGGAAAGAGGGACTTTGTTCCAAATCAGGGACAGTCCCTCAAAATCAGGGACAGTTATGAGCTTTGGGCATTGGTGTTTTTTGGTTTTGTGCTGCCCCAGGCAAAACAAAAATCTGTGCCCCCCATATGAATTTGTCCCACCCCTTCCTGTTTATGATCCACCCCTTCACCTGTAAACTTCACCCCTTCCTCTTTAGGCTCCACTCCTTTATATTAGAGCTCCACCTATGGAGTTAGTCAGAGACTGCGGACATGACACAAGAGATGGTCAGAGACTGCAGACATAAAACAAGAGATAATTATAGAGTGTGGACATGATCAGAGGCTGGGGATATGGTCAGAGGCTGCGGACATAATTAGGAGCTGTGGAAATAGTCAGAGGCTATGGGCATGGTCAGTGGCTGCGGATATGGTCAGTGGCTACAGAAATGGTCAGAGGCTGCAGCCATGGTCAGCATCTTCTCTAACATGATTAGCATCCTTCTTGTAATACATTTGCTGGTTATCATTACTTACATCCCTGTGATCGTCCCCTCTGCCCGAGCCCAGCCAAGCCGAGGTGAGTCAAGTATTCCCCCTCCCCACCCAAGCACAGCCAAGCCCAGCTGAGAGGAGACCGCCCCCAACACCTAGCACAGCCGAGCCCAGCTGAGCAGAGACCACCCCCTTGCCCAAGCACAGCCGAGCCCAGCCAAGCGGAGGCCACCCCCCGCACGAGCACAGCCAAGTGCAAGCAGTTGTCACCCCGACGCACACCATTCAGTTGATATCCATTAGTGAATGCAGAGCCAGAAAAGATTGCTCTGACGATTCTAATTTTGAGAGGGAATGTAGTAACATCCCACATAGGCTCAGAGAGCGTGGATATAAAAGATGGAAGATCCATTCATATTGCTGCTGCCAAGGATAGAACTAAGTTTTTACAGTTGTATGCAAAAGTTTAGGAACCCCTGACAATTTCCATGATTGTCATTTATAAATATTTGGGTGTTTGGATCAGCAATTTCAAATAACTGAAGGACACAGTAATATTTCAGTAGTGAAATGAGGTTTATTGGATCAACAGAAAATACTCAATATGCATTAAAACGAAATTAGCATAAATGTGGGCACCCCAACAGAAAAATCACATCAATATTTAGTAGAGCCTCCTTTAGCAGAAATAACAGCCTCTAGATGCTCCCTATAGCCCAGGCATGTCCAAAGTCCAGCCCACGGGCCAAGCGCCCGCCTGGTTACTTGTATATCCTTTGTGGCCCCCGATGATCTCCTAGCGCCGGGGCCACAAAGATGTATATGCCTTGGAACGAGACAGGGAGATGGCGGGATGTACGCTGCACACACCCAAGAGAATTTCCTGTTTACGGGAGGCCTCTGTAATAGAAAGTGCCACGCTGCCATTGGACGACTGTTCTGTCCATCAAAGGAGGCGGGACTTTCTATTAAAAAGGCTACTGTGTAAACATTGGATTCTCCTGTAATTAATCTTTGGCACTCGTGAGTGCATTCCTTGCAATGGCGAGTGCATTCCTGGCAATGGTGGGTGCATTCCTGCCAATGGTAAGGCTACATTCATGGCAATGGTGGGTCTGCAGATGGGCACTTGTGAGGCTGCAGATGGGCACTGACCCTTATTTTTCTTCACAGTTCTTTATTTAAAATTATTTATTTTTTCCTGAAACTTCTTAAAGTGAAGGTGCGTGTTATATGCCAATAAATAATACACCTGAGCTCATCTCTTTACTCACACACAGCCATAAAGGCAAAAAAATTCTTGTTGGGCAGTGTATTAGTGCTCGGATGAACACACTTAGACCGCATTTTAATGGTTCAAAGAATGTCAGGCAAAATGGTCGGCCCTCACACATGTTCACTTCATCAAATCTGGCCCTCTGAAAAAAGTTTGGACACCCCTGCTATAGCCTGTAATGAGTGTCTGGATTCTGGATGAATGTATTTTGGACCATTCCTCCTTACAAAACATCTCCAGTTCAGTTAGGTTTGATGGCTGCCGAGCATGGACAGCCCGCTTCAAATCACCCCACAGATGTTCAATGATATTCAGGTCTGGGGACTGGGATGGCCATTAAAAAACATTGTACTTATTCCTCTGCATAAATGCCCGAGTAGATTTTGAGCAGTGTTTTGAGTCGTTTTCTTGTTCAAATATCCAGCCCCGGCGTAACTTCAACTTTGTGACTGATTCCTCAGCATTATTCTCAAGAATCTACTGATATTGAGTGGAATCCATGCGACCCTCAACTTTAACCAGATTCCCAGTGCCGGCACTGGCCACACAGCCCCACAGCATGATGGAACCTCCATCAAATTTTACTGTGGGTAGCAAGAGTTTTTCTTGGAATGCTGTGTTCTTTTGCCGCCATGCATAACGCCCCTTGTTATGACCAAATAACTCAATCTTTGTCTCATTAGGCCATAGCGCCTTATTCCAAAATGAAGCTGGTTTGTCCAAATGTGCGTTTGCATACCTCAAGCGACTCCGTTTGTGGCGTGTGTGCAGAAAAGGCTTCTTTCACTTCAATCTCCCATACAGCTTCTCCCTGTGCAAAGTGTGCTGAACTGTTGAAGGATGCACAGTGACACCATCTGCATCAAGTTGATGTTGTAGGTCTTTGGAGGTGGTCCATGGGCTGTTTTTGACTGTTCTCACCATCCTTCGCCTCTGCCTCTCCAATATTTTATGTGGCCTGCCACTTCTAGCCTTAACAAGTACTGTGCCTGTGGTATTCTATTTCCTCACTATGTTCCTCACAATGGACACTCAGTTTATTTCTTTGCAATAACTTTTTGTAGCCTTCCCCTAAGCCATAATGTAGAACAATCTTTGTTTTCAGGTCATTTGAGAGTTGTTTTGAGGCCCCCATGTTGAGTCAAAGAGAACAACAACTTGCAATTGGCCACCTTAAATACCTTTTCTCATGATTGGATGCACCCGTCTATGAAGTTCAAGGCTTAATGAGCTCACCAAACCAATTGTGTGTTCCAATTAATCAGTGCTAAGTAGTTACAGGTATTCAAATCAACAAAATGACAAGGGTGTCCAAGTTTATGCACCTGTCTAATTTTGTCTTTATGCATATTGTGCATTTTCAATAAACCTAATTTCACTAATGAAATATTACTGTGTCCTTCAGTTATTTGATACATCAAAATGAAATTGCTGATTCGAATACCCAAATATTTATAAATGACAATCATGGAAATTGTCAGGGGGTCCTAAACTTTTGCATACAACTGTAGAGGGTGCATTACATCGGGGACGGAGCTCTGTCCATGGTGCTGGTGCATATAATCCTGTCACTTTTGTGACCACATATTCCCTAGATTTTGGATCTGTAAAAAATATAATTTCAAAACATTTACCTATCCTAGACATTGATCAGGATTCGGCATCTGTAATTTCTTCAGGATGTAGATTTTCTAGCCGCCAAGCCAGCACCCTGGGCAGTGTCTCTCAAAAAGGATTTTGCTGGAACGTGTTGTTGGACAAACAGTATATATGTTCTGTTTGTTAACTTAAAAATTGTGCTGTGATCAAAGCTTGTAAGCCAGAACATGTGAGCCCCTGTTTGTTTGTTTTTTTTGTTGAGTTGCCGGCTCTATTCTTTGTATTTATGTTCCTTTAAAGATCCTGCAAGTACATGAAAAACCTGTTGATCTGCCAAAAATGTAGTCAGTTGACAACATTTTTGGCAGATCAACAGTTTTTTTGTGCAAAAAACATTCATTGTTAGGGTTGATACACTTCAAGGACTTCTAACAGTAAGTTAAAAAAACAACTTGATACAACTGGATATGAACATTGACGCAGAAATTAAATGGTTTGAGTTAATTTACTTTATTCTGTACACTGTTTTTTCAACTGTACACTTCAATTAAGAAATAAGCATTTTAATAGAGGCTTTTTCTAAAATCAACACAGCAGAGATAGTCTGCCTACTGACTTCCCCTTTCTGATCGAAGCCTCCTTTGCAGTCCTCTGTACATAGAAGGAAGGAGGGGGAGAAGTCCTGGCCCTAATTCATTCGGCTCTGTGTAAATTTCTGCTTTGGCTATTGAGCCCTGTAAAAAAAAGAAACTTTATTTAACAAAGCAGGTAAAACTAGTATGGCAAGTGCTCTACCAGCCTCTGTGTTTTCATTACAAAGTACCTGGGGCTGTGTGTGGCAAAGCACTTGCTAGTGAACGCGGTAAGTGGAAATTCTGATGAGAAAAATACCTTGCACCACTGTTATTCACAGAGCTTCTGCAATGTCCTTACAGGGCGCCCAATGTTTCACAGGCAGCAGACATGGAAAGGATAAGGGAGCAGTTTTCTTACTGTAGATTAAAAAAGACTCCCTGAAATGTCGAAGAATAAAGAACTCTGCACCATTTCTTGCTGAAAATAGAGGAACCATACTGACAATCTAAAAAAAATCTTTTGAGAAAGTGTTAAAGCCTAACTGTAAACTACATCAGCTATACACAGCACCGTGTTCTAGCAGCAGTGCAGGGACTTCCTGCTGCTTGAACAAAATTGAGGCAGGTTAAATGCTTCTTAGCCATTCACCGGAAACATTGTGATTTTATCAATGAATATAGGTCTTCCTCTGATTGGCTAAGGATGAGATTGTGACATCATCTGCCAATAAAATGAAGACTTGTATTAATTGATAAAAATACAAGGTTTTCGGGGAAAGGTTGAGAAGCACTCAGCCCAACTCAATTTTGTTCTGGCAGCAAGCCGCAAGTCCCCATACTGCTGCTGGAATACAGTGCTGAGTATACATAGCTGATGCTATGTACAGTTTATATAGTGCTTACAGCAGCTGCAGAAAATACTTATCTTCCCTGCTACCAATGCTACCATGCACTGGTTCGAAAAATGGGAAACACTTTAAGGAGTGTATATTTTGTGAATCCTCCACTTTACTTGGTTCCTCCTGCTGATTCCTATGTCACTAAAGGCCATAGTAGTGAGAGCACCCACTGAATGCAGCATGGGACCAGGAGATCAACACTGGTCTCTGCAGAGATTTCTAAGAAGGATGCCCATTCATCAGTTCTGTGTGTTTAGTTGCAACAAGAGAGATAAGTATTTATTCTGTTCGCTATAGGTACATTTGTATTTTCAAAATTCCATTTTGTAATAGAGTGATTTTCTAGTGGTATAAATAAATCTTGGGAGTGTAATGTATAGTAGTTTGTGGTTTGTTGTGTGCCATGACATTGACAGTGATCAGTGCTGGCGAATTGGCAAGTGAAATAAATATTGGACTAAAATAAATATTTGCCAGGTGGTGGCTTTGGATTCCTTCTATTTATTCCATATATGTATTAACTTGTCTATTCCTATAGTTAGCTAGTTTATTAAAACTCTGGTAATGTTACTGTTGATCGTACAATGATATAAGGTTAGCTATGAAAATAAATACACTGCTTAGTAAAACAACGTCTTATTTATTTCCCAAGAAAATAGGACATGCTAACATAAAAACACTAAAGGAAAATATTACAGAGCATATAACAAAAGAATGTCAAAGATGCTTAACGTAAAGTCTGTCCTCTAGGTATTGTCTCATCAGCTGGGCTCAAAATGGCAAGAGCGAGCCAAGAGGCACAGGAAGCAAGAGAGGCCAGCGATCGATTCCCCTTTCGGTGAGCACTTTTAAACTCCAATCATACACCGTCCAGACCCAACCCCATTGTCAGCCCATCTAGGTTTCTGATGAATCAAAGTAGTCAATAGGCAGTCCTCTTTAATACATTATATTTCTGCTTTGTTGGCCTCTGGGGCAGCATTCGTCCATGTATCATCACTATGTGACCCGAGTCATCTTCAGGGACTGCTGGCCTTTTGATCTTCTATAGCTCACCTTCATCAATCATCCTGGTAGCAATGGTCCTCTTTAAAGCTTGCTTGCAGAGTGTTCATCAAGGATTTCCATCTTATCACACCAGTTGGTTAGGAGCCAATCTTTGTTTCCATCCTTGCTAGGGGGCATGACTTCTTCTTTCAGATGAAGGTTATGATATGCTACAAAGCTTTGATGTGCAACTTGTTACATTCCAGTCAGCGCCTCCTCAAGAGTGCGGAGGCTCGATGTATCCAGATTTTATATTTCATATTCAAACACATCTTGTATTATTAAATAAAACATGTTACCTTACAGGTAGTTTTTATTTAGTGCAGTGGCACCAAGTGGGGTAGTGTGTAGTGAGTGACTAAGTTAAATGGCTAACTCCTGCTGACACTCTGCATCGATCCAGAAAGCATGGAGGGGTGCAGCAAGCAGTCCCTCTGAATTCATGGCCTTCGCCTACTGTCAGGAAGCATGAATCAGACGAAGACAGAAAATGCAGTAAAAATCACACATTTTAATAGAGTGGTAAAAAGGGCCAAATAGTAAATGTAGCTGAAACATAGCCAGGGTTCGGTAATCAAAGTGGGTAGTCAGTGCAAGCCAGTAAATCAGGAAGCCAGAGAACAGTGTAGTCAGAGACATCAAACAGGATCAGGAACCAGAAGGGACGTCAGCCAGCCAAGTCTTCAAAATATCTGAATATTCTCTGACGTGTTCATGTTAACCAAGGCGAAGACATGGGAGAAATGAACCAGGCAGTTTAAATAGCCAGAAGGGGCTGGCTAACAAGCAGGAAATGATCACCAGGTGAGACATTGTGGAATGATGAGTGCTGGCAATTAACTAACAGCTGAGCAATGAGAAGGGAGGGCTGAGCCCAGCCCTGACAGTATCATTCACTTCACTGGGTATAGGAGAGGGTTTAAAACTACTTTAAGAAAGGGGTATGGTTTTGATCAGACAGGAGTAAAACAAACCCATGTTAGGCATTTAGTCATAGCATAATACTGTGTTTTGATGTGTATACAAGTTTTTTTTTTTATTGCAAAAGTTAAGCTCAACACAGTTAGTAGTTCTCCCTCTCAGCAGTCTAATAATAACCAAATATATTTCCCAGGATACAATTTTGAAAACTGAAGACTGTACCTGTCAACTGTAATATTTCAAGGTTCAACAGCTAAATAATTAATTTTATAAATGGTATTTATGACTTTCTTGTTCTGCTATGATTCTACAGTTTTTTTTAACATTGCAGTACTATTGGAAAATTACCTTTTTAGTCAGCCCCTTTGGAAAAGGTTTAAAGTGTGAAATGCTGTAAAGAAATTCAAGATAACTTATGTTGTGTCTAGTTTCCTAATGGCAAAAACCCGAGTTTAAGTCTTTGTTATGGTGTACAGTGGGGCTTGTGTTTTTTACAGGCGGTCTATCCCAAGAAACACAGTGGAGTACAGGTCTACCCAAAACATATTTTATCAATTCTGAAAGAATTGTGTAAGGATTAGAACCTCCCTCAGGATTTATTTTTTGAGAAAATGTTTCTTCACTTATTGTTGCAGGTCACACTAGTCATAGGAAGTGAAGGGAAACCTTCCCTGGGGCCCAAAGACAGAAAATAAACCTGACAGAAACTGAAAGTCTTCCCCACTGTACAAAAACCAAGCATTTTTAATTTCTATCTTTGCACATGTTGAGATAGTTTTCCCTCACTTCCCATGCCAACTGGGACCAGTCATAAGAAACGATAGGGCAGCAATGAATATCTAACAGAGACCTTAACCACTTAAGACCCGGACCTTTATGCAGGTAAAGGACCTGGCCAGTTTTTGCGATTCGGCACTGCATCACTTTAACTGACAATTGCGCGGTCGTGCGATGTGGATCCCAAACAAAATTGGCGTCATTTTTTTCCCACAAATAGAAATTTCTTTTGGTGGTATTTGATCACTTCTGCGTTTTTTTTTTGCGCTATAAACAAAAACAGAGCGACAATTTTGAAAAAAATGCAATATTTATTACTTTTTGCTATAATAAATATCCCCCAAAAAGATATAAAAAACTTTTTTTCCTCAGTTTAGGCCAGCACATATTCTTCTACCTATTTTTGGTAAAAAAAAAATCGCAATAAGCGTTTATCGAGATAGGAGATAGTTTTATTGAATTTTTTTTAAATTTTTTTTTTTTACTTCTAATGGCGGCGATCAGTGATTTTTGTTCATGACTGCGACATTATGGCGGACACATCGGACAATTTTGACACATTTTTGGGACCATTGTAATTTTCACAGCAAAAAATGCTATAAAAATGCATTGTTTACTGTGAAAATGACAATTGCAGTTTGGGAGTTAACCACTAGGGGGCGCTGTAGGGGTTATGTGTGACCTCATATGTTTTTCTAACTGTAGGGGGCGGGGCTGGACGTGTGACATCATTGATCGTGTTTTCCTATATTAGGGAACACACAATCGATGAAGCTGCCACTGTGAAGAACGAGGAAGCTGTGTTTACACACAGCTCTCCCCGTTCTTCAGCTCCGGGTACCGATCGCGGGACTCCGGCGGCGATCGGGTCCGCGGGTCCCACGGCCGCGGTCACGGAGCTTCAGACCGCGACCCACGGCTGGGCACTTAAAGAGGACGTACAGGTACGTGCTTGTGCCCAGCCATGCCATTCTGCCAACGTATATCTGCAGGAGGCGGGCCTTAAGTGGTTAAAGTGGTTGTAAACCTTTGTGTTTTTTCACCTAAATGCATCCTATGTTTGGATTTTATTTTTGGTAATTTTCGCAATAAATACGTTTCTACAGAGTGCGGCAGTCCAGGATGGTTTCCTTGCTCCATGGATTAGTGCAGAGCCAGAACCCGTCAGTGTAACAGGGCGTGAGCGATTCATTGGTGGTTGGGGGCTTAGAGCGGTACGCTCTCTATTATTGTCGGCTTTTCATTGGATAGAGTCATACAATATCCTTACTTTCTTTATGCTAACAGCCCTAAGTTTATCAAGCTGAAGTCAAGACTTGCTGTGTTTTTTTTTTACTCATAATTATTGTAATTGTTGTTGATCAAAACTAAGCAACTCCTTTTCCCCCTGCAATATTTAGCTTTGACATGAATATTTTATGGCATTATAGTCTTGTTGTATGGAGGACACTTTCTTCTTTATTTTGCTTGAAGCTGAAGATAACATTATTAAATAAAGCAAAGGATTGAAAGGGCCTTTAAACATATATTAGCTCATGGGCAATGATAAAAGCCAACTGCCAGGAAGGGAGCAGACCAAAGGATAAAGCAATAAAACTTTTAAGCTAAACCTTCTAAGAGATCAGACAGTGGCATATTCAAACTAGAGAACAAATAAAATCATATAGGCTGAACTTAAAACGGTGCTGTCATTGCAGAAAAGAAACATTTTAAAAGCAGTTACCTGCAAAAGATATGTTATAATATATCCTCCAAGGTCTGTGTCTTATATCTTGGCTACAGCCTCTGTCAGAATCTTAGGCCGCGTACACACGTCTGAGAAACTCGACAGTCAAAAAACTCGTCGAGCCAAATTTTCCTGACGGGTTTCTTGGCGAAAAGTGTACACACAACCGTTTTTCTTGGCAGAATACGTCTCCCATTGAGCTTCTTGCTGGATTCTGCCGAGAAAACCGGTCGTGTGTACGCGGCCTAAGGCACTAAACATTTTTGGGAGTGGCAGATGCCTTTTTCCAAAACCCTTATGCCGCTTACAGACGGTCGTTTTTTGTGATGAAATAAAACAACGTTTTATCTCATGAAATAAAACAACGTTTTTCAAACTTCATTTTAAAAAGCTACGTTGCCTACACACCATCGTTTTTTCAAAATGCTCTAGCAAAGCGCGGTTACGTTCAGCACTCTTTTCCATTGAAGCTTGCTTCAAAACTTGCTTCTGAGCATGCACGGGTTTAAAAACGTTGTTTTAAACGTCGTTTTAGCTACACACAGTGATTTTTTTATGACACAAAAAACAACCTTTTGAAAAACGACATAAAAAATTGAAGCATGCTCGAATTTTTTTTTTTGTCGTTTTTCAGAAGACATAAAACAACGTTTTCCCCACACACTGTCATTTTAAATTACCTTTTTAAAAACGTCGTTTTTTTTCATTACATAAAGCAACCTGTGTACGCGGCATTACCCTTATGCCGCGTACACACGATCGGACATTCCGACAACAAAACCGTGGATTTTTTTCCGACGAATGTTAGCTCAAACTTGTCTTGCATACAGATGGTCGCAGAAATGTTGTTGGACATTCCAATCACCAAGAACGCGGTCACTAGGGATGAACTTTGTTTTCGAGTCGAACGTATGTTCGACTCGAACATCGTCTGTTCGTACGTTAGTCAAAATTCGAACAAAACGGGTCGTTCGCGCCAAATTCGAGTGACGTGCAACGGCCCATAATTCACTGCGGCATTGCGCGCTGATGATTGGCCAAGCATGCACTATGACCCGCATGCTTGGCCAATCACAGCACGCAAAAAACGGAGAGCCATAATTGGCCAAAGCCAGGGTGGCTTTGGCTAATTATGGCTCAGGGCTTTAGCACACGCCCCACACTATAAAAGGCAGCCTGCAAGGCGGCCGCGTGTAGTGTGTTGCGGCGTTGTTAAAGGGATCAGTCCTATAGTGAGAGCTAGAGAGACAGTCTTTTTTACTAGATAGATAGAGCAGGCAGGCTAGTCAGTTTAGTTAAATTTACAGTGTGTAGAGGATATATATACATCCTAGGAGTTGTACATATATGTATACACTGTATAGCTTAGCTAGATCAGCTATTCCTATTTGTCAGGCAGTAGATTGTGCTAGCTGCAGTGTTCTAACGTGTTGTATTGGCTGTGTGCTGTTTAGTTTACACCTAAACGTACTCGGTGTTACTGCACTTGTCCTGTTTATTTGCACCTAAACATAGTTGCTGTTACTGCACATGTGCTGTTTATTTGCACCTAAACATAGTTGCTGTTACTGCACTTGTGCTGTTTAATAGCACCTAAGGGTAATTGGTGTTACTGCACTTGTCCTGTTTATTTGCACCTAAACGTAGTTGCTTTTACTGCACTTGTGCTGTTTATTAGCACCTAAAAGTACTCGGTGTTATTGCACTTGTGCTTTTTATTAGCACCTAAATGTACTCGGTGTTACTGCACTTGTCCTGTTTATTTGCACCTAAACGTAGTTGCTGTTACTGAACATGTGCTGTTTATTTGCACCTAAACGTAGTTGCTGTTACTGCACTTGTGCTTTTTGTTAGCACCTAAACGTACTCGGTGTTACTGCACTTGTGCTTATTATTATCATCTAAACGTACTCGGTGTTACTGCACTTGTCCTGTTTATTTGCACCTAAACGTACTGTAGTTGCTGTTACTGCACTTGTGTTGTTTTATAGCACCTAAACGTAGTTGGTGTTACTGCACTTGTCCTGTTTATTTGCACCTAAACGTAGTTGCTGTTACTGCACTTGTGCTGTTTATTAGCACCAAAATGTACTCGGTGTTACTGCACTTGTGCTTTTTATTAGCACCTAAACGTACTCGGTGTAACTGCACGTGTCCTGTTTATTTGCACCTAAACGTAGTTGGTCTTACTGCACTTGTCCTGTTTATTTGCACCTAAACGTAGTTTCTGTTACTGCACGTGTGCTGTTTATTTGCACCTAAACGTAGTTGCTGTTACTGCACTTGTGCTGTTTATTAGCACCTAAACGTACTCGGTGTTACTGCACTTGTGCTTTTTTTTAGTACCTAAACGTACTCGGTGTTACTGCACTTGTCCTGTTTATTTGCACCTAAACGTAGTTGTTGTTACTGCACGCGTGCTGTTTATTTGCACCTAAACGTAGTTGCTATTACTGCACTTGTGCTGTTTATTAGCACCTAAACGTAGTTGGTGTTACTGCACTTGTCCTCTCCAGTTTGTACCTAAAGGTACGAGGTCTGTGTACTGATTTTGTCCTGTGCAGGCCATTACAATGTCTGGAAGGACAACAAAGAGAGGCAGAGAATCACGAGGGCAAGCAGGCTCTGCATCTAGAGGCAACGCTGGTGGTGGACACGGTGCATCCTCTTCAGCACGTGGCCGTTTGACACGCTTGTCCTTCTTTTTGGGAGCTGGCCGTGTTGAGCCTCAACATGCAGAGAAATTAGTAGAGTGGATGACCAAGCCGTCCTCCTCATCCTCCTCATCCTCTCTCACCCAGGCTGAGCTTACTTTCTCTGCCAAAGCAGCTGCCAAGGCGTCCTCTTCCCTCTGCACAATGGCATCACTCACTCACTTCCCTAGTCCAACCATGTCCTCCTGAGGAGTCTCCCGAACTGTTTCAACACAGTGTTGGGTACATGCTGCATGAAGATGCGCAGCGTTTTGAAGGCTCCGATGATGAAACACAGATAGAGGAAGGCAGTAATGTTAGCCCAGAGAGAGGGGGTGCCCGAGAGGGACAGCAATTTTTTGACAGTGATGTGGAGGGAGGGGATGATGAGGTCACTGACTCTACGTGGGTGCCTGATAGGAGAGAGGAGGAGGAAGAGGCACAGGCACATCTCCAAAAAGGCAGGATGCCCTCCAGGGGCCAGCTTAAGGGCAGCACACCAAATGCATTACATCGCAGAGCTACGCCTGTGCAGGGCGCTGCTGTGTCTCAATGTTACTGCAAAAGTTCTTTGGTGTGGGCCTTTTTTGAGACATGTGCATTAGATTGCACTGTTGCTATTTGCAACATATGTCTCAAGTGTATCTCGCGTGGCCAAAACATCACCCGCTTAGGCACCACATGCTTGACCAGACATATTTCGACCTGCCATGCAGTTCGTTGGCAAGCATACCAGAAAGACCCACACCAAAGAACAAAGGGGACCTCCCCTTGCCCCTCATCAGCTGGGACCTCCAACCCCACTAGACCCTCAGTCCTCTCTGAAGCCTGCACTGATAGGACTGAAGGTGTAGAAATAGGTGTGTCACAACCTAGTAGTACATGCGGGCAATCTACTGAGGGTACCAGACAAATTTCCCTGCCCCAGCTGCTGCAGCGCCGAAAGAAGTACTCTCCCAGCCATCCACATGCCCAGCGGTTGAATGCTAGCTTAGCGAAATTGCTAGCACTTCAACTGCTGCCTTTTCAGTTGGTAGATTCTGCCCCCTTCCGTGAGTTTGTAGAATGTGTGCTACCTCAGTCCCCAAACACCACTTTTTCTCACGGAAGGCGATTCTGGCTCTCTACCGCCATGTGGAAGGCAATGTCCATGCCTCGCTGGACAGGGCGGTCAGTGGTAAGGTGCATATTACTGCTCTCTCATGGTCCAGCAGGCATGGACAGGGACGTTATCTCTCTTTTACGGCGCATTGGGTGACTCTGCTGGCAGCTGGGAGGGACGCAGGGCAAGGTACAGTAGTGTTGGAGGTTTTTCCGCCACCACGCCTCCAAAACACTACTACTGGTTGTGACACACCTCTCTCCTCCACCCCCTCCTCTTCTTCTTCCTTTGTGGCCTCTTCCTGTGTTGATGTTTCCTCGGAACCAGCCGTGCTCCGTAGGCGTACAAGGGGCTACGCAGGAATGCAGGCCAAGAGATGCCATGCGGTGCAAGAGCTGGTGTGCTTGGGAGACAGGAGCCACACTGGGGCAGAGGTTCTGTCAGCTCTACAGGGGCAGGCTCAGAGGTGGTTGACACCACACCAGCTTAAGCCAGGAATGGTGGTTAGCGACAATGTCACCAACCTCCTCTCTGCCCTGCGACAGGGACAACTGACCCATGTGCCCTGTTTTGCTCATGTTCTGAATTTGGTGGTGCAGTTCTTGGGCAGGTACCCAGGCTTACAGGATGTCCTGAGGCAGGCCAGGAAAGTCTGTGTGCATTTCCGAAGGTCATATAATGCCAGTGCTCGGCTGACAGACCTCCAAAGGGAATACAACCTGCCCAAGAACCGCCTAATCTGTGACATGCCCACCAGATGGAACTCTACATTGGCCATGCTGCAGCGGCTGCACACGCAGCAGAGGGCCATCAATGAGTACCTGTGCCAATATGGCAGCAGAACTGGGTCAGGGGAGCTTGGTTTTTTTTCCCCACGCCAGTGGGCCTTGATCAGGGATGCATGCACTGTCCTGTCACCATTTGAGGAGGCCACGAGGATGGTGAGCAGTGACAGTGCATGCATCAGTGAGACTGTCCCTCTTATTCACATGTTGGAGCACACGCTACGTGGAATAATGGACAGGGCCCTTGAGGCAGAACAGAGGGAGGAAGAGGAGGACTTCCTTACCTCTCAAGGCCCCCTTTACCCAGACAGTGGTCCTGCATGCCCGCCTAGCACACAGAAAGAGGACAAGGAGGACGAGGTGGAGGAGGAGGATGATTGTATCAGCAGCATGGAGGTGGAGCCTAGCACTCAGCATCAGCAGCAGCAGTCTTCAAGGGATCACTTACAGTCCCAAGGAACCCATGGACTTTTACGTGGCTGGGATGAGGTGGCTGCGGATCCTGTCGTCCTCAGTGACCCAGAGGACTGTGCCCGAATGCCTTAGCAAACCTACGCTGCATGGCCTCCCTGATCCTGCAAAGCCTGCGTAAGTATCCTCTGATTCGTGGTATCAAGGAGAGGGATCATTACTGGCTGACAACTCTCCTTGATCCACGTTACAAGAGTTCATTCTAGCTTTCTCCTACGTTATCATGCCATGTTTATTTTCCTGTACTAAATACTCATATTGTCAATGTAAACACCATGGGCCAGATCCAGAGAGAATTGGATCCGCACAGCGTATCAGAGATACTCTACGCCGCCGTACCTTACCTAGCGGAAATTCAAATCCTCAACGATTTTGCGCCGTAAGTTACGGCGGCGTAGTGTATTTCTGGCGGTGGAATTCAAATCGGCAATCAGGGGGCGGATTTCATTTAAATGAAGCGCGTCCCCGCGCCGAATGAACTGCGCATGCGTCGTCCAGAAATTTCCCGCCGTGCTTTGCGTGAAATGACGTCGCAACAACGTTATTTTTTTAACTTAGACGTGATTTACGTCCATCCCTATTCACGGACGACTTACGCAAAAAAAAAAAAATATTCAAATTTCAACGCGGGAATGACGGCCATACTTAACATGGCAAGTCTATCTATACGCCGCAAAATACCTGCTTTAACTATACGCCGGAAAAAGCCGACTACAGACGACGTTAGAAAATGCGACGGCCACGCTTACGTTCGTGGATCGTCGTAAATCGCTAATTTGCATACCCGACACGGAAAACGGCGCAAACTCCACCCAGCGGGCGCCGAAGTATTGCATCTAAGATCCGAAGGCGTACGAAGCTGTATGCCTGTCGGATCTTACCCAAATGCCGTCGTATCTTGGTTTGAGGATTCAAACTAAAGATACGACGCTGGAAATTTGAAAGTAGATACGCCGGCGTACTTGCTCTGTGAATCTGGCCCCACGAATCTAAATTTGTTCTTTTAGGCAGCATTGACATAATAATAAGCCACACATTGTTGAGTATCCAAAAATATTTACACTTTTTTTCAAAAAATATCTTAATAGAAATTATTATTATTTTTTTTTTGTCAAGAAATTGCTTTTAAATACTTGTCTACATCTATTTTTTTTTTTTTTTAAATATCATTTTTTTTTTTATATATCTTTTTTTTGGTGTATTTGCTTTGACAATAACAAAAGTAACAAATATCTGGTTAAAACGCATGAACAATGACCACGTTTTTAGAAGTTATCATTGTTCATGCATTGTAGCCAGAAAAATAGAGATTACACTTTGAAAAAAGAAAAAAAAAGAAAACATACAGAGAAAAAAAAGAAAAACTTTAACCACTTCCCGACCGCCGCATGTATATGTACGTCCACAGAATGGCACGTACAGGCAAATGGGCGTACAGGTACGTCCTTGCCTTTCCGCGGGTCGGGGGTCCGATCGGGACCCCCCCCCCCCGCTACATGCGGCGGTCGGATTCCCGCAAAGAGCGATCCGGGACGACGGCGTGGCTATTCGTTTATAGCCGCTCTGTCGCAAACGCTCCCCGGAGCTGAAGAACGGGGAGAGCCGTATGTAAACACGACTTCCCCGTGCTTCACTGTGGCGGCTGCATCGATCAAGTCATCCCTTTTATAGGGAGACTCGATCGATGACGTCAGTCCTACAGCCACACCCCCCTACAGTTGTAAACACACACTAGGTGAACCCTAACTCCTACAGCGCCCCCTGTGGTTAACTCCCAAACTGCAACTGTCATTTTCACAATAAACAATGCAATTTAAATGCATTTTTTGCTGTGAAAATGACAATGGTCCCAAAAATGTGTAAAAATTGTCCGAAGTGTCCGCCATAATGTCGCAGTCATGAAAAAAATTGCTGATTGCCGCCAATAGTAGTAAAAAAAAAAAATATATATAAAAATGCAATAAAACTATCCCCTATTTTGTAAACGCTATAAATTTTGAGCAAACCAACCGATAAACGCTTATTGCGATTTTTTTTTTACCAAAAATAGGTAGAAGAATACATATCGGCCTAAACTGAGGGAAACATTTTTTTTATATATGTTTTTGGGGGATATTTATTACAGCAAAAAGTAAAAAATATTGCATTTTTTTCAAAATTGTCGCTCTATTTTTGTTTATAGCGCAAAAAATAAAAACCGCAGAGGTGATCAAATACCACCAAAAGAAAGCTCTATTTGTGGGGAAAAAAGGACGCCAATTTTGTTTGGGAGCCATGTCGCACGAGCGCGCAATTGTCTGTTAAAGCGACGCAGTGCCGAATTGTAAAAACGCCTTTGGGCATTTAGCAGCATATAGGTCCGGGGCTTAAGTGGTTAAGGGCCATATTCTTGTAGATCGCCGCATCTTTGTAACCTTTACGTTACGCCGCCGCAAGTTTTACGGGCAAGTGCTTGATTCACAAAGGACTTGCCCGTAAAGTTGCGGCGGCGTAGCGTAAATCCTCCGGCGCAAGCCCGCCTAATTCAAATGATCCGGGTAGGGGGCGTGGATCATTTAAATTAGGCGCGTTCCCGCACCGAACGTACTGCGCATGCGCCGTCCCTAAAAATTCACGACGTGCATTGCGCTAAATGACGTCGCAAGGACGTCATTGGTTTTGACGTTAACGTAAATGGCGTCCAGCGCCATTCACGGACGACTTACGCAAACGACGTAAATTTTCAAATTTCGACGCGGGACCAACGGCCATACTTAACATTGACTGCGCCTCATATACCCAGGGGCAACTTTACGCGTCGCAAATCTTATGTAAACGTCGTAACTTCACTGCGTCGGTCGGGCGTACGTTCGGAAATTTCGCGTATTTTGCTAATTTGCATACTCGATCGGGAAAACGACGTCGGCGACACCTAGCGGCGAAAAAAATAATTGCATTTAAGATCCGCCAGCGTAAGAGCCTTACGCCTGTCGGATCTAATGGTTATCTTTGCGTAACTGATTCTATGAATCAGGCGCATAGATACGACGGGCGTATCTCTTTTGAAAATCTGGCCCTAAAACTTTTTTTTTTTAAACCCTCCCCAGAACATCAATTAGATTCTTTAGTTTTCGGTCCACCACTTGGGTTTTCTTTTTAAGCTGCCCTAAGGCGATGTTTATGTCCTCTATTTCAGCCCTGCAGGACAAGATCTCACCAATTAAGACCTGGGCACTGTAGGTGTCCATTCCGCCCCCAACAGCACGAATACCTTCCGCCCCCAACAGCACGAATTGGAAATTTGGAAAAAAAACATGTATTACAATTATGCAGGCCTACATCTATTACCTGAAGCTGTGCTGTATGACACTGACCTGATGTGGTGGCATTTTCCACTTCCTGCACATCCAGCGAGGGTGGGGCTTGGCTCTGTGTGGGGTTGGTCTGCTCCACTGCTGCAGCTTGATTGCGCCCTATGAGATTGTAAAAAAAGGGATACATGAATCAAAAAGATTAGAGGTCTGAAAGAGGAATATCAATCATTCTATGTATAAAGTGTGGTACAATTGTCTGTTTTTACAATCCTTCTAAGCTTAACACAGCATTTTATCCATTACCAAAGCTGCTGCATTTCTCTATCTTTTGCCAAGTTTCCTAAGTGGAAAAACAACAAGTATCCACTGTATGACCTTTGTGTGACACCCTAACTAGGTTGTTCTTGTAGCCAACACTCAGTGCCGATCCTGACCTCCCTGGAGCCCTAAGCAAAATGACATGGCACATTAAAAATGAGAAGCGGGGGGCGCTGACAACAGTGACATGTCACATTAAATAAAGTTGAGAAGTGGGGGGAGGGGGTGTTCTGCTTTTGGAAATTACATCTTACATTAAATTGAGAAGCAAGGGGTGCTGACTTCTTGCCTCTTCTCCCATGCAGCCAGTGAGTTGAGAAGCGGGGTGAAGGGGTGAAAATGACTTCTTACCAGGCGGGCCTCTAGTAATTTGGGGGGCCCTTCGCAGCTTTGCGGGGCCCTAAACGGCTTGCATAGTGAGCTTATAGGGCAGATCGGCCATGCCAACACTTGTGCTACTGAGTCCATATGTGTAACCCACTGCTGAGCATACTCTCCTTTTACTGTATATTGACTTAAAGGGTCACTAAATGAAATTGTTTTTAGCTAAATAGCTTCCTTTACCTTACTGCAGTCCTGGTTTCATGTCCTCATTGTTCGTTTATGCTTTGAAGTAGCTGTAATCCTTCTCTGATCTCCACACTTCCTGGCTCCTTATGAAAAAACTCATGCAAGCTTCTCACTGTGGTCCATGATCAAGAAGGTGTGATTACTGTGTGTCTAAAACTCCTCAGAACCAGATTTATTTTAAAAACAAACACTGCCCTGTGTTTGTTTGTTTTTGTTCTGTGTGTCTCTGTACTCCACAGAAACTAGTTTAAAAACGAAACTAAACTGTAGGCACATTATATGATTGATTTGTATCTATTGTAATCATTTTTAAAAGGAATCAGTTAACTATTATGTCTCTATACCATGTAAACATTCATTTCAGCAAAAAAAAAATTCCTTTACTGCTCCTTTAAGTTGGATTATTTAAATCTAGTTAATAACACATCTACATTAAATAAAAAATTGGTCTCACATAAAAAGATCATAAATAGAATAAACAACCAATTATTATGCCCACAAAAATGAACCTTGAGACATCTATTCTTGAACTGTATATATACACAACCTGAAAGAAAAAGCACATGCCGCAAAATAATAAAAACAAATAATCAGAGTACACATGAAAATTACTTACGTCTTCTGATGACTCTTCGAATCCTCTCCATCTGCTCCGGCTCTCTTCTTTTCAGGTCAGACCACCTTTTGCGCAACTGTTCCCTTGACCTCTGCACCTTGAATTTCTGATGGAGAGTCCTCTGAACATTCTCCATGATCTGGGCCTTGACCTTCTTTGGGTTCTTGTAAGGCCCATTTTTGCAATCATAGTCCTCCTTTTTAAGGATTGCCACCATCTCCATCATCTCATCAAAGGACATGTTGGTGACTTTGTACCTCCTGCTCCTGGTGTGTGCCTGGCCTCTCTCCTGCCTTGAGGTTGCAGCTTGATGTCTCTCCTGAGTCTCCTCCATCATGTCTTCACCGTCTTGCATTGACCGACCGAAAAGGGGCGTGGCAATTACTAGAACGATCGTCATGGGCGGGGAAACGTGCAGAGCTTCTTGCATGCGCAGTGTAGAAAGGGATATTGCGTGAGTGAGAATGTCGTTCACAGTCGGTAGAAAACGTCAGAAAAACGATCGTGCAGTGAGACGATACGAAACTTGATTTTGGACTTTATGATCAGTGGATAAGTTTGTGGGTTAGATATGGGGAGAAAGCTAAGGCTTGACTGACATTAGCTTTTTTTGCTAAATTTTCACTTGCAGAAATAATGGATGCCTTCAGAGAACGGGAGTTCTTCACAGAATTTGTTCAAAGGGGGCCCCGGATGGCAACCCCCCTTTTTTCTAGAATTTTCTTTCCCAAAAAAATTATTTATTCAGCCAAGACCTGGCATTGTAATGGCCCCCCACCCCGACCCCTAAAATAATCGACATATTATTGCCACACAGCACGTGCGCTTTGGGGGGCCAAGCCTGTATGGCCACAGGCACACGGGCCACCACTGGAACATCAATGGCCTCATCAGGCACAAGTGTCATGTAGTTTGTTGAGGGTCTCTTTAGGAAATTGTGCAATATGCAGGATCAAAGTATGACATGGTTCAGATTCTACTTAACAAACCTACAGTCCTTGTCTTGTTTGCACCGCCTGTATACTGCTGTTCAAAGTATATAGTGCCAAAGGGTCTTGTCAGGGCCGATCCTCCCTATAGACTCACTATGCAAGCCGCTTAGGGCCCTGCAAAGCTGCAAAGGGCCCCCCAAATTACTAGAGGCCCCGCCTTGTGAGAAGTCATTTTCGCCCCCTCACCTCACTTCTAAACTCGCTGGCTGAGTCATTTTCGACAGCAGAACACCCACTCCCCCCACTTCTCAACTTTCTTTAATGTGACATATCACTGTCCAGACATCCATCCACCTTGGAGCCTTATATTATAACCTGCTGGGACTTGTAGTTCTCCATCGTCTCCTGGGGCTCAGGTGCATGCAATCCACAATCTTTGTCCAGTTTTTCTCACTGCTGGGACTTGTAGTCCCATAGATGGCTGGTTGCATGCACCTGAGCCCCAGGAGAAGATGGAGAACGACAAGTCCCAGCAGGTTTTAATATAAGCCTCCGAGGTGGATGGATGTCTGGACACCCATCCACCTCGGAGCCTTATATTATAACCTGCTGGGACTTGTAGTTCCCCATCTTCTCCTGGGGCTCAGGTGCATGCAATCCACACCCATCCACCTCAGAGCCTTATTGTATGTATAACCTGCTGGGACTTGTAGTTCTCCATCTTCTCCTGGGGCTCAGGTGCATGCAATCCACCATCTATGGGACTACAAGTCCCAGCAATGAGAGAAAAACTAGACACAGATGGTGGATTGCATGCACCTGAGCCCCAGGAGAAGATGGAGAACTACAAGTCCCAGCAGTGTAACTACAATAAGGCTCCAAGGTGGATGGGTGGTGATCAGGTTAACTCCAGTGCACTGCTGACTGACAACTTTATTTGGAGTCGGTCAGTTTGGGATCAGGACTCAGGAGTCAGACACTCAGACAGGATGATTTTTGATCCAGATATAATCTGCATAGTACACGAGGCATGGTGGCCAGCTCTTCTTACCTTCTTCGCAGCTCTGCTCGGGCCGTGCAAAGAACAGAGCTGCAGATGCGACGTCACTTCCGGTTTTCGTCTGTAAGACGAAACCCAGAAGTAAGAGCTGCTATTAGCTATAGCAATGCTCCCGGCGCCCATAGTGGATCCAGACACCAGGGACGCACGCAAAGCTAATCGGCGCTTTGCAATGTGCCGCAAGGCGGGTTAAAAGCCCGCAAATGAAGCGCCACGTCTGCAATCTTGTGATTGCATTGACGTGGCGCTTCCTAGGGCACTGGTGTTCGGTGCCTAAGTTGACTTGACTTAATGTTAAAGGACATTTATTTTTTTCTTCTTCTTAAAGGGGCCATTTTAAATAAAAAAAAATGTTTTTTATTTTATTTTTTGTGCCTACAGGAGGGGGGGCGGCGCCCGGGCGCCCCCTATGGACGGGCCGCCACTGTAAGGACTTCTGACTTTTCTCTGACTTTCCAGATCTGCATAGTTGTTCTGGGTGAGTAAAGTTTTGAAGCCATAAAACTACCTACCTAGATATTCCAAAATAAAATCTGCAATGGCAGCCCCTGTATTTCTCTCGAAACATGTTAACTTTAACTATAATCTCTAGACTGAAGTGTACAGGATTTTTTGCATGACCTTGTCGGTAATATGTGCACATATAGTTCACCTACTGAGATCTAAATATGTCCTGAATGTTGTTATGCATTTATCTGAAAAACCTGACAACCTAATGGTGCGTATACAGTAGTAGAATTTTGTTTGAAACTATTGATTTTAAGAATATTCATTCCATTTTGTAATTGGTACTGGTGTCAAATCAATGTTCGTTTTCAACCATAGTGATGGGAAAACCTGTAGAAGCAGGATGGAAACTTTGGGCCAGATCCACAGACAGAGTACGCCGGCGTATCTACTTATACGCCGGCGTACTTTCAAATTACCCGCGTCGTATCTTTAGTTTGAATCCTCAAACCAAGATACGACGGCATCTGGGTTAGATCCGACAGGTGTACGTCCTCGTACTCCTTCGGATCTAAGATACAATACTTCGGCGTCCGCTGGGTGGCGTTCACGTCGTTTTCCACGTCGGGTATGCAAATTAGCTATTTCCGACGATCCACGAACATACGCGCGGCCGTCGCATTCTCTTACGTCATCTCTAGTCGGATTTTTCCGGCGTATAGTTAAAGCTGCTATTTTGCGGCGTATAGTTAGACTTGCCATGTTAAGTATGGCCGTCGTTCCCGCATCAAAATTTGAATTTTTTTTTTTTGCGTAAGTCGTCCGTGAATCGGGATGGACGTAATTCACGTCTAAGTTAAAAAAAATTACGTTGTTGCGACGTCATTTAGCGCAATCCACGGCGGGAAATTTAGAAACGGAGCATGCGCAGTTCATTCGGCGCGGGGACGCGCTTTATTTAAATGAAACGCCCCCTAATCGCCGATTTGAATTCCACCGCCAGAAATACACTACGCCGCCGTAGGTTACGGCGCAAAATCTTTGAGGATTCGAAAGAACGCCAGGTAAGGTACTGCGGCGTAGCGTATCTCTGATACGCTGCGCCGATCTATTTCTATGTGGATCTGGCCCAGTATATTTATTTCTTGTTTGGAAAATGACATTCATTACACAATCTAGTGTTAAAAGCAAACATAATTTTGAAGTACAACAGATGTTTTAATGACATTTGTCAATGTACTGAAAATTTACATATGCGCATTTATTTGAAATATACTAGTGTATGTCCAACTTTAGTCATTGGTACACGAGTACAATAGTTCCCAGGAACAGAACAGATTTACAAGATTTATTGCAGGATTAACTTGGATTGGTTCAGGGAGTTGTGGGATACTCTCCATTACCAACTGTAACAATGAGGACACTCTTCCTTGTAGTAGCTCTACTGAATAATACCTTAAAGCGGATGTGCCACTAAAAAAACATATTAAAAGCCAGCAGCTACAAATACTGCAGCTGCTAACTTTTAATATAAGGACACTTGCCTGTCCTGGAGTCCAGCGGTGATCGCAGCAGATGACGAGCCGATCGCTCGTCACCCTGCTGCTCCCCCCTCCATCCACGGTGAGGGAACCAGGAAGTGAAGCGCTCCGGCTTCACTGCCCGGTTCCCTACGGCGCATGCGCGAGTCGCGCTGCGCCCGCCGATTGGCTCCCGCTGTGTGCTGGGAGCCGAGTGTTCCCAGCATACAACGGGGGACGGACGGGAAACGAGGAAAAAACCCGTCCTTTGCCCGTATCGTAGGGCCGGAAGTGGGTGCAGATACCTGTCTGTAGACAGGTATCTGCACCCCCCTCCCCCCTGAAAGGTGTCAAATGTGACACCGGAGGGGGGGAGGGTGCCGATCAGCGGGACTCCACTTTAGAGTGGAGATCCGCTTTAAGCAGAGGGACACTAAGTGGACAGCACTGGAGCACCAACAGCAATGACCCAGGCCAGATAAACCTTCTATATAGTGCATCAGGGATTATAAAAGCAAGCAGTCAATGAAATTCTTTCCCCTTCGGGTCAGTACTCACATTGTCTGCCGCTACACTCCCAATGCAGGTCTTCAGTGGCATCTCTCTTAAATCCCTGAAAGGGTTTGTGGCTGAGCAGGCCCTCTCAGCATGGCTGGGATCCTGATGAACAGGCTGGCCTCCCTGGCTTGTAAATTCTCCTCCTGGACAAGGCCAAGGCCTCTTGGCTCCAGAATAATAAAAAAATCCCCAACCACCATCTGGACACACCTCTCCAGGGATTGGATGGAGGTGTATTAATATTCGGGCTGACTATCCAACTCCTTCACCCACTATATTCTGGAAATCTTCAAAACAGGAGGACGCAGACAGACTAGCAGCCTGCAGAACCAAGAGCATCCTAAAGCAATCAATTTTGCTCTGTTGTTTACAGGAGAGCCAAAAACTAAATTTGCCTTACAAAAGAGCCTAGCAGGAGGGTGTTAAAAATGTTACCCTGTCCTCATTGCCCGACCTTAAAAACAGCTCAAAAATAAATCCCACATCAGGAGCTGAGAAGAAAAGCTGGGAGTAAAGAAGATTCCACATGAGAAAAATGCAAAACCAAGAAAATATAAACATTAAATATATTGCCAAAACGCATTAATAAAGTGGAAATATAAACATACTGTATATACATACAGATAGCACATCCTAACTGGGCAGGATCTTACCACTACCTACTGTAGATTGGAGTGCCATCTCCACAAAGATACTCCTTCAGAGAGATGCTTCTCACATAGTTGTATTAAAGCCCATAGGGGTTAAGCCACATATTCCTTTTAGTGGCCAAACAGTTGCAGAGGCCCACCATAAGCCAAAGTTAGTCCAGGTCCGAGAGGGAATGAAGAAAGATATGTCCTAATTTTTTTTTTTAAAACTATCTACAATTATTTACAACTCCAGGTAAACTGCAATTGTCACAAGAAAGAACATATATATTTTTCCTTCTTGAAGAAAATGTATATTTTTTGGTCCAACCCAGGATAGCTGCCCAGGTACTTAAGAGACAAGACATGCTTCTGGCCTGGGTGACAATTCCAAAACAGCATTCTGTTTTTTTCCATGCATGGATAACTGGCTAGATTGCTCCTCCTGGCTTCTGTGACAGCTGCCTTGGTGCAGGCACTTCCTTGAGGCTGCAGGACAGTGTTACTATCCCTTCCAGGGCCAGAGATGCCTGGCACAGTTGTTGGTCCATCTGGCCCAGTTAAGAGGGTGGTGGGTTTAGACATTGCATCAGTAACAACACTGTCTTTGTTAAACTGGTTTTCTTCCAGGATCTCAGGCCGCGTACACACGGCCGAGAAACTCGACGGGCAAAACACATCCTTTTGCTCGTCGAGTTCCTTGTTCGGCTGTCAGAAAACTCGTCGAGCCAAATGTTCCCATTGCCCAACGAGGAAATAGAGAACATGCTCTCTTTTTGGCTCAAAGAGTCCTCAATACAAAATCCAGAAGCCAAAACCACCTAATAGGTCACAAGAGCAGATCACTAAGTGTCAGTTTCAGCAAGGGATTGGCTGGGGCTGTTCAGACTGCCTATCTGACTCTTGAAGCAACTATATTTTAGAAAGCTCCAGAAACTCTGGGGAGCAGCAAGAATAGCAACCCGCAGAACCCAGAGCAGCCTAAAACAATATATTTTGCTCTGCTGATTACAAGACAGTCAAAAACTAAAGTTGCTTTACCAAAAGAATAAAAAATAGCAGCCTAGTAGGAGGGTACTTTGTCTGCAAAGAACTATCAAGTGGCTTTGTAAAGGAGACCGGCACAGCCTATTCACGAAAGATGGTATGCAGAGAAAGCAGGGGCGGACTGACCATTGGGGCTCTCGGGCACTGCCCGAGGGCGCCATGCCACTAGGGGGCCCCATCAGGGTTGCCAGGCTCAATAAAACCAGGGACAGTATGTTCAAATCTGTGTTTTTTTTACATCTGTCCCTGATATGTCTGAAACCGACATGCTTTTGATGTGAAAATCCTGAGATTTTAGCTGCCCTGCCTCTGCACTGCCTCCTGGCGTGGTGGCCATCTGTAAGCCCGGAGGCCCCATGATCTTCTATTGCCCGGGGCCCCATGAGTTGTGAGAGAAAGCTAGGTTTCATATAATGTAGTGCTGATCAGACCTGCCAGCAATGGTGATATCCCCGTACAGGTATCCTGGATTTTTTTAACACTCCTGCAGCTGAGTGACTGTAATGCCTCATACACACGGTCAGACTTTTGACAGTGCAAAACTCTGCCATAACCCCGTCAGAAGTCTGACGTACAAAAAGAGAAATAGGTTCTCTATCTAAGGTACGTCGGACTTCTGAGAAAAAAAGTCAGATGGAGGCTACACATGGCCGAGCTTTCCGAGAAAAAAAGCCTGTCTGACTTTTTTTCTCCGAAAGTCCGACCGTGTGTACGAGGCAGCTGAGTCACATGGACTCCAGTGACGAAACTGTTCTTATATTCTGAAACACCAGTGTGATTTTCCAGTTTAGGTAAAAATATACCTTGATGGAGTTCTTTATCTGCTTTGGGTCCTGAGGGAATAAGGAGCTGCATAAATCTTATTGTATAGACTAGTTTTACTGTATTATGCATGCATGGTGCTATACATTCAGTTTCATTTAGTGCAGGATGATCACAGATGATCTGATGGCGGTCTAATATGTTTTAATGATTCCAAATTTCTGTAAAAAAAAAATTGTAGCACAAAACAGTAGTTTGTGTCCTTTTGACTCTCACCTGACACTAAAGCTAAAAAAAATCAAAGTTAGAAAGCATAACACCCACAACAGAATGCAAAATAGCAATAATTCACCACATATTTACGATAAAAAAAAAAAAAACAGTCCAAACACAAAATCACAAGTTTAGCAAGATCACATGGTTGTGTGTAATTTGTTGTCTTTTTCCATAACTGTGTTGGCGTTGCCTTCTGGCTTGCTGTCCTGACATTGATAAATTATTTAAGCTTTACCAACATAGCTGGTTAGAGACCCTCCCAGTTTCACTGACTTTGCTTAACATACCAAATATGTCATGGTTTTTTGATCTTACTCCACTCGGAGTATATGTCCTAATTGTTGCCCATATTCCCTGTCCTCAATTGAGTGGTTGTGTGATGAATGTACCTGTAACAGGAGTGACTTTTGGGCACAAATTGAGCCAGGAGATGGGGTGGCAAGTGAATCATAATTCATGTTTGCAGGATGTCTTGAGATATCACAAGTTGTTGGCTATTCAATGTGGGGACACATTCTTTTGAAAGGCGTTAATTGCATCTACTCCTAGACAGTTCATTGTCCCTTGTGTAAAGGTGTTAATCCAGGTCTGCTCCCAGACCTCTAATTATGTATGCTAAATACTGTTTATGTGTGGAATGTACTTGTCGGAGACAGAGCGTCTGTCTGGGGATGTGGATTGGAACAAGATCATTGTGTGATGGTGTTTTGTTTGAGTTATGTTACTGAAGGAATGTGCAGTGATTAGATCATGATAATTATAGGCCGGCGCCGACATGTCTAGAATGTTTAGTAATTAGCTCAAAGAATGTGATTGAAGCCCCCCCCCCACGGTGTGATGTGTGGGTGGGGAGTTTGATTGTTCATGTGCCTTGAAAACTGTATAAAATCTCAGAGTGAACCATTAAAGTTGTCTACTTGACCCTTCAAAACGTAGCCCCGTCTTGTTCTTGAAAGGGCATTCTATGGGACTATTATTCTGCTCTTTTTACAGCTGCACCTGACTCTCTCTCTCTCCCTGGATCTCGTGGATGGGATTATACCGGCTTCACTCGCATACAACAACTTGCCAGGGAAAAGGACGTCTCCAACGGCTGATACCCCCCACTACTGGGGTAGCCGTTACAGTACCCAAACAAAATGTATGTCCTATTTTTCCCACAAATAGAGCTTTCTTTTGGTGGTATTTGATCACCTATGCATTTTTTTTTCTTTGCGCTATAAACAACAAAAGAGCGACAATTTAAAAAAAAAAACAGTAATTTTTACTTTTGTGCTATAAAACACATCCAATAAAAAAAAAATTTAAATCAAATTTCATCATCGGATTGGGCAAATATGTATGTATTCTGCTACATATTTCTAGTAAAAAATCCAGATAATGGTATATTGATTGGTTTTCACAAAAGTTATTGTGTCTACAAACTATGGGATAGATTTATGGAATCATTATTTTTGTATTTTTTTTACTAGTAATGGCTGTGTTTAGCAATTTTTAGTGGGACTGTAACATTGCAGTGGACAAATCTGACACTAAGTGACACTTTTGGGGTCCAGTGACACTAATACAGTGATCAGTGCTAAATAAATGCACTATCACTGTACTAATGACACAGGTAGGGAAGAGGTTAACATCAGGTTCGGGTCAAAGGATTAAATGTGTTCCCTGCGAGAGTTTGCTAACTGTGTGTGGGATGGTCTGACTGGGAGAAGACAGAGATATGTGTTCCTGCTTAGCAGAAACACAAGGGCCCGGATTCAGATACAATGGTGTATCTATCGGCGGGCGTAACGTATCTCACCTGAGAACCGTTGTTCTCAGATACGTTACGCCGCTGTAAATTAGGGCGCAAGTTCCGTATTCAGAAACAACTTGCGCCCTAAGTTACGGCGGCGTAACGTATGTGGTCCGGCGTAAGCCCGCCTAATTCAAATGTGGATGATGTGGGCTTGTTTTACCTAAATTATTTGTGACCCCCACGTATTTGACGTTTTTTACAAACAGCGCATGCGCCGTTCGTGAAAGAATCCCAGTGCGCATGCTCGCAATAATGCCGCAAATCGTCAATGCTTTAGACGTGAACGTAACTTATGTACAGCCCTATTCGTGAACGACTTACGCAAACGATGTAAAATTTTCAAAATTCGACGCGGGAACGACGTCCATACTTAACATAGGATACGCCTCATATAGCAGGGGTAACTTTACGCCGGAAAAAGCCTAACATAAACGATGTAAAAAAATGCGCCGGGCGGACGTACGTTTCTGAATCGGCATATTTACATAATTTGCATATTCCTCGCGTAAATCTACGGAAGCGCCACCTAGCAGCCAGCGTAAATATGCAGCTTAAGATACGACGGTGTAAGACACTTACGCCAGTCGGATCTTAGGGAAATCTATGCGTAACTGATTCTATGAATCAGTCGCATTGATACGTATCCGGAGATACGCCGTCGTAACTGCTATCTGAATCCGGGCCACTATCTCCATTCTCTACTTTGTCAGAATGGCGATCTATCTTGTTCACATAGGCAAACCGTTGTTCTGCCTCTCTCAGGAACCATCATGGGTGGCAGACAGACATTGGGTCCTCTGGACCTGCTGATTAGCTCCCCCTCGGCCCAATCAGCACACGGTCCGGTCTCCGGCGGCGTGTGTGTGACCCCCTTTAGGCTATTGCACAAAATTCATTTAGTGTTGTTGTACATGTGTTTTTTCCTTTTTTTTTTTTTTATTTGATCATTATTTGTGTACTGCTTCTTCAAATTTTTGTCTGGGTATTTTGTGCAGATTTTATATTTGTCAAGTTACACATCAATTACAATTAATATGGTATCTCATTACTATTTTGTTGTAATTATATAGATTAAAATAACATAAAAGTGCACATACCCATTGATATTCAGATTTCATACCCAGCAACCTGGCTTTATAAATGTGAAAAAATGGGTATCTAAAGGGTATTTCAATATAAATAAAACATAGCGGAAAATAAATAAATAAATAAATAAAATATGCCAAATCATGTGACCTATATATCATAAAAATAATCTTTAAGGCACCATTCACACCTCGCTGTTTTGTAACTTGAAGCTCGAAGTGCCAAAAAGCTGGAAGAGAATAAAATCAATTATTCTCCGTGAAGTTGGTTCACATCTCCAAATCCAAGTGGCCTGAAGCCAAATGCCTGAAGCTCAAAAAAGTTCTGGAGATTTTTGTAGCTCAAATTGGGCAGATTTGTACCTTTTTGGTGCATTTTTATTCCCATAGAAATGAATGGAAACTTGCGATTTGCACGTATTTACGTGATTTTCTGCTCAAATGAAAAAAATACAAGTAATGAATAAATACATGTAAAATAAATACACAAATAACTAAAAATCATCATAAATTAATAATAAATAAAATAAATAAATAATAAATAATCACCATTTATTTATTTTATGTTCGGGTTAGGGTGTTGATTTATTATTTTATTCTTTTGTTTTAGGGGTTAGGTTTGGGGGTTATTCATGTATTATTACATGGTAATAATGTATTGTATTTATTTCTAACCCTAACAAATAAATAATAATAAGAGAATAAATAAAATATTAAAAAATATCTTCAATTTTAGCCTTTCTATTGACTTCAATGCATTTTCTCCACAATGGTGAATTTTGCTTATCACTAGTCTTAAGTAGGAGAGTGTCTTGGAACCTGTGGGACGGCCTGTAGAATGGTGTTAACATCAAGTCAAAATAGTAGTCAATTGTCACTGTTTTAGCTATGCTGTTAACACTTGGCATTGTCAAAGGACCTTAATCATTGTCAAGGGACCTTAATGGTTTCTAGCTGGTGATTGCTGTCATCAGATAGTGTTCACCATATGAGATGCGGATGAGGAGAAACAGGAGAAGATCTTTAATCAGAGCAAAATATGCCTTTAGTTATGATTACCAGTCCAAATATGATTACCAGTTTGATAAAAGTATAAACACACATCCGCTATCATTTAGTTTTTAACTGTAAGCACAACTCTTATTGGTGCTATAGAACAGTACTCTTTGGGATAGAGTGAAACAAACTAAAAATAATGACTAGATACTTTGTAACTTACTAATACAAGAAATCCACCACAAATGGACCTTTGGTATAGCAGGTATATGCAAAAAAAAATTGGTAAAGTATCTAATATGTCTTGAATTTCTGTCATCACAGCTGCTCTAGACCTGTCAGGCCTTGTACACACGAGCAGACATGTCCGATGAAAACGGCCTGCGGACCATTTTCATCGGACGCATGCGTAGAATCAATTTGACGCATGCGCGGGATTTCAGGCCGCTGGTTATACGTCATAACCAGCGGACATGTCCGATGAGTCGTACTAACCATCGGACATGTCCGACGGACATGTTTCCAGCGGACAAGTTTCTTAGCATGCTAAGAAACTTTTGTCCGCTGGAAACCTGTCCGCTAGGCCGGAAAACTGTCCGCTAGGCCCTACACACGATCAGACATGTCCGCGGAAACTGGTCCGCGGACCAGTTTCAGCGGACACGTTCGGTCGTGTGTACAAGGCCTCAGAGATCCTCAGGATTTGTTATCATTTTACAAATCAGATCAAGGATCTGTGTTGCAGAACTACTGATAGCAGTTCATATTCAGAGGCAGCTCTAGGCTTTGTGTGGCCTTAGACAAAATTAAGACACGAGGCCCCACTCACATCCCCAAAATGGGAAAAAAAATCAAGCAGAAAAAATGGCTGCAGAAAGATGCACAGATCTAGCACACAGGTGATCAGCACCCTTCTCACCCATCAGATACAGTATATGCAGCCAATAAAACATCTGGGACCCAACAAGGTGACAGCAGGGAACAGAAGACACAGGGCAGCGCTGGAGGTGGTGGCACGCCATCCTGGTGATTAATCACAGGCAAATTAGACGGCCGCGAGGCCCCAGTATGTTCAAGGCCTTAGGCGACTGCCTAATTTGAATAATTAAAGAGCCGCCTCGGTTCCTATTAAAACGAGCCCTGCAAACAATGGAATTTCCACTTTAAGTGTTGGTGACCCCCTGACATGCCACATTGGCATGTCATTTTTTTTGGGGGGGGGGGCTGGCTTCACCCTGGCTTCCACTTCCACATCACGGCACCAGAAGGAAGATCACCTCTCCCCCTCCCTCCCTGCAATCTCCTGGGACACGTCACAGCTCCCAGAAGACTACCCTATCATTCCCAGCGCGCAGAGTGGCTTGCACATGCACATTGTGCGCCCGGCTATGAAGGCACAGCTTGGTGCCCACAGGTAAAATACCGGCATGGCGGTGAGGAAGGGGATAGGAGCGAGGCTTTGTGAGCCAGTATCACTGGACTCTGGGACAGGAGAGTGTCTGATTATTAAAGGTCAGCAGCTACACTTTTTGTAGCTGCTGACTTTTAAATGGATGGAACTCTGCTTCCTGACCAGAGCACTTTTTACAATTTGACACTGCGTCACTTTAACTGACAATTGCACGGTCATGCAATGCTGTACCCAAACAAAATTTGCGTCTTTTTTTGATCACCTCTGCAGTTTTTCTTTTTGCGCTATAAACAAAAAAAGAGCGATATTTTTTACTTTTTGCTATAATAAATATCCCCAAAAATGTTTTAAAAAAAAATTCGTCATCAGTTTAGGCCAATATGTATTTTTCTACATATTTTTGGTAAAAAAAATTGCAATAAGCGTATATTGATTGGTTTGCGCAAAAGTTATAGCGTCTACAAACTATGGAAAAGATTTATGGCATTTTTATGGCTTTTTTATTATTCAATCTTTTTACTAGTAATGGTGGTGATCTGCGTTTTTAGCAGTATTGCATCATCAGAGACTTTTGACACATTTTTAAGACCATTGGCATTTATAGAGTGATCAGTGCTATAAATATGCACTGATTACTGTATAAATGTCACTGGCAGGGAAGGGGTTAACACTAGGGGCGATCCAGGGGTTAAATGTGTGTTCCCTCACTGTGTTCTAACTGTGTGGGGAGGGGAGTGACTAGGAGAGATGACAGATTTCTGTTTCTACTTAGTTGAAACACACGATCTGTCGTTTACACACACCAATCCCCATGCTGGCGCTCGTGCATGCGATCGCGCTTGGCCGGTGTGGATTGCGCCCACCGGCCATGCGTATTGGGTTCCCGCTGGGCAGCGGATGTGCGTGTGTACCTCTGGCGACACTCACGTGCCTTCTGGTAGCGCTCCTGGGCAAAGCCGTATGCAGTACGTAAGGTATTTCGCCCGGGAGAGCCATTCTGCCACAGTATATGTATGTGAGCCAGTCGGGAACTTGTTAAACTGAAATAAGGTATCTGGGGAAATTCACCCTCTTTATATGTTCTAGTGACCAGTGTCTAGGATTTAGATACTCTAAAGCAAAGTTCCACCCATACAAAAGTCAGCAGCTACAAAACGTGTAGCTGCTGAATTTTAATAATCAGACACTCACCTGACCCACGGTCCAGCGATGCGGGCGAACAAAGCCCCGCTCCTCTCCCCCTGCTCTACATGGCACCAGCATTCTGACTGTGGGCTCCCGGCTGTGGTTTTACAGCCGGGCACGCACTGCGCATGCTTGAGCCATGCTGTGCTCTGTGATTGGCCGGGCAATCTTCTGAGATCTGTGACGTGTCCCAGAATATTGCACGGAGGAAGGGGGAAGTAGTGAACTTCCTTCTGGTGCCTCAGAGCCCCGGGAGGAAGTGGAAGCTGCATGCCTCTAAAAAGAGGGAATCCGCTCACCCCCCCTCCCCCCCAAAAAAATGACATGCCAAATGTGGCATGTCAGGGGGTCACCTTCACTTAAAGCAAAAGTTCCATATTTGGGTGGAACTTCGCTTTAACCGCTTCAGCCCCCGGACCATTATGCAGGTAAAGGACCTGGCCCCTTCGGCACTGCATCTTTAACTGACAATTGCACAGTCGTGCGACGTGGCTCCCAAACAAAATTGGCGTCCTTTTTTCCCACAAATAGAGCTGTCTTTTGGTGGCATTTGATCACCTCGCGGTTTTTATTTTTTGCGCTATAAACAAAAATAGAGCGACAATTTTTAAAAAAATTCAATATTTTTTTACATTTTGCTATAATAAATACCCCAACAAATATATTAAATTTTTTTTTTCCTCAGTTTAGGCCGATACGTATTCTTCTACATATTTTTGGTAAAATAAATCGCTATAAGCACTTATTGATTGGTTTGCGCAAAAGTTATAGCGTTTACAAAATAGGGGATAGTTTTACGGCATTTTTATTAATATTTTTATTTTTACTAGTAATGTCGGCGATTAGCGATTTTTTTCATGACTGCGACATTATGGCGGACACATCGGACACTTTTGGCACATTTTTGGGATCATTGTCATTTTCACAGCGAAAGGTGCTATAAAAATGCAATGATTACTGTGAAAATGACAATGGCAGTGAATGGGTTAACCACTTGGGTGGCGATAAAGGGGTTAAGTGTGTCCTATTGTGTGTTTCTTACTGTAGGGGGGCGTGGTTGGACATATGAGGTCACTGATCGTCGTTCCCTATGACAGGGAACAGTCGATCAGTGACAATCCACTCACCTCTCCCCCATTCTTCAGCTCCTGTGACCCGATCACGGGTAAACAACGCAGATCGGGTCCGCGGGTGCGGTCACGTAGCTTTGGACCAGGTCACGAGCGTGCCTTTGTAACCTACAGTGGCCCCTTTAGGGGTAGCACCACATCAAATTAACACGCCCATGCAGAAATTTAATATTTGCTCTGGTATATAAGAGGTATACTGGTGCATGAGCTGAAGTAGTTGAATTTTTTTTTCCTATTCTGGTAAGGTGACAAAGACTCTTATTACCCCACCACCCCATGCCTCACTTGCTCTAACCTTTTTCATGCTTGCCTGACACTGTATCGTTCTATAGCAGCACTCACAAATACTTCTTTCTGCATGTAGAGGGGGGGGCATGCAAACTACTCCTAGAATGTAGTGCACATGCTTAAACTGTCAATCGGCAGATCTGAAACACTGACACTTGATGGGATTGCAAAAATGCATCCCAGGAAACATACTGTTTAATTAACAAAAAGGCAGGCAGAATTGAAAACATCCGTTTGGGTGGAGGATTAAAAATGGCTGTAGATGCTTGGACCAGTTTCCTTACAAAAATGCATTTTTTTCCCCCTAAATGATTGAAAATATTCTGCCAAATACATTGGATGTATCTTAGTGTGCAGATGAAGAAAGTCCTTTATGTCTGAATTAAATTGATGAATTGAGTTCATTACATTTGCTGAATTTCCTTCACACTGTGATACTAAGATCTTTCTTTTCATGCCGACTTGGTAGATTTCTCTAAATAATAAATGATGAAAATGACACAGTCTACAAAACAGGTATTAATCCTGCTGACAGTGTGCACTCTCTCCCCATAAATTCTATATTGTATGTGTAGATATATTGTAAACACACAGGCCTTTTGCTCATTTAATTTTGTTTGAGTAATTAAGGGACCGCAGAACCTGCTGGCTTTTGGCCAAAGGGAAAAGAGCAGAGTAATGTACTCTAAAATCAAATATATCCAATGCATGACAGATCAAGGATTGATTCTTTTTTTTTACTCATTCTGTTTTAAAAACAAATTTAATCAAATTAAATGGGCATAACAGAAGAAAGAAAAAGGTATGGTGTACCAGCAGGGCTTTTTTTCAGCAGAAACGTGGGGGAACGCAGTTTCGCCACCTCCTGGACTGACTGTATGTAATAATAATAGCAAGGGGTGCTGGGGTGTGCTGCAGGGTATTGATGCTCACTGCTGGGGATCTATTTTTCAGGGGGGTCTTTTGTTGCTGGGGAGGTCTATTGTTGCTGTGGGGGGTCTATTGTTGCTGTGGGGGATCTATTGTTGCTGGGGGGCCAGTTGTTGCTGAAAGAGATCTACTGTTGGGGGAAGGGTCTATTGTTGATGGAAGCCATATAGACTATTAATGCTGGCTGTGCAGAGATCTGTTTATGCTGTCGGGAATCTATTGTTGCTGGCGGAGAAATTTTGTTGTGCGTGGTCCATTGTTGTTAGGTGGATCTATTGTTGCTGGCTGCAGGGGATCTATTTTACTGCTTTTCTTGATATCATTACCAAATTCCATACAAATTACTTAGCACCACAAAATGATACTTGGTTCTATAGTGTCTCAAAGGGACAGTACTGGGAGGTGGGTAGGGGCGGAGAAAAGGGGTGACTTGGAAAGGGGGAATTCCTGCACCTATTGTTTGAGAAAAAAGCCCTGGGTACCAGGATAGGGAAAGCAGCATTGAGAATAGGGAATAGGTCACCCCTTGCGATAACATAATTGTTATGACAACCATAGATCCAGATTAATTAATATTAACTTGATGGCTTAATGAAGATGTAGCCACCCTGTCATCAGAGGCATCTAATACATTTAGCTCTCCTGGGCAGTCATTGGCTCAGGACAATTTTTTCCCTGCTGCCGTCACTGGGTGTCACTGGCATTCAGGGCAATGTTTATGGGGGAAGTGGCAGTTCTGTGCTATCAAGCATTTATGCCCCTTCTGGCAACCACTAGGAAAATCAGGCTAGTGGTACATGCTGGGGAAGAATATAAAATCTTTGGGAGTGGCCCGGTGAGTTCTCTTCATCCAGGGCTGCGACCTGGCAAGGTGTGTCCAGTGCTTTGTGCTGTGTAAGCTTCAGACCTGTATGGGGCCTAGCACAGAATTACTCAGCTGCCCTACCTGGTCGAGGAGGGTACAGTTCCCAAGGTGGTAGAGCCAGATGTCAAGCCTCGTACACACGGGCCAGAATCTCGTCAGGGAAAATTTTTTTTTTCCTGATGAGGTTCTTGGCAAGAATCTCTTGCCGCCCGAGTGTACAGACACTCCTTTCAAAAGAACCGCATTTTTTTGAAAGGCAATGTAGCGCCCTCTTGCTTTCAGCATGGGCACTACGCCTAAATTTAGTGGGGAAGGGAGAGTTACTTTGCTCTGTTCCAGTGTTTGTTTAAATTTGGGACCTCTGTCATTCTGGAAATGTCCACTGGGTCAGTCTGCGGTCAGGGAGTACAATGCCACCCCTGGCCAGCAGCTGGCGCCAGATCTTCTCTCAGCAGCCAATTAGAGGATGTTTTTCCTTGCAGGGCATGCTGGGGGAGGGTATGTCTGGGACAGAGGTCATGAGTTGAGAATCTTTTCGCGGGGTCCCCGTTCCAGGTGCGGTACCCACCTTCAGTGTACGCGCATCCATGGACCCCGCCGGCGCGGCCCACCTGACCAGAGCTGAACTTTGCAGCGAGCCTCATCCTGATGAGAGAAGGGATCTCAGTGTTCCGCTGGGTTCCAAGGCCTATTGACAGAATCCCCAGATCGGGTGTCCGGACCTGTGACAGGTATGCTTGCTGTCATTGCTGCCATTGAAAAGTCTACTGGGAGGATTCCCTTTTTCATTATTCACCCAAGTCCTCTGTTGAAATTGGCCCGTGGGGGGGGGGGGGCTAGAGACAGGTCTGTGTGAGAGACCTGTTGCTCCCAGTATTATCCTAAGTGATGCTCCGGCTGCCAGGCCTATCATAGGGGTCTGTCTGGGGGCACTTCACCCACTCCAAGCAGAGTGTTATAAAAATTGTTTCGATACAGAGCAGCGTATTGCTCAGTTCTATATCCAGGCCTGATACCGCATGGTTCTCTTTTTCTTCCTTCACCAACTTTGACCTTCCAAAATTGTGTTGATGTTGGCCGTGTTTGGCCTGGGCAATAAAGCATAGAAAACTCTTTATTGGATGTCTGGACTCCACTCACTGTTGCTATTCTGACAAGTTACACCCCTAGACACTGCCAGGGTAACTTCGTAGGCCGATCCCAAATCAACCAACAGCTCCTTCTGGGGTAGCGCTACAGCAAGAACGCGGTAAAGTAATCGCGTACGACAAGCATGCGCTCGTCACATTCGATGCTGTCGCAGCCATCTTGCTGCACCCTACCTATGCCTAGAAAGCTACCGGGCATGCGTCAAATTCATGGGATGAGAATAAGGATATTTGGGGTCCAGTGGGATAGAGGGCTTTAGAAGGTGAGAGTAGATAAAGGGGAACAAAAAGGGGGGAAAGGGTGGGCCTTTTCACTGTCTGATGGGGATTTGAACTAATCTAATCCCATATATATGATCATCTGGGTCTATTTGTGGCAAGGCATGGGTGTCATCAAGGAATTTTCATTTGTAGCACAACAAGAGCTTGAAGAACACTGTCTTCTGCCTTTGGAAGTCAAACCTAACAAAGCTAAAATTGTAGTTTTACGTGGGTACTAATAGGCTGAATGTCTTCTAATATTTCTTAAAGACTGTCGCAGGTAGATCAATTCCACTTACCAACACAACCAAGAAATATTAACTTGTCCTCCTGTATATTCTATACTGTACCATACATTGGGAACTCAGTATGGGGAGCTGGGAGCAATGATTTTCCCTGACAATGGGTTCTAATGCCGGAAAATCAATAAATCCTAATTTCCTGATCAGTAAACTTAAAGTACCATTTATTGATGGACTGGCAGTTTAAATGGAAATATGCAGACAACAAAATAAAATGGACAAGGGTTAATCAGGCTAAATATTATTTTTTATTTGTGATGAAAATGGTTTTGTAGAGTCTTCCTTCCACTACTGTACATTGCAAGGGGAAATCTGCCAGACAACTGAGGTGCAGGGACAGCAGGCAATACAATTTTAGAGGTGGAACAGCTGTCAGCAATATTTTTTAGTCTTTTGTCACCAATGTTATACTATAAAATTAATTCCTTCACTTCCTATACCAATGACCTTGATCATGCTGCTTATATCTGTTTGTCATGATCAGAGGTCAGGCTCAAAGACCAGCTGCTAAGTTGTTGCAGTTGTTCAGAAAGTAAGGTGACCAGATTTGTCAAATTAAATCCGGGGACATATTTTTTGGGCGGTAATGGCGGTAATCAGCAACTCTCTGTCCGCCGCTGGCGCCTGCCTCACATCCTCTGAAGTCTTACTCACCGGGCCCCGGTTACTACTGGGTGGAGAGCGGAGGAAGATCACTCCGCCAGGGAAGGCAAGAAGATAAGCAGGCAGGCGGCTGGCCGGGACTTGAGCCAAGGCAGAAGAACATGCAAGCGGAGCCGAAAGTGCATGCATCCGAAACTGAAGAAAAATCCCTTCCGCTCCGACCAGCACATGATCATCAGAAAGGGGCCCAGATAATGGAAAAACACACCCCCCTAAGCTAGGAGGAGCGGCTGAGTGGGGGTGTGTAATTCAGATACATTTTTTTGAATTCTGCACTGACTGTCTTTAAAATTGCCCCAGCCCCTGTTCAAATCCAATCTGGGGACAAAACCGGGGACAGACTTGGTCTGGGGACATTGTCCTCAATCCGGGGACTGTCCCCGGAAACCGGGGATGTCTGGTCACCCTATCAGAAAGCCCTTGGTGAAACTGTCTTTTTTGCACTGAAGGGGCCCAAGTGGTATCTGCGATCCAACATCTGAATTCTGCTGTGTACTCAGTGACAGAGAATTTACCATGCTGCAGACTTTGCAACTTTGCTTTGGCAGTAGCACAGCGGTTGGGATCATCAAAAACCTGATTCTTCACGGTCAAACAAGTCTGAAGATTATTCAAAGGGTCTGTGACGATATTGGTATGATATCCCCGTCAACGTTCCCTTCTTCCCATAAAAGAAATCACAGCAGCATCCATACATGAGCCAAGGCTTAATGCTGGTATAACACAGAGTTTTAATAGTAAAAACACAGCTTATATGTGGTTACAACTGTTACAATGACAAATCTCCGCCCCCCCCTCACACAGTGGGGGGTCTTCAATACAGCTCCTTTGAAATAAAGATATTTCTTTGAACTACTCAGTAGCTAGCCGGTTCGGCACCGCATATAGAGAGATAATTATCACAAGGAAGCAATCAGCATAATTAACACAAGCCACTTATCTAATCACAGTAACCAGTAAACACAGGGCTAAAACAATTAACATTTGAAACAGGGCTGGCTGCAGAAGAGTACTTACACTTAACAGCCTTAAACAAGCAGGGAGGATTAAACTGAAGCATATAGGTAAAAAGTCCATCACAATGCATTTGAAACAGGGCTAGCTGCAGAAGAGTAATTACAATTAACAGCCTTAAACAAGCAGGGAGGATTAAACTGACATATAGGTAAAAAGTCCATCACAATGGCCCCCCTTCTTCTCCCTGCTCCGGAAAAGCCGGTTGGACCTTTCCTGGTCCAGTAGGGTTGACGGGTTCAGAGCTTTTAGTCCGAGGTTAACTCCGTTTGGCGTGACAATCCATCAGCATTCCCGTTTTGCTTGCCTGGGCGGTAATGAATTGTAAAGTCATAGGGCTGTAAGGCCAAGCTCCAGCGTAGCAAACGGGCGTTGTCCCCTGAAACCCGGTTAAGCCACACCAAGGGGTTGTGATCGGTGATGAGAGTGAAAGCCCGGCCATAAAGGTAAGGTGTGAGTTTTTTGAGTGCCCATACCAAGGCCAAACACTCTTTTTCAATGGTGGCGTAACTGACCTCCCTTGGCAACAGCTTCCGACTCAGGTATGCCACCGGGTGCTCTCCTCCATCCTCCCCGATCTGGCTTAGTACTGCCCCCAGTCCAAACATTGAAGCATCTGTGTGGACAATAAATCTTTTGTTAGGATCTGGGGTAACCAACACCGGAGCATTAACCAGAGCAGTCTTTAGGGTTTGGAAAGCCACCTCGCATTCCGGGGACCACAGGACTTGTCGGGGTAGCTTCTTTTTGGTCAAGTCGGTCAGGGGTTTGGCCAGGGCGCTATAGTCGGGTACAAAGCGTCTGTAATAGCCGGCTGTGCCCAAGAAAGCCATGACTTGTGTCTTGGTGTGGGGAGTGGGCCAATTGGCAACGGCCTCGATCTTGGCCGGCTCCGGCCGTTGCTTACCACATCCTACTCGGTGGCCCAAATATTGTACCTCTGCCATACCCAAATGACATTTGTTGGGTTTCAGGGTCAGCCCGACCCCCTTGATCCTGTACAAAACTACCGGTACGTGCTCTAGGTGCGCTTCCCATGTATTGCTGTAGATGGCGATGTCATCCAGATAAGCGCATGCAAAGCTCTGGAGACCCCCAAGTAACTGATCCACCATCCGTTGGAAGGTGGCCGGGGCATTCTTCATCCCGAACGGCATAACCCGGAATTGGTATAGGCCGAACGGGGTGATGAAGGCCGACTTGAGTCTGGCATCTTCTGCTAGAGGAATCTGCCAATATCCCTTGCATAGGTCTATTGTGGTCAGATACTTCCCTGCAGAGATACGGTCAAGCAGCTCGTCCATCCGTGGCATCGGATAGGCGTCCGTAACTGTCTTGTCGTTGAGGCGCCGGTAATCTACACAGAAGCGGGTTGTCCCATCCTTCTTTGGCACTAAGACTACCGGCGAGGCCCAAGGACTTTCTGAGGGTTCGATTACGCCTAGCCGAAGCATCTCATCTATCTCCTTCCGCATTCCTTCCCGGACTGCTTCGGGGATACGGTAAGGAGGCTGTCTCAGGGGTGTCTGTCCTGGAGTCTCCACCTTGTGTACGGCTAGGCGTGTGTATCCAGGCTCCTGAGAGAATGTGGCCTGTTTTATTTCTAGTAAGCGGCCAGCTTGAGCCCGCTCTTGCGGCTCCAGCTGTTCACCTAGCTGGACTTTCTCTATCTGGGTCATTCCTTTGCTACTGCCCAATAGGTCGGGAAGGGGTAGGGTCTCTGTGTCTTCTCCTGCTGGTGCACAGATAGCGGCTACCTCCTCTGCCCGTTCCTGATAGGCCTTGAGCATGTTGATGTGAAAGGTTCGTTTCACATCTTCATCCTCGCAACTGGCTATCGTGTAGGTAGTGTCGCATATCTGTCCTATAACTTTATAGGGGCCCTGCCAGGCAGCCTGGAGCTTGTCAGTTCGGACCGGCCTTAATACCATGACCTTTTGGCCTATCTGAAAGCTCCGGTGCCTAGCCCGTCGGTCATACCATACCTTCTGGCGCTGTTGGGCCGCCTGGAGGTTTTCTCGCACTGTCTGGGCTAATTCCTCCATGCGATCCCTCAGCTCCAGGACATAAGGTACAACCGGGGTCCCCTCAATTTCTGTTTGCCCCTCCCAGTGATCCTTGATGAGATCTAAGGGCCCCCTCACCCGCCTCCCATAGAGAAGTTCGAAGGGTGAGAATCCGGTCGATTCCTGCGGTACCTCTCGGTAGGCAAAGAGAAGGTGCGGCAGGAATCGCTCCCAATCCTTGTACGCCCCTGTGAACGATTTCAACATTTGCTTTAGCGTTCCATTGAAGCGCTCGCACAGGCCGTTAGTCTGGGGGTGGTATGGGGAGCTAGTCAGGGATTTAACTCCACAGGTTTTCCATATCTGCTGGGTTACCTCGGCCGTGAATTGGGTACCTTGGTCGGACAGAACCTCCTTGGGAAAGCCTACTCGGGAAAATACTTTAACTAGGGCCTCTGCTACAGTCTCAGCCTGTATGTTAGAGAGAGCTACCGCTTCGGGGTAACGGGTGGCGTAGTCTACTACGGTGAGTATATACCGCTTGCCGGAACGGCTAGGTTGGGCCAGGGGCCCTATAATGTCCACGGCTACCCTTGTGAACGGTTCTTCAATAATGGGCATGGAAACTAGTTTAGCCTTTGGGTGGTCTCCCTTTTTACCTATACGTTGGCATACCTCGCACGTTTGACAATACGCCCTGACGTCGTCGGATACCCCAGGCCAGAAAAAGTTCTGGGTTATCCGATACCCTGTCTTGCGTATTCCCAAATGGCCTGCCAAGGGTACGTCGTGCCCAATCCTCAATAACTCCTGCCGGTACTTCCGGGGAACTACCAGCTGGCGTTTTTGCTTAGGCCCTGGGGCATTACCCCGGGTCTCGGTGAGCCTGTACAAGCGGCCTTCCTCCCAGATAAATTGCTCCTTCTCTAACCCCCCTTGGCCCCTCCTGGCTTTCTCTCGATACTTTCTGAGGGAAGGGTCTCCGGTCACCTCCCGCCCAAAGTCCTCTGGGGTGTCCCAGGGTAGGGGTTCCACAGTCAAGGGTAGGTTGGGTTGGCTTACCTGGGTCTCAGTAGGAAGCGGATGACTCTCGGCAGCGCGACTTTGTGCTCTGGTGGTTACTGCGTGGGCCTCCTGAGCGGTGGTAGAGGCGAACGCCGAAGTCAGGGGCCCAATGTCGTTGCCCAAGATGACTTCAGAAGGTAAGTCTTTCATGACGCCCACATGAACATCGCCAGCACCCGCACCCCAGTCCAGGTGTACCTGTGCAGTAGGAATACGGTATACTGCCCCCCCCTGCCACTTTCACAGCAATTGATTTCCCTGGTTTCTCTGATGCAGTAATAAGGTGTCTTTGTACCAACGTGATGGTCGCCCCACTGTCTCTTAATCCTCGGGCGGTTTTTCCGTTAACCATGACCAGCTGACAATGGTGTTTCCGGTTGTCCGTAATAACAGATTGTACCGTGAGGGCTTCGTAAAGGGGGCCCAATGGTTCTTCCGGACCCAGCTCCTGGGGATCCCAAGCCGAGTCTACACAATGGGCTGCTGCTGGTGGGCGGTACCCAGGTTGAGACCAATTTGACCTGGTGTTGTCGTTCATGGGGCAATTTTGCTTGAAGTGACCGAGCTGTTTGCACCGGAAGCAGCGTTGTTCGTTGTCCTCCTGGCGTGGATAGCGAGGGCTAGATGTCATCGGTCTGTTAGGAGGTTGGTATCTAGCGGCTGGTGGGTGTGAGGGCGCCGTTGGTCGTGGAGGTTGTACCCGTGGTGTGACCTGGTTTGTCTTGCGAGTATCCGCATATTCATCCGCCAACATCGCGGCCTCTGGTAGAGTCATGGGCCTGCGATCTCTCACCCAATCTTTGACATCCGTCTGGATGTGATTGTAAAATTGCTCCAGGAGCATTAGTTGCAAAATGTCCTCTGCGGTGGTGGCCTGGCTGCTGTTAACCCAGTTAGAGGCCGACAGGGACAGCTGGCATGCCCATTCCGCGTAAGAGTCTTTCGTGGTTTTGCGTGAGTCCCTGAACTTCTGTCGGTGGGACTCTGGGGTTACTGCATAACGAGCCAGGAGCGCTTCTTTAACCCTGGCGTAGCTATGGATATCCTGATCTGGCACGGTCCGGAAAGCATCAGAAGCTTTGCCTGACAGTTTGCCTGACAATATTGAAACCCACTCTCCTCTAGCTATTCGGTGCAGGTTACATTGTCGCTCAAAGTCCGCCAGGTAGTTATCAATCTCACAGTCCTTTTCATCAAAAGCTTTAAAAGCGCTAAACGGAATCTTCCTTGCGTCTGCTGTGCTGTACTCACTGTTCGTAGAAGGTGCGGCTGCTTGTTGGACTGCTGCCAGTTTTAACTGTAGCTCTGCGTCCCTTATTTGTTTATCCTTCTGTAGTTCTGCGTCTCTTATTTCTTTAGCCTTCTGTAGTTCTGCGTCCCTTATTTGTTTATCCTTCTGTAGCTCTGCGTCTCTTATTTCTTTAGCCTTCTGTAGCTCTGCGTCTCTTATTTGTTTATCCTTCTGTAGCTCTGCGTCTCTTATTTCTTTAGCCTCCTTCGCTAACATGTCCATCACTTTCAGCACCACATCCGGCGTTGGGTTCGGGCCGAACCACGCTAGCTTCTCTCTCATTAGCTTGTTGGTTGGTGACTCCTCCTGAATCACTGGTGTCTCCATCTCTTGTACTGCTGGCGTTGCTGCAATCACGTTCTCCTGGTCTAGCTCCATTAATTCTGCTATGATGACCCGCTTGGTTTTGTTGCTAGCAATCCTTCCACGAACTTCCAGTAGTTCTTTCAGTGTATTTCTTTTAAGCAGGGTGTAGCAGCCTTCCATTCACTGTTCCCAGTGTCTGCTTGGAATCCGGGTGTAAAGGAGGGTAGAAGGGAAGATCCCGCTGCTGCCAACCAATTTGTGACGATATTGGTATGATATCCCCGTCAACGTTCCCTTCTTCCCATAAAAGAAATCACAGCAGCATCCATACATGAGCCAAGGCTTAATGCTGGTATAACACAGAGTTTTAATAGTAAAAACACAGCTTATATGTGGTTACAACTGTTACAATGACAAATCTCCGCCCCCCCCCTCACACAGTGGGGGGTCTTCAATACAGCTCCTTTGAAATAAAGATATTTCTTTGAACTACTCAGTAGCTAGCCGGTTCGGCACCGCATATAGAGAGATAATTATCACAAGGAAGCAATCAGCATAATTAACACAAGCCACTTATCTAATCACAGTAACCAGTAAACACAGGGCTAAAACAATTAACATTTGAAACAGGGCTGGCTGCAGAAGAGTACTTACACTTAACAGCCTTAAACAAGCAGGGAGGATTAAACTGAAGCATATAGGTAAAAAGTCCATCACAATGCATTTGAAACAGGGCTAGCTGCAGAAGAGTAATTACAATTAACAGCCTTAAATAAGCAGGGAGGATTAAACTGAAGCATATAGGTAAAAAGTCCATCACAGGGTCACCATCTTGTTTTATATAAGGGGAGGCCCAAGCTAGAGCTTCCACAGTCAGAAGTTTGAGAATAAACATTACCCTCCTTTTTTTAGAAGGACATGCAGCAGGGTGATTTGGAAATATATATACGACACTGATTAAGGAAACTCCTGTAATGGTGGAGGTCTTTATTAATCTTAGATGGTTGAGGCTAAGGTACAGTATATGTGTGTTAGTATCATCTCAGTCCAGCATATGTCAATGCAGGGTATGAATCTCCTCCTGTTGCCTTTTCACCATTATTTTTAGTTTGACAACTTTTTCTTGGTAAGTGACACTGAAGTCCTGCAGATCAGCAATTTGTTGCCTAAGAGGAGCCACAACACTTGCTACAGTGGCCTCTATGTTTTGGCCAGACTATTCTGTACGATCAGGGAACAAGCTCGAAGACCAGTTGCTATAGCAGTAGCAAGACTTTCACCGACCAGCGGGATAGTTATACAAGCAGGTCAAGCTGGTGGATGACATGGCTTATCTGAGCTGAAAAGTCTAAGTACTAACTGGTGCTCACTAGAATTTCTGAAGGTGGAGATGAATTTAGCTGTGTCTGCACTAGGTTGCAGCCCTCAGGATCGCCCCACCAGGGGTGAGCAAGGCAGAGGACCAGAAGTGGATATAGCCTGTAATCATACAGAATCGCAGTCAGTAACCAAGCTATAGGTCAGTAATGAGTAGTTGCATGTTGGGATCAGGCAGAAGTGTAGTCGAGGAACAAGCCATGGTCAACAAAGATAGTGTCAGGGAACAGGTGGGAGACTGAATTGACGAGGTCCTCCTCTCTCATATCTCCTGTCCTGGCTCCGCTGAAGGTGAGACAGAGGAAGCTGAAGGACAAGAGGGACACGAGTGCCTGAAGAGGAAGGTCCCGGGTGAACTGCTTGTTAGGGTCCAGCGGTCTGGAGTAAACTGCGATGTGCAGAGCAAAAACAGGAAACCACCAGGCAGGAACCTGGGAGTTAACAGTAGCCAGGAACATAGGCAGGTGCCTAATTTTTTCGTTTTTTTTGTTCTGTTTCGTATCGTTCCGTAGGTTCGTTTCCGTTCGTTTTTCGTAAGATGCCCGTTTTCCTGTTCGTTCCCGTTCGTTTTTCGTACGACGAGATTTTTTCGTATTCCGATCGTTTCGTATTTTCGTTTCCGTTTTATTTTCGTACATGCGGGATGGTTCGTTATTCTGTTTAATTCATGTTCGTTACTTGTTAGACAATCATTTTCGTGAATTTTCGTCAATGATTTGCATTGTGTTTTGGATTCCTTTTTCTGTTCGTGTTTTCGGTCGTGTGTTCGTGTGACATCTATGACAATTTGTTGTGGATGTCATGTGGGCATGCGACTGAAGATACGAACAGAAAAAGGATTTTCGTCATTTTGTACTTTCGTAAATATATTGCGGGATTCGCGGCACTTTCAACACGCGGCTCATCCATATTAACGATTGTTAAGCCCCATACACTTGGTCAGACTTTTTTAACAACAAACATAAAAACGATCGTTTTCCGTTCGTTCTCAGAAAATTTGTTTGTTTTTAAACTCCATCAGAAAACCATTTTTGGGTTCAAAACTGATCTCCCTTCAGATGAAAATCCACAGAAAAGTTTATTTGGCTTTACTGTACTACTCAGCACAAAAGAGAAGCTGCTTTACTAACTACACTCACTGCCCATTCAAAAAAACGAAAATTACATCTGTGGCAAGGGATTTGCATTCTGTGTTTTGGGTCCTTTTTCTTTTGGTGTTTTCGGTCGTGTGTTCGTGTGACATCTGTGGCAAAAGATTTGCATTCTGTTGAATCCAAAATACAAACAGAAAAAAGGAATTCAAAATACAGGGTGCGGGTCTTTTGTTGTGGATGTCGTGTGAGCATACGACTGAGGGTGCGAACAGAGAAGGGATTCAAACAAGATACAGAGTGCAAATCTTTTGTTGTGGATGTCGTGTGAACATACGGCTGAAGATACGAGCAGAGAGGGGATTCAAACAGGATACAGAATGCAAATCTTTTGTTGTGGATGTCGTGTGAGCATGCGACTGGGGATGCGGACAGGGAAAGGATTCAAACAAAATGCAGAGTGCGGGTCTTTTGTTGTGGATGTCATATGAGCATATGACTGAGGGTGCGAACAGAGAAGGGATTCAAACAAGATACAGAGTGCAAATCTTTTGTTGTGGATGTCGTGTGAACATACGGCTGAGGATACGAGCAGAGAGGGGATTCAAACAGGATACAGAATGCAAATCTTTTGTTGTGGATGTCGTGTGAACATATGACTGAGGATACGAACAGAGAGGGGATTCAAACAAGATACAGAATGCAAATCTTTTGTTGTGGATGTCATATGAGCATACGGCTGAGGATACGAGCAGAGAGGGGATTCAAACAGGATACAGAATGCAAATCTTTTGTTGTGGATGTCGTGTGAACATATGGCTGAGGATACAAACAGAGAGGGGATTCAAACAAAATACAGAATGCAAATCTTTTGTTGTAGGTGTCATGTGGACATGCGGCTGAGGATATGAGCAGAGAGGGGATTCAAACAGGATACAGAATGCAAATCTTTTGTTATAGATGTAATTTTCGTTCTTTTGCCGTTTTCCTTTTTGTCGTATTTTCGTCAGATCGTTCGTTCGTATTTGCAGTTGTTCGTTATGCGGCTCATTCGTAATCCCGTTGTTTTCGTATTTTGGTGCTTTAATTTTTTCATATGTACACATTATTCTGCGGGTACGAAAATGAACATTTTTGTACGAAAATAACATTCGTACAAACGGGAATGCACATATCTAGTATCAGGGATTGCCAGGTTCGTCAGCAGGTGGACAGTGAGGTACCAAAACGTAGACAGAGCCAGAGTCAGGAACGGAGCCGGGTCAGAGATGGGCAGCAGTACAGGAACAGAACACAGAGCCAAGGTCAAGATCAAGCAGGGTTCAGGAATACAGCTGAAGATCAGTCAGCAAAGTATAGAAGACAGGACGCCCTTTAAATAGACCGTCTGGCACCAAGAGGCATTAAGCCTGTGCATGCGCGCACCTGTTCGCCATTCCATGGCAAACTTTATGCGCTTGTGCACAACTATGTGCCAGATGCCTTACAGGGATTCCCTGACAGATAGGAATAGCAGCAGGAAAGACAGAGCGAGATATTGGCTGGAAAGAGCACAATAATCTGTCAAACAGGAAGTGCAGAGACGTAGCTTAAATCAGGAAGTTCATGGGAGGAGAAAATAGTTCAAGGTTCAGCAGAAGTCAATGCACAAGGCAGGGTTGTCCAATGGATTAGACAAGGTGCTGTAACCACATACTTTTCTGTTATATAGGCTCCACTATACATGAGTGGCTCATTAGCAATTTCTCCTCTTTTTTTGTTCTCTTTTAGTGTTTTCTATATACCTCTGGGTATTGGGTATTTAATAGCGCCATTTCTCCCCAACTTTATGGGGCTGTGTCTTTGGCTCCCTGATGGCGCCATTCTGGCTTGTGCATCCACTTTACCATCTATTACCCATTCTGTGTTTGCCTGCATTGAGAGATATTGTATGTACTCCCTTTGAATCCTCCTGAGACAAAATTTAACTTTACATTCATTGTAAGTCATCATGGTTTACCATATGTAAAAATTGTATAAATGAATAATGTGCATTGAATATATATTATGTATATCTCTTTTCATCCCTTTCAGTTATTCTTTCTAGCCGCACCTATCTGAGCCCTAGAAGAAGCCAAAAGCGTGTCCGGATGAGCTATCCTTCCCTACTGTGATGTTCCAATATTTATGTTATATTAACCTGAACCACACTATATATGCGTAGGGAAGAATCTCTATCTTCAGGGGTGCCTTAGCTGGAGTTTGAGTTGTAAAAACATATTTTATTCACGTATGTGTACTGAGAATTTCTGCAAGGGGGTATCAACTCCCATTTCCTCCATAAATCCTTTCTGTACTCAATAATTTGGGATGTGGTGTTGATGTTTCAACTGAGCTCATGCTTTCTTCTTTGTAATTTTTGTTGATTGATATCAATTTGATTTTGGCTCTTAGGTCTACGTATGGTGAACAAAGCATCATTTTATTTATTTAAAATAATAGGCAAACATAGAATGCCAGCAAGGGCAGAGGGCCATATGCATTTGTGTCACAGATAGATGTCAAATAAAACTTTTAGCAGTTAAAGTAATTATCACAAAGTCGCCTTTCTCGTACAAGAAAGAATACCAGTAGAGCCATTATAGTGATATTTCTAAGAAAGCACTTTTAGACAACGAGAGTTTAGATGCACTTACTATAATGGAACATGTGGTCAAATGACTAGGGGTAGAAAAGGCAACACCAATCCTCAAATTGGGCCAGCTCTGATCAGTTTTCTTTCCTTCTTTTGTCCACCTCTGGATATTGGTAGCTAATTCAGCAATATAACTAATTAATAGCAACTTTTTTTGCATTAAATCCTATTAAAATACCTGCTTGATACAACAGGTAGAGCTTGTAGTAAAGAATACCATCATGCAAGTGTGTCTATAGAAACATGGGGGAAGATCAACTAAAACTGGTGTACACAGACTCTGGTGCAGCATTGCATATTAACCAATCAGCTTCCAGGTTTTATTGTCACAGCTTAACCACTTCAGCCCCAGACCATTTGGCTGGCCAAAGACCAGAGCACTTTTTGCGATTCGGCACAGCGTTGCTTTAACTGACAATTGCGCGGTTGTGCGGCGTGGCTCCCAAACAAAATTGACGTCCTTTTTTTCCCACAAATAGAGCTTTCTTTTGGTGGTATTTGATCACCTCTGCAGTTTTTGTTTTTTGCTCTATAAAAAAAAGTAGAGCGACAATTTTGAAAAAAAAGCTATATTTTTAACTTTTTGCTATAATAAATATCCCCAAAAAATCTATATGAAAAAAAATGTCCTCAGTTTAGGCCAATACGTATTCTTCTACATATTTTTGGTAAAAATCGCAATAAGCATTTATAGATTGGTTTGCGCAAAAGTTACAGCGTCTACAAAGTAGGGCATAGTTTTATGGCATTTTTATTAATATTTTTTTTACTAGTAATGGTGGCAATCAGCGATTTTTATCGTGACTGCGACATTATGAGGGAAAAAACTGACACTTTTGGCGCTATTTTGGGACCATTGTCATTTAGGTTCAATAAGATTTTATTAAGAAGAACAATTTTTGACAGATAATAAAAGAATACACGAATCGACCGCCCAACACTGGGCAGGTCCATCTACAGAACAATGAACAAACATTTCACATTGTGTAATACATCGTAAATGAACAATACTACATAGTAGAATTGGTTATACCAGCGCAAGTGCCACATGAAATTCTGCAGCCATCAAGGACTTCCCCCGACTCGGGCGCCCCTCTGGGAGCCTGCTGCGCCCGAGGCCAGGAGGAGGTGAGAAGATAAACAAGTATGGCAAAAATGCAAAGATGCAAACAACAGTGAAATAGCAGTAAGTCCGTACACTACTTAAGGTCTGTAGCTGGCCAGTAAACTTGGAGAGTGCAAAAAATAAAAGTGAGGGTAACCCTAGCCGGGCTAAGTCAGTCAGTGGAAGATGACAGAATAGAGGAGAGGAAAATCAAGTAGGCGGAAAGATAGAGAGAAGGGAGTAAGGAGGGGGTAGGAGGACAGGAAGAGGGGGGGCGGGGAGAGAGACGGTGTGCTCGTGTTCCCCATGACGTGTACCAATCAAATGCTCTTGGTTCCTACTAAGGCGCTAACGCTGGTGACATATTCAAACTAGGCGGAAGTCTATCTTTGAGTTTAGCTGAGGAGGAGTAATGCCTCCAGACTCCCCAGGTGAAGGAGAACTTGGCGTAATTGTCTAGAGATTTGGTCTGCAGCTCTTCCATGAGCATCACCCCATTCATCTTGTTCACCCATTCAGCTAGAGTTGGGGGTGAGGATGACTTCCAGTGTCTGGAAATCAATTGTCTGCTAGCGCTGAGGCAAAACCTAAGGAGGGTATGCTTCTGAAATTAGAAGGTACCGGGGAGTATAGAGAGGAGGGCAATAGAAGGAGAGGGATGGAGAGGCTTGTCATACAGATCTGAGTAAACTTGAAATACCTGGTCCCAAAAGGGGCGAATCAAGTCACAGTCCCACCATATATGATGCTACGTACCAGTGGCTGAGTTGCATCTCCATCATGAGTCAGAAGCCGAAGGAAACATGATCCTGAGGGTAGTCGGTACCCGATACCACCGCGACAGCACTTTATAGTGACCATTGTCATTTATACAGCAATCAGTGCTATAAAAATGCACTGGTTACATTAAATGTGACAGGCAGTGAAGGGGTTAACCACTAGGGGGCTAGGAAGGGGTTAAGAGAGTCCTAGGGAGATATTCTAACTGTTAGGGTGCGTGGCTACGAGTGACACATCACTGATCACTGCTCCCGATGAGAGGGAGCAGACATCAGTGACATGTCACTAGGCAGAACAGGGAGATGCTGTGTTTACACTGGAATCTCCCCGTTCTTCAGCTCTGTGACCCAATCACGGGACACCGGCGGACATCGAGTCTGCAGGAGCCGCGTGCGCACGGCGGCAAATTCAAACTGGCGTAAATTTACATCGATTTGCCTGTCCATGCCATTCTGCCGATGTATATCTACCAGAGCCGGTCCTTAACCAATTAATTGAATAAGCTGAAGTTAGACGCTAAATGGTTACTATGCACAGCTACACCAGATTCAGCGTAAATTAGTTTTCTCCCCCACAATGTCTAAATATAGTCCTGGTCAAACACGCAGGTACTGTGCAGTGTCAGAGCTGTGGAGGTAGGTCTGGGTGTGACTTTATCAAAGCGTGTTGAAATATGTCAATATACAGCAGTGTACCTTTTCAAAGAAGGGTCTATTCCAAACTCTCACAATCAACATTAACATTTTTAATCCTTACTCTGCCAGCATTAGTAAATAGATAGGAATAGTGTTTGTGAGCATTTTTTTTATCTGGAGGAGGGGAGAAGTGCCATTCTCAGCTAAGCAGGCAAACTTGCCACCATGCCTGAGCTAAGGGCAGATGGATTCCAGTGAGTAAGTGCTACATGAATCATCTACCCTTACTCAAGATGGCCACAGCTAGAAATGCTAGGGGAGTTTTTTTCAAAGTGCTTTCTCAACAAAGTTAAGCATGCAGATATGGATAGATGGGTGAGTTGGCTTCTAAATGATTTCTCTATTCTCCAGAATCTCCTCCTGCAGATATTGAATCTTGATAGTTAGGCCTACCAGCTGTCAAAATATCTACAACAGTGGCTGCATCTGATGCAGCCACTGTTCAGCTAATCATTTTCTGCCCTGCTCCATCAATTTTTTAATCAAGAGAGGGCCAAGAGTGTTTGAAACTGGCCTAAATTCATACAGTGTATGGCCAGTTTTAGTCCAGGAATTAGGCGCTGACCCTGGATGATACAAAAATAAAGATGGTGTCACGCTTACTATCATTCTGGAAAACAGGGCCGATCCTAGGCAGGGTGCACAGGGTGCATTGCACCCAGGCGCCTGCAGAGGTGGGGGCGTCGTACATCTAACAGACTCTCTAATAGAAGCCCTCTCTGTGTCCATCACAGAGGCCCCCCTCCAGGTCCCAAAAAAATACTCTGCTTCTCCTGTATTTTGTTTATTGTTAAGAGATCATGTAAGGGTCCCAGGTTAATGAAGACTTCGTGGGGGAGCATCTCTGTGGTTGAGTCATTGCCATAGAAACATTTGTAAAAGGGAGGAGTTAGTAAAATTACTACGCCCATGTGGGGGCGCCAGAAATATTTCTGCACCCAGGCGCCTGTGACCCTAGAATCGGCCCTGCTGGAAAACTCTTGGTAAACTATTCACCATTAATCAAGCCATCTTACAGATTAATCAGTAAATACCGTTCCTGTTTTTTCAGCCAGCCCATGACATTACTCCACGCCTAATTATTACATTTACACAGCCAGGCCCCCGAAGAGAACTTTACCTTGATGAATTCATAAAGTTGTGACCAATGCATAACTATCATAATAGTACATCCAGTCTACTGAGACGTACACAAAATTCTTTGTTCCCCAACAAACGCTCACATAATTCCTGTCTAAATAAACTTGTCATTGTTCTTATTCCCAGAGAGCCTCGATACACAACTTTCTGCTTCCTCCATCTGTCGAATTGTCATCTCTTATGATATCTTTCTACGTTCAGCCGAGAACATTTGGCAACAGCAGAAGCAAACGCTAGTAGGGAGCCTGATTTTAATAAGTACTGAGCCTCTTCAGTTTGCTGTATCACAAGTGTTCGAAGTGTGCATGACGAGGGATAATTTACTTACATTGAATACCGCTGTCATCTCCAGAGAGTTTGAAGTTCTGTAAAAATTGCATTGATGCCAGTGATATTACAGGTTTTGTTCTTCCTAAATTATATCCGCTTTGTGTCAAGAAATCTCTCCACTATATTGCAGAAATTAAACAGATAAACTAATGTCTGAGCAAAACAAAGCTCTTCCTAATCTGGAGATTATTAGAAGGATTTCGCAGACGATGACAGCATGGAGCATGAATTCATTTATTTTCGATTTATGTGTACAGTATCTTCCAATTGATACTTCACTGTCTGTCATTCTAATCCTGTTTACGATGAAAATCATTTATGAAGTTGATTGTTTTCCTTTAAAAAAAAAATGTGGATGGCCTTTCCATTGTTTGCCCAAAGTCAAGTTGAGTTTACAGAAATAAATATTTAGTTAGATAGACATTATTGTACTAACAACCTTTATGTCTATGTATATGTATGCATACCTTTTATGTATATCTAACATGATTGTACAGTCCAATAGAGCCCCTAATGAAGCCTAACATAAAATAAAACGTGTTGGATGAAATTAAAACCACTTAAGGACCGAGCCTCTTTGTGAGATTTGGTGTTTACAAGTTAAAATCAGTTATTTTTGCTAGAAAACTACTTAGAGCCCCCAAAAATTATACATTGTTTTTTTTTAATACCCTAGAGAATAAAATGGCGGTCTTTGCAATACTTTCTGTAACACTGTATTTGTGCAGTAGTCTTACAAGAGCACTTTTTTTGAAAAAAAAAATAAGACAATAGTAAAGTTAGCCCATTTTTTTCAAAAATAATGCGAAAGATGGTATGCCAAGTAAATTGATACCCAACATGTTACGCTTCAAAATTTTTCCCACTTGTGGAATGGCGACAAAGGTTTACCCTTAACCACTTAAGGACCGCCTCCTGCACATATACGTCGGCAGAATGGCACGGCTGGGCACAAGCACGTAGGTCCTCTTTAAGTGCCCAGCGGTGGGTCACGGGCGCGCGTCCGCGACCCGGTCCAAAGCTTCGTGACCGCTGGACCCGCGGACCCGGTCCAAAGCTGGAGTCCCGCAATCGGCCCCCGGAGCTGAAGAACGGGGAGAGCTGTGTGTAAACACAGCTTCCTCGTTCTTCACTGTGGCGCCATCATTGATCGTGTGTTCCCTTTTATAGGGAAACACAATCAATGACGTCACACCTACAGCCACACCCCCCTACAGTTAGAAACACAAATGAGGTCACACTTAATCCCTTCAGCGCTCCCTTGTGGTTAACTCCCAAACTGCAATTGTCATTTTCACAGTAAACAATGCATTTTTAATGCATTTTTTGCTGTGAAAATGACAATGGTCCCAAAAATGTGTCAAAATTGTCCAACGTGTCCGCCATGTCACAGTCATGAAAAAAATCGCTGATCGCCGCCATTAGTAGTAAAAAAAAAAAAATTATAAAAATGCAATAAAACTATCCCCTATTTTGTAAACGCTATACATTTTGCAGAAAACCAATTGATAAACACTTATTGCAATTTTTTTTACCAAAAATAGGTAGAAGAATACGTATCGGCCTAAACTGAGGAAAACACTCGCTTCTCTGCCTTTTGGCTAAGATCAAGTGTAGTATCTGTTCTTATCAGTTGCCAATAGGTGGTGCTAAGCTGACTGTCCACGGTACCCTGTGGCAGGGGGAAAGGGATGGCAGTCGGCGGACGCTAAGCCTGTTGGTGTGGAGGTGGAAGCCTTCTGATTTGGACAGAGAGGCATGAGGTCGAAGCCAAGAGGCCGGGTCCCTGGCCGTTGGCCTGGATTTGGTGGTAACTGCCCCAGTCAGTTGTTCTGGAGGGAACCCTTGCTTCTCCTTTAACCGGGATGGAGCGGGTAGTACTTCCAGAATGTGATTAGGTGGGAGAGATAGGGGTTGTGGGTAGAGTCTGCGTCAGTAGGCTCTCCCCAACCTCTTCTCCCACCTTCCTGGCTGGGAAGGGTGCTGCCGGTCCGGACCGGGGGCTAGGGACCGTTGAAAAGCCCGTGGAGATTGTGCCCCTGGAGTGGCAGTCCAGGGGTGCCATACATTGCACGAGTGTTTGAGGGGCACTCATCGTGTGGCACCTTCAGGTCACTGATCTCCACAACACACTTTTCACACCTGCCGCTTGGGCCGGGCCTTTTGGCTAGGACCAGTGGAATTTTTATCCTGGCTGGAGGGCCGGCCAATGTATTTCACATTGGTCACTTTCCTCACCTTCCCATCTTCCTTTTCCCCACTTTCTTTTATTATTTTTCCCGTGTGTTGTTTTGTTTGTCACTCTTTTTGTTGGTGCTTGCACTTTATGTGTGGCGAGTAGGGTGCTGGTCCTCGGGCCGGTCTCTGAAAGTCTTGGGAGTTGGTGGACTCGGCCTTCTGGTTAGGTTCACCGGCTCTCATGGGGTCTCCCTTCGGGGGAGCCTCACCGAGGAGGGTTCTGTTTCGGCAGTCCCTCCGAGGATGTTGGGTCCTTGTGGCTTCGGCTGCTTGGACCAAGATGGGTCCATATGGCTTCGGCTGTATGGACCACAGTTTACTCTTTTCCCTGCCAGGAGCCTAACGCCCCGGGGGATCAGAGACGGGTCCTTTTCGGAGGACCACTGACGATGCACCCGTCGCAGTTTTTTGTGATGTCACTCTTTATGTGTGTGCACATTTTTCCCTGCACCGGGTGGAGTTTTTGGGTTGTGTTTTGCACGCCACAGGCTTTTCAACAGAAAAAATTTTCCCAACACTAGTTATTAGCACTAGCTGCATGGGATCCCTAACAGGCCCTCTCTTCCATACCCTCGCTCCTGTTTGTTAAGGAAGACCTTTGGCAACATCCAGCACTGAAGACTGGAATATTGGGTTGCTGGCTGTCTCAGGACCATTGATTAAGGTAATAGTATCTATTTGTAAGAAAAGCCCAGGGTGTGCTAATATGATGAAACCATTGCCTAAACTCACTGCAAGGCATGTATTAGTACACACGTATAGACGTACGTTGGGAGTAGGCAACCTGGGGTCCTCCATCTGTTGCAGAACTACAAGTCCCATCATGACTCTGGGAGTAATTGTAACTGCCAGCCTTGCAATGCCTCATGGGAAATGTAGTTCCACAACAGCTGGGGGGCCCGGGTTGCCTACCCCTGACGTACTGCGCTTACTGACGTGCACGTAGGTACACGCACTTGGCACTGGTATTGGTGACAAACAGCCTATTTAAGTTGGAATGTGACATAGACAGATTACTGATTGGCTTTTAACTATTTTTTGATTTGCCTTTGGCCCAACCTGCTAATTTTGCCTTCATGTGTAAGACTGGGCTTGCCTTTGACCTACCTTTGGATTTCTGTCTATAAGTGTTAGGCAAAATGTTCGGCCCAAGCATGAGTTGGGCAGAACATTGGCTGTTCGGCCCGTTCGTCCAACACCCAAATTTGAAGGGTGTTCGGTGGGTGTTCATCCTGCTGAATGCCCTGCAATGCACTGCGCACTGCACAGTGCATTTTGCACCCTAATTGGGCAATGCTTTGCCCAGAGTGCAGTGTAAGTGAGTGAGTCATCAGCTGTCAATGGTTTTCCCCGCTGACAGCATGGGGTTCCACAGTCCATACCAGGCCCTTCAGGTCTGGTATGGATTTTAAGGGTAAACCCACACCAAAATAAAAAAAAACGGCGTGGTGTCCCCTTTAACATCCATACCAGACCCTTATCTGGGCATGCAGCAAAGCAGGTCAGGATAAGGAAGGGAAGCAAGCAGCCTCCCCCATCCTGAACCATACCAGGTCACATTAACAAGGGGGCCCCCAGATCCCAGCCCTCCCATGTGAAGGAGTATGGGCATTCACCAAGAAAGTGTCAAAAAGTAATAAAAACAAACACACACAGTTTTTGACAATTAATTTATTAAAAAATAAAAATAGTGTAATAATGTAAATCCATCGTCATTCACGCCGCATGCTAAACCGCACACCCAAAAAAATTAAAGATGGTCCCGCCGTCATGAACGCTGGCTGCATACTACAGGCTCTGCTGCATAACAGCTCTTATATAGGTAAGGGGCAAGGTAACCTGGCTATGGCACCTGGTGACACTGCCCCTTCCAACGTCAAGGACCCAACATGCACCAGTTCGTCACATCAGAAGGGGGTCATGCCACCAGGTGACATAGCCTGGTGGCCCCACGCCTATCCTTATAAGGAATGTCAAACGGTGAATCCTGCAGTAGACAGCCAGCCTCCATGTCGGGAAAGCGTCTTTTATGCCTTTATTTTTCGGGTGCGGTGGGCAGCGTGATTGACGATGGATTTACATTGGGGACACAATTTTTAAAAAAATAATAAAGGAATAGTCAAACGTGTGTGTGTGGGTGTGTGTTTCTAACTTTTTGACACTTTTTTTGTCAATGAGTAGAGGTACTCTGCCCCAAAGCACCCCTCCCCCCATGTTGAGGGCACTTGCTTATCACCCCCCCTTTAATGACATGCCAGGCTGCATGCCCATAAAAGGGTCTGGTATTGATCTGGGGGGGATGGGATGCTGTTTTTTTTTTCTAATCGTCAATTTATTGTTTATTTCTTTTTTAGCGGTCAGCTGGGAAACCCATTGACAGATGATGACTCGTCAGTTGTTAAGGACGCCACGGCCGGTTTCCCTAGAAAACCAGGGGAATTGGGCAAGAGATGCAAGAGAAACCCCCTCTTCAGCTTGATCCCCGTCAGGTACCTGAGAGTATTAGAAATGTTATTTTAAAAAAAAAATCTATGTTGCTGATGAATAGGGTGGGGGAGGTAACATTTACTTTAAATGAATAGCAATGTACCTGTGCACTGCTCTGTGTAAAAAACAAACAAATTGGATAAAGATAGGTATTTTGGGCCAGATTCACAGTGGAGATACGACGGCGTATCTGCTAATAAGCCGTCGTATCTCTGTTTCTATCTATGCGACCGATTCATAGAATCAGTTACGCATAGATATCCCTAAGATCCGACAGGTGTAATTGTTTTACACTGTCGGATCTTAGGATGCAGTACCGCGGCTGCCGCTGGGGGGAGTTTGCGTCGTAAACCAGCGTCGGGTATGCAAATTAGGAGTTACGGCGGATCCACAACGGTTTTTCGCGTTCGCTACGTCGCCACTAGTATAGATTCCCGTCGCAAAGTTAGTTGTCGTTTTTGGTGCCCTAACTTTAGTCAGCAAGCGTATTGCTGTCTAAAGTATGGCCGTCGTTCCCGCGTTGAAATTTAAAATCGTTTGCGTAAGCCGTCCGGGAATACGTAATTACGCTACGTGCGTCGCCGTTTGAAAAAATTACGTCACGGCGCGCAATGCACGACGGGAGTTCGGAAACGGAGCATGCGCGGTAGGACCGGCGTGGGAGCGCGCCTAATTTAAATGGCACACGCCCATTTAAATTGGCCTGCCTTGCGCCGGAGGCCGCCGGCGTAGGTTTTCATTGCAAGTGCTTGGTGAATCAGGCACTTGCTATGAAAAATTGTGGCGGTGTAACATATCTACGATACATTACGCCGCCGCTCTTCTATGTGAATCTGGCCCATAGTGAATCCACGACTCTCGATTGGCAATCACTCAGGGAGAGCACAAAATCACCATAGCACAATATAGCCAGTAAAATGCAGTACATTTATTAAGTAGCTGCTTACATTACAATACAGTAAAATCCGTAGTACAGATGAAATGGAAAAAAACAATTGCCTCCTCATCACACTTTCGTACATTGTAGACACAGGAAGTGATGTCACAGGCTCCGCCCGACGCACTGCATCGCAGGTCATGTGACTTCCTTTGAGTGATGTCATCGCGTCTTCAGCCAATCGCAGAGCCAAAGCCAGCCAACCTGGAAGCAAGATGGGTAAAAATGGAACCGGCTGCAGCACTGACGTTGTGGCACTGGCACAGCTTTGTTTTAAGGTAAGTTTTACACAATGTGCTAGTATGCGATGCATATTAGCACATTATGACTTTACCTTGCAGGAAGAAAGAAAAAAAACTTCCAGCAGTATACAACTGCTTTATATGGAGCAGTGGGAGAGCAAATGCAGGGTCAGTATATGCTCAGGGGTAGGGATTAAAGTAAACTTCCTTTCCCTGAATTGCAAAGAACAGACTTGTATTGTTGTATGTTATCCTTTTGTCTGTGTGTTTTTTTTTTTATTTAGAAGGAACCAAGAGTGAGCATTTTGTGCTATGCCCTGGAAAATCTAGTAACTCTAGGGCCCTACTGGGGGGTCCCAATCTACAGGCTGTGCGCCTCAGTTATCTGTAATGGATCTCAGAGCCCCCCTTCATTGTATTTTCTTTTTCAGTCCAACACTCCTTTCAGTGTTCAGTATTCATATAATTTCATAGCTCGGTGCTGAATTCATTTCACCATCCAATTCTGCCTTCATTTCATTACCCTATTCTCATCTCATTGCTCTGACACATCATCTATTCTTTTCATAACCCAGTCATAAATTTCTTTCACGAGCCTGCTCGGAATGTACATCACTGACATGTTCTCTATTGATTTCAATGTCTTGGTTTATATAGCCTCAAGTCACACCTCCTTCTCCCACAATGTATCATCCAAAGCACCATCATGGTATAATGCAGGCATAATTGGGGTGGACTTAATTAACATAGGCAGGTAGGGCTAAAAAAATTAAATATTACTATCATTATTATTATTATTATTATTACTAAATAAAAAAAATAAGGATAATATACAGTATTAAAAAAACTCTATTGACTTCTACATTCTGTGATTGTTTTGGATGCAAATCTCAGGTAAGAGCCCCAATAGTTTGGTGCACATTTTTGGACCAGAGCCTCAATTGTTTCCGCTGAAAATGAATGCAGATCCAATTTTTATGCTGTTTGTCCAATACTATTGCAGTACAGCTAAGATAGCTGTATTAATGTGATTTTACTAAACAAAAGTACACAAACTATTTACAGGTTTAGGAACACAATACAAAATATACAGAGTGCTACAAATAAGCATACAACACACATGCAAATGCTACTTAACCTTCCTAGTGATTGAACATTGACAATTGTCTGTATGCGTTAGGAATACACTAAAAAGTCACTTAGCTTCCAATATATAGCTAGTCTACAATTCCCGTAGCCAACAGGACTCCAAAAGACCAAAGAAGAGCTTTCCCAGAAGGGACTCCACTAGAAAAAAGTAAACTCTGTCAGGGGGTTTAACACAAGAAGCCACATTGCAAGAGAGACAGAACATCAAGAACCCAGTTTCCTGCAATCAGTTGAGATAAAAGAAAAGGAGGAGGTGCCTGCCGTACCACCAGCTTTGCCTGGAGGTGAGAAGCCGACCCTTACCTTATGATGAGCGAGCTTTCACTTGATACTCTGTAAGCTTCCCCCTCCGTTCACATCATTGGAAATTCCGACAAGAAAAGTTTGATGTATGCTCCATCAGACTTTTTCTGTTGGAATTTCCGACAGCAAAAATTTGAGAGCTGGTTCTCAATTTTTCCGACAAGATGCTCGGAATCAATGATCTTCATTTTTCTCGGCTTGTTGTAGTGTTGTACATCACTGCTTTCTTGACGGTCGGAATTTTGTGTGACCGTGTGTATGCAACACAAGTTTGAGCCAACATTCCGTTGGAAAAAAACACGGGGCCAGATTCACGTAGATCAGCGGATCTTTAGATCCGCTCGATCTACCTGATTTAAGATCCGCTCCCGCAAGTTTGCGAGGCAAGTGGGTAATTCACAAACCACTTACCTCCAAACTTGCAGCGGTGGATCGTAAATCCCCCTAGCCGCGGAATTCAAATTCCGCGGCTAGGGGGAGTGTACTATTTAAATCAGGCGCGTTCCCGCGCCGATTTAAATGAGCATGCGCCGTCCACGTAATTTCCCGGCGTGCATTGCTCCCACTGACGTCACTAGGACGTCAGTGGTTTCGACGTGAGCGTAACTAGCGACGCGCGGGTTTCTGAATCGGCGTACGCAAACAACGTAAAAAAAATTAAAAGCGACGTGGGAACGACGGCTATACTTAACATTGGCTGTGCCTCATAGAAGCAGGGATAAGTATACGCCGGGAAAGCCGCTATGGAAACGTCGTAAGAACACTGTGTCGGGTCCGCGTACGTTCGTGAATTTGCGTATCTCGCTGATTTACATATTATTCAACGTAAATCAGCGGGAACGCCCCCGGCGCCATTTTCAAATTGAAAATAAGATCCGACAGTGTAACACAGTGTAACACTGTCGAATCTTAGCCATATCTATGCGTAACTGATTCTATGAATCAGACGCATAGATAGGACCAATTTAAGTCAGAGATACGATGGTGTATCAGGAGATACACCGTCGTATCTCTTTGTGAATCTGGCCCACGGTTTTCTTGTCGGAATTTCCGATCGTGTGTACGTGGCATAAGGATGGCTGGCGCCATTGCTTCAACCCATAGTTATTATCCTATATGGACCTTTATGCACTTTATGGCCTTCATATAATTTTGTATTATATTATATTTGTTATATTTTATTTTAATTTATTGGCTGAGCCACTTGCCCACATATTTTAAAGTTGTTTTGAGACTACTTAACACGTGGTACACACCCTCTGTGTGCCAGAACCCCCTGATCTCTTAATCAGTTGAAATGTCTGAGTTCTATTTGCTATGGCAATCACAGACCAGCTATAAAAAGCTAACTGATTTTTTAGTGTATTGCTATAGCATTGACATGTTAATTCGCTAGGAAGGTTAGGTAGTGCATGAATGTGTGTATACATACTTATACTATGTATGTTGTGTATTGTATTCCTGTAACTGCAAATACTGTAGTTTGTATACACAGCATTTTTGTTTAGCAAAAGCACATTAATACTACTACAGGGTCAGATTCCTTAGCTTTAACCATAACAGTGATACATACTGTATATTGTCCCATTCCAATTTTTTTGGGGAGCATCCCTACAGATGAAGTCATATTTTGATGTCTACTTATTTTTTTTTTACCAGTTCCTCCCCCCTCTTTTCCTTTTAATACCTATTTTATTTGTATTTTCGATCCAACACTTATCACTTGTGTACAGTTTATTTTTTCCAGCTTGGCTGCTGAGTAGGGATGGGCTATCTGTTCGAGTCGAACATGAGTTCGACTCGAACATTGCCTGTTCGCTCGTTCGCCGAACAGCGAACAATTTGGGGTGTTCACAGCAAATTTGAAAAGCTGCGGAACACCCTTTAAAAGTCTATGGGAGAAATCAAAAGTGCTAATTTTAAAGATTAATATGCAAGTTATTGTCATAAGAAATGTTTGGGGACCTGGGTCCTGCCCCAGGGGACATGTATCAATGCAAAAAAAGTTTTAAAAATTGCAGTTTTTTCGGGAGCAGTGATTTTGATAATGCTTAAAGTGAAATATTCCTTTAAATTTCGTACCTGGGGGTGTCTATAGTATGCCTGTAAAGTAGCTGGGGAATTCCTGTGAGACGTTTTGCACACAGACGTGCACAAGCACATAGCCTTTGCCATAGAACGGCGAACAGGCGCGGGCATGCACATCAGAGCCGCAATCACGGGCGCGCACGCACACGTACGAGCCTAATTCTCTTTGGCGCCAGACAGCCTATTTAAAGGGAGTCTGGGCTCTTGTGCTTTGCTGACTGATTCAGCTGTGTTCCTGAATCCTGCTCTGATCCTGTGTTTCCTCCCAGTATTTAGACCTGGCTTGCTCTTAACCTTAGCTCTGTGTTCTGTTCCTGTACTGTTGCCCATCTCTGACCCGGCTCCGTTCCTGACTCTGGCTCTGTCTATGATTTGGTACCTCATTGCCCGCCTACTGACAAACCTGGCTATCCCTGAGACCTTGCTCCTGTCTATGTTCCTGGTTGCTGTTAACTCTCGGTTACCTGCCTGGCTATTTCCTGTTCCTGCTCAGCTCATCACAGTCTACTCCAGGCCGCTGAACCCTGACAAGCTGTTCTCCCGGGACTTCCTGCTCCAGGCACTCGTGTCCCTCTTGTCCTTTGGCTTCCTCTTTCTCACCTTCAGCGGAGCCAGGACAGGAGATATAAGAGAGGCCGACCTCATCAAATCAGTCTCCCATCCGATCCCTGACAGTAGTGCATGTTCCCATGCTTAGAAAAGTCATTTAAAACTACTTGTGGCTATAATGAGTTGCCGGGTCCCGGCAATACAGATAAAGGTAATTGAAAAAAAACAGCATGGGTTCAGCATGGGTTCCCCATAGTCCATTACCAGGCCCTTTGAGTCTGGTATGAATATTAAGAGAAACCTCAAACCAAAAAAAAAAATTGGCGCGGGGTTCCCCCAAAAATCCATACCAGACAAGCACGCATCCTGGCAGGCCGCAGGAAAAGAGTGGGGGACAAAAGAGCACCTCCCCTCCTGAACCATACCAGGCCACATGCCCCCAACATGGGGAGGATGTCCCCATGTTGATGGGGACAAGGGCCTCATCCCCACAACCCTAGCCCGGTGGTTGTGGGGGTCAAATTGGTTAGGAGAATACTGGGGAAAAAAAGCCAGAATCCTAAAATAATGGACAATAGCAGCCACAGAAGGAAGACATATCAGATAAAATCACAAAGTTTTATTGTGTAAATTTTACTCTTTTGGACAGGGGTGTATTTCTTTAACTCTTTTAAAATGTACGCAATAAAACTATGTGATTTATCTAATATGTCTCCCTTCTGTGGCCAGTGGCGTCACTAGGGTTGGTGTCACCTGGTGTGGTAAAACTTGGTGCCGTCAGAGGGGTGACACCATCCTGAGTGCGGCAAAAGCCCTGGCTCCCTATGGCAGTTTTTTTTAGCCGGAACACCAACCTGCGCCGCGGCGGTGCTAGCCTGGCACGTGTGTTTTTTTCCTCCTCCTCCTCTCTCTTTCTCTACTGCTGAGCCAGTAAGCTATTCCCCGCCCTGACGGCACAGCTGCCGCTCGCTGCACTGCACATCACTGTGTACCTCCCCGGACCCCAGCTGCCTGCCACCCAGGTGTGTCTGAACTGAGCCCTATGCTGGTGCGGTAACAGGCGGGAGGGTGTCAGATTGTGTGTCCTCTGCCGCCCGAAGTAAGCTGTTACAATAAGGGGGAAGGGGGAGAGGGTGCGTTGAAGGGGTGTTTCTGTTTGCTTCCAGCACCCTGTACTCCTCTAATAACTGGGATTGGGGGGGGGGGTGCTCCTGTCATTTATTTTGCATTTGATGGGCACAGTGGCTGTGTTTGATGGGCACAGTGGCTGCGTTTGATGGGCACAGTGGCTGCGTTTTATGGGCACAGTGTTTGTGTTTGATGGGCACAGTGGCAGCATTTGATGGGCACAGTGGCTGCATTTGATGGGCACAGTGGCTGCGTTTGATGGGCACAGTGGTTGTGTTTGGTGGACACAGTGAGGCTGCAATTGATTTATTTTTATTTTTTCTTTGCACGCCACCAAAAATTTTGAGCACTAGCCGCCACTGAGCAGGACAGAACACTGTGGCAGGCTAGTGGTGGTGGTGGGGGGGGGGGGTTGACACCAAGTTTTACCGCACCAGGTGACACCAACCCTAGTGACACCACTGGCATGTAGCACAACTTGTTTACCGCCAGGGTTTTATGGGCAATGCCAAGACCAGCAGAGAGAACACACTATAAGTACGGAAATATCTGTATATCACCTGTTCTATTCATCACTCCCAGACAAGCATCCAATTGACCAGAGGCCCCAAGAGGGCATTAACATTTAACCACCGACAAGATAAAACTGACCAATAAAGCTGTGAGAATAAAAAAAGAAGGGAGGTTAGGAATTTGATAAAATCAGAAGAGATGGAATTCTTTCCATTCCATACTCTTGCCGAAATATCGCCCTTTTCAGCAGAGATGTCCAATAACTGATCTCAATACCTCACCACATGCCATTTTTTACTAGCCAAGTCTCCCTTTCACGTCAGCTCAAGGAGGTGTTCAATCCTCTTAGTTTTCCACTTTAAAGTGTTATTAAATTCCACAATTTTTTAATGGACCCCCAGAAGCTGTTAGCCATAATGTCCTTGCATGCTCCACATATTAGCACATTATGGCAGACTTACCTGTCAAACGATCCCCTAGTGCTATGTTGTCAGCACTCCTGTGGGTCACTTTCATTATTTCCCAGGCTTCGTTCGAAGTTCAGACTCTATGGCCACTTGATTGGATGGGCTGACATCACTCCCATTGTCTCCCAGTGTCAAAATTGTGCACTGAGCTGAACAGTGTACATTAATGCTGACCGACAGGGAGAAGCGCTTATGACAGAAGAGACCAATAGAGTTTGTTTTGTCATAAAAAAGCTACCTGTCAACTTTTTTTCTTCCACTTCAATGCTCTGAATATTCTGTGCTTTTAATATCTAATTTTTCATTTCTATGAAGAGCTTGGTGTACACAATTCCTTTTTTTTATCTTTTTGTGAAATGATCTGTGTTTCAGAAATGCTACTTCTAAAGCTGATTCACCTTTTTGTGTCTATTCAATGATATTCATCTGTAGGCTTGCTTTGGAACATATGCATATACAGTATCTGTCCCTATCCAATATCCATTTTTCCCAAGACATAAAGCCTTTTTTAGTTTCTCATTTGATTGACACAATTCATCCTCTTTTTTTAATAAACAAAGGATTGTGTTGAACGGAAAGAAAGAAAGGATTGTATTCTGCGACAATGCCGTAGAGATTGAATCATTTTTCTTATCAATTTCTTTTCAGTTCTTGCCATCAGTTGTTGACATCACATTATACGTGCATTTCCGCAAATCTTTCTTCCACCTTGTTTTTAAACTCTCCAGACAATTCTGTAATATTGGAAATGCTTTGAACTGACTGTCTCTGTGGACAAATATTTTTCTTTAAATATTGCTTGTCTACTTTTTTTTAGATTTTCACCTTGTTTAAAGTGAACGTAGATGTTTTGACTTTTTGTTTTTCTACAACCAAAAACGTAATTGTATTTTATTAGGATTTTATGTGATAGAACAACACAAAGTGGCACATAATTGCAAAGTGGAAGGGAAATGATAAATGGTTTTCAAAATGTATTAGAAATACATTTGTGAAAAGTTTGGTGTGTATTTGTATTCAGTCCCCCTGAGTCAATACTTTGTACAACCGCCTTTCCCTGCAATTACAACTGCAAGTCTTTTTGGGTAGGTCTCTACCAGCTTTGCACATGTAGAGAGTGACATTTTTTGCCCATTCTTCTTTGCAAAATAGGTCAAGCTCTGTCAGATTGGAGAGCATCTGTGAACAGCAATTCTTTTAGTCTTGCCACACATTTTCATTTGGATATAGGTCTGGACTATTGACTGGGCTATTCTAACACACGAATATGTGAATATGCTTTGATCTAAACAATTCTATGATGTGCAATGTTAGTTTTCAACCACACATAACATTTTGCTTTTAGGCCAAAAAGTTCAATTTTGGTCTCATCTGGCCAGTGCGCCTTCTTCCACATGTTTGCTGTGTCCCCCACGTGGCTTCTCGCAAACTGCAAAACTGTGCTCAGCAATGCAGCGTCACCAGTGCCCAGAAATGAAGCCACACCAGTGCCCATCCAATGCAGCCACACCAGTGCCCAGTAATACAGCCACACCAGTGCTCAGCAATGCAGCCTCACCTATGCCCAGCAATGCAGTCCCACCAGTGCCCGGCAATGCAGCTCCACCAGTGCCCAGCAATGCAGCCTCATCTATGCCCAGCAATGTAGCCTTACCAGTGCCCAGCAATGCAGCCTCACCTGTGCCCAGCAATGCAGTCTCACCAGTGCCCAGCAATGCAGCCTCACCAGTGCCCAGCAATGCAGCCTCACCAGTGCCCAGTAATGCAGCTGATGACTCATCAGTTGTTAAGGATGCATTGGCTGGCTTCCCAGCCCACTCCTTAGCAACCAGCTATGTACAGTGTGCTTAACCACTTCCCATCCTGCCTATTGACATATGACGTCCACAAGGTGGCTCTGCCATCCTGGGTGGAGGTCATGTGACGTCCTCTGGCCTTCTGGCTGCTAGGGGGCATGCGTGCCACCGGTGGCGTGTGTGTGCCTGCCGTGTCACTCAGGTGCCGATGCACGTGCCTGGCAGCCGGGATGTCCGCCAGGTGCCCGCAATCGGCAGTTACAGAGCCAGGGACGTGGATCTCTGTGTGTAAACACAGAGATCCACGTCCTGTCAGGGAGAGGAGACCAATGGTGTGTCCCTTGTACATAAGGACACCGATCGGTCACCTCCCCCCGTCAGTCCCCTCCCCCTACAGTTAGAATCACTCCCTTGGGCTCACATTTAACCCCTTGATCACCCCTGAGGCCCCGTACACACGTCCGAGGAACTCGACAGGCAAAACACATCGTTTTGCTTGTCGAGTTCATTGTGAAGCCGCCGAGGATTTTGGCGAGCCAAGTTTCCTCATTGACTAATGAGGAAATAGAGAACATGTTCTCTATTTGGCCCGAAGAGTTCCTCGTCGGCTTCCTCGGCAAAAAGTGTACACACGACCGAGTTTCTCGGCAGAATACGGCTCCGATCGAGTTTCTGGCTGAATTCTGTCAAGAAACTCGGTCGTGTGTACGGGGCCTTAGTGTTAACTCCTTCCCTGCCAGTCACATTTATACAGTAATCAGTGCATATTTATAGCACTTTTCGATGTATAAATCTGAATGGTGCCAAAATAGTGTCAAAAGTGTCCGATCTGTCCACCGCAATATCGCAGTCCTGACAGATAAACAACATTACTAGTAAAAAAAAAAAAGTCATAAAACTATCCCCTATTTTGTAGGCGCTATAACTTTTGAGCAAACCAATCACTATACGCTTTTTACCAAAAATATGTAGAAAAATAAATTTCGGCCAAAACTGGGAAAAAAATTTTTTTTTTTTTTTTAAATTGGGATATATATAAAAAAGATTGTGTTTTTTTCAAAACTGTCAGCCTTTTTTTGTTTATAGCGCAAAAAAATAAAACCGCAGAGATGATCAAATACCACCAAAAGAAAGCTTTATTTGTGGGGAAAAAAAGGTTGTCAATTTTGTTTGGGAGCCACGTTGCATGACCGCGAAATTGTCATTCAAAGCGTGACAGTGCTGAAAGCTGAAAACTGACCTGGGCAGGAAGGGGGTATGGAAGAAAATGCCCGGTATTGAAGTGGTTAACCACTTGCTTACTGGGCACATATACCCCCTTCCTGCCATGGGTGTAGGACCCCTTACAAATCTGGGGGGACAGCATTCTGACGCCCCCCCCCCCCGGCGTGCACACGCCTCACATTATATCTGTACTCCATTAACCTTAAATGGTCATGATGCTTAAAGTGATCGTTTAACTTATTTATCTTTTACAGAGAAAGATAGCATAGATGGCGTTATTCTGCATTGCGTTGTATAATGTACTATTGCTGGGATTTGTTGTTCCTCTGTAACTGCTGGTATTCTCCATTGTGTTGTATAATGATTATACTGCGCAATGCAGATTACCACTGACCAGTTATAGAGGAACTACAAATCCCAGCAATAATACATTATACAGCGCAATGGAGAATACCACCAGCTATAGAGGAACAACAAATCCCAGCAATGATACATTATATAAAACACAATGCATAATACCAGCAGTTACAGAGGACTACAAATCCCAGCAATGATACATTATATAAAACACAATGCAGAATACCAGCAGTTACAGAGGACTACAAATCCCAGCAATAATTCATTATACAGGCTGTTTAATATATTATTGCAGGGATTTGGTGTGTTTTTTTTTTTGAACAGGAAACTTTAAAACAGGTCCCCCTTACCTGTTTCTGAAGCCTTGCAAGTCGCGGCGGCGGCTCTACGGGGGGCGTGTGTCCGGCCTGTGTGGTGAGCGCGGCGTGGACTCGTCCGTCAGATGCCACCCGCAGCGGCAGCCCACACACACTGCTGCCCCCCAGGACAAACCACCCCCCTCCATTAGTACAGACCCCCCCTCAGGACAAACCTCCCACTTCAATTAGTACAGACCCCCCCCCCCATAAACCACCCCCATTGGTAGAGACCACCCCATCCATTAGTACAGACCCCCCGGACAAACCACCCCCTCCATTTTTACAGACCCCTCACCACAAGTCATTCCCCAGAATTAGTACAGAGCCCCCCCACAATTAGTACAGAACCCCCCACAATTAGTACAGAACCCCCCACAAGCCACCCCCCCACAATTAATACAGAGACCCCCACAATTAGTACAGAGTCCCCCCCAAGCCATCCCCCACAATTAGTACAGAGCCCCCCCACAAGCCACTCCCCCCCACAATTAGTACAGAGCCCCCCACAAGCCACTCCCCCCACACTCGCCCCTCAGCGGCGCACGGCCTCCCGGCAGATTAGAGCCACCTTGCGGCCGTAAATAGTTAAAGAGTTAAAGAGAAATAAAATGCAAAACACTTGCATTTTTGGTGCGACTCCATTATAGTCTATTACACGCAGAACACAATCTGCTGCGGGGAAAAAAAGTCCCCGACCCTTTTCAAAAAACACAGTGCCGTAAAACGTACAGATATGAACTACATCGATAGTAAACCATGTTAAATGGACTGTAGTGCGTTTCTGCAAAACGCACCAAAAAACGCATAGGCGTGAATGTAGGTTTACAAATGCTGTGCATCCCAGCATCAAGAATCTGTATATACACGATCGTTTTTCCCATGAAAAAATTCAGATGGACTTTTTTCATGGGAAAAAACGATCGTTTGGGCCCCATCGGATTTTTGGGGAAAATGGAAAAATGCAAAATGGAAAAAAAACAATAGGAAATTCCACGCATGCTCAGAATCAAGTCGACGCATGCTCGGAAACATTGAACTTAATTTTTTTCGGCTCGTCGTAGTGTTTTACGTCACCACATTTTGGACGATCGGAATTTAGTCTGATGGCACCAGATTCACATACAAACGCGTTACGCTGCGGCGGCGTAACGTATCCCATTTACGTTACACCGCCGCAAGTTTACAGCGTAAGTGCCTGATTCACAAAGCACTTACCTGTAAACTTGGGGCGGCGTAGTGTAAATCCGCCTGGTGCAAGCCCGCCTTATTCAAATGGGGCGGGGACCATTTAAATTAGGCGCGTTCCCGCGCCGAACGTACTGCGCATGCTCCGTCCCTAAAATTTCCCGACGTGCATTGCGCTAAATGACGTCGCAAGGACGTCATTGGTTTCGACGTTAACGTAAATGGCGTCCAGCGCCATTCGCAGATGACTTACGCAAACGACGTGAAATTTAAAAATTTGATGCGGGAACGACGGCCATACTTAATATTGGTTAGTCCACCTATAGAGGGCATGCTTAGTTTTACGCGACGTATCTCTACGGAAACAACGTAAATTTAGACGACGGGCAAAGCAGACGTTCGTGAATCGGCGTAACTAGTCATTTGCATATTCTACACCGACCGCAATGGAATCGCCACCTAGCGGCCGGCCTAGAATTGCAGCCTAAGATCCGACGGTGTAAGTAACTTACACCTGTCGGATCTTAGGGCTATCTATGCGTAACTGATTCTATGAATCAGCCGCATAGATACAACAATCGTATCTCAGAGATACGACGGCGTATCAGGAGATACGCCGTTGTATCTCTTTTGTGAATCTGGCCCATAGTGTGTAGGCAAGACTGATGAAAGTCAGCTTCATCGGAATTCCGACAGAAAATTCCATCGGATTATATCCCATCGGAAATCCGATCGTGTATATGCGGCATTATAATTCTCAGTGTTTGTTTACAAGCTCCAGATCAAACTGGTTTAAAATAATTTATCTCAGCAACTATTGATCAGGTATGGAGAGCTGTTGCAGTGAAATACAAATAACAAGTAGAGGGTGAATTTACATATCTGCATACAAATCTAAAAATCTGTAATTCAGTAGTGAAAATATGGTACAGGAAGCTGTAAAACTGACAATGGAAGACAAATGACTTTAAGGAACACATTACAATAATATTCTAAAAGATGGGCCTACTGAAAAATACAAAATGATTTCCTTTAAACCAAGTTTGTTTTCAATAATGTTGCTTGAACACAGGTTACTCGTAATTAATGTTGCTGTCATTTGATTATTATGTGTTACACCTCATTAGTTCTATAAAAAATAAGTAGAGTTTATTTTATAGAGTAGAAATTTTATTGCATTCCACATTTACAAGCAACTGATCTTGTACAAGGCACCAATGAAGGGCCCTTAAATGTTATGACACTGTGAAGAAGCGAGCTGGCTGTGTTTTAAAGGGAGTCATTTGTATGAGGATAGAACATCACACTGCAGGTGATTTATACATAAGACAATGGGGTTATGGGGTCCCTCTGGGAGCTAGGATTTCTATAGCTGCATTATCCACTTACAGCAGCCTTCTGGGTAATATGCAAATCCACAAGTGTATAGATTAGTAATGTATTACTTTCAAAAGCAAACGCAGAGCTGGACTGCAGTGAAAGAATACATAATCAAATAGGTTGCAACTGAAGCTACATAAAGCCTATTATTTAACCACTTAAAAAATATATGTAGAATCCTCAAAAGAGCATATTGACCTGCAGAATTTACTGAATAGATTCAGCGACATTTTAGAAGTTCACAACCTCTTTGTCACTAATGTCTTTAATTTACTTGCTGTCACCGAAACCTGGCTTCATGGATCCCACACCCCTTCTCCTGGTTCCCTTTCCTACGGTGGCCTGCTCTGGACTCCCTCCTTTAGACTTAATAGACAAGGGAGGTGGAGTGGGAATCCTTCTATCCCAACAGAGCACCTTCCAGGTTCTTCACTCTCCTCCCTCTCTGTCCCTCTAATCATTTGAAGCTCACTGTATACATCTATTCTCTCCAAATTCCTTAAGAATCTACCAGCCTCTGGAGCATTATCGACTTTCCTTGATGACTTTTCTGCCTGGCTACCCTACTTTCTCTCTTCTGAAATTCCCACAATCATTCTCGGCGTCTTTAAAATCCCTGTTAACACAAATACTCCTGTTACTTCTAAACTTCTTAGTCTAACCTCCTCACTCTGATGGCAACACCCTTGACCTTGTATTCTCCTACCTATGCACTCCATGCAACCTCTTCAACAATAATTTTCCTCTCTCTGATCACCACCTTATTAGATTCTCTCTCCCTGTCTTCCACTATCTTTCGTTCTAATTGCCTAACCATCACCCGTAGAAACCTTTGCCACTTCAACCTTTCTCTTCTCTATTCTACCACTGACCACCTCTAGACAAAATCTCACCCCTGTCCTGTCCCAACATAGACACTTTTGTCTACAATAAATCCCTGTCTTCAACCCTGGATGAGCTCGCCCCCTCACTACACACAGAATCAGGCCTTGAGCACTACAACTGTGACAAACAGATGACACCAGATATCTCAAATTTTTTTGCCTTGCTCTTGAGTGTCTGTGGCACAAGACTAAGTCTCTCGAAGACTTCAATCAATAAAAATCTGCCCTCCAAAAATACAATTCTTGCCTCCACACCACCAAGCAAACCTATTTTATCACTCTCATTAACAACTTCTCATCCAGTCCCCTTCAAGCCTTCTCTACCTTTAACTCTCTACTTTGTCCTCCACTACCTCCACCCACTAACTCACTCACTGCCCAGGAGATTGCTAGTAGACATGTGCATTCGTTTTCGTCCGAATGCATTTACGTCGTACAAAGTCGTACGGCCAGCAGCAAGTGGTTAAAAATAAGATTGATTCAATTTGTGATGAAATATCCACTCTACTGGTATCCGTAGGACTAATTTCTAACACCCACCTAACCACCTGTCCCCTGAACCCTATTCCCTCTCAAATACTACAGCCACCCTCTGACTATCCTACACTCTCTAACCCACATCTTCAATCTCTCCCTCTCTTTTGGCATCTTCCCCAACACTGTAAAACATGCACTGGTCACCCCCATACTTAAAAAGCCATCCTTGGACCCTACCAATTTTAACAATCTATGCATAATCTCCTTAATCCTCTTTTCCTCTAAACTTCTTGAATTCCTGGTCTACAACCAACTGAGTGACCACCTCATTAAGAATAACCTCCCAGTCTGGATTTCACCCTCAACACTCCACAGACACTGCTCTTCTAAAACTCACAAATGATTTATAGCAAAAAGCAACGGACACTATTCTGTACTGTACTGCCTTTGATACGGTTGATCACCCCATCCTGCTCCTTATAAACTTTACTCCGTTGGTCTCCATGACTGTGCTTTTCAATGGCTCTCATCCTACCTATACCACCACACTTTCAGTGTCACTTACCTCTCCTCTTCCTTTCTCCGTCGGGTTCCCCAAGGTTCTGTTGTTGGACCTCTCCTATTTTCAATCTACACCTCCTCTCTGGGTCAGTAAAATATCATTTATACGCTGATGACACCCAAATCTATCTCTCCATCCCTCAGCTCATTCCATCAGTCTCCTCACGCATCACTAACTAACAGATATATCTTTCCAAAACTGAGCTCATAACATTTCCTCCCCCATGTGCCTCTTCCCCTGACTTCTCTGTCAAGAGCAATAATACAACCATCCACCCGTTCCTGCATGCCAGGCTGCTAGGTGTTATCCTGGATTCTGAACTCTCCTTTTGGCCCCACATCCACAATCCCTTTCCAAAGCTTGCTGCCTCAACCCCTGCAACATCTCCAAACTACGTCCCATTCTAACCAATGAGAAGGAGGGCACAAGCATATGGGCACGACAACATGGGCATGTGGTTGCCCCTCCCTTTCCAAAAAAATTCACATAATTTATAGCGTAATACCACTTTAAATATGCTGAAATGGAAATAGGCTGAAAACGGGATTCAGGAGACTAGGATGTGCATCACATGACCTCTGGGAAATTCCCAGAAGGTCACATGATTCATTGGAAAATTCTGGAATCAGGGCTGATTATAAATAGGACCTAGGGTTGCCACCACATCCCTTTAAACCTGAACACATATGAATTACACAGGTTCTTAGGCTAATTTAATGCAGGAAAGGCACCAAGTGAGTTTAATTACCACCTTAATCAGCCACAGAACCTGTGTAATTAATATGTGTTCAGGTTTAAAGGGATGAGGTGGCAACCCTAATAGGACCCCGCTCTGAGGTAACCACCAGTGGGTCGGTCACAGGTAAACAAGCTCCCCAACCCCCCTCCCTTGTCGCAAGGCACATTTTTGTGGTTTGTCACCCTTTTATGGAAAGGGGGGACTGGTATTTATGATTTATGAGATTTGTGCTCAATTCGTTTTATGGTTGAGCAAAGTTATATTTTGTCAAAAATAATACAGTTTAACCACTATACTACCAGCAAGGTAGCTCAGTTATTCTGACAGGACGTCATATAACATCCTCGTCTTTTAAAGCCGACAGGGGGCGCGCACCCATTGCGTTACACGATGCGCGTGCCCGGCGGCCGCGATGGCCGCCGGGCACCCGCGATTGCCCAGTAACTGAGCAGGACCGTGGATCTCTGTGTGTAAACACAGAGATCCACGTCCTGTCAGGGAGAGAAGACAGATGCTGTGTCCCTTGTACATAGAGACACAGATCGGTCACCTCCCCAGTCAGTCCCCTCCCCCTACAGTTAGACTCACTCACTAGGCTACACATTTAACCCCTTCCTCGCCCCCTAGTGTTAACCCCTTCCCTGGCAGTCACATATGATACAGTTATCAGTGCATGCTTATAGCACTGTTCACTGTATAAATGTGAATGGTCCTAAAAATGTGTCAAAAGTGTCCGATGTGTCCGCTATAATGTCGCAGTCCCAATAAAAATAACAGATCGCCGCCATTCCTAGTAAAAAAAAATGTTTTTTTTTTTCATAATTTACGCTCTTTTTTTGCTTATAGCGCAAGAAATAAAAACCGCACAGGCGATCCAATACCACCAAAAGAAAGCTCTATTTGTGGGAAAAAAAGGACGTGAATTTTGTTTGGGAGCCACGTCGCACGACCGCGCAATTGTCAGTTAAAGCGACGTAGTGCCGGAAGCTGAAATTTCGCCTTGCAGGAAGGGGGTATATGTGCACAGTAAGCAAGTGGTTAAGGAGATTTTTTAATAAATTATATATATATATATATATATATATGTATATATATATATATATATATATATATATGCAGGGTTTGACAAATTTGCTTGGAACCTAGGAGCCAGCTAAAAAAGTTAGGAGCCAGAAAACGCGCCCCGTCCCGCCAAGCTTGCACGCAGAGGCGAACGCATACGTGAGTAGCGCCCGCATATGTAAACGCTGTTCAAACCACACATGTGAGGTATTGCCACGATCAAAACATGCAACCTGTAGAATTTTTTAAACGTTGCCTATGGAGATTTTAAAGGGTAAAAGTTTGTCGGCATTCCACGAGTGGAAGCAATTTTGAAGCGTGACATGTTGGGTATCAATTTACTCGGTGTAACATTATCTTTCACAATATAAAAAAAAATTGGGATAACTTTACTGTTGTCATATTTATTTATTTTAATTTAAAAAAGTGTATTTTTTCCCCAAAAAAGTGCGCTTGTAAGACCGCTGCGCAAATACGGTGTGACAAAGTATTGCAACGATCACCATTTTATTCTCTAGGATGTTTTGGGGGTTCTAATTAGAGGGAAGGAGATGGCAGTGAAAACAGTGGAAACAAACTAATTAGAGCTGCTGTTTTACTTGTAATGCCAACGGCCACCACCAGATGGAGCCAAGTCACAGAAGGAAACTTGGGCCTTCACAAGGGAGCAAAGCCGTGGCCTCAATTACCGACTGTCGCGGGCCCGCCACGATCGTGTGCCTCCGTGCGCCCCCACCTCCCACGCCGCGCGATCGAATTTCTTGTCGGAATTGTGACCGGGAGCACGGATTTTAAATAATATATTTATATGAAGTTGTTATTTATTGACAATTTTTTTTTAACCAATAAATGTGTTGTAATTTTGCCACTCAATGGTGTCTGTGTTATTTATTTGGTAAATTTAAGCTAGATATAATCAAAGGGAGAAGGTGCAATCTGCTTTCCCATGAAACTACAAAGGTCCTGATTCACTCCCTAATTATCTCTCGTCTGGACTACTGCAACCTTCTCCTCATTGGCTTACTTTTAAATAGGCTATCCCTCCTTCAGTCCATCATGAATGTTGCTGCTAGACTCATCCACCTTACAAACCGCTCAGCATCTGCTACCCCCCTCTGCCAATCTCTCCATCCCTCCATTGACTGCAATTCACCCAACAAATTAAATTCAAAATACTAACAATAACTTACAAAGCCATCCACAACTCTGCCCCCAGCTACTATCACTAGCCTAGTCTCAAAATACCAAACCAATCATCCTCTAAATTCCTCCTTAGACCTCCTGCTCTCTAGTATCCTCATAACCCCCTCCCATACTCACCTGCAGCCGAGCCTCTCCCATCCTCCGGTATTCCCTACCCCAATCTGTCAGACTATCTCTAAATCTATCCACTTTGAGACGATCTCTGAATACTTTTCACATCAAAGAAGCCTATCCTGCTTCCACGTAACAACTTTACTTTAATTTTCTTCATCAGCTCCCCTAGTTTTTATCCTTTTGTATTACTTGACCCTCCCTCCTAGATTGTAAGCTCTAATGAGCAAACTTGAAGTTTAATACAAGTTCTGTTTTCTGCAACTGGACTCTGAGGGGTTGATTTACTAAAGGCAAATAGACTGTGCACTCTGCAAGTGCAGTTGCAACAGAGCTTAGTAAATAAGGTAAGATCCCCATAGAAGAGGCCTTATTTCAGCATTATATGCTCAACTGTTGGAACCTATAGTATATCCACAAATACCCCTGCTTATGTCAGAAAATGGGAGATAGATCTAACTTTTACCCTAGAGCCAGTAGATTGGTCACGCATTTGGGAGGCAACCAAATCCTCTTCACAGAATAGTGTGGCTCTTGAAACCAAATATAAAGTGTTGACCATACAGTATTTGGTTCCGCCAGGATTACTAAATTCCTCCCACAGTACTCCCCCCACTACTTCGAGGCTGTAGTGTTGAAGGTACACACCTGCACATTTGGTGGGATTATCCTGTAGCTAGAACTTTTTGGCCGTAAATCTTCAAGATGCTCTAAAAGGTCTTTGATACCCACTTAACCCCAGGCCCTGCAGTGGAACTCCTGAATAGCAAACCCACAGGGTGCTCCCAGCAGAGAGACCAGGGTCTCACAGAGAGCCCTGTGATCTTTTTTAAAAATTAGGACCCAGAACGTCAGATACCTGGTCACCTGATCGCTGTGATAGCCTCTGATTGGCTATCATAGTGTCAAGACAGCCCCGTGTTTTTTGCCTCTGTAAATGAATGTGAAAGATACATTATATCTTTCTCTGCCCTTGCACTGGGCACTGTTTCATATTTACCCATAATGGCACCATGTATTTATTATGGGTATTTATATTCACTGTAGAGTCAATCGTGGAAGTTATCCCTTCCTAACATTATCCAGTACAATATGGACATTTTCACCTATTCTTGGGGACATATACAGGCCCGATCCCTGCGTGGCCCAGCGGTCCCCATATTGCAGTGCCGCATTTTCCTATACCTCAGCCCCATGCAGGGCCAGATTAAGAACATCATGGGCCTGGTGCTGAGGATTTTGGTGGGGCCTTTTAGGCTGCATTTACACCTCCGCGACAAGTAACGCCACGTACGCGGCGTATTTTGCCGCAAATAGTGTAACTATTTTTTTACAAATCCTTCCTATTGCTTTGTATGGCCGAACGCCAATGCTGCCTGAAAAAAAGGGTCCGGGACTTTTTTTCATGCCGCAGGTGTACGGCGTCTATGAGATGTGAACTATCTCATAGACAGCTATGGGAATTCTCCCCTCCAGCGGCACGAGTGGCCGGCGTCGGGCGTTTTGTCGTGGAGGTGTGAATGGGGTGTAATAAATAATAAATAAATGCGTGGGAATGACATGAACGCAGCCCAGCCAAGGCAAGTGACCAAAGGCACAGAACCCAGAAGGAAGACCGGGTGAAGTGTCCAGGCCCCGCCTGATTCATCGCAGCACTGGATTGCTCAGTCTGAAAATGTAAGTGTACTCTAATGTGCTAATATGCTGTGCATACTTGTACATTGTGGCATAACCTACCCCAGGGCCTCTAAAAAGTAGTAATGTCAGGAAAGTTTACTACCGCTTTATTATCACAGGATCCCAGGAGCCTCTCATGGGGCCCCCTACTGACCCGGTGGACGGTGGCCCTTGGGCAGTGCCTAAGTGCACAGTTGACAACATTTAAAAAATATTTTCAGGGCCACTTTTTTATATAAGTGCTATATTTAGAGTAACTGAGATCCCCGATGTTCCTCTATACATCATAGTAGTAATCACAAAATTAAATGAGTACTAATAATGGGGCAGAACAAATATGAGAACTGATATTTCCTTTAGTTGAACTAACAAAAGTGTGTCCATTCTAGAGCTGGTAACATTGAGGATATTCAGTATAATTTTAAAGAACTGTTTTTGTGGGTAAGCGAAATAGGGGAGAAGTATGGACGGTATATAAGTGGGAAGTATGTGCAGGTGAGGGAGAGGAATGTGGAGGGTCTAACAGTGGGCACTATGTACAGGAGAGGAGTACAAAGGGTACGGAAAAAAGCACTATGTACAGGAGAGGAGTGTGAAGGGTATGACAATGTGCAGTATGTACAGGAAGAGTGAGGGGGTATGACAGAGGGTAGTACGTACCAGAGAGAAGTGTGGAGGGTATGATGGGGCAGTATGTACAGGAGAGGAGTGTGGAGGGTATGACAGTGGGCAGTATGTACAGGAGAGGAATGTAGACGGTATGATAGTGGGCTCTATGTATAGGAGAGGAGTGTGGAGGGTATGACAGTGAACATTATGTATAGGAGAGGAGTGTGGAGGGTATGACAGTGGGCACTATGTATAGGAGAGGAGTGTGGAGGGTATGACAGTGAGCAGTATGTACAGGAGAGAAGTGTGGAGGGTGCGACAGTGGGCACTAAGTACAGGAGAGAAGTGTATGACAGCAGGCACTATGTACAGGAGAGGAGTGTGAAGGGTATGACAGTGGGCGCTATGTATAGGAGAGGAGTGTGGAGGGTATGGCAGTGGGCACTATGTACAGGAGAGGAGTGTGTAGGGTATGACAGTGGGTACTATGTATAGGAGAGAAGTGTGGAGAGTATGACAGTGGGCACTATGTACAGGAGAGGAGTGTGGAGAGTATGACAGTGAGCACTATGTACAGGAGTGGAAGGATATTTAGGGACTGAGTAGTGGTTAAGCGGGTCATACATGGATTGAAATTACGCCAATTATGCAGAGACCAGCCATAGTCAATCTATGTATGGGCTAGCTGGTTTTACACAAGTCAATCTATTAATCAACTTGAGTACAACCAGCCTGTTTTTTTTTTTCTTAAAACAATCAGTGCTGCCAGCTAAAGTTAGCAACACTGATCATTGTACGCACTGGCAGAACACAATAACACTGCAGGAGTGATTCCCCCATCCACAGGTCAGCAGGTGAGAGGGTGTGTGGGGACAGGCTGGGGAGAGATACTAGTCAGTGGCTGGGTAGGCACTGGTAGTATCAGAGCCAGATACACACAGGTTACATACGCCACGATCGTTAGAGCGAGAACAATAATTCTAGTACTAGACCTCCTCTGTAACTCTAAACATGTAACCTCAGAAAATGTAAAGCATCGCTTAAGATTCCCAAAAAAATGGTGCTAACTTAACTAACTAACTGTTTTTTTAATGAATGAAACATTTTTTTCCAAAAAAACATGTTTGAAAAATTGCTGCGCAAATACTGTGCTAGAGCTGCACAATTAATCGTTAAAAAAATTGTGATCTCGATTCAACCCCCCTGATGATCTTCAATGCAGAGTTTGCTGATTCTTTCATATAACAAGTGGAGAGACTTTCAGCTGTCAAAAGAAAATATCTGGGCAGTCTGCCAAGTTTTTAACAGGAAACATTGTAACTGACACTTCCTTCTTAGATCAAAGGGATACACTTCTGTGTGTAAAGAACAAATCTGGGCAGTCTGCGAAGTTTGTAAACAAAATGAAACATTGTAACTAACTAACATTGTAACTAAATTTAACCACTTAAATTCCAACACTTGTTTCTTAAGTTAAAAAGCAATATTATTTGCTAGAAAATTACTTGGAACTGCCAAACATTATATATATTTTAGCAGAGACTCTAGGGAATACAATGGCTATTGCTGCAATATTTTATGTCACACTGCATTTTCCCACTTCAATGAATAATAAAAACCATAAAAACAAAACAGTGAAGTTAGCCCATTTTTTTTTTATGTTTTAATGTGAAAGATGATGTTACGCCGCAACAATCGTGAGAGAATCGTGATCTATCTTCTAAGCAAAAAAATTGCAATTCTCATTTTAGCCAGAATCGTGCAGCTCTGTACCCTGCAACATAAAAAGTGCAAAGACCACCATAGAGTCATTTTCTAGCAAAAAACAAATGATGATTTTTACATGTAGTAGAGAAGTGTCAGAATTGGCGTGGGTGGCAAGGGGTTAATTACCATGAGTAATATACAAATAATTATTATTAGCACTGTGATCCTATCAGTCTGCTGCAGTGTGTCAGCTTGTATTTATATTGGCCACTCTGATTGTAGCTTCTGACAGGCTGTGCAAGCGGGCCCGTATCTCCGGAACCATAAATGATAGCCGTCCCATATTTTAACCAGTTGTGGGGTAGCTCTTTCCATGCCTACCCCCAAATGTGGGGTTTCTGTGACCTCTGGTCATCGAGCTACAACCCCCCAAATTCGATCTTAAAAAAAAAAAAATCTTAAAAAAAAAAAAAATTTTTTTTTTTTTTTTTTGGGCAAATGGGCCTATCTTGAGAAAGGGGCCTGGAGCTGCAGCTCCATCAGCCCCATTGTTAATCCGGCCCTGGCCCCATGTAAGAATTTAGGACTGGAAATCTTTCCCTTCCCTTACTCATAACACTCTCCTTTATGTTTGATTTAGGCCCCGTACACACGAGAGGATCCATCCGCTAGAATTGATCCGCGGACCGGCTCCAGCGGATAGATCCCCTGGTGTGTACAATCCAGCGGATCTGTTTCCGCGGATTTTTATCCCCTGGGATGGATTTCAAGCGGATAAAAATTTGAAGACATGCTTTAAAATCTATCCGCTTGAATCCATCCCAACGGATTGATCCGCTGGTCTGTACAGACTCACCGGATCAATCCGTCCGAATGAATCCCCCGCATGCGTCGTAATGATTCAACGCATGCGTGGAATTCCTTATATGACAGCGTCGCGCACGTCGCCGCGTCATCATCGCGGCGACGGCGCGACACGTCATCGCGATGGGATTTCGGTGCGGATTTCGATCCGATGGTGAGTACACTCCATCGGATCCAAATCCGCGGAAATCCTCGAGAGGATTTATCCGCGGAAACGGTCCGGTGGACCGTATCCGCGGATAAATCCTCTCGTGTGTACTAGGCCTTAGACATTCGATTACATTGATATTTATGTCTTTTGCAGACATTTGGATGCATCTGATCCTGATGAAGTGGTTATACCCACAAAACGCATTGAGCACTAGGATACAGCCATGTATTTAATACATACTTTCCTTTAGATCATACTATGATCTTTTTTGTTACTTTTACCAATTTTACTATATGGAGTACTATCATCTTACATCTTGGTAACTGCAACGTGCTGCCTATTTATCCTTGTATATATATATGAACTATCACAATTGATGGCATGTAGATATATGAATTCAATTTGGTAATTGCAATATGCTGCTAACCAAGTTCTGGTCAATTGCCTCACTTAAAGTGCCAAGGGTCAGTATTTTTTGGACAGGATTTTTCTTTCTATTTGTATCAGTGTCAGTTAGGTGTGTCGGTGTGTTTTAGGCAGGATTTAAATAAAGCAACATGTACACTGTTGTTTTTGGGCTGTACTACGAGTTCAAACAACTAACATAAGCATATGTGGTATCGCTGCAATCGTCAGGAGCAGAAGAATTTATTTTGGGTTATTTTTTTTTGGTGGTAGGTTATGGTAGTAGCAAAAAAAATACAGTTAGATTTTTTTTTAAAATAATAATAATTTCTTTACTATTTTGAGGCCAGTTAAAAAACGAAAATCAGGAGATATTAATTACCATTTACCACCAAATGAAAGCCCAATTTGTCCCCCCAAAAAAAAACAAGGTATAATCCACCTAAATGCACAAAGTAGTTGTGATAATATGTAAAGGTTTACTAACACACGTCCAACATGCAAAATTGGGGTTAGGCATTAAGATTTGTTTTACCGTGAATGGGTTAAAGTCAGAATTGGCAATAAACAACAAAAAATAAAATGCAGCACTGCTGCAGCAGTAATTGTCGGAAACGCATAATGAATTTGTGAAAGGTACAAAAAGCTGCAACTGGTGAAAAAGAGAAAAAAAAAACCCATCTACTTCCACTCAGCTTCCACTGTTCGTCCTCAGGGGCCATTATTTAATTATGTATGAAATGCAATAATATAGATTCAGTACAAATCAGCTTGTTACCGTTTTATCCTCTTTTTGTACACAATATTTATTCAATTATTAAACAACAATGTTGGAAACTAGTTATTTATTGGTCGTATGTGCTGTACCTCATTTAAAGTCCCAGGACAAATACATTGGTTGTATGCAAATAAATTAACCTGTTTACAGTTTGCTGGAGACAATTTAATCAAGGTTAGGTGACTAATTTGGATCAGGTTTGATTGATTCAAATTTCAATTTCAACTCAATCAAAAGTGGATGAGCTTACTGCAAAGTTACCACTTGTACAGGCGTATTCTAATGCTGGCCATTCAATTCCATGTGATTACTTTGTTTATTGTAAGTTGATTGAAAAATTCCTCAATTGCTACCAACTGCTCTTATATGGTTAGCATTAAGAACGCTCAAATCCATCCAACATTGTTCTCTGAAACTGAACACTGAAATAAATGGTACATCCAACAATTAGATTCTGACAAAGAAATAGTAATTCTGTACAGCCACTCTTTTGATGCACATACCTCTGTCACACAATGCATAGGCAGGCAGATATCAACACTGGGGTGGATTCAGAGAGAATTTACGCCGGCGTAAATTCAAATCTGCACCGGCGTATCTTCTTTCTGTATTCAGAAAGCAAGATACGCCGACATTGGCCTAAGATACTGGCATAAGTCTCTTACGCCGTCGTATGTTAGGGTGCATTCTCACGCTGGCCGCTAGGTGGCGCTCCCGTAGTTTTCGGCGTAGATTATGCAAATTACCTAGTTACGCCGATTCACAAACGTACGTGCGCACGGCGGTAGTTTTTTACGTTGTTTGCGTAAGTCGATTTTCGGTGTAACGTTGCTCCTGCTAGGAGGAGCTAGGAGGCGCAGCCAATGTTAAGTATGGACGTCGTTCCCGCTTCGAAATTTGAATTTTTTACGTCGTTTGCGAATAGGGCTGGACGTAATTTACGTTCACGTCGAAACCAATACGTTGTTGCGGCGTACTTGAGAGCAATGCACACTGGGATATGTACACGGACGGCGCATGCGCTGTTCGTACAAAAACGTCAATCACGTCAGGTCATCATAGATTTACATAAAACACGCCCCCCTTCCACATTTGAATTACGCACGCTTACGCCGGCCCCATTTACGCTACGACGCCGCAACTTACGGAGCAAGTGCTTTGTGAATACAGCACTTGCTCCTGTAAGTTGCGTTGGTGTAGCATAAATACAATACGCTGCGCCGCCGTAACATAAAGCGCAGCTACCTGAATCCACCCCACTGTTTTTTGATTCAGCTATATAGCTAACCTGCCTGTCTAAAACTCAAATTGTTTGGCTGTAAAAGTAATTGCTCTTACTATTTGCTGGCCAGGCCTTTTCTGGAACTTTGTGTTTTAAAGCGGAGGTTCGCCGGTAAAATAGTGTTTTTACCCTTAGATGTATGCTCATTTAGTCTAGGGGAATTGGGTTGTTGTTTAAAAATCCGAGCATTACTTACCGTTGTAGAGGGCGATCTTCTCCGCCACTTCCGGGTATGGGCTGCGGGACTGGGCGTTCCTTCTTGATTGACAGTCTTCCGACAGGCTTCCGACGGTCGCATCCATCGCGTCACGATTTTCCGAAAGTAGCCGAACGTCGGTGCGCAGGCGCAGTATAGAGCCGCACCGACGTTCGGCTTCTTTCGGCTACTCGAGACGCGATGGATGCGATCGTCGGAAGCCTTTCGGAAGACTGTCAATCAAGAAGGAACGCCCACTCCCGAAGACCCATACCCGGAAGTGGCGGAGAAGATCGCCCTCTACAACGGTAAGTAATGCTCGGATTTTTAAACAACAACCCGATTCCCCTAGACTAAATGAGCATACATCTAAGGGTAAAAGAGCAGAAACGGCCTTTATGGGTGAACTCCCGCTTTAAGTAGGGTTGTCCCGAAACCAATTTTTTAAGACCGATTACAAGTACTGATACTTTTTTCAAGTACTCGCCGATACCGAATACTGATACTTTTTTTTTTAACTGTTGTTAGTCATGTTTCTAACCTAGGCAGTGCAATCAGACAATAGAGTCCGACTCTGACCTCACTTTACTTTTCTGCAGTTAAAGTGGAGCAGCATGGTCAAGGTCCCTACCAGCCCTGTGATTGGATAGTAAAGGAGCAGGAATCCGTAAATGAGTTCAGCCCTGTGCTCTTTCCTCCTATCAGCCACTGTGCAATGTAGTCAAAAATTATGGAGGATGTTACAAGGAGGCAGAAAACACAGTAATAAACAGTTTCATGCAAAATAGATTAAAGCTCTGTACACACGATCAGTCCATCCGATGAGAACGGTCTGAAGGACCATTGTCATCGGTTAACCGATGAAGCTAACTGATGGTCCGTCGTGCCCACACACCATTAAATAACCGATCGTGTCAGAACGCGGTGACGTAAAACACAATGACGTGCTGAAAAAAAATGAAGTTCAATGCTTCCAAGCATGCGTCGACTTGATTCTCAGCATGCCTGGATTTTTAACCGATGGTCGTGCCTACTAACGATGGGTTTTGACCTATCGGTTAGGAATCCATCGGTTAAATTTAAAGCAAGTTGGCTTTTTTTTAACCGGTGGTTAAATAACCTATGGGGCCCCCACACGATCAGTTTTGACCGATGAAAACGGTTCATTAGACCGTTGTCCTCTGGTTAACCTATCGTGTGTACGAGGCCTTAGCCTCCGTTCACACCGGTGCAATAGTCATGTGATTTGACAGTCAAAATCGCATGAGAAATTGCAGCCTATTTGTGCCTGTGGAACCATTCAAATCAGTGCGACTTCAACTTGCACCGGATTGAAAAAGGTTCCTGTGCTATTTTTGGCATGAAATCCCACAGACAAGCCACACATGAGATCGCACTGACCGGCAGCTTTGAAATCGCACAATTTGAAAAGCCACATTCAGTGTGAAAGTGGGCTAAAAGACCATTATGTGATGAAAGTGTATGAATTATTTTTGGAGAATAAGAATATCATTTAATGTCACTTTTACTATATTGTAGCCTGCAAGGAGGCCCAGAGCCTTGCTGTGCTGTCTGGCAGTGGTACCAACATCCCAAGATTGGCTATACATTTTTACTTAAAGGGGTTGAAAAGGTAAAATTTGTTTTTCCTAAATAGCTTCCTTTACCTTAGTGCAGTCCTCTTTCACTTACCTCATCCTTCGATTTTGCTTTTAAATGTCCTTATTTCTTCTGAGAAATCCTCACTTCCTGTTCTTCTGTCTGTAACTCCACACAGTAATGCAAGGCTTTCTTCCTGGTGTGGAGTGTCATGCTCGCCCCCTCCCCTGGACTATGGAAGAGTCAGGACGCTCTCTATGTTGCAGATAGAGAAAGGAGCTGTGTGTTAGTGGGTGTCCTGACTCTCCTGTAGCCCAAGGGAGGGGGCGAGCATGACACTCCACACCAGGGAGAAAGCCTTGCATTACTGTGTGGAGTTACAGACAGAAGAACAGGAAGTGAGGATTTCTCAGAAGAAATAAGGACATTTAAAAGCAAAATCGAAGGATGAGGTAGGTGAAGGAGGACTGCACTAAGGTAAAAGGAAGCTATTTAGGGGGGAAAAATTGTACATTTACAACCCCTTTAACCTTTGATAGATCATGGGTCTTCAAACTATGGCCCTCCAGTTGTTCAGGAACTACAATTCCCATCATGCCTAGTCATGTCTGTGAATGTCAGAGTTTTACAATGCCTCCTGGGATGTGTAATTCCATAACAGCTGGAGGGCCGTAGTTTGAGGATCCCTGGATAAGATCAATCAATATTTTAATCAAGCACAATCAATATTAGATTTTTTTATTAATTTTCTTAGAGTTAATCTTAAATAAAACATATATTGTTCAAATCACTCTAACCCACAAAGCCACAATCCAGTTTGTAATCCATGGGCCAGATTCAGAGACGGCGGCGTATTTTTGTGCGGGCGTAGCGCATCTCATATGCGCTACGCCAACGGAACTCTGAGAGGCAAGAGCAGTATTCACAAAGCACTTGCTCCCTAAGTTACTTCGGCGTCAGGGCCGGCGCTAGGCATAGGCAAGTCAGGCGGCTGCCTAGAGCACCAGGGTAGGGGGAGCGGCAAAATCAGGATCCCCAGCCACTCGCTGGGGATTCGGATCATTAAAATATCGGAATTTTTCAAAAACATGCCTTATGGCACCAGCCGCCAGGCTAGGAGGCGGTTTGCACCTGTGGAGACACCAACTTCACCACGCCATCCCCAGCCCGCAGCGCCGTTGCCTGATGCCATGGCTGAGACACAGAGCCGAGCTGGAGCTGAGCACAGTCCGGAGTACAGGCAGTACACGAGAGGAGCGCACAGGCGGACATCGGCCACTGGTGGCAGCAGAGAGCTCCCTGCAAAACTTCATGACACGAACATGATGGCAGGGCGGGTGCAATGGAAGTCCTGCATGCAAGCCCGGGCTCGCCGCGACGTCCGATCTCCCCCCCTCCCTCCCGGCCGCCTGGGGATCCGCCGCAAGAGGAGCAGACAGACGGGCAGCAGCGCCGCCTCCCCCCAGAAAAGCCCCCACTGCCGCCGGTTCAGGTACACAGTGGAAGCACAGGCAGGACGCTCAGTGCTGCAGCCTGTCATCACAAGGAATAAAACAATTTACTCTGCTGTCAAGACTAGTGTACAGAGGGGGAACTGGTTTGTGTGTGTGTAGGGGGGTACAGAGTGGGAACGTGTTTGGGGGAGGGGGGGTACAGAGTGGGACCTGGTGTGTGGGCGGGGGGTGGACAGATGTATGTGTGTGGGGGACAGAGTGGGAACTGGTGTGTGGGGGGGGCAGATGTGTGGGGGGGTACAGAGTGGCAACTGGTGTGGGGGGGCAGATGTGCAGGGGGGTACAGAGTGGGAACTGGTGTGGGGGGACAGATGTGCAGGGGGGTACAAAGTGGGAACTGGTGGGGGGAGGGAGACAGATGTGCAGGGGGGTACAGAGTGGGAACTGGTGTGTGTGTGTGTGTGGGGGGGGAGACAGGTGTGTGTGTAGGGGGTACAGAGTGAGAATTGGTGTGTGTGGGGGACAGATGTGTGGGGGGGTACAAAGTGGGTACTGGGGGGACAGAGTGGGAAGTGGGGGGGGGCAAATGTGTGTGGGGGGGGGGTACAGAGTGGGAACTGGTGTGAGGGGGACAGATGTGCAGGGGGGTACAGAGTGGGAACTGGTGTGGGGGGGGGGACAGATGTGCAGGGGGGTACAGAGTGGCAACTGGTGTGGGGGGGGAGACAGGTGTGTGTAGGGGGTACAGAGTGGGAACTGGTGTGGGGGGGGACAGATGTGCAGGGGGGTACAGAGTGGCAACTGGTGTGGGGGGGGGAGACAGGTGTGTGTAGGGGGTACAGAATGGGAACTGGTGTGGGGGGGACAGATGTGTGTGGGGGGGGGTACACGGTCAGTACTGGGGGGACAGAGTGGGAAATGGTGTGGGGGGGCAGATGTGTGGGGGAAACACATGTGCAGGGAGATACAGAGTGGGAACTGGTGTGTATGTAGGGAGGGGCAGATGTGCAGGGGAGTACGGAGGGGGAACAGATGTGTGTGTGTTGGGGGGGGTTACAGAGAGGAACTGATTGGGTGGGGGAAGGAACAGATGTGCAGGGGGTACATATAGGAACTGATGTGTGTGGGGGGGGGGTTAAGGGGAACAAAGGTGGGGGGTGCAGAGGGGAACAGGTGTTCAGGATGATACAGTGATGGGGTGATCTGAGGTGTAAAGGTGGTAGAATTGTGGTGATCTGAGACCTAAAAATACAGGAATTGGGGTGATTTGAGGTGTGAAGGTTCAAATCCAGTTTTGTAAAAAAATGAAAATAAATGCAGATACCTTTGCAGGTCAAAAAATGTGCATTTTTTATTATTTTTACTAGGAAAGTAGCATTGTCAGTGTATCTGTCGCTCGTACAGACAGGCAGTTACACAGTTGGCCTCTCTGTATACTGCTTTAGCCTAGAAATAGGTGAAGAGGCACCACAAAAATCTCAGTGAGGGGCGGAGCGAATGGTGCGTGGGGGGGCATCAAAATGAGGCTTCGCCTAGGGTGTCAAAAATCCTTGCACCAGCCCTGGTCGGCGTAGCGTAAATGGGCCGGCGTAAGCCCGCCTAATTCAAATTAGGAAGGTAGTGGGCGTGTTGTATTAAAATTACCCGTGACCCCATGTAAATGAATTCCCGAACGAACGGCACATGCGCGCGCATGCTCAGAATCACGTCGCATATACTCCCTAAGATACGTCGGCTCAATGCTTTCTTAGTGAACGTAACCTACGCCCAGCCCCATTCACGTACGACTTACGCAAACGACGTAAAAACCGACGGCTGTTCCGACGTCCATACCCTAACATGACTTACCCCTGCTTTATGAGGGATAACTATACGCCGGACGTACGTCTTACGTAAACAGCGTAGCTTACTGCGACGGGCGCAAGTACGTTCGTGAATCGGCGTATCTAGGTCATTAACATATTCAACGCGTAAATCAATGGAAGCATGCACAAAAAAAAGCATGCACCATTTTTTTATAGCAGCCACCACAACACATGTTAGTGTGTTGTCGTGTGCTATGATGCTCTGCAAAACACGTGTAGCGGAGGTGTGATGCCTTGAAAGGTACTTTCAGTGAAACCAATCAAAATTCACTTTACTGACGTCAAATGAGCAATCGATGGACGGCACTTAAGGCATAGCATTCCGCTTCTTGCAGTGTTTACAATTAACAACAAAAAAAAACGTAGTGCTATCAAAAAGGTTCTAGACCCAGCAGGAGGGGTTAATAAAACCTGCATCATGCTTTATCTGTGTGTGATCGTCAGCAATATTGGCAAAGGAATTGATAAAGTAGATGGGATTGACCGCAGATGAGGCATTCAACGCCTATTGCTATTTTGCACAAGCTTCCAGTAGAGAAATGTAGATGGAGCCAACGCTTCAGTCCGCAGTGATAAATTCCCATCTCCTGCTCTGCCAACCCTACGCACTAAGGACTTTATTGCAATGTAATGTACGTCAGAAGGGAGCAGGCGCGCGTGACAGAATCGGGTTAGTGGAAGCTGGGAAGTCTGGACTGCAGTGGAAGGAGAGATATATTAACATCTGTCTCAGGGAGACACAGCAGCAGCAAGGGAGAGAGAAGGAGATGTAGAAGGGCAGGAGAAATGTGATAGAGGAGAGGAGACAGGCAAGACAGGTGGAAGAAACACAAGATCGAGAGAATAGGAAGGAAAAAACGCCACACACAGAATTCCAGATACAGGGCAATAAATATCAATACCTCAAGGACGCCAAATGAGTCTATTAGACGTTTAAGTACCTTCATCAGAGGTTCTGCTATGCTTAATTGCCAGAGAGAATAAAACTATTAAAGGTCTCCAGATACCCACATTCATTTTAACAAATATGCCCTGACATGATACCGTCCGATGGGGAATGGCAGCTTTCATGAGAGTCTCGTGTACAACTAAGAAAGGCAATTAATGTCTTTACAACACATTAAATGGCTCTGGCAGTACTTCCCATAGCTATGCTGATGCTACAGGGCACAATGATATCAAGGAGTGGGTGAAATAATGTGGAACTGCAAAATAGATAAATGAATAGTCAACTAAAGATCTTCCCAAAGGCATTGGACAGCTTTTGTCCAAAATACCATGGTAGCTGGCAATCTGAATGTCTATGTTTTTCCACAGATCAACACAGGTTTAGTGGAAAGGTCTGTTATGCCTTGTACACACGATCGGAATTTCCGATGGAAAAAGTCAGACGGATGAAAAAACTCTGTTGGGGCTACACAAGATTGGAATATCCGATGGATCCATTGGATATTCCGATCGTGTGTAGCCCCATCAGAGTTTTTTCATCAGATATTCTGATGAATTTCGTCAGAGTTTAGATATAGAACATATTCTATTTTAATCCAATGGAATTCTGTCGGAATTCCGATGTGATTTGGCCGGGCAAAAGCCAGATCGTGTGTACAAGGCATTAGACAGCTTAGAAATGTTCAGCCAGTAGATCCAACCATAGCATCGCCACTATCCAAGGTTCGTATATAGTGAATTATTTCAGGATTCAAGTTTATGCATAAATGAACACGTATGTGTAGGAATTTTAAGCAGCTGGCTTATTAGCAAATGTGCAACAATCCCTTAAAAAGTGTGAGTCAAGCCAAAAACATTTTCACTAGTTATTGATATACTGGAGAGGGAGTAGAACTGCGATCTGGGGTTCATCAAACAGGAAGTGAGGCATAATCTGCAAGGTACACATAGAGAAATAAAATCTGACAGGGGTTTTAACCTTCCCATACTCCCCCAAAAAGAAATGCATTGTATTGCCTTTGTCGTTGAAGAGAAGTTACCCACAATACCTCTCTGGTGAATCACTGTAAAGGAGCTCTGGAAAGTTAAAACCTGACAGCAGTTCGTAAGTTCCCCATTCTATCAAAGGTTTTGGCTGAATATACACTTCAACAATTATAAATACCTTTTAGCCTACCTCCAGCTTACCAGGGCTCCAGGAAGTTTCTTCTGAGGGAAGAAAACTGGCTTTGCACTTTTCTCTAGAATTTGAAAATTGTGCTGTAAATTGGGTCCTGAAGCCTGGAGGCTTAGTGTGAGATGAGGCTTTCAACCATGAGTCCACATTTTGCCAGAAATCAGCATTCTAATTGTACAGGTGTGCACAGCCCTCTGAGAATGGGGACTGACTAGGGTTCAGGGCTCCACCCTCCTGAGGAGACCATTGTGCTTCTAGGGAGCAACAGGCGACAGAAGTCAGTCTACTTATCGACTTCTGTACAACTGCCCTGTTGGATTTTTGCCACTCAATCAGTGCTGCCAGCTACAGCCGGCAGCGCTAATTGGTGTATTCTGATGGCGGGCAATTCTTCCTGGTGTTAGAATACAATAGCTCAGTCAGAAGGATTTCCCTATCAACCTCTACAGTTTTTTTTTATGCTGGTCAAACAAAATCTATATCATGTATGGGCTGCTTTAGCTCTCCCCTCTCCCAACACCTTTGTACGTGACAGAGGAAGGAGAAAGCTGGTTGTTTTTCCCCCCCAAAAAAGTGTCAAAATTTAGTCTCTTTCCATTAAAAAATGCATTTTAGGACCAAAAGACATGTAATAGGTAGTCAGGTTTTATATTTTTAAATAGTTACTGTATATACGTATATATTTAACCTCCCTGGCGGTATCCCCGAGCGTGACTCGGGGTGGGTTTTTCTTGCTGCGATCGGTATCCCCGAGTCACGCTCGGGGTAGACATGCAGAGCCTGCAGCGTGCGCTGGCTTACCTTCTCCTGGATCCAGCGATGTCACCATGCTGTGTGAGCGAGCGGGACCTCGCTCGATTCACACAGCGTCCTCCTGTGCCACCGATCTCCGTTCCCTGCGATGTTACGACGCACGGGAGCGGAGATCAGCGCCAAATTCAAAAAAGTAAACAAACACTATACATACAGTATACTGTAATCTTATAGATTACAGTACTGTATGTAAAAAAAACACACCCCCCTTGTCCCTAGTGGTCTGCCCAGTGCCCTACATGTCATTTTATATAATAAAAACCTTTCTTTCTGCCTGAAAACTGTAGATTGTCCATAGCAACCAAAAGTGTCTTTTTATGTCAAAAATGGTTTTAGATCAGCTAGAAAACAGCGATAATAAATTATAATCACTTGCAGAATTGTGCGATAGCGATTTGCGGGGAAATTCGTCATAAAAAAAAAATAATGACAGCAACAATTCTGCAACTGAAAAAATTTCAGTGATTTTGATTTGATTACATTATTGAATAATTTTTATTTTAATTATATTATTACTTGCTATAATTATTTATAATTATTTATTATATTATAATTAAAAATTTTGTTTTTAAAAAAATGTCATACCCGGGATGCCTATTAGATTCTTGTTTGGTCAGATTTAAGTGAGTTATTCCTAAAAATCACAGGCCTACAGTATAAAACACCAAATTTCCTTGCAAATAATTGTACCGCTATCAGCATGTTTTTTCAGACAGAATCATACCGCCAGGGAGGTTAATAAAAAGAAATGTACCAGAATACATATTGGCCTAAATTTATCAAGAAAATGTATTTATTAAATGTGTTATATAACAAAATGTAAGAGAAAGTAAAAACTGATAAAAAATATAATTGGAATTCAAATGGTGCATGACTAAGTAATTGTCAATCAAACTATCACTGCACTAGAAACTGAAAAGTAGCCTGGGAAGGAAAGGGGGTGTAACATTCTAGTATCACAGGCCTGTAATGCTTTTGTATTTTATATGAATAAAGGATAAGACAATATGTCCTGGGGGTTTCACTTTCCCTTTGTGACCCCATTCAGATTTTCCCCACTTCCTGTACCTGGGTATCAGGGAACACCACTCACTGGAGAGTAACAGTGTCATTGTAGTTTTATATGTATTGTTGTACGCGTATGTTTGCCTTGTTCGTTACATGCATACCGCATTTGATGGTGTATGCTTTTAAAGTTTTAATATGTGATTATTGTTATTAGATTTTTTATGTTATAAACTATATTTTTTCATATACGTTTCTCAGTGTTTGTGGCCTCTAAAGGCCCACCCAAGGGGGAATAATTTTTTGTTCTTTATTTTGAATAGAGGCAGAGAAACACAGCTAATTGCGCATTGACGCCAATGCAAAACGATGTTAAAATCACATTTCTAAGCAGCGTTTTCCTGCCAGCAACTGGCTAACCGACGTGACATGACGCCAATCTTTGGCAATAAGAAGCTCAAGACTGGAGAAATAGTTGCCTGGCAGAAAGGCAAAATGATAACACTGCGATAGCGTGACAAAAAAATGTGTGCCTAATGAGTACAATCCATAATACCTCCACTGTCATGATACACACAAAAGGTGGGAAAGACATCATAAAGCCAAAAGTAGTGATAGACTACAACAACACAATGGGAGGTGTTGAAAGAGCCGACCAAGCAATGCCATTCTATCCAGCAATGAGAAAACACCAAAAAAAGTACTACAAGAAGATATTCAGGTATCTTCCTGAGCAATGCTTGTGGAATGCCTACATTCTGCTAAAAAAAAAAGAGTGACAAGCCTGTGGTTCATTCTGACTTTATTTGGAAAATTGCCGAACTGATCTTTCTGAACCACCAAACACCAATGGCTGTGAATAAAGCTTGACGTCGTACTGCTGGCATTGTCAACCCGGAACTCCTGACTGGTCGCCTCGTCATGGACTACAGTATGTCCCACCAATCGAGAAAAAGTCAGCACCCACTAGGATGTGGGTGGTTTGTTGCTGGAAGCGAGATGAGAGTGGAAAGAAAATCCGTAAGGAAACCAGGTTCCATTGTCCTGATTGTGATGTCGGACTTTGTGAAGTTCCGTTTCAAAATTTATCTTACCCTCGATGTTTACTGAATCAATATGACTAGTAATATTGTACCCTTGTTTGGACAAATTTCAATGTTTTGATTTGATTATATTATTGACTAAAATGTATTGAATAACATGTATTATTATTATTATTATTATTATTTATAGTTATTTATTAAATTATATTATAATTTATGATTTTGTGTTTCAAACTTTATCATACCCGGAATGTCTACTAGACTCTTGTTTGGACAGATTTAAGAGAGCTATACTTAAGAAATACAGGCCTACAATATAAAATGCCAAATTTCCATGCAAAACAATTGTACCGCTTTCAGCATCAAAAATCAGACATAATCATACCTCCAGGAGAGTTAATGCATTGCTGTACACTTTTCTTTTTTCCACAGGAGGAGCCAAATTATTATGTGCTTAAAGTCAAACCTGGAGTAAAAGATAAGAAAAAACATAGACAGAGGGCCGTCATCACAGGGGTTAGAGGGGTTTGGGTCTAGGAAAGGTTACTCATAGTTTGAAAGAAAATAGGGACTAACTTGATTGGTGTCCAGGCTAGGAACAGGTGGAGCATCCATGAGTGGTCATTCAGGGGTTTCAGGAGGTCCTCAGTCAGAAGGGAGCTGAGTTGTGGAAAATCTTCCACCCTGATTTATAGTTTCTTCAAGCTATTTTGTGGTTGGTGTGGTTATGTCATGGCAGCAAACGGGTACAAGGTCCTCGTAGGTTAGTATGGTGCACTTATGTACTTTGTAGGGACTAGGGATGAGCCGAACACCCCCCCATTTGGTTCGAACCAGAACCTTTGAACGGACCGAACGTTTGCGCGAACATTTAGAACCCCATTGAAGTCTATGGGACTCGAATTTAAAAGTGCTCATTTTAAAGCCTAATATGCAAGTTATTCAAACGGGTTTGAGAACCCGAGTCTTGTCCCAGGGAACATGTATCAATGTAAAAAAAAGTTTTAAAAACGGTCGTTTTTTCTGGAGCAGTGATTTTAATGATGCTTAAAGTGAAAAAAAATGAAAAATTCCTTTAAATATCGTATCTGCTGGGTGTCTAAAGTATGCCTGTGAAGTGGCACGTGTTTAGAACTGTCCCTGCACAAAATGAGATTACTATAAGAAAAAAGTAATTTAAAACTGCTTGCGGCTTTAAAGCGGGGGTTCATCCTAAAAAAAAATTCTAACATTACATCCAGCATACTAAGCATACTAAGGACATTTACTGTATTCAGGTCTTTTTTTTTTTATCCGTACATACTGTTATATTTTAATTTTGTCCAGGGCTTCCGGGTTCTGATGACTGCGGGACTGGGCGTTCCTATCCTTCGGTTAGATGATTGATGGCTTGTGAAACAGTTCCCCTGTCACACAACGCGCATCACCAGATTTCCGGAATTGGCCGAGCTGCGAGTCGGCACTATACGGCGCCTGCGCAGTCAGCTCTACACGGCGGGCACAGGCGCCGTATAGTGCCGACTCGCAGCTCGGCTATTTCCGGAAATCTGGTGACGTGCGTTGTGCGACAGGGGAACTGTTTCACAAGCCGTCAATCATCTAACCCAAGGATAGGAACGCCCAGTCCCACAGTCATCAGAACCCTGAGGCAGGGATAGGAACGCCCAGTCCCACACTCATCAGAACGCAGAAGCCCTGGACAAAATCAAAATATAACGGTATGTACGGATAAAAAAAAAAAAAAGCCTGCTTACAGTAAATTTCCTTAGTATGCTGGCTCTAATGTTAGAAATGTGTTTTTAGGGTAAACCCCCGCTTTAATGTAATGTCTGGTCCCTGCAATATGAATGAAAATCATTGAGAAAAATAGCATGGGTTCCCCCCCCTCCCCCAGGTCATTACAAGCCCCTTTGGCCCTATATACTTTGAACAGCAGTATACAGGCGGTGCAAACAAGACAGGGACTGTAGGTTTGTTGTTAAGTAGAATCTGTTGGTAATTTTGAAATGGTACTTTTTTAAAGTGTAGCTCCAGCCATAAAATCTATTTTTAAGCTTTTCTGAAAACATAGAGAAGGGTTATCACCCCTGTAATATTTATTTTGCTGTCTGTGTGCATCTGTTCAGAAGATTTCAATTCACTTTATTTTCCAATGACAAATGATTTTTTTTAAATTTGGGTTTTTTAGTGAAACAAGGATTGGTGATAAAGCATCAGTGGACAGGAGACACCTCTTACAGAAGAGAATTTCCCTTCCTTGGCGTAGATTTCCTCTCACTTCCTGTTGTCTCCTTCCGTTTGCAAGTAGGAGTTGTTTGTAAGTTGGATGTTTGAAAGTAGGGGCCGTATATACTCTGCAGAAATTTGGGCCCTAGGTGTTGGTCTTGCCACAACACTGTAAGCCCTCACAGTTAGTCTTGGTGGGCGCAGGAATGGGCCCTGCTGTGAAATATTAGATCAAGAATTGTAATTACATGCCCCTGTTGAACAGGGGCAGAAAAATTGGGCCTTTGTTGGTGGTGGTGCTGGTGCCACAACACTGCAACCCCTCACAGATACTCTAGATGGAGCGCAGGAATGAGCCCGCTGAAAAGTATTGCATCAAAAATTTTAATTACACGCCCCTGTTAAACAGGGACATAAAATTGGGCCTTAGGCACTGGTGGCGGTGCCCAGAACCAAAAATGTTCTTACAAGCTATCAGCATGATCATTAAGGAGGGAAAGGATAGTCACTCAGCATAACAGGATAGTCACTCAGCATCAGAATAGGGATCTGACATTTAAAAAAAAAATTATTCAGTTACATTAGCATCAGGTGCTTGGTAGCTGGTGGTGATCCAAGCCTGATTTATTTTATGAAGGTCAATCGATCAACCGAGTCGGTGGAGAGGCGCACCCTGTGATCGGTTACAAAGCCTCCAGCAGCACTGAATGTGCATTCTGAAAGAACGCTGGATGTAGGACAAGCCAGTAGCTTAATTGCGTACTGTGCATGCTCTGGTTAGTGATCCATCCTCTAGACCCAGTAAGCTATAGGATTTTCGCTGGGGAAGGTGTCTAAGTCTGATCTTGCCCCTAGGTATTCCCGTAAAACAGATGCTGGCGATGGTTGCTGGAACCGGTCATACCTTGGGGCTATCTCGTGACAAATAAATAAATACAAATATTAATATAAGCTGCTCCCCAAAAAAATAATCAGGACCTGATTAGAAATACATGTTATATGTGAGGGTGGGGGCGCTAATTAGAGTACTAATAATATAAGTATAGTGAGTGATAGGCCCCGTACACACGACCGAACATGTCTGCTGAAACTGTTTCAGCGGACATGTTCGGTCGTCTGTACGTCCGACCGGACAATTTTCCGGCGGATCGGACAGGTTTCCAGCGGACAAATGTTTCTTAGCATGCTAAGAAACATGTCCGCTGGAAGCCTGTCCATCGGACATGTTCGGTCGTCTGTACAGACTCACCGTACATGTCCGCTCGGCCGAAAGCCCTCGCATGCGTCAAAGTGATTCGACGCATGCATGGAAGCATTGACCTTCCAGGGCCACGCACGTCGCCGCGTATCGTGTCCGCGCGGATTTCTGTCTGATGGTGTGTACAACCATCAGACAGAAATCTCTGAGCGGACATGTCCGCTGAAAATGGTCCGGCGGACCGTTTTCAGCGGACAGTCCGTCCGTGTGTACGAGGCCTTACAAACAAACCTAATTATATTATCAAACAAACCAGCTCCTTAATATCTAAAAAAAATCCCTATCCTCATACTGTGTGATCATAGATAAATATAAAATAGTATTGACAGTCCACAATTAAATACAATTGTGCAAAAAAACTGTGCAAAGGAAAAAATCAGGTGAATGAAGTGCTTCATGCAAAATACAGTCCATCAAGATTCCATATATTCCTCCTGCATGGGTATATCCAAAATAGAAAATGTATACCTTCACCAGCCGTAGTATACACACCCAAAGTGTTCAATAATTAGATGGCCTCTTACCAAGTGGAGTTGACCCTTTTTGATCAGAAAAAGAGGTCAAATGCACTGTTGCAGGATATACCTGCTTTATCGATGCACCTGACACCCTTATTGCCAGAGGACTCCCATACGGATATGCAAAGAACGAAGATGATAGTACAATAGTATAATATTGTTTTAATAAAAGATGCCTTACATAAAAACAGCCAAATGGCTCCTTACTTCAAAAGTTCCCTGAACCCGGCACTGAGGCTAAATCGCGTGTCAAAGGTGGATGGATGTCCCGGAATGCGTTCCACCTCGGTCACACCATGATCCAGCGGGACCGGAAGTTGTCTTGGTGCGTGCGTGACCAAGTACCGCCTCTGAGGTGGTACTTGGTCACGCATGCACCAACACAATGTAAGGAGCCATTTGGCTGTTTTTATGTAACGCATCTTTTATTAAAACAATTGTAGCACTCACCCCCGAAGGAGCCGCTGGTTATAGATTGGGTGGCATGTTACCTGTGTGACTCCGCTGTCTAGGGTAGTTGATGAGAGCCGAAGCAATGGAATGTCCACACAGCTGGTGTCTTTTTCTTGTGCTTTTATTTTACCCAACACGGTAAACAAATAAAACTTGAGGTAGATAGTAAAGATGTATGAGGAGAAGAAATAGCAGATTCAGGCATAACAGTATGGTATTTGTACCTGGACAGGCCTCTCACACCGACCTGGCAGCCAGAGTATCACTCGGAGCCTTGAGGGAAAAGATCTCTGCCACAGACCCTCCCTAGAACTTAGATCATGGAGAAAATTCTCCTCAGTAGACTTTAGGCCTGAATCTCCTGATGGATTGTCGAGGCCCTGTTGGATCGCCAGCCTCTCTTGGCTCTCCTCAGGCGGACTCCCCACTGAACAGCTATCTTGCTTGGGATCTTCACAGCTTTAAATGTCCCGGGCCAACATGGTCCCAGAACCAGGAACACCGCGTGTCACGCACACCCCGGCCTGGTAGGCCATCTCGCTGGGGGGGGGGGGGGGGCGTGATGTGTGGTCACCCTAAAGGTGGATGCCACATCAGGAAAATACCCTGCCTTAATGGCGTCTGTTCCAGAAGTACCCTCTCCCAGCATGCCCCGCAAGAGAAACTCCCTCCTGACTGGCTGCTGGCAAGAGGCACCCGAGCCTGGACTTCACTGGCACCACCTGTCGCCCCGGGGTGGTATAACACCCCGGCAACAAGAGAATGAGCCCACAGTACAGCCCACCTGAAACAGAGACCCTTTGTAAAATTGAAATCAGAATCAGAGTCTGTACTCCCTGATTACCCCCTAAATTTTGTCAGCACAGGTACTTAGAAGTAACCAGGTGCTACACACTCTCCCCACTTAAACAGACACTGTCCTAAGTGTCTGCCAAGCTGGTGTTCAATCCTGAACACCTGACCTGAACCTGCTTTGACAGTAAAGGGAAGAAATAGAAAAGAATAGGAAAAACATAAGAATATAAAACATTTCTCTGTACAACATTCACAATGATACATCACGACATTGGACATTCCTAACTATCTAGTCTGCCCCATTCTCCGACAGCCTTGATAGATGATCAGCAACCTCTAAAACAAAAATGGAAGAACATACACACACACAAAAAAAATTATAATATATATGCACACACAGTCACTGAGGGTGAAATGAAGCTGCACCTTTTAAAGCTAAGGCGAAACCTCCTTTCCTCCCAGAGACATATAATACAAGTGAACTAAGTGCTGAGAATTTCCTAAGTTGCAAGACTTGAGAAAAATATATGAATAAGTTAGTCTTTCTGCGGTAGTAGAATCTGCAGAACACTGCCCCTGGTGGTCAGTGCGCTGGTACTTCAAGTGCAGTCCAATGCTCAAAATAGAGCAAACAGGAGAAAGAAACTTTTCTTCTTTCCTTTTCTTTGCTGGTGATGAAGCCGTTGGGACCCTAATCTTTCTAACTACATCTCCCCAAATTTCTGCACATTTGACCCAAAATGTGGATCCAGCAAGGATGAAACAAGACACAAAAAAAAAATGAAAAGGGCGATTGTCCCACTTGACTTCTCCAAAGCAGCAGCGACAGATATTTCAGGCACTCGAGCCTACAGGTAAAACCTGGAATCCGGTAGAGCGATATTGTCCCCTTGGTCATTCACCGTGGTGATGGAATAGACTCGATCAACTTTACCGGGGCTCTTTAGGACCACTTGATCATGATAAATGTTCTGGCCAGGGCTCCAATCCTTCATGCAGTCCTCAAAGCGGTGGCCGATAGTGACAAAGGCATAGTCTGAGTTGCGAACAGCCGGTGGAACGTTCAAGTACTCCCTCTCTTTGAACCACTCCTCCCGTTTTACTTCAATTTCCTGCATTAGATCTGCAGGCACGTACGGGAACTCCCATCCGTAGTCCAGGGCTACCTTTTTCATCACAATCAGTCCAAGACTGGCTAACTTCGGCAGCATACGGGAGTGTCCTAACCCCGGCATAACAATGGCATCCGGGGACCTCTTTAACACAGGGGGTGCAGCTGGGATAGGTGCAGTCTCTCTTTGGTTGCCAGCGTTTGGCACTGGGACTCCACAAGTGAGTTGTGGGACACCTGCTTGTGGTGCTGTATCCCCAGAGCGTCTCTTGTGTTTACGGGGTTTTGCAGCACGGAACCCTCTGCCCCACTGTAATTCGGGCAGCTCAGGCTCAAACCAGTGGTCACCCCCCTCCCAGACAATGAATCCAGTTCGGAGGTGTCATACTCCTCAGCAGGTAAATACACTCTCTCACTAGTGGATTTACTGACCTTGTCCTTAGTTGCGGCCTCGACAGGGGCATCATTCTCCCTGGAGTCCAGTTCATGGTCCCGGAACCAGGAACACCACTTGGCACGCGCACCCCGCCGGGGGGCCGTGATGTGTGGTCACCCTAAAGGTGGATGCCACATCAGGAAAAGACCCTGCCTTAATGGCGTCTGTTCCAGAAGTACCCTCTCCCAGCATGCCCCGCGAGAGAAACTCCCTCCTGATTGGCTGCTGGCAAGAGGCACCCCAGCATGGACTCCACTGGCGCCACCTGTCGCCCGGGGTGGTACAACACCCCGGCAACAAGAGAATGAGCCCACAGTACAGCCCAGCTGAAACAGAGACCCTTTGTAAAATTGAAATCAGAATCAGAGTCTGTACACCCTGATTACCCCCTAAATGTTGTCAGCACCGGTACTTAGAAGTAACCAGGCTCTACACAATATTATACTATTGTGGTATCATCTTCATTCTTTGCATATCCGTATGGGAGTCCTCTGGCAATAAGGGTGTCAGGTGCATCGATTCATCCATAAAGCAGGTATATCCTGCAACAGCGCATTTGACCTCTTTTTCTGATCAAAAAGGGTCAACTCTACTTGGTAAGAGGCCATCTAATTATTGAACACTTTGGGTGTGTACACTACGGCTGGTGAAGGTGGACCTCTACATTTTCTATTTTGGGTATACCCATACAGGAGGAATATATGGACTCTTGATGGACTGTATTTTGCATGAAGCACTTTATTCACCTGATTTTTTCCTTTGCACAGTTTTTTTGCACAGTTGTATTTAATATTTATAGTTATATGCTCATCACTAATGAGTGTATGTTGCACTTATATTTAGGTACTATTGTGGACTGTCAATACTATTTTATATGTATCTATGATCACACATTATGAGGATAGGGATTTTTTTTAGATGTTAAGGAGTTGATTTGTTTGATAATATAATTAGGTTTGTTTGTATCACTCACTATACTTATATTATTAGTACTCTAATTAGCGCCCCCACCCTCACATATAACAAATACCTTGGGGCTGCGGACTAAAAAATTGTCTGAACGCATCAGTCAGACAGCCACCTTCTCCACCGCTCCTTCTGTGACTGACCAAAGCCTCAGCAACACGTTGTCCAGGACCTGGATTTTGTAACCCCCCAGTCTTCTGCTCCCTCTGCGCCGGCAAGATAAGGTCCGCAACCTTACTCTTGTAACGTGGATCAAGGAGGGTTGCCAGTCAGTAATGATCCCTCTCCTTGATAGCACGAATACGAGGATCCTTCCGCAGGCTTCTCAGGATCAGGGAGGCCATACAGCGTAGGTTTGCTGAGGCATTCGGTGCAGAGTTCTCTGGGTCACTAAGGACGACAGGATCCGCAGCCACCTCGTCCCAGCCACGTACAAGTCCATGGGTTTCTTGGGCAGGGCTGGTGCAAGGATTTTTGACACCCTAGGCGAAGCCTCATTTTGACGCCCCCCCCCCCCCGCACCATTCGCTCCGCCCCTCACTGAGATTTTTGTGGTGCCTCTTCACCTATTTCTAGGCTAAAGCAGTATAGTACAGAGAGGCCAACTGTGTAACTGCCTGTCTGTACGAGTGACAGATACACTGACAATGCTACGCTCCTAGTAAAAACAATAAAAAATGCAAATTTTTTGACCTGCAAAGGGATCTACATTTATTTTTATTTTTTTTACAAAACTGGATTTGAACCTTCACACCTCAAATCCCTAATGCCCCCCCACAGCTCTCCCACCAATCCCCCCTCCTCTCTTACTAATGCCCCCAATTCCTCCCTCCTCTCTTACTAATGCCCCCCAATTCCACCCTCCTCTATTACTAATGTCCCCCCAGCTCTCTCACCAATCTCTCTCTGTTACTAATCCCCCCCCAGTTCTCCCACAAATTCCACCCTCCTCTCTTACTAATGCCCCCCAGCTTTCCCACCAACCACCCCTCCTCTCTTACTAATGCCCCCCAATTTCACCCTCCTCTATTACTAATGTCCCCCCAGCTCTCTCACCAATCTCTCTCTGTTACTAATCCCCCCCAGTTCTCCCACAAATTCCACCCTCCTCTCTTACTAATGCCCCCCAGCTTTCCCACCAACCACCCCTCCTCTCTTACTAATGCCCCCCAATTTCACCCTCCTCTATTACTAATGTCCCCCCAGCTCTCTCACCAATCTCTCTCTGTTACTAATCCCCCCCCAGTTCTCCCACAAATTCCACCCTCCTCTATTACTAATGCCCCCCAGCTCTCCCACCAACCACCCCTCCTCTCTTACTAATGCCCCCCAATTTCACCCTCCTCTATTACTAATGTCCCCCCAGCTCTCTCACCAATCTCTCTCTGTTACTAATCCCCCCCCCCAGTTCTCCCACAAATTCCACCCTCCTCTCTTACTAATGCCCCCCAGCTCTCCCACCAACCACCCCTTCTCTCTTACTAATGCCCCCCAGCTCTCCCACCAACCACCCCTCCTCTCTTACTAATGCCCCCCAATTCCACCCTCCTCTATTACTAATGCCCCCCAGCTCTCCCACCAATTCCACCCTCATCTCTTACTAATGCCCCCGTCTCTCTCACCATGTCCCCCCTCCTCTGTTACTAATTTCCCCCCAGCTCTCTCACCAATTCACTCCTCCTCTCTTACCAATGCGCAGACTGATATGTCTCCCTGTGCTTTTTTTTTTTTTTTTTAAACACAGTGCTGCTGACACCTTTGAGTGTCAGAACTGTAGCATGGAGCCTAGGAGGAGTTTCACAGAACTTGTAGCTCCATGCTACAGTCCTGACAGGTGGGGAAAGACACCTCCGGCATTCCCACCAGCAAATGTGGGCATGTCCCCCCTGGGTGCCTGGTGCAAACACACATAAGCAGGTGGAGTGCTTCTGTGTGAAGTTCCGCTCAGTGTGGTAAAATATGGTGTCTACCGTCCATGGGGGTGACACCATGTTGTCCGTTTGCTGCTCCTAGCACAAATTCCCCTCCGAATCCCCCTCCTCACACAAATCCCCCAATCCCCTCTTCTAGCACAACCCCCCTCCTCACACAAATCCCCCCTCCTTGCATAAATCCCCCTCCTAGCACAAATCCTCCCCAATCCCCTCTCCTAGCACAAATCTCCTTCTCTCCTTGCATAAATCCCCCCAACCCCCTCTCCAAGCACCAATCCCCCTTCTCGCACAAATCCCCCCTCCTTGCACAAATCCTTCCAATCCCCCCTCCTCGCACAAATCCCCCCAATTGGTCATTCTTGCACAAATCCCTCCTTCTCGCATCAAATCCCCCCTCCTCACTCAAATCATCCCCCCAATACATTCTCATCTGTCATGTTTGGACAGATCCAAGTCAGAGATGTGGAGGGCTCACCATGGGGGGCCGAGAGGGCAATAGCTAGCTGGACTAGTTGGAGTTGTTATCTGGTGATAGCAGATATTGGTATGGGGGATCTGGGGAAGATGGGATCTGTTCCTGCAGACAATGTCATCAATTTGAAACTGACCTGTTTGTTGCTGGAATGGGAATGTGGATAGGATAGCTGTAGGGAAGATGCTGTGGGTGCCGGCAATCGCACTATTACAGCAGTCAACATGGCAGCAGCAGGCCTGGATGGATGACTTCCCCTGGCACCAGGAATGTCATTGGCCTTCCCCCCTCACATAACAGGAGCGCTGCTAAACCCAGGATAATTCAGTGCATGTTTACTACCCGGAGAACTGCGCGGTCACTTCTAAATACAAAAGCTGAGCTTCTGTATTACAAGTGAGAGGAAGACACAGGGCTAGCGCCGGATGAAAAAAAAAGCCCTGCCTCCGGGACCTCGGATTGGCGTCACCCGGTGTGACCTGCACCCCCCTGCCCCATAGCAACACCATGATTCCGCTTACCTTGCACAAGACGCTGAGAGGCAGGATCAGGTCAGTTGAGAGCCGGCATGGAGGCTGCTGGCACACAGGATCAGGGCCGCTGAGAGCCGGGATCGGGGACGCTGAGAGCCGGCATGGAGGCTGCTGGCACACTGGATCGGGGACGCTGAGAGCCGGCATGGAGGCTGCTGGCACACAGGATCAGGGCCGCTGAGAGCCGGGATCGGGGCCGCTGAGAGCCGGCATGGAGGCTGCTGGCACACTGGATCGGGGACGCTGAGAGCCGGCATGGAGGCTGCTGGCACACAGGATCAGGGCCGCTGAGAGCCGGGATCGGGGCCGCTGAGAGCCGGCATGGAGACTGCTAGCACGCCGATAATATGGGCAGTGTCACAGGTGGGGGTTCCAGTGTCACAGGTGGGGGGTCCAGTGTCACAGGTGGGGGGAGGTCCAGTGTCACAGGTGGGGGGGTCCAGTGTCACAGGTGGGGGGGTCCAGTGTCACAGGTGGGGGGTCCAGTGTCACAGGTGGGGGAAGGTCCAGTGTCACAGGTGGGGGGGGTCCAGTGTCACAGGTGGGGGGAGGTCCAGTGTCACAGGTGTGGGGGGTCCAGTGTCACAGGTGGGGGAGGTCCAGTGTCACAGGTGGGGGGGGTCCAGTGTCACAGGTGGGGGGGGGTCCAGTGTCACAGGTGGGGGAGGTCCAGTGTCACAGGTGGGGGGGGTCCAGTGTCACAGGTGGGGGGGTCCAGTGTCACAGGTGGGGGAGGCCAGTGTCACAGGTGGGGGGGTCCAGTGTCACAGGTGGGGGCAGTCAGTGTTACAAGTGGGGAGCAGTCAGTGTCACAGGTGGGGGAGGCCAGTGTCACAGGTGGGGGGCAGTCAGTGTCACAGGTGGGGGGCAGTCAGTGTCACAGGTGGGGGGCAGTCAGTGTCACAGGTGGGGGGCAGTCAGTGTCACAGGTGGGGGGGCAGTCAGTGTCACAGGTGGGGGGGGGCAGTCAGTGTCACAGGTGGGGGGTCCAGTGTCACAGGTGGAGGGGGTCCAGTGTCACAGGCAATGTCATAAGTGGAGGGGGCAGTGTCACAGGTGGGGGGTCCAGTGTCACAGGTGGAGGGGGTCCAGTGTCACAGGCAGTGTCATAAGTGGAGGGGGCAGTGTCACAGGTGGGGGGGCAGTCAGTGTCACAGGTGGGGGGGCAGTCAGTGTCACAGGTGGGGGGGGTCCAGTGTCACAGGCAGTGTCATAAGTGGAGGGGGCAGTGTCACAGGTGGGGGGGGCAGTCAGTGTCACAGGTGGGGGGGCAGTCAGTGTCACAGGTGAGGGGGCAGTCAGTGTCACAGGTGGGGGGGCAGTCAGTGTCACAGGTAGGGGGGGCAGTCAGTGTCACAGGTGGGGGGGGCAGTCAGTGTCACAGGTGGGGGGGCAGTCAGTGTCACAGGTGGGGGGGTCCAGTGTCACAGGCAGTGTCATAAGTGGAGGGGGCAGTGTCACAGGTGGGGGGGCAGTCAGTGTCACAGGTGGGGGGGGGGCAATCAGTGTCACAGGTGGGGGGGCAGTCAGTGTCACAGGTGGGGGGGCAGTCAGTGTCACAGGTGGGGGGGGCAGTCAGTGTCACAGGTGGGGGGGGCAGTCAGTGTCACATGTGGGGGGGGCAGTCAGTGTCACAGGTGGGGGGGGTCCAGTGTCACAGGCAGTGTCATAGGTGGAGGGGGCAGTGTCACAGGTGGGGGGGGCAGTCAGTGTCACAGGTGGGGGGGGCAGTCAGTGTCACAGGTGGGGGGGAAGTCAGTGTCACAGGTGGGGGGGCAGTCAGTGTCACAGGTGGGGGGGGGCAGTCAGTGTCACATGTGGGGGGGCAGTCAGTTTCACAGGTGGGGGGGGTCCAGTGTCACAGGCAGTGTCATAGGTGGAGGGGGCAGTGTCACAGGTGGGGGGGGCAGTCAGTGTCACAGGTGGGGGGGGCAATCAGTGTCACAGATGGGGGGCAGTCAGTATCACAGGTGGGGGGGGCATTCAGTGTCACAGGTGGGGGGGGCAGTCAGTGTCACAGGTGGGGGGGGCAGTCAGTGTCACAGGTGGGGGGGCAGTCAGTGTCACAGGTAGGGGGGGCAGTCAGTGTCACAGGTGGGGGTGCAGTCAGTGTCACAGGTGGGGGGGCAGTCAGTGTCACAGGTGGGGGGGGGCAGTCAGTGTCACAGGTGGGGGGGGCAGTCAGTGTCACAGGTAGGGGGGGGCAGTCAGTGTCACAGGTGGGGGGTGCAGTCAGTGTCACAGGTGGGGGGGCAGTCAGTGTCACAGGTGGGGGGGCAGTCAGTGTCACAGGTGGGGGGGGGGCAGTCAGTGTCACAGGTGGGGGGGGGCAGTCAGTGTCACATTTTGGGGGGGCAGTCAGTGTCACAGGTGGGGGGGGTCCAGTGTCACAGGCAGTGTCATAGGTGGAGGGGGCAGTGTCACAGGTGGGGGGGCAGTCAGTGTCAGGCTTACCTTACATGAGAAGTATAAATGCAGCAGCCCTTGAACGTGTTCTCTTGCGATGTCTGCAGCATGTCCCTCCAGCCAGCACTGGTCACTTCCTGAGTGTCATGTATACAATGGAGAGGGGAGGAGCCTCTGACCCCAGCATGTATGGACAAGTTTGCAGAGTGTACAAGCAGAGGGACAAACTTGTGCACTGAATCTGGTCTCTGCTCGGGTCAGAAGCCCCTCCTCCCCTGTCCATTGTACACACACTGACACTCGGAACTGCTGGGTAGAGGACATCACAGAGCTGCTGATCGCCCCCCCTCCCCTGTATAGTAAGAGATGCCAGCGGTACAGGGGGAGTGGAAACAGCGGCTGAATTCATATTGTGTGTGTGGGGGGGGGGCTGTGCTGCCTGTCATGGTGCGCTCTGTGCCTGTACTGCTGCTGAGTTAGATAAGAGCGGAGGGCGGCTGCACTGTCTGGCAGCATAACTTTTGTTCAGAAACAGTGACAGTATTTTAATGATCCGAATTTTGCCGCTCCCCCTACCCTGGCGCTCTAGGCAGCCGCTTGACTTGCCTATGCCTAGCGCCGGCCCTGTTCTTGGGACTGTAATTGATCCCTTGAAGACTGCTGCTGATGCTGAGTGCTAGGCTCCACCTCCATGCTGAGACAATCCTCCTCCACCTCTTCCTGTGTGAGAGGCGGGCAAGCAGGAACATTGTCTGGATAAAGGGGCCTTGAGAGGTAAGGAAGTCCTCCTCTTCCTCCCTCTGTTCTGCCTCAAGGGCCCTGTCCATTATTCCATGCAGCGTGTGCTCCAACAGGTGAATAAGAGGGACAGTCTCACTGATGCATGCACTGTCACTGCTCGCCATCCTCCTTAAATGGTGACAGGACAGTGCATGCATCCCTGAACATGGCCCACTGGCGGGGGGGGGGAAAAAACAAGCTCCCCTGACCCTGTCCTGCTGCCACATTGGCACAGATACTCATTGATGGCCCTCTGCTGCGTGTGCAGCCGCTGCAGCATGGCCAACGTAGAGTTCCACCTGGTGGGCATGTCACAGATTTGGCGGTTCTTGGGCAGGCTGTATTCCTTTGCACACAGAGTTTCCTGGCCTGCTTCAGGACATGCTGTAAGCCTGGGTATCTGCCCAAGAACCACTGCATCACCAAGTTAGGACATAAGCAAAACAGGGCACATGGGTCAAGTGTCCCTGTCGCAGGGCGGAGAGGAGGTTGGTGCCATTGTCGCAAACCACCATTCCTGGCTTAAGCTGGCGTGGCGTCAACCACCTCTAAACCTGCCCCTGCAGAGCTGACAGAACCTCTGGCCCAGTGTGGCTCCTGTCCCCCAAGCACACCAGCTCAAGCACCGCATGGCATCTCTTGCCTGCGTACCTGCGTAGCCCCTTTGAACGCCTACAGAGCACCGCTGGTTCCGAGGACACATCAACACAGGAAGAGACCACAGAGGAAGAAGAAGAGGAGAGAGGTGTGTCACAACCAGTAGTAGCATTTTGGAGGCGTGGTGGTGGAACAACATCCAAGCAGAATCACCCAATGCGCCGTGAAAGATAGGTAACGTCCCTGTCAATGCCTGCTGGACCATGAGTCAGCGGTAATATGCACCTTACCACTGACCGCCCTGTCCAGCAAGGCATTGACATTGCCTTCCACATGCCGGTAGAAAGCCGGAAATCGCCTTCTGTGAGAAAAAGTGGCGTTTGGGAACTTGCCACTGAGGTACCGCACATTCCACAAACTCACGGAAGGGGGCACAATCTACCAACTGAAAAGGCAGCAGTTGAAGTGCTATCAATTTAGCTAAGCTAGCATTCAACCGCTGGGCATGTGGATGGCTGGAAGAGAACTTCTTTTGGCGCTGCAGCAGCTGGGGCAGGGAAATTTGCCTGGTACAATCTGCCATCGGTGTACTGATAGTAGATTGCCCGCATGTACTAGGCTGTGACACACCTAATTCTACACCTTCAGTCCTATCAGTGCAGGCTTCAGAGAGGACTGAGGGTATAGTGGGGTTGGAGATCCCAGCTGATGAGGAACAAGGAGAGGTTCGCTTTGTTCTTTGGTGTGAGGTACGCTTGCCAACAAACTGCATGGCAGGTCGACAGATGTCTGGTCAAGCATGTGGTGCCCAAGCGGTGATGTTTTGGCCATGCGAGATACGCTTGAGACATATGTTGCAAATAGCAGCAGTGCGATCTGATGCACTCGTCTCAAAAAAAGCCCACACCAAAGAACTTTTGGAATAACGCTGAGAGACAGCAGCGCCCTGCACATGCGTAGCTCTGCGTTGTGATGCAGTCGGTGTGCTGCCCTTAAGCTGGCCCCTGGAGGGCATCCTGCCTCTTTGGAGATTTGCCTCCTCCTCCTCTCTCCTATCAGGCACCCACGTAGAGTCAGTGACCTTATCATCCCCTCCCTCCTCATCACTGTCGAAAACCTGGCAGTATGCTGCAGCTGGGGGAACATGACTGCCAGATTGCTGTCCTTTTTGGGCACCCCCTCTCTCTGGGCTCACGTTACTGCCTTCCTCTAGCTGTGTACCATCATTGAAGCCTTCAAAACGCTGCGCATCCTCCTGCAGCATGTACCCAACACTGTGGTCAAACAGTTCGGGGGACTCCTCAGGAGGACATGGTGGGGCTAGGGAAGGAGTGACTGATGCCATTGAGCAGAGGGAAGAGGCCGCGTTGGCAGCTGCTTTGCCAGACAAAGTACCCTGAGCCTGGGTAAGGAGAGGATGAGGAGGATGAGGACGGCTTGGTCATCCACTATACCAAGTCTTCGACATGTTGCGGTTCAACACGGCCAGCTGCCAAAAAAAAGGATGAGCGTGTCCCACGGCCACGTGCTGATGAGGATGCACCGTGTCCATGACCAGCACTGTTGCCTCTAGACGCAAAGCCTGCTTGCCCTCTTTAATCGGCTTGTGACTCTCTGCCTCTCCTTGTTGTCCTTCTAGACATACTAATGGCCTGCAGAGGACACAGACAGTACACCACATGAAAGTACTTGCAGCAATATCCCCTGCCTGTAGTATTAATATGAGCAGATCCCTGCCTCTAGTAATAAATATGGGAAACACCAGCTTTACGTTAGGTGCACAATGTGCAGATGACACAGACAGTACACACACCACGTAGCTTTAGGTGCATACTGCAGAGGACACAGACAGTACACACACCACATAGCTTTAGGTGCACACTGCAGAGGACACAGACAGTACACCACATGAAAGTACTTGCAGCAATATACCCTGCCTGTAGTATTAATATGAGAAGATCTCTGCTTCTAGGAGTAAATATGAGAAATACCGGCTTTACGTTAGGTGCACAATGTGCAGAGGACACAGACAGTACACACACCACGTAGCTTTAGGTGCACACTGCAGAGGACACAGACAGTACACCACGTGAGAATATTGCAGCTAGCACAATCACCTGCCTGTCTGTCAGTAAATTAGGAAGAGCGGATCTAGCTAAACTATACAGTGAATAAATATATATACAACACCTGGGATGCATATATATCCTCTATACACTGCGGCCCTGATTCAGAAACGAGATACGCCATCGTATCTCTGAGTGCGGCTGTCGTATCTATGCGCCTGATTCAGAGAATCAGTTATGCATAGATTCCCTAAGATCCGACTGGCGTAAGTGTCTTACACCGTCGTATCTTAGGCTGCATATTTACGCTGGCCGCTAGGTGGCGCTTCCGTATAGTTACGCAAGGAATATGCTAATGAGGTATTTACGCCGATTCAGAAACGTACGTCCCGACGGCGCATTTTTTTACGTAGTTTACGTTAGGCTTTTTTCAGTGTATAGTTACCCCTGCTATATGAGGCGTAGCTAATGTTAAGTATGGCCGTCGTTCCCGCGCCGAGTTTTGAAAATTTTACATCGTTTGCGTAAGTCGTTCGCGAATAGGGCTGGACATCATTTACGTTCTTGCGGCGTACTTTGGCGCAATGCACACTGGGATATTTTACAGACGCCGTTAAAAAAAAAAACGTCAAAAACGTGGGGTCAAGTGAAATTTTAAAAAAACATGCCCCCAACATTCCCATTTGAATTAGGCGGGCTTACGCCGCAACACATACGTTACGCTTCCGTAACTAAGGGCGCAAGTTCTTTCTGCATACGGAACTTGCGCCCAAATTTACGGCGGCGTAACGTATCAGTGATACGTTACGCCCACAGAAAGATGCGCTCATCTTTCTGAATCCGGGCCAGTAACTCTAAGGCAGCGTACACACGATCGGTCAAAATCGATGTGTGTGTGTGGGCCCCATCGGTCAGTTATCCTTCGGTCAAAAAAAAGAGAACTTTCTTTAAATTTGAACCGATTGGACACATAACTGATAGGTCAAAACCGATCGTTAGTATGCAAAAGCATCGGTCAAAAGGCCGTGCATGCTCAGAATCAAGTCGACGCATGCTTGGAAGCATTGAACTTCGTTTTTTTCAGCACATCGTGTGTTTTACGTCACCACGTTCTGACACGATCGTTTCTTTAACCGATGGTGTGTAGGCACATCAGACCATCAGTCAGCTTCATCCGTTAACCTTCAGTCCGTTTTCATCGGTTACGACTGATCGTGTGTACGCGGCCTTACTGCTCTATTGAGCACCGGGGGGCACTCCCTGGTGGTCCAGTGCTGGCATCCGAGGGGGGGCTGCGCTGATAAACAATCAGGATGAACCCCCCTGTCAGAAGAGACGCCGATCGGCTCTCCTCTACTCGCGTCTGTCGGACGCGAGTGAGGAAGAGCCGATCAACGGCTCTACCTGTTTACATCGTGATCAGTCGTAGTTGGACACGGCTGATCACGTGGTAAAGAGCCTCTGCCGGAGGCCCTTTACCGAGATCAGAGATGCAGGGTGTCAGACGGCATGTAATCCTGCAGGACGTCAATAGACGTCCCGTCAGGATTTCAGAACCACTTCCCGGACGTCAATTGACTATTAACCGGGCGGGAAGTGGTTAATGAATGAAACAAGAAAAGCCGCTCCAGATGAGTACGACTCTAGTTAATCCCCACACACACTAGTCGGGTACTAGCCCAGCTTGCATGCTGTGTAACATAAGGAAATGCTTCCGGACGGCTGAACTTCCAAAAATCCTTTTATTGAAGCTTAATATGAGGCTGCTGCCACAACCGAGGTATCCATCTTTAGTGCAAAGGGTCCTGTACACGATAACGGCGGTCTTCGCAGCGGATTCCCAGCGAGATCGCCGTTATCGGTGGCAGGAGAGGGGGCCCCCCTCCCGCCGCTCTCCCGCGCCCTCCGCTGCTTACCGTTGCCGTCGGTAGCGGCGGAGGCGATCGTGTCTGTTCGGCAGCTGACTGGGGGTGCGAGTGAGGGAAAAATGTCCTTCACCCGTCGCCATAGCTCTGCTGGGCGAAAGTGACGTCAAAACGTCAGTCCCGCCCAGTGTCTTAAAGAAACAGGTTTTTTTTTTGTCATTTGAAAAAATTACAGTTTCAATTTTTTTTCTTGCATTTTAGTCTAAATATGAGATCTGAGGTCTTTTTGACCCCAGATCTCATATTTAAGAGGACCTGTCATGCTTTTTTCTATTACAAGGGATGTTTACATTCCTTACAATAGGAATAAAAGTGATCAAATTGTTTTTTTTTTTCAGTGTAAAAAGTAATAAAATAAATAAAAATAAATAAGAAAACAAAAAAAAAATTTTTTAAAGCGCCCCGTCCCGACGAGCTCGCGCGCAGAAGCGAACGCATACGCGAGTAGCGCCTGCATATGAAATCGGTGTTCAAATCACACAAGTGAGGTATCGCCGCGATCGTTAGAGCGAGAGCAATAATTCTAGCCCTAGACCTCCTCTGTAACTCAAAAAATGCAACCTATCGAGATTTTTAAGGGTAAAAGTTTGACGCCATGCCACGAGCGGGCGCAATTTTTAAGCGTGACATGTTGGGTATCATTTTACTTGGCGTAACATTATCTTTCACAATATATAAAAAAATTGGGCCAAATTTATTGTTGTATTATTTTTTTATTCAAAAAAGTGATTTTTTTTCCAAAAAAAGTGCGCTTGTAAGACCGCTGCGCAAATACGGTGTGACAAAAAGTATTGCAATGTCCACTATTTTATTCTCTAGGGTGTTAGAAAAAAAATATATAATGTTTGGGGGTTTTAAGTAATTTTCTAGCAGAAAAAACTGTTTTAGTCTTGCAAACACCAAATCTGAAAAACACCTAAGGTCTTTAAGTGGTTAAATAGTATTGTTTCTTTGTAATGCCTTAACAATATATGTGTATTAGTAATTCATATATAAGCCTGTTTAATACATAGACATTACTGGGGTCCCAGGTATAAGATCCTATAATAACTAGGGTTGTCCCGATACCACTTTTTTAGGACTGAGTACAAGTACCGATACTTTTTTTCAAGTAGTCGCCGATACCGAATACCGATACTTTTTTTAAATGTGTCCCCAAATGCAGCCATGTCCCCCCACATATTGCAGCCATGTCCCCCCACAGATGCAGCCATGTCCCCCCACAGATGCAGCCATGTCCCCCCACAGATGCAGCCATGTCTCCCCCCATCCAGCCATGTCTCCCCCCATCCAGCCATCGTCTGCCCCCATCCAGCCATCGTCTGCCCCCATCCAGCCATCGTCTGCCCCCATCCAGCCATCGTCTGCCCCAGGGGTCAAGTCCTGGGGAAAAAAGTGTGGGAACTCCCACCCAAGATCCACTCCCCCACCCAAAAAAAAGATACGCTCATATGCATATATATTTCACACCCTTTTACATTACATAGCACCATGCATCACTGGACCCCCTTTACATTACACAGCACCTCTGGACCCCCTTTTCATTACACAGCACCTCTGGACCCCCTTTTCATTACACAGCACCCTGCATCACTGGACCCCCTTTTCATTACACAGCACCCTGCATCACTGGACCCCCTTTACATTACACAGCACCTCTGGACCCCCTTTACATTACACAGCACCTCTGGACCCCCTTTACATTACACAGCACGGTTAAAACAGGATCAGGAGTGGGTTCACTTTACATGCTGTAACCTCACAGCAGTGAGGTAACGGGCCACCCATTCACTATCTCACAGTGTGGATATTATAGAGAAGATACCGTCACCACATTCAGCACATATCCAATGGACTTTCACATTTTTGAATGATTGCTATATACTATATCATGAAATAAGTTATTTTGTACTGCATCAGTTGGATTGCCACAAATGCTTTGCACAGTTGTTTTGGCACTTTTATCATATTTAGCATTTGTGTTATTAAGGACTTGTTTGTTCTGTATTTTCACTTTACCATTGCTATAGTACTTGCTGGAAAGTTAAGTTACTATAATAATAATAAGGTTTGCACATAGCACTTTTTTTTGTTCCACATTTTTTTTAGCAACAGCACATAAGATTTGGAACTTTTGGCTATTTTCTTGCACATTGCACTTTTTACAACAGCTCAGTAACTCAAGGGTACCTCTGTTGTGAGAAGTCCTCCAGTCGAGTGTCTGAGCGCGTTCGTGTGTTCCCAAAGAGGGTACAGCAATGCAGCAAGGACCGCAAAGGGACCTGGACCGGGCGGGAGGCGATGGAAGTAGCTGAGCTGGGCACTGGGCAGGAGCCTCTGCGATGGATGTGTAGCAATTGGCGGGACAAGCCGGGCGCACTCGTATGACGTCATCGGGAGCGTGGGTGTTGCCGTGGTGACAGAAAAGGACAGAAGGAGACAGGACTCGGGTACAGTAGTAAATTCGCTGCCTGTCACAATGCGTCTGCTCGAGTCCTGCAACGGGAACGACGTGTGCGGGGACGTCGTTCCCGCAGGACTCGAGCCCTGGTCTGCCCCCATCCAGCCATGTTCCACTTACCTGCATCCCCGCTGCCGCCGACTGTGTAATACGCCGGGAACGTTACAGTTTTGAATCGCTGTAATGATTGGCCCCGCGCTGCGTATAGACACTCCCCTTTGCTCGGGATTGGACAGTTCACCCGAGCAAGGGGGAGTGTCTATGCGCAAATCATTACAGCGATTCAAAGCTGTAATGTTCCCGCCCGTATTACACAGTCGGCGGTAGCGGGGATGCGGCGTAACGGCGGCGGACTGCGGCTTCGGTTGCGGCGGCGGTCGGCGGGGGGGACGCAAGTATTCTATTTAGGTATCGGGGCGGGGTATCGGCGTCTGAGTACCGCCGAGAAAACTCGGAATCGGTCCCGATACCGATACTAGTATCGGTATCGGGACAACCCTAATAATAACTTCAAAGTATTAGACTGCTTTGATCACATTCCGGCATTAGTTTAAAGGAACTTTCCAAGGCATGTGTGCTGATCATAAAACCTTATCTCAATCATTAATTTAGGGGTTGCCGAAATGTCTAGGTTTGTTGTCATATTGTTTGACATATAAAATAATTTATGGTGTTATACCAGGCCAAAAGTCACAGGGGGTCGTAAGTCATGATTAACTATGAATGACCTTATAATTAGGAATAATTCCTTATATGCTACTGCCCCCTACAGGTTAATATCAGCATTGTTCAAGAAAGCCACATCCTTAGTTGCTATGGTCACTCATCAAAACATATTATCATGTGACATTGCCAGTCATGTGATAGTGAAATACACACCCACTTCTTTGGGGAGATAAAAGGTGATTACTCAGGACAGAAGGGGGTCTGAAAAAGCTTGGTGGGAGAGAGATGGCAAGGCTGATGGGAGCTGATCGCTGGAGGCCTGATGGCTGAAGCCTGATCTGATCTCTGATCTCTGAAGGAAGCTGTAAGGCAGAGATTGACCGCAAACATGTAGGGGGCTCACAGAAGTCCTTCAGTAGGACTTTCTCACTTCTTAAACAGCAAGATCTCTTACATACTGGTAATGTATAATCTTGATTATTTACCTTTTGGTAATTTGAAGGTTTCCACATACACACAACCAAGACCGTTTAAATATACTTGGCAAATATAATTTGGGAGTTGGTTATGTCTAACTGCAGTATGATGTAATTGTATTCCAAATAGTAAAGACATACATATTACGTTTGTCTTTGAAAAGCTAAGTGCCAACGATGGTAAATCGGTTTTGGAGTGAGGTATGTGAAAATAAATTCTTCCTAAATTTAAAATTAAGCTTGTTTGCATTGCAGAGCTTGTGTACAAATATAAGATTTGTTCTGTACACATATATAATAAGTAGTAGCAAGAGATCTGTTTGTCATTGAGAAGAGATAATACAAGGTCAAGGTTATGTCACTAAAAGCTAAAAGGTTTAAATACGCCAAGATGATTTAAATAAGAGCTATGAATATACCTTGTCATATAATGTAAATATTATCTAAACATTCAACCATCGCTTATTTCTGATTATAGAAGCATATCAATTATTTGTTGTAATACGAATTGTACCTGATTTAAGTTTTTGCCCAATATCTTTAGTTAATAAATATATATATTTTAAATATTCATTTGTATTGCGTGTCCTCAAAATAGCACAGATAAAATAATTTTGATATCTTGTATGGTAGGAAAAGTGTATATCTCCCAAAGCACAGATTTACATATTTTCATAAATACAATAATATTTTATAGTTCAGAATAAACATTCTGACGGTATATGTAGGCTCTATGCCAAGATACGTCAATGGTTCTGACACTAAGCCTGCCTAATTCAAATGTGTAAAAATCATCGTGACCCCACGTAAATGACGCTTTTTACGAACGGCGCATGCGTCATCCATGAACGTATCCCAGTGCGCATGCTCCAAATTAACCCGCAAATAGTCAATACTTTCGACGTGAACATAAATTACGCACAGCCCTATTCGCGAACGACTTACGCAAACGACGTAATCTATGGAAAATTTGACGCTGGCCCGACGTCCATACTTAACATTGGCTACGCCTCATATAGCAGGGGTAACTTTACGCCAGAAAAAGCCTTACGTAAAAGGCGTATCTGTACTGCGACGGCCGGGCATACGTTTGTGAATAGGCGTATCTAGCTGATTTACATATTCTAGGTGTAAATCAGCATACATGCCCCTAGCGGCCAGCGTAAATATGCAGTTAAGATACGACGGCGTAGGAGACTTACGTTGATCGTATCTTAGCAATATTTAAGCGTATCTCAGCTTGAGAATACGCTTAAATATACGACGGGGGGATTCGGACTTACGACGGCGTATCTACTGATACGCCCGTCGTAAGTCTACCTGAATCTGGCCCCCTGTGTTTACATATAAATAACCTGCACTGATATGTAAATGATGGCAGCATTAATATGTAAAATAGCCTGTCTGATCTTCAGCTTTACCCTGTGTTTTGATCCAGTATTGACCTGGCTTTCTGACCACGCTGCTGTCTTTAATCCTGACCTTTGGCTTGCCTTGACCCTGATCATTCCTGCCTGTCTGCTTGATTTCCTGTTGTCAGACCCAACTTGAACTCTGACCATTCTCTCCCTGCTGTTTATGATAGACTGATCCTCCATGTATGACCTAGATTTTCTGACTTTGCTATTGTCTTCTGCTTCCAGCCTGTGTAGTTCCAGTACTGCCATCCTGCATCTTCAACTTACCTGCATCCACAGCATACTTGCATCCACTGTTCCTGCTATCTTCTGCTGCTCAGCAATCCAGTCTGCTAATCATCAGCTGTCACTCGGGCTACCAATTGAGGACTTTGCAGGTGCCCTTAGCTCACCATGCTCTCGCAGCCACTGTTGCAACTCCAGTGGTCCTTGAGCTGGGGCTGTACGAGAGGTCTCCCTCTACTCGTCAGGCTCTTCCAGACGGTACGTAACGCAGGCTAAATGTCTCAATTACATTGGTTGTCACTGTCAATCTTCTCATTACATTTGGTCTTGCTGTACAATCTTTTCATTCACATTAGTGGCCAGTGTGAAGGTCCCCCCTTACATTGGTGATCAGTGTATATCTCTCCTTACATTAGTGTTTTCTGTAAATGCTCCTATTACATTAGTGGTCAGTGTAAATCCACATTACAGTAGTGGTCAGTATAAATCCCAATTAGTGTAAAAACTCCTCTTTGTATTGGTAATCGGTAAAAAAATCCAAATTTTCATTTGTGGCCAGTTTCAAATCCTCCCTTACATTGGTAGTCTATGTAGAAGCCCTCTATAAATTGGCGGTGAGTGTAAATACCCCTTACATTGGTTGGCAGTGTAGAAACCCCCCTTTATTGGTTGTTGATGTAAAATTCCCCATTACATTGATTGTTGATGTAAAATCCCCCATTACATTGGTTGTCAGTGTAAATTCTTCATTATATTGTGTAAATTTCCCTTTACATTGGTGGTAAGCGCAGAATTGCACTTAAACTGGTGGCTAGTGTAAATCCCCCTTTACATTGGTGGTCAGTATAAATCTCCTTGACCATTGTTGTCAGTGTAAATTTCCTCTTACATGGAGGTGATTATATATTCTCACTTACACTGGTGATTGGTCTAAATGCTCCTATTATATTGATGGTCATTGTAAGTCCCCCCTCACATTGGTGGTCATTGTAAATTCCCCATTACATTGTTGGTCAGTGTAGATTCCCCCACTATATACTTGCCAAAGTTATCCAGGTTTACTCTACATGATTCAGAATTTTCCACAGTGTACTGCCTCCAAACTAATCCCACCCCCCCACCACTGACACTGATCCCATCAACTCCCAGCATTGCCACTGATCACACCCCTCTACCCCCAGTGATCTCAGAAGTCCTTAGAATTCCTAGGAGTTTTTGTCTATTGATGGGTCCCTTTACCTCCCCAGTCCATTGTGTGCAGGCCATCAGGAGATGATGTGCTGTAACCTTTAGCAACCAGTAATCAGTAATGATGTGCATTAACCTATTGCAACCTATAATTGAGTGGTAAGGATATGCAGTAACCTCTAGCAACCAATCAGTAAGCAGTAATAATGTGCAGTAACCTCTAGCAACCAATTGGTGTGTGGTAAGGATGTCCAATAACCTCTAGCAACCAATCAGTGATCAGTATTGATGTACAGTAATCAATAGCAACCAATCCACAAGAAAAAGGAATGTGCTGTAACCTCTAGCAAATAGTAAGTGAGCCATAATGTGTGCTGTAACCTCTAGTAGCCAGTCAGTGAGTGGTAATGATACACTGTAACCTCTGGTAACCAATCGTAATCGATGCCTGATCTGATTCAGTAAGCTGATTTTGAGTCTAGCTGCTAGATGAAAATGTTTGCCCAGGGTCGAATCAATATTAATGAAAAAAATGGTCCCAGCTCTTCTTTATGGAGAGATTTTGGGTCTATCAGACCCAAAATCTCTTATCTGGCCTTGAATGCAGCCGATCAGAAACAGAACGGTCTGACTAGCTGCTTACCTTTTTTCCTACCTTTTTTTTTGATACCAGGATGATGACTGCATCTGCAGATGCAGGCATCATCCCTGTATAACTACTTCAATCTAAGGACATCCATGGATGTCCTATGGTAATGAAATGGTTAAGGAGAATTTACTAAGAGTGAAGTGGCCAGAATATGGAGCAGCTGTGCATAGCTACCAGTCAGCTTCTAGCTTTCGTTTTCAAAGCTTTCAAAGCCTAAACAAATAAAATAATAAATCATCACATTACTTCCTACCAATTTCCCTTGTGCTGCTGGCTCCTGTTTTATTTGAAATCTTCCTCCTCTCAGCAGCTTGATTTTAATTGTTAAAGAGGACCTTCCATGGGAGGCATACTTTCTTTTTTGCATGCCCCCTGCCCTCCCAACACATACAATGTCAAAAAATTACCTCAGTTCCAGCCTGTGGTGGATTGCATTCTTACACGTTTCTGAGCTCCCAACTCTACTAGGAGATGATGTCACCTGTGTCTCCTGGAATCATCAGAGGCTTGAGCCAATGTAAATTATATTTCATGTACAGTTTGTTTACAAATAACTTTGAACCACTTCTCTACAATAATAGCTGGTTCACACTTCCGCGGCACGACTTCGGGGGCGACTCTGCAAAACGACTTCTGTATAGAAGTCAATGCAGGTCACCCCGAGCTGCCCCCGAAGTTGTGCAAGAACCATTTTCTAAGTCAGAACGACTTGCGTCGCTCCTATTAGAACGGTTCCATTGCATTGAATGGGACGCGACTCGTCAGGCGGCTGAGCCGCCTGACGAGTCGCCCCAGTGTGAACCGGCTCTACTATCCTGGGTGAATGTCATTTGATATCCTCCCAGCCACAGGTCTTGCCCACAGCCCCTGGGGTGCTTAGTGGCATGATATGCAACCCCTACTTCCACTGGACACAGCAGAACTGGGTGATCAGTACCAGCCCTATGTGATTGTCCCAGGTACTACATGATCGCTGTAACCAAACTCAGAAATCACATGCTCATGAAGTAAGTATTTGTCATGAATGGCAGCCACTATTTACTATTGTGATCTCTGTGATTGGGCACAGTGATCAAATGGTGTACAGGACCAATTACAGAGATCACGTGCCAAGTGATAGCTGTGGTCAATCACAGCATCATAATAGTAAATAAAATTAAAAAAAAATAAAACAAGAATCTTGAATGGTAGCCATTCATGACAGTTAACATGATTGATGTTACAGTGATCATCATGTAACGAGCAATCACAAAAAAAAATGCCAATCACCTTCCCAGAGAAGTACCATTATGGTGACAGCATGTAAAAAAAATTGTAAAAAAAAATTGTAAAGAAAATAAAAACTGTGACTAATACTTTTATTTTTACATTCTGTCCCCAGTCAGTGTCCCAAATCACCGCCACCCACTCAGTGGGCTCCATTCACTAAAGCATATCGCCTTTGGTATTTGGATCACATTTTTCCCAAATATCTCATGCGATATTAAAATTTTCAATTCACCATCCTTTTATGTGGCATTTACCCCCCCCCCCCCCCAAAAAAAAAAACTCAGAAAATACAGCATAAAACAGCGTTAAAGTTAGTTCACTAAAGGAAATAAATAAATAAAGGTGTTAAATAAGTAGTTGTCCAGGTATGCGATATTGAAGGAATGTAGGAATAATAATTGCCAGTTATGAGTAGTCTCTACATTTTTGGAACAGTAATCTCTCAACAGTGATGCACAGAACCCAAATATGGATAAAAACACAGAAATGTTACATTTAGTGAAATATAGCTATAATTATTTTCTCCTGTCATTTTGCTAGATTTTCAGACTTTTTTGTTGATCTACAAACATATACATCAAACCTCCCAATAACATCAAACATACAATTCAATGAACATGCATATCACAATGGTCTTAATCCTTTGTTAGAACATACAGTATGTCATAGTAGTAGTGAGAATTATAAAAAAAAAAAATCACAAATATCTTTGTAGATATCTTTGGCAAAAAATATTTGCAAGACAGAATTGGATTAAAATAGACAATAAGAGGGGTATCATCAATTTGAAGGTTTGGTAGATGAATACCAGAGTGAGACTTTTAAGAACATCAGAGAATGACGATGGGGAAGATTTACTAAAACTGGAGCCTGGAGAATCCGGCGCACCAGGGCATAGTAACCAGTTGGCTACTACTGTAGGTGTTATTGTCAAAGCTTCATTGAACAAGCTGAATTTAAAAAGCCGATTCTCTGGGTTCCTGTTTTAGAAAATCTCTCTAATGGCTATTCTCTAGCACAGTGTCTCAACCATTTCTCAGTCAAGACACCCTTTGAAATGATGCACAATCTTGAGCCACCCCATTCTAAAATGTAAAAAAAAAAAAAATAATAGTTTTACATAACACAGCATCAACCACACATGTAGGACACCCAAGGTGATTTATTCTTCCAAATCAAATACATCTTTGTACACCGATACTGGCTAGTATTTCAATGTTTCTCCTCTCCCTCAGTTTCTCTCTCTGAACCCTGGTTCACATTGATGCGATTTGGCATGCGATTTGACTTTTTAAATTGCATGCCAAATCAGTGGCAATTTCCGGCAATGGCACCGTCCGAATCAGGGTGACACCGCATTCGTGGCACTGCCCTGATTCCCAAAAGTACCTTTTGGCGATTTTGGGGTGCGATTCTATTGACATCTGTGCAGAAACCTGCACAGATGTCTCTGAAATCGTCCCGAAATCGGGATTGACATGCAGGAATGAAATTGTGCGAGTTCAGCTAAACTCACACGATTTCATTCCAGCAGTCAGTGTGAACCAGGGCGAACTCAACTAATGTGACCCAGGGACGGACTGGGACAAAAAATAAGCCCGAGCACTTTAGACGGAGCATATTTACCAGCCCCTTCCACAGCAGCCAGTGGGAGAGGGGAGGAGGAAACCGGGCAGAGCTGTGGGAGGTGAAGGGGGCCAAGAAAGAGCAGGGGGGGCTGGAGAGCATGGAAGGGGGGTAAGGTAAACAGGGGCAGAGAGCATGGGGGGCGGAGAGCACTGGAGGGGGCTGGAGAACACAGAGGGGGCTAGAAAGCAGGGGGGGTCAGGGAGCTCAAGGGGGGCAGAGAGCACAGGGGGGCTGGAGAGCCCTGGGGGTGGCAGGGAACACCAGGGGAGGGCAGAGAGCATTAGGGGAACAGCACTGGGGGAACAGAGAGCAAGGGGGGCAAGAGAGTAGGAGGAGCGACGCGGCAGCTGCATTTAGAAGAATCAATCTGTTCATTTTCCTCCTGCAGCCTCTGAAAGCCCGCTTCTCCTTCTCTCCCTCCTGCAGGCATTCAGTGTCACCCATCTGTACCGTGAATGAATCAGTTTCATTCAGTAAAAATGGTTGCTTATACCAGTAAAATTCACTGATATAAACAATCATAATGTGTGACAATCTGTGAATTAGTGACTCAAATATTACAACAGTATCTGATTATTAGTGGCTTGTGCAAATATAGCTAAAGATAAAGTGCTTCGTGCTCCGTGCTCCAAAGGTGACTTTATTTCCACCGTTAGCGGTTCCGCACTCACCAGATGAGTGGGGGGACCTATCCCTCTACTGTGGTCTACGGATGCTTCCGCTGTGTAGGTGGACTTCCTATGGTAACACTGGCAATCCAGGGTATGCAGGCATGGAATACATAAGCAGAGGACTCCTCGTAGTGTAAGATCCTTTACAAATCTTTATTCAGCTCATGCATCTTATAGTAAAACTCCTTTTAAAATTGTGATCAGCTTAAAGTGGAGTTTTTTTGTTTTTTTTTACCTAAAATATGAAAACAAAATTATACTCACCAGAAAGGGCTGTTGCTATGCAGAAGTAGCTGTGCTGCCTCTTCCTCCACCACGGTCCTCTTCTTCTTCTTCATCCTCTGTCACAGTGTCTTCTGGTAAATGGGGCGCGCTGCCTTCTGGGAACTGTGTGTATCCCAAGAGGCAGCCGCCCATTCACAAAGCGTCGTGCGAGCCGCGCATGCACAGTAGGAAATGGGCAGTGAAGCTGTAAGGCTTCACTGCCTGTTTCCCTTAGTCAGTCAGGATGGAGGTGCTGGACCGAGCGATCACCGTCCGGGGCCTATCATCGTGGGCGCCTAGGACAGGTAAGTGTCCTTAATAAAAGTCAGCAGCTATGATGAAAAACGTCCCTGCAGACCAGCGTGTGTTTCCAACGTTTGTGCCGAATATGATGTATCGGGACTTCAGGCTTGACACGTTTCGTCATCAAAGTGCAACGTTATCAAAAGCCGCAGCAGATTCTATCAAGGTGCGAGTGTTACTTAATTTAGAATCCTAGTGTGTGTGAAAAAATCATGATCACTTCCCCAGAGTGGTACACTGTTACTATAACAATGTATTGCTCTGGTCACAGTGTGTTAAAAAAAATTATAAAGAAAAAAATATATTATTCTTTTTTTTTTTTACATACAGCCACCAGTCAGTTATCCTGATAACAAGAACACCCAGTATATGGCAATGTTGTACTGTACTGGTGTGAGTATGTAAAAAAAAATTGAAAACATTTTTATTTCTATTTTTTTTAATATCTTCAAATTTCAAAAAACTTACCATGCCCCCTACTAAATACCTTGGACTGTCTACTTTCCAAAAAGGGGTCCTTTGGGGCATTTTTGGGCCTCAAGAAATGAGATCAGTACATCAGGATTAAGCAATTTTCAGATATATACAGTGCCTTGAAAAAGTATTCATTCCACTTAAAATTTTCCAAATGTTGTCATGTTACAGCCAAAAACGTAAATGTATTTTATTGTGATTTTTTTGTTATAGACCAACACAACGTAGTGCATAATCGTAAAGTTTAAGAAAAATGATAAATGGTTTTCAATTTTTTTACAAATAAATATCTGAAAAGTGTGGTGTGCATTTGTATTCAGCCCCCTTTACTCTGATACCCCTAACTAAAATCTAGTGGAACCAATTGCCTTCAGAAGTCACCTAATTAGTAAATAGAGTCCACCACACAGGCCAAGGATAAAGTTGTGGAGAAGTTTTAGGCAGGTTTGGGTTATAAAAAAAATAACCTAAGCTTTGAACATGTTACAGAGCACTGTTCAAACCATCATCCGAAAATGGAAAGAGTATGGCACAATTGCAAACCTGGCATGGCCGTCAACCTAAACTGACAGGCCAGGCAAGGAGAACATTAATCAGGGAAGCAATTTAGATGTATGGTAACTCTGGAGGAGCTGCAGAGATCCACAGCTCAGGTGGGAGAATCTATCTACAGGACAACTATCAGTCATGCACTCTACAAATCTGGACTTTATGGCAAGAAGAAAGCCATTGTTGAAAGAAATCCATAAGAAGTCCTGCTTGCAGTTTGGGAGAAGCCATGTGGGGGACACAGCAAACATAGAAGAAGGTGCTCTGGTCAGATGAGACCAAAATGTTACTTTTTTGCCTAAAAGCAAAACATAATGTATGGCAGAAAACAAACACTGCACATCACCTTGAACACACCATCCGTGAAACATGGTGGTGGCAGCATCATGTTGTGGGGATGCTTTTCTTCAGCAGAGACAGAGAAGCTGGTCAGAGTCGATTGGAAGATGGATGGAGCCAAATACAGGGCAATTTTAGAATTTAGAACCTGTTAGAGTCTGCAAAAGACTTGAGATTGGGGTGGAGGTTCACCTTCCAGCAAGACAACAACCCTAAACATACAGCAAGAGCTACAATGGAATAGATTAGATCAAAGCATATACGTGTGTTAGAATGGCCCAGTCAAAGTCCAGACCTAAATCCAATTGGTAATCTGTGGCAAGACTTGAAAATTGCTGTTCACAGATGCTCTCCATCCAATATGACAGAGCTTGAGCTATTTTGTAATGAAGAATGGGCAAACATGTCACTCTCCCTAGAGTGTGCAAAAGCTGGTAGAGACATCCCCAAAAAGACTTACAGCTGTAATTGCAGCCAAAGGTGGTTCTACAAAGTATTGACTCACTTCACAATTATGTGCCACTTTGTGTTGGTCTATCACATAACAAAATGTGGAACATTTTGAGGGGTAGGAATACTTTTTAAAGGCGTTGTATGGTACCATAGTTTGATGGTAGCAGAATATATTTTGATCCAAAAGTATTCAGAAAGATTGTTTATTTGCTCATCTGGATACTAATAATTACTGGTCATTCCACAATGTGGTTGTCTGTGGAATTTAGCTCCTGTCCTACAGGATCCTTATATCAGACCTTTATTGATTTGAGGATATGCTTAACCGCTTGCCGATGACCACACGACTGTTTACGTCGACAGAATGGGCAGGCAGATTGGCGTACAGGTACGTCCCTTTAAATCTGCCGCCCAGCGACAGTGCGGCCACAGGTCCCGAGAACTCAATGTTCCCGGGAGTCCCGCGATTGCGGTCAGCAAGAGCAGAACAGAGGAATGCTTTTGTAAACAAGGCATTCACCTATACTGCCTAGTGACACTGTCACTGATGACCGTTCCCCGTGATAGGGAACAGTCATCAGTGACGTGTCATGTGTAGCCACGCCCCCTAACAGTAAGAATTACTTCCTAGGGAACACTTAACCCCTGCAGCGCCACCTAGTGGTTAACCCCTTCACTGTCAGTGTCATTTTTACAGTAATCAGTGCATTTTTATAGCACTGATCGCTGTAAAATCGGCCATGGTCCCAAAATGGTGTCAAAAGTGTCGGATGTGTTCGCCATAATGCCGAAGTCCCCATAAAAATCGCTGATTGCCGCCATAACTAGTAAAAAAAACAATATTAATAAAAATGCCATAAAACAGTCCCCTATTTTGTAGACGCTATAACTTTTGCGCAAACCAATCAATAAATGCTTATTGTGATTTTTTTACCAAAAATATATAGAAGAATACTTATCGGCCTAAGCTGAGGAAAAAAAATTATAGATTTTTTGGGGATATTTATTATAGCAAAAAGTAAAAAATATTGCAATTAACCACTTAAAGACCTGCGTATTGTAAATGTACGTCCTCTTTTTAAATATGGATATCTCAGTAACGGCAGCAGCCGCTGCCACAACTGAGGTATCCATATTTTCTGTGGGCGGCCGTGTAAACGATAACGACGGTCTCCGCGGCGGATTCGCCGCGAAATCGCCGTTATCGGTGGCGGGAGAGGCCCCCCCCCTCCCGCCGCTTTTCCGCGCCCTCCGCCGCTTACCGTAGCCGTCGGTAGCGGCGGAGGAGATCGGATGCTGCCGCCTGGAGAGCGAGGACTTGAGTGAGGGCAAGATGGCCCCCACCCGTCCTCATAGCTCTGCTGGGCAGAAGTGACGTCAAAACGTCAGTCCCGCCCAGCCTCTTAAAGAGACAATTTTTTTGTTGTCATTTTTTTAAATGACAAATTTTCCTTTTTTTTTTTTTTTTCTTGCATTTAAGTCTAAATATGAGATCTGAGGTCTTTTTGACCCCAGATCTCATATTTAAGAGGACCTGTCATGCTTTTTTCTATTACAAGGGATGTTTACATTCCTTGTAATAGAAATAAAAGTGATATTTTTTTTTATTTTTTATTTCAGTGTAAAAAATAATAAAATCAATAAAAATAAATAAGAAAACCAAAAAAAAGCGCCCCGTCCCGACGAACTCGGGCGCAGAAGCGAACGCATACGCGAGTAGCGCATATGAAAACGGTGTTCAAATCACACAAGTGAGGTATCGCCACGATCGTTAGAGCGAGAGCAATAATTATAGCCCTAGAGCTACTCTGTAACTCAAAAAATGCAACCTATAGAATTTTTTTTTTTTTTTTTTTTTATTTTTTATTTATACACAGCAAGAAACTGGTCCACATGGACCCCAACAGTAACACTACAATCATTATATCATTACATTCAAAGATGTTGAATAACATAGTAAAGAACAGAGATTTGGGGCACAGGAAGGGACACCATTGCCGGGTTAATACCTGGCGTAACCATCTGGGTTGTCTTACCCGGTCATGTCCCCTCGGTCTCCCGTCCCTATATTCCCATCCGCTCCGCCTCTGCTCAACTCCTGGCTAGAGTCCAGAGCCGATGGGGCGTAATAAACCCGTGAGGTCCAGCGAACACAGCTCTCCCCATTTTCCGTTTTCTAAGTGTGAGTAAGTTAAAGAGAGCGAGAAAATAGAGTGCAAAAGTCGCACAGAAAGCATCTAGAGAATGTAGAGTTAAGGGTGTACAGCAAGGAAGCTGTACTAGAAGGGGGAGGGTGGGGTGGGGGGAATGGGGGAAGTCGCGAGCATGTCATTGTCGGGTTACCCCCGGGCTTCAGTGGCTCCCTCCAGGAGCCCATTCCAACTGTTTGCTTTTCATCCCGTACGGTTCTAGTCACCGGCCGTCACCCTCAAGGGACTTCCCCTGAGGGATTGGCCCTCTTCAGAGTACTTAAAAGAGTTCCATAGTCTCCACGTCTGAGTGTACAGTTCAGTCTTGTCTTGTTTTGTCAGTATCAAGTCTTCCATTGTGTTAATGTCGTCAACCTTCTGTATCCACATGGCCACCGACGGTGGGTGTGGGGATCGCCAACAGAGCGGTATGCACGCCTTCGCCGCATTTAATAGGTGGCGAACTATCGACTTTTTGTATGTCCGAGTCGGGGTATCGTTCACGTGCAGGAGGAAGTACGCCGGTGTATTCGGGACCGTCCGATCCGAGAACATTTGCGTTATTCGCCGAATTTCGCTCCAGTATGTCTGTAGACATGGGCACGACCAAAATATGTGGAGCAAGGTGCCCCTGTCTGCCTGACACCTCCAACAGGTGTCCGGCACCGACGGAAACAGACGGTGTAGTAGGTCTGGGGTCCTATACCACCTCGTCAGCAACTTAAAGTTAGTTTCCTGTGTTTTCGCACAGATCGACGACTTGTGTGTGAATCTGAGTATACGTTGTGTCTGAGCCGGCGTAAAGTGGCATTCCAGATCCCTTTCCCATTTACCCAGGCACGGGATCCGGTAGTCATCCGACGGTGTTATCAGAATCGTGTGCATCAACGATAAAGCGTGCGGTAATGGCTCTGACTCCGAGCATATCACCTCCAAGGACGTAAGTACGCGTCCAACTTCGGAGGGTGGTGATAGCGTTCGTAGGAAATGACTCAACTGTCCAGTTCTCAGGAAGTCCAGTCTATACTGGCCCGCAGGGTCCGTCAGCTCGGCCGACGTTCTCCAACGGCCTGTGACGCTAAAGTGTGAGGCCTGGAACAGGCCCGAGTCTCTCAGTTCGCGGAGCCTGGGATCTGTCAGGCCCGGTGTAAATGATGGGTTGCCCAAAATGGGGCGCAAGGGGGAGGCTTCCGATGACAGGCGGAACCGCGCCACTAGTCCGGAACACACCGTGATAGTGTTACTGATAAGTGGGTGTCTGTTCACGTCGCTTGGCTTCATGTCCTGACACCACGGGGCCGACCTCAGCTGTACGTCGCATTGCGCCTGCTCCAACCTCGGCCAGAGCTTGGTCTGTCCATGGCGGTACCAGTCCACCAGTCGGTTCAACTGGGCCGCGTAGTAGTACATCCTAACATTGGGCGCTGCGAGGCCCCCGTAGTTCTTGGGCATGGTGAGTATAGTCCTACTAATCCTGGGGTGTCTGCCCGCCCATAGGAACGACCCAAGCGCAGACTGGACTCGTCTAAAATAGGCGGACGGTATATGTATAGGGAGGGCCTGTAGTAGATAAGTGAATTTAGGTAGTATTGTCATCTTAAGGATACTACACCTCCCAAACCATGAATGAAGGCCCGTGGTCCACTGATCTAGCTGTTTCTGTACCTTTTGGAGTAGTGGGGGGAAGTTGAGCTTAAAGATGTCATTTAGTTTGGGCGGTATGCGGGTCCCGAGATATGTCAGGGCTGTGCTTGTCCATTTCAGACCAAAGCGTTGTTTAAGAGACTGTAAGTGCGCTTGGGGGATCCCCACCGCCATCGCTTCAGATTTGGTCATATTAATTTTTAGGTTGGAAAGCCTACCGTACGTGTCAAATTCCCGTAGGAGACTCGGCAGCGAGGTTGTTGGGTTTGTCAGGGAGAAAAGCATGTCATCAGCGTAGGCTGAGACTTTATGTTGACAGTTACCTATAATTACTCCCGTGATGTCAGGGTTCCGCCTTACATGTTGCAGGAAGGGCTCGAGTGTTAGGGCGAAGAGTAGAGGCGACAGCGGGCAACCCTGCCTGGTCCCGTTCGAAATCGGGAAAGGGTCTGATGTAGTGCTATTCGCCCGTACTCTGGCCGAGGGATCTACATAAGCTGCTCCTATCCAGCCCATCATCTTCTGTCCTAGCCCTATATGTCTGAGTGTTGCGAACATGAATTGCCAGTTCACTCGGTCGAACGCCTTTTCGGCATCCGTCCCGACAAACACTGCAGGCGTCTTGGAAGTGCTGGTGACATGGAGGAGGTTCAGGACTTTGGTCGTATTGTCCCTAGCCTCCCTAGTCGGCACGAATCCCACCTGGTCAAGGTGTATTAGATCTGGGAGGTGTCGTTGGATCCGCGTGGCGACTATCTTGGTGAATAATTTAATGTCAGAATTTAGGAGTGATATGGGGCGGTAACTTCCGCACTGGCCTGGGTCCTTCCCTTCCTTGTGTATCACCGCAATTTGAGCTTGAAGAGTGGAGGAGTGGAACTTCCCTCCCGCGCCCACCGCGTTGAACAGGTGCAGCAGTTTGTCTCCCAGTGACGGGAGCAGGGCTCTGTAATAGGGGACAGTGAGACCGTCCGGGCCCGGGGCCTTGCCAGGCCTAGCGGACTTCAGAGCCGTCTGGAGCTCCATCATAGTGATTGGTTCCTCCAGCAACTCTCTCACTTCTGGGTTCAGCTTCGGCATTCGGGAGTCTGAGATGTAGTTCAGGGACCGGTCCGTAATTAAGGTCGGGGATGTGGGTGGGAGATTGTACAAGTCCTGGTAAAAGTCTTTGAATTCGTTTGAGATTTGCAGAGGGACAGACACCTTCTCTCCCCTACGTGTGGTAATATGCGGTATATACGACGCTAATTTCTGTGAGTGGAGCGCTCGGGCTAGCATCCTCCCACACTTATTACCCGATTCGTAAATCGTACGCCTGCAGATCTGCATCGCCGCTTTGGCCTTGTGTCGCAGTAGGTCTGTTATATGACCGCGGGTGGTATTCAGCTCAGAAGTGATCTGTACTGTTTGAGTCTGTTTATGTTGTGCTTCAAGGGTTTGTAGCTTCTGAAGCAGCTTATCAAGTTGCTCTGTCCTCTGCTTCTTCAACCGCGACCCATTCTTAATAAGTATCCCTCTCACCACTGCCTTGTGGGCCTCCCACACCACCCCCGGGTCACTGTCTGTGGTGGCGTTCGTGTTGAAATAGTGTCCCACTTCCCTCACAACCTCTGTCATGGTGTCTTTGTCTTGCAGTAGGCTCTCGTTTAGTCTCCACGGGTGTCTTCGGTCAGTCAGGGTGTCCGTCAAGTCGTATACCAATTGTATCGGCGCATGGTCCGACCAAGTAATGTTACCTATCAGGGTTTCCCTAACCGCCGATAGGTGCCGGTGAGGGATCAGGAACATGTCAATCCTTGAGTAGGATTGATGGGGTTTCGAAAAGAAGGTGTAATCCTTCTCACCCGGGTGAGTCAGACGCCAAATATCTACCAGTTGATGCTCATGGAGCGTTGCGTGCACTCGTTTACGGAGATCTACCGACATAGCTGACTGCCCAGCGGAGGTATCCTCCAGCGGGGACAGGGGGATGTTAAAATCACCTCCTATTATCAGTTGTCCTGTCAAAAAGCTCGTCAGTTGGGTCAATCTCCCCGCGAGAAACCTGTCTTGTCGGTCGTTAGGGGCGTAGAGGTTTGCGATTGTTACTTGTGTCTGTCCTATGCGTCCCTTCAGGAATAGCGAGCGGCCCTCCGGGTCCGTTTTCATCCCCTCCAGTGTCCACGGGACCCTGGCCGATATGAGGACGGACACCCCCCTAGACTTTGTCTCCGTGTACTGTGAGTGGTAAACTATAGGATAAAATCTATTCTTTAATACTGGGAGGTTGTTGTTTCTAAAATGTGTCTCCTGGAGTAGGACCACGTCCGCCCTCATCCGGCGCATATCATGCAGGAGCATTCTCCTTTTCTCAGGGATATTCAATCCCTTGACATTTAGTGATACTACTGTTAGCGTGTCCATGCTCGCAGCTCGGGGTAAGGGGAGGGGAGGAGGGGGGAGGGGGGTTAGGTCAAAGTCGTGGATTAAGATCTCTCAGAGGAGGTAGAGCTAAAAAGAGAGGAAGTGGATAGGAAAAGTTCCTTCACTTAAGGACAGCGGGGAAGAGAGAGTTAAGTTAGGAGGCCTGCACTAGAGTGTGCGGCCAGAAAAAAGGTATCTAATTTAGCCTAAGCGGCTATGACACTCGCCAGTCCTAGACCGGGAATCGAGTGTAGGCCTATGTGGGTAGGTGGATAGACGAGCCCAGCAAGGCGAGCTCCCGGGTCCCGTCCCCCCCTTCCCCGGCCAACAGTAATGATGGTATCTATGCAAGGCATTGCAATCAAATCAATATGTCATTTGGTGTAGTTGGTAACAGATAGGTCTAGTTTTGCACAGCAACATGGAATCTAATATCATATGTACTTATATTCAAAAAGGAAGCAACAACAGCATTCTCAGCCCCCAACGTGGGGGGGGGGGGGGCGATCTCCGCCCCAACATAGCTATAGTAACATTCAGGACAACAGCTCCCCTAGGGCCAGCCCAGCAACCCGCCCTCCTCCTTCCCCCCCATGACATGTGTGTTCGAGCAACATCCCTTTTGGGAAACAACCTATAATGCTCTAATATACCGCCTGCCCCATTGAGTAACTGTTCCACTCATCTAGCGCCCCCCCTGTGGGTATAATTCACCATATTGTTTAGGTACCATTCAAGTCAGCCTGCCTCTGGGGGCAGCTTAAATAATGCCCCATAGTTCCATGAGTTTCCGGTCCTGGGTGGGGTATCCAATGACGGTGGGCTCCCTTGCGCTGCAGTGTCAATCAATGTCAGAAATTGATCTGGGGTCTAATAGGTAGCCATCCCCCACCCCCTGGTATGAGGGGCCGCGTTCCCCGTGAGACCAGTGTGTTTCTCCCTCCCATGCAGGGCTCATGCGGGTAACATATGTCCCAGGGCTCCAAATTCTTGTGGCACTAGAAGTTTGGATAGGGCTCTCCTGATCAGTTGCCATCCCCCTCCCCCTCCCCTTTTGGGCATAGTGGCAGTTGGACTCCGCCGGGGTGAGGTCTCCCCCACTAGTACTGCTTGGCGTCCACTCCCTGCTCTTTTTTCTTTTTGTGGGGGGGGGGGGCCCAGCAGGGGTGAGAGTACGCTACAGGTGTTAGGTGGCCTTCCGGCCTTCAATGTAATAAGCCCCCTCCGGGGCGCGGGTCAATGTTGTGCGGCAGTGCAGCATTAACAAGGGGGGGTGAGAAAAAAAAAAAAACATAGTATGGGCGGCGGGCTGCGGCCTGAGGCCTACTCACAATTCAGTCGCGTTGTCCTCCTCCTGAGGGGGCTCTCCTTCTTCCCCGGCCCTGTCTCTGCTGGCGTGGTGGGTATGGGGCCCCTGCATCGTAAGCGCCTGATCTTCCGGTCGGCCTCGGCATCAGCTGTAGCCAATTCGGTACAGGGATCCGGTCCGCTCCCAGGAATAAGAAGAGGCCGGGGAGATCCGCTGGTGTCTGCAGGGTGTAGGCTCGTCCTTCCTTGCGGAATGTTGCTGACAGAGGGTATCCCCATCTGTACGTGAATCCGTTGTCCTTGGCCAACTCTAGCACGGGCTTCAACATCGCCCTGCGGCGCAGTGTAGCCCTTGACAGGTCCGGTAGTATCTTCACCTGGGCCCCCTCCACTGCTACCTCCCCGCGCTCCCACGCCATACGGAGGATCCTTTCCTTCTGCGCGTATCGCAGCAGTCTACACACCACATCTCTGGGCCTGTCCTGTTCTGGGTTTCTCGGGCCCAAGGCCCTGTGCGCGCGGTCCACCTCAACTTCCTCCGTCGGCTCCCCCAGGATCTCTCTGAATAGGCCCTGCAGCCTCCCATCCAGGGCCTCCGCTCCCACCGTCTCCGGAATCCCGCGGATCCTCAGAATATTGCGGCGACTTCTGTCCTCAACATCCTCCAGATGGAGCTGCAGGGCGATCGCCGTGTCTCGGTGTTGGTCTCGCGCCCGCTCCAGGCCCGTGACCCTCTGCTCCAAGTCCGCTAGCGACGACTCGCCCGTGGACACTCTTTCAGTGAGCGTGGAGACCTCCGCTCGGACCTCCTGGAGTCGCGGCGATGCGTCTCCTCCAATCTCAGGATGATGGCCTCGATATCCGACCGCGTGGGTAGGGCCTGCAGGAGGGCGCGGATGTCTTGCTCCACCGTCAGGTCTCCTGGTGAGAGGGCCGGGGATGCCATGTGCCGCTCCGGGGACGTCGGCGCCGACTGCGACTCTGCAGTTATGTTCGGGTCCACCGGGCTAAAGGTCCACAGTCCCCGCTCCAAGTCCTCTGACGGTGCCTCGCCCGGCGCGCCTCGTGGTGCTGCCGCCGCCGTTCCTGCTCCAGTAGGCCTCTGCTGTCTGGGCTGAAAAAAGTCGTGGAGATCTCCCGCAGTTGCTCCAGAACGGGTCACGCGGGTTGACGGTTTGGGGCCGCTCTTCTTGGCAGATTGCATGCCGAGTTTTAGGGTATTTAGACCGGTAAAAGGGGGTTTCAGGCCCGGGAGCTCAGCTAACTAGCAGCCTCACTCGGTCATGTCCAGGCCACGCCCCCCCCTATAGAATTTTTTAAACGTCGCCTATCGAGATTTTTAAGGGTAAAAGTTTGACGCCATGCCACGAGCGGGCGCAATTTTAAAGCGTGACATGTTGGGTAATCATTTTACTCGGCGTAACATTATCTTTCACAACATATAAAAAAATTGGGCCAAATTTATTGTTGTCTTATTTTTTTATTCAAAAAAGTTAATTTTTTCCAAAAAAAGTGCGCTTGTAAGACTGCTGCGCAAATACGGTGTGACAAAAAGTATTGCGATGACCGCCATTTTATTCTCTAGGGTGTTAGAAAAAAAAATATATAATGTTTGGGAGTTTTAAGTAATTTTCTAGCAGAAAAAAATGTTTTAGTCTTGCAAACACCAAATCTGAAAAACACCTAAGGTCTTTAAGTGGTTAATATAAAATATAATTGCTGCTCTTTTTTTGTTTATAGCACAAAAAATAAAAATCGCAGAGGTGATCAAATACCACCAAAAGAAATCTCTGTTTGTGGGAAAAAAGAACGTAAATTTTGTTTGGGAGCCACTTCGCACGATCGCGCAATTGTCAGTTAAAGCAACAGTGCCGAATCGCAAAAAGTGGCCTGGTCTTTGATCACCAAAATGGTCTGGGGCTGAAGCGGTTAATACAAAACTGATCTGATCTAAAGTTGTACCACACAGTCTGCTATCAGATTTTAGATTGTAGGGACAAATAATGGGTTAAATATGCTGGCATATGTCCTTCATCTCAGCAGTTCTTACGGGACAGTTGTTGTGAGTCAGATGGGCCCTCTATTTGTGACGAGGGAGGGAAATATACAGCTTTCAACCGCTCCATCATAAAGTGATCCATGGGCTACGCTCACTTAAAGCCAAGCTATTAATCTTATCCGTTGCTGCCTCAATCTCAAGCCAGCAAGGTTATGTTGACAGGGGCACCGCAAAGGGAGCTGAGAATAGAGAACATGGAAAAAGGAATCAAACAAAGCAAAATTGAGACAAGGCTAAGGAACAATTAAGTATTATTAATAGCACGAATGTACTGTAAATCACAGCAACAAATCACTTGTAAGCCTTTACTAATCTACAATATTGACACCAGCAGGATTTTAAAAAAAAAGAAGATGAGTAATTTTAGGCAATATTTCCAAGCAGAGCTGGCCTCTGAAGTTCTAGAAAAATCTAATGATTTTGGTAAAGTGTATGCAAATCCTAAAAAGAAGTTCTGTTTGCCTAAAGAACCTATTATATGCCCAGTTGCAATTATCTGCTTGATAAGTATGTAGTGATGAGTGTCGGTTCGCACTTGTGTGAGTTGATACTGAATGCGATGCGTTAAACAAAAACTAAATTATTTTCAATGATGGTCGTTCACACCTATGCGTGATTCCTCTCCGAATACGATGCGATGAAAAAAAGGGTTTTGCGTGAGTTTAAAGTGTTGCATTGCAATTTAGTCTCCATAGACATGAATGTAAATCATTCTGGAATCGGATTTGATGGTTCACATATGTGCGAATTCCACCACACTATTCTCCACAAAAACCAGGAAGTACACAGGAAGTTAACACCTTTTTTTACATTATGATTCCATTGGCTAGTGTCAGGATAGCTAACAGACCAGTACTGTGTGACTGCACAGAGGAGACCAACAATGTATGTAGTGAAATTAAAAGGTGTTTATTTACAAACATGTGATGACAACCAGTGCGCAACAAATCCAGGGATATGCAATTAGCGGACCTCCAGATGTTGCAAAACTACAAATCCCATCATGCCTCTGCCTCTGGGTGTCATGCTCGTGGCTGTCAGAGCCTTGCTATGCCTCATGGGATTTGTAGTTCTGCAACAGCTGGAGGTCCGCTAATTGCATATCCCCGGTATATACAATCAAGGGGAGATACCGTATTCGTAAACCAAGCCAGGCCGAGGTCATACACAGGGGAAGTCAGCAGATGGGTGAGGATGGGAACACAACGGAGCAGGGAGCGGATGGATGGACAGGCTGCGGGGCAGGAATCCAAGGGGAACAGGAACCAAGGTAATCAGGCAATAGGAAGGATAAGTCCAGGATGGGCTCAGGATAGGGATCAGAATCAGGGTCCAGATAACAGGGTCAGGATAACAGGCTCAGGTCCGGAAAGTAGAACGATACCAGGGCGAGGTCTGCTTGAACTCGCCGGGTATTTGTAGAGGTGTGAAGTAATTGAGTTCAGGTCACACCTGAGCACAGTAAAGGCCGTCTGCTCCACACTGCCGGGGTCCATCCACTGTTGGAGACCAGTACTGCGTCCTAAGGGTGATATAACACCAGCAGGGAAAAGTTCTCCCCCCCACAGTTTGGAACTGTCAGGAGACACCTGCTGGTGAGACGCAGTACTGCAAGCCAGGTAATAAATAGCACCAGCGGATGGAACCTTTCCTGACAGCTAGAGACATTAATGTCCCACTTCTTAAATTCGCATTAAAATTGCGGTAAAAACGTGGTAAATTCTCACCTCAGAATGGACTAAAAAAATCGAACAAATGCACAACGCAGCAGTGTGAACCGGCACTAAATCCTAGAGAGTCACTGTATTTGCTGGGCCCTCCTAGACTTACTATTGGTCTCCCAAGGCAGTAGGCCTGAGCAGCAAATTGGCTACTCAGAGTGGACTTCCTCTACAGGCAAAATCTAGGAAGCAAAGACCCCTCCCTATGTATTTTTCTCTTTTCCCAGTCCACATCACTGACAATAAACCTCCCAATGAATGGCCAGGGTGAAATAAATGTTTATAACCCATAAATTGTATCTTCTTGCTCAATCTGCTGAAGAAGAGCTTCTAATACTAAATAAAAGTAAGCAATGCAGTAGGGCAGTTAGCGGACATCCAGCTGTTGCAGAACTACAAGTCCCATGAGGCATAGCAAGACACTGACAGCCACAAGCATGACACAGAGGCAGAGGCATGATGGTACTTTTAGTTTTGCAACAGCTGCAGGTCCACTAATTGCATATCCTTGCTTTAGGGTTAGGGGAAACCCAATTTTTGCAGATCACTGGGAGACTGCATGTGATCAGCACAGGGCCAATCAGCACTGTCCAGACAGAGGATCAGGGGTCCTGCAGCCTCATAGGACAATCAAGGGAGAATGAAACACCTTCTACAGGCTTTATCCAGACGCTGATAGAAGTCACAAGACTGCTCTAACTGCGGATAAGAAAAGGTATTTAGCAGTTTATATTTACAAAAAAAAAAATGCATTTCCATGTTCTGTGTACAGTGAGAGATCAGATATAGTGAATGCAGGGTCCTGGATTTAGTAACACTTTAAATTCACCATAAGATTATGAGCCAGTGCCTAGGGCAGCAGGGACTAGGTCTCAACATTTTTAAATTGTATTTTTCCAAATGAAACATGGAGCAGGGCTTCAACAAAAGGACATTGTCATTTATGTGTGCCTGGGGCAGAATGATATCTAAAGATAACCCTGGTTCTGATCCAGCTGGACTGCTTGGTTTTAAAGAACCATCTATGGTCCCTCTTTTTTTTTTTTTTACATCACAGTTCTCTCATTAATATCTGGGCCTTTTAGCTACTTTGTGAAACAAAGTAGAGAAGTGCTGTTCTGGTGTGGTAAAAGTAGTTTTAATTGACAAAATAGCATAAAATCACTTGCATCAAAGTTAAAGACCCAGTATTCAACCCCCCTGGCGGTATTCCCGAGTCTGGCTCGGGGTAAGATTTCTTTACCAAAAGCGGTAGCCCCGACTCACGCTCGCCTCGCAGCATCCACAAGCAATGTTTACTTACCTTGTCCCTGGATTCACAGTGCCCGTGTGCCGCCGATCTCCATTCCCTGCGACGTTACGACACACGGGGGCGGAGATCGGCGCCAAATTCAAAAATGTAAATAAACACATCACATACAGTATACTGTAATCTTATAGATTACAGTACTGTATGTAAAAAATACACACCTCCTTTGTCCCTAGTGGTCTGCCCAGTGTTCTGCATGCACTTTTATACAATAAAAACTGTTCTTTCTGCCTGCAAACTGTAGATTGTCCATAGCAACCAAAAGTGTCCCTGTATGTCAAAAGTGGTTTTAGAGCAGCTAGAAAACAGCAATAATAAATTATAATCACTTGCAGAATTGTGCCATAGCGATTTGTGAGGAAATTCGGCATAAAAAAATAAAAGTAATAACAGCGACAATTCTGCAACTGAGCAAATTTCAGTGTTTTTCAGTGTATTTATAGTTATTTATTATATTATAATTTATCATTTTGTTTTTCAAACTTTATCATACTCGAAATGTCTACTAGACTCTTGTTTGGACAGATTTAAGTGAGTTATTCCTAAGAATTACAGGCCTACAATGTAAAACACCAAATTTTCATGCAAAATAATTGTACCGCTTTCAGCACCAAAAACCAGAAAGAATCATACCCCCAGGGAGGTTAATAATTCTGATATGTGACTGCTGCAGCATATACAGTACTTGTGTAAATAGTAGGGTTGTCCGATGCCGATACTAGTATTGGTATCGGTACCGATACCAAGCCTTTCCCAGAGTACTTGTACTCGGGGGAAAATGCTCCAATGCTTCACCCGATACCTGGGCAGTCAGGGATGATCTGTGCGGTGGGGGAGTTACAAGCACAGATCTCCCTGTATAGATTTCAATACAGCCTGACAGCTTCTCCCCGGATCCCCCCCCCACCACTTTTCAGCAGTTTTAGTCAAATATGTAACTTGCTTGTAACTCCCCCAAAGCCGCACGATCACCGCTGACTGTCCCTGTATGCTCCTCCAGTTGCCCCATCCGTGCTGCTCTTCCCCTACGTGCTCCGTGTCCCCCCTCCATGCTTCTGCTGTCCTCCTTCATTATTCTGCTCTCCCCCTCCGCGCTTTGTGTCCCCCCTCCGTGCTGCTGCTGTCCTCCTCCGTTATTCTACTCTCCCCCTCCACGCTTCGTGTCCCCCCTCCGTGCTGCTGCTGTCCCCCTCCTCGCTCAGTGTTGCCCTCCATGTCTTCCTCCTGTCAGGATGGAGAACGGAGGTAGGAGCCGCTAAACCCGGCTCCTAGCTTTTCCAAATGAACAGAGTCAGTGATCACTGACTCTGTTTATTCATATAACTGAAACATCGTAACCCGTGTTTACGATGCTTCAGTTTATGAACGGAGAGGAGCCGCTGTCTTCTCTCCATTCATTTTCAGCGCAGCTGAGAAAGGGTCTGGGGAAATCTGTGTCCTTAGTCCCTTTTCTCTGTCTCAAAGGGGAGATGTCATAGGTCTGTTAAGACCCCTGATATCTCACCAAAGCCCCCCAACAGGGCAAAAAAAATGCAATAAATAATAATAAAAAAAATTATTGTAAAAAATAATAAAAATTTAAATACAAAACACACTGACACCATCCACTCCTATCCACCCCCCCCCCAAAAAAGCACTGTAAAAGAAAAATAACAAGAAATAGTAAAATAATTATTTTTTTAAATACTGACACATGTGCCACTGTCACATGACATTAAAAAAATGTATCGTATTCGGTATCAGCGAGTACTTGAAGAAAAGTATCGGTACTTGTACTCGGTCTTAAAAAATTGGTATCGGGACAACCCTAGTAAATAGTATTATATTCTCTTTGAATTGCTTTTTTTTGTGTGAAATACCTGGTAATCCTGCCAGTCCCCCTGATTTCCTATTTCAGACTGACTATGTTAGGCATACAAGCACATCCTTCTTAGACATGTGCAGGATGAAAAAAATTGTTTAGTTTCATTTCGATTCGTTATTTAATTAAATTTGTTTAGTTAAGTTTGTTGCATTCATTACATTCGTTTTCGGGATTCATTTCGTATTCAAAAAAATTCTACCGCATTCGAAAAAACTCTACCGCATTCGAAATAATTCTAACGCATTCGAAAACAAATCTATCGAATTCGAAAAAAATTATCAAATTCGAAATAATGCTACCACATTTAAATGAAACTATATATAACCATTTCCTAAACTTCAAAATTTGTATAGAATGAAATCGAATTTTAATAGAAAAGATTAAAATAGAATCGAAAATACTAGAAAAGAATAGTAACATCTTCTGAAATTCGACTTTCGTATAGAATGAAATTGAATTCCAATAGAAAAGATTAGAATAGAATAGAAAATAATAGAAAAGAAAATCATAGAAAAATAATAGGACAGAATAGAAAAAATAGAAAAAATAGAAAAAATATATACACAAACATTTTTTTCTATTCTGTTCTATTGTTTTTTCTATTCTAGTCTATTTTATTAGAATTCGATTTTATTCTATTTATTTATATTTTTATATATTTATATATATAACCATTTTCAGAAATTCTAATTATGAAATTCTAATTACGTATAGAATGAATTTGAATAGAATAATAGAAAATAATAGAAAAGAAAAGCATAGAAAAACAATAGAACAGAATAGAAAAAATATATAATATATTCTATTCTAATCTTTTCTATTCAAATTCATTCAGTACCAAATTCGGATTTCGGAATATGATATATATATATATATATATATATATATATATATATATATATATATATACACACACACAAACATTTTTTTTTCTATTCTGTTCTATTGTTTTTTCTATTCTAGTCTATTCTATTAGAATTCGATTTTATTCTATTTATTTATATTTTTATATATTTATATATATATATATATATATATATATATATATATATATATATATATATATATATATATATATATATATATATATAACCATTTTCATAAATTCTAATTATGAAATTCTAATTACGTAGAGGATGAATTTGAATAAAATAATAGAAAACAATAGAAAAGAATAGCATAGAAAAACAATAGAACGGAATAGAAAAAAATATAATATATATTATATTTTATTCTGTTCTATTGTTTTTCTATGCTATTCTTTTATATTCTAATCTTTTCTATTCAAATTCGATTTTGCTCTATATGAAATTCGAATTTCAGAAGAGGTTTTATATATATATATATATATATATATATATATATATATATATATATATAACATTTTCCGAAATTCTAATTTTGTATGGAATGAACTTGAATTTGAATAGAAAAGAATAGACTAGAAAAACAATAGAACAGAAAAAGATACAATATATGTTATATTATATTCTATTCCGTTCTATTGTTTTTTTACTTTCTTCTTTTCTATTCTAATCTATTCTAATCTTTTCTTTTCTATTCTATTTCAAAATAATTTTATAAATCAGAAAATGGTTATATAAATAAATGTTAGGGTTAAAAGATTAGAATAGAAATAGAAAATAATAAACTAGAAAAAAACAATAGAATAGAATAAAATATATTTCTATTCAAATTCATTCTATACAAAATTTGAATTTCGGAAAATGGTTATATATATATATATATATATATATATATATATATATATATATATATATATATATTAGGGTTAGGGTATTTATATTTATATATATATAACCATTTTCCAAAATTCGCATTTTGTATTCAATGATTTTGAATTATTTTGTATTCAAATTCGAATTCATTCTGTACGAAATTCAAATTTTGGAAGATGTTAGAAAAAATATAATATATATATTATTTGAATACAAAAGAATTCAAAATCATTGAATACGAAATTCAAATTTCGTATGTAATAAATTCGAATTTGAATACAAAAGATTATAATAGAAAATAATAAAGAATAAACTAGAAAAACATATATTATATTGTATTCTATTCTATTCTGTTCTATAGTTTTTCTATTCTATTATTTTCTATTTTCCATTCTATTCTAATCTATTCTATTCTAATTAAAAATCATTCTATAAGAAATTCGAATTTCAGAAAATGGTTATATATAGCTATAAATATTAGGGTTAGGGTTAAGGGTTAACCCTATTATATAAATATATAACCATTTTCCGAAATTCGAATTTCGTATAGAATGAATTTGAATAGAAAAGATTAGGATAGAAAATAATAGACTAGAAAAAGAATAGAACAGAACAAAATATTATATATATATATACATATATATATATATATATATATATATATATATATATATATATATATATATATATATATATATATATATATATATATATATATATATATGTATATATATAGAGATATATAGAGATATATAAATAAAACAACATTCGAATTTCATATAGAATGAATTTGGATAGAAGAGATTAGAAAATAATTGAAAATAATAGAAAAACAATAGAACAGAATAGAAAAAAAAAAATAAAAAAAAATAAAAATATATATATATATATATATATATATATATATATAACCATCTTCTGAAATTGGAATTGTGTATAGAATGAACTTAAATAGAAAAGATTAGAATAGAATGTAAAAGAATATAAAAAAATAGCATAGAAAAACAATAGAACAGAACAGTAAAAAATATAACATATATATATACAGTATATAACATCTTCTGAAATTCGAATTTCATATAAAATGAATTTGAATTCGAATAGAAAAGATTAGAATCGAACAGAAAATAATAGAAAAGCATAGATTAGAAAAACAATAGAACAGACTAGAATTATATTTTGTTCTATTCTGTTCTATTGTTTTTCTAGTCTATTCTTTTCTATTCTAATCTTTTCTATTCAAATTCAAATTCATTCTATACGAAATTCGAATTTTGTAAAATGGTTATATATATATATATAATGGGTTTAGGGTTAGGGTTAACCCTAAACCTAACATTTATAGGCCAGATCGTAATTTTAGTCCGGCGTAGCATATCGTATTAACGCTACGCCACAACTTTGTGAGGCAAGTGATGTATTCACAAAGCACTTGCCTCCAAAGTTACGGCGGCATAGCGTAAATCTGCCGGCGTAAGGGCGCGTAATTCAAATGTTAAAGATGTGCGTGTTTTATGTTAATTTTACTTGACCCGACGTAAATGTTTTCTCTGAACGGCGCATGCGCCGTCCGTGGGGGTATCCCAGTGCGCATGCTCGAAATTAACCCGCAACAAGCCGATGCTTACGACGTGAACGTCATTCTACGCAAAGCCCTATTCGCGAACGACTTATGCAAACGACGTAACATTTTCAAAGTTCGACGCGGGAACGACATCCATACTTAACATAGGATACGCCTCATATAGCAGGAGTAACTATACGCGGAAAAAAGCCTTACGGAAACTACGTAAAAAAATGCGCCGGCCGGACGTACGTTCGTGGATCGCCATATCTAGCTAATTTGCGTACTCGACGTGGAAATCGACGGAAACGCCACCTAGCGGCCAGCCAACTCACTCACTCACTCATAATAGAATAGAAAAGATTAGAAAAGATTAGAATAGAATAGAAAAGAATAGAAAAGCAATAGAACAGAATAGAATAAACTATAATTATATAAAAATGATTATTATATTTTATTATATTATGTTCTATTGTTTGTCTAGTCTATTCTTTTCTATTCTATTCTATTATATATATATATATATATATATATATATATATATATATATATATATATATATATAGGGTTAGGGTTAACCCTAACCCTAATATTTACATATTTAACCATTTTCCGAAATTCGAAGTTCATATAGAATTTTGAATTAGAATAGAACAGATTAGAATAGAATAGAAAATAGAAAAGAATAGAATAGAAAAACAATAGCACAGAATAGAATAAAATCGAATATATGTTTTTCTAGTTTATTCTTCTCTATTATTTTTTATACTAATCTTTTGTATTCAAATTCAAATTCATTCTATACTAAATTCGAATTTTGGAAGATGTTATATATAAACATCTTCCAAAATTCTAATCTGAATAGAAAAGATTAGGATAGAATTTAAAATAATAGAAAAACAACAGAACAGAAAAAGAAAAATTATATATATATATATATATATATATATATATATATATATATATATATATATATATATAAAACATCTTCCGAAATTCAAATTTCGTATACAATGAATTAGAATTCAAATAGAAAAGATTAGAATATAGTATAAAAGAATAGACTAGAAAAAACAATAGAACAGAATAGAATAAAATATAATATATATATTATTTTATTCTGTTCTATTGTTTTTCTAGTCCATTCTGTTCTACTCTATTCTAATCTTTTTTATTCAAATTCATTCTATACAAAATTTGAATTTCCGAAAATGGTTTTATATATATATATATATATATATATATATATATATATATATATATATATATATAAATAGGGTTAAGGTTAGGGTTAGGTTTAATCCTAGCCCTAATATTTACATATATATCTGTAACGGTCACCACCGTTTACGACCTTCCATCACCCCACGGCAGCTTATCGACACTCCAACCAACAGGACCCGATCCATCCCATTTGCCAGAATAACCGAGACTCACACAGCTCTGGTACTGGTTTCAAAATGAAGACACTTTAATGGTACACTTAGCTTTCTTATATACAGTACAGCATGTTAAAGTTAATCACAGGAACAATGAACTCCCCACCCACACATCACACCTTGGGGGGCTTCAATCACATTCTTTGAGCTAATTACTAATTGTAACAGAATGCATTATCCAGACAGCCTGGCTCCGCATATAGCTTGACAAGTCACATCTATTATCCATAGAATTCACAGTGTTAGCATCACACAATTAGTTCCCCTCAATCCACATCTTACACAGACTTTCTGTCTCTGACAGACAGGTAGTCACACCTGATCATCAATGGGCTTTAAACAGTGTTATCACACAATGGAAAGGTCTTAGGAGCAGACCTGAATTAACACCTCTACAGCCTTACACAATGGTTAATGGAATATCTTAGGAGTCTATTGACCTGGTTTGGGTCAACATTAACCAACTACTTGCCATATCTCAAGATCCTGCAATATGAACTATCAGTGATGTCCCCTGTCCTGTAATTTAGGATATAATTTCTCAGTCACCCTATGGCCCTATCGGACATAAGGTGACCCTAGACATAAGACTCCTTGGTGACGCCAGTACAGGAGTACCCCTCATCCTTACAAAGTGTTTGTCCCGGGTCATTCCGTTACATCTCTCCCCTTTCGGTGGGAGACTGGCACAGGAGGAAACCCCAAACGGGTTGACTCCGAAGTTAGTCAGTAGTACCAGTCCTTCAATGCTGGTATCCATACCGTACCCCAAATAAATTGCTCCAAACAGAGCATTACTCACCCTGCCAACCTCTGTCTCTCTCAGAGAACCTGCCTGCCGCTGGGGAGAGGCCTGGACTGGCCCTTCTCCCTGGAGTCCTTTCAGCCGCTGGAGAGAAAACAGGGTGACTGGGCTCAGTCCATCATGTTGTTGGGGATCTAAGCCAACTGGCCCCCATCCCTGGGGTATACCAGTGGAGACTGAAGTCCCATCCACTGGTGGTAGAAAATCCTCCGATGCTTGCAAAGCAAAGCTGACATCCCCATGTCTCGGTGACGCACCATTTTCTAGGGTTGTGTCAGTGGAGACCACAGTCCCATCCACTCCCACAGGAACTCCCTCTCCTGCTAGTTGAGAGCAGAGGCTTGTGGCACTCTGCTCTGTTGCCAGCTCTTCCGCTGTGTTGCTGTGAGGGGAGACCACAGTCCCATCCCCCGATGTCAGCTCAAGCTGCAGTTGTGTGCAGCAGCCAGTAGCATCCTGCCCTGCTGCCAGTGATTCACTTTACCACCACAGCTTGTTGCTGGGGAGAAGGGCCAATTGCCCCGGCTCCCTGGAACTCCACTTTAATGGTGACTGGCATCTTTACCTCTCCCCTCTCTTCAGTTGGTGCTGCTGTGACTTCTGCTGCTGCAGCACCTCTTTGCTGTAGCCAAGTGGCATCCACAGCCGCTATAACCCGGTCTATGATTTCTGGTGGAGGATTAGGTCCATACTGTGCCAGTCCACGTCTAACAGCCCAGTCAAAAAACTCTTCATCGGGTGTCCTGTCTGTTATGCTGGGCCTTTCTGTTAAGCTGGGCCTTTCAGCTCTATCCATTTGGACAAGCTCTAGGGTTAGGGTTAGGTTTAATCCTAACCCTAATATTTACATATATATCTGTAACGGTCACCTCCGTTTACGACCTTCCATCACCCCACGACAGCTTATCGACACTCCAATCAACAGGACCCGATCCATCCCATTTGCCAGAATAACCGAGACTCACACAGCTCTGGTACTGGTTTCAAAATGAAGACGCTTTAATGGTACACTTAGCTTAGCTGTATTCACAAAGCCCTTGCCTCTAAAGTTACGGCGGCGTAGCGTAAATCTCCCGGCGTAAGCGCGCCTAAATCAAATGAGGAACAGGGGGCGTGTTTTATGTAAAATAAGCTTGACCCCACGTAAATGACGCTTTTTTCGTAGAACGAATTTGGATAGAAAAGATTAGGATAGAATCTAAAATAATAGAAAAACAATAGAACAGAACTTATAAAAACATCTTCCGCAATTCACATTTCATATAAAATTAATTTGAATAGAGAAGATTAGAATAGAGTACAAAAGAATAGACCAGAAAAACAATAGAACAGAATAGAATAAAATATAATATATGTTTTTCTAGTTTATTATTTTCTATTTTCTATTCTATTCTAATCTTTTCTATTCAAATTCAGATTCATTCTATACAAAATTCGAACTTCTGAAGCCATCTTCCAAAATTTTAATTTCGTATAGAATGAATTAGAATCGAAAAGAATACAAAAGAATAGAAAAGAAAATAGAAAAGAATGGCATAGAAATATTATATATATATTTATATATTCAAATTTCGGAAGATGGCTTCAGAAGTTCGAATTTTATATAGAATGAATTTGAATAGAAAAGAGTAGAAAAACACTAGAACAGAACAGAAAAATATAAAATTAAAAAAAAAAAATATATATATATATATATATATATATATATATATATATATATATATATATATATATATATATATATATATATATATATATATATATATATATATATATTAGTTATATCTTTTTCCATTCAGAATAGAAAAGAAAAACAAGAGAATAGAATAAAATAGATTATATATTATAATTGATTCTATTCTGTTCTATTATTTTTCTAGATTATTAACTTTTCTATTATTTTCTATTCAATTCTAATCTTTTGTATTCCAATTTGATTTCATTTTATATGAAATTAGAATTTTGGAAAATGGTTATATGTAAAAAAAAATCGAATGTGGTATTTTTTTCTAATTTAGTAGATTTTTTTCAAATGCGGTAGAATTTTTTCGAATGCAGTCTAAAAATTACATTTTTCAAATTTGATCTACTTTTTAGGAATTCGGTCAAAAAAATTTCAAATTCTAATATGAAACTAATCTTTTATAATCTTTTCTCTTCAAATTCGATTTCATTCAGAAGAAATTTGAATTTCGTATAAGATGAATTCAAATTCGAATAAAAAAGATTATGGAATAGAAAAGAAAAACAAGAGAATAGAATAAAATATAATATATATTATAATTGATTATATTCTGTTCTATTGTTTTTCTATTCTTTTATATTTTAGTTTCCATACATTTTAATTATTTTCTAATCTATTCTAGAATTCACATTTATACTATTCGAATTTCGGAAGACTGTCATGTTCTATTTTATTACATTCTATTAACTTCTATTCTATTCTTTTTGATTATATTGCTTTATTGTTTTATATTCTATTTTATTGAAGTTTTTAGAAAATCTATTTCTATCTTTTCAAATTCGATCCGAATTTGTTTTCAAATTCGGTTTGAATTCGAATTTCGTTCGCGTTTTTGCGAATTTGTTTAAATTCGTTAATTTTGTAATTCGAAAATTCGGATGCATACAAATTTCCAAATAATGAAAAATTTGTCGGAATTCGAATTCGTAACGAAACGAAATGCACATGTCTAATCCTTATCAGTGTAGTCAGTTTTCTAGCTGTGCTGGTTAAAATATATATATATATATATATATATATATATTCTTTGTTAAGCACTTGACCTCCAGAAGATGTACGCCCCCCCCCCCTTCATGACCAGGCATTTTTTGCCGTACAGCCCTGCATTACTATGCACGGTCATGCAACACTGTACACAAAAAAATTGTAGCAGAATACATTTTGGTCTGAATTTATGAAGAAAAATTCTTTATTTGAAAATATTTATAGCAGAAACAAATAAAATGCATTTTTTTCATTTATTATGCAATTATATTCTGAATATTTTTAAATATGTAATTTAAAGGAATGGTTAATACTGAATCACTTGTTTGTACAGTATAGCAGTCAGTAGTGCAAAGATTATTAGCAGCGGTGAGTAAAGGTGCATCTATGGGAGTGTTGGCCAAGCAAAGCAACACGTTTCAGGGCTCCACCACCTTTGTCAAGCTGCTTTGGTAGCTACAGACTTAAATACATGGCTCTTCTTTTCAAAGAAATGTCCCTCATTCCGCCGTCGTATCCCTGTTTCTATCTATGCGACTGATTCATAGAATCAGTTACGCATAGATATCCCTAAGATCCGACAGGTGTAATAGTTTTACACTGTCGGATCTTAGGATGCAGTACCGCGGCCGCCGCTGAGGGGATTTCGCGTCGTAAACCAGCGTCGGGTATGCAAATTAGCAGTTACGGCGATCCACAAATTTTCCCGTCGTTACGTCGCCGCAAGTGTTAGTTTGCCGTCGCAAAGATAGGGCACCTTTTACAAAGTGTAAACTTAGTATACCATGTAAAAGTATACCCGTCTTTCCCGCGTTGCTTTCGATTTTTTTTAAAAAAAAATATTTTTCCCGGCGCAAGTCTTTTTTACCCATCGCGATTCACAAAACGTCGGCGCGACGTAACTTCGCGCAAAGCACGTTGGAAATTTGCGACGGGAGCATGCGCAGTACGTCCGGCGCGGGAGCGCGCCTAATTTAAATGGGACTCGCCCCATTCGATTGGGCTCGCCTTGCACCGGACGGATTTAGGATACACCGCCGCAAATTTCCAGGTAAGTGCTTTGTGGATCGGGCACTTAGCCAGAAAATTTGCGGCGGTGTAACCTAAATCGGTTACGTTACGCTGCGCCGCCTGGCTGTGAATCTGGCCCAAAGTCCCTCTGTCCCCCTCATTTGTCTCTCATTTTGTTCTGATCTATATAGTTGTATATAAAATACTACTTATCAATCATATAGTGTTTCCCAGTGCTAAACCTATCATTCAATTTCTAAATTGCTGCATTTGTAAATTTTAAAAGCCAGTATAAAGGAATAAAATAGTGGGGGAAACAAGCACTTGTTTGTTTAACCAATATCTTTTTTGTACAATTCTCCTTTAACCACTTGCTTACTGGGCACATATACCCCCTTCCTGCACAGACGAAATTACAGCTTTCGGCACTGTCACACTTTAAATGAAAATTGCGCGGTCGTGTGATGTGGCTCCAAAGCAAAATTTACGTCCTTTTTTCCCACAAATGGGGCCAGATTCACAAAAGAGATACGACGGCGTATCTCCTGATACGCCGTCGTATCTCTGTGATCCGCCCGTCGTAACTATGCGGCTGATTCTTAGAATCAGTTACGCATAGATAGCCGTAAGATCCGACAGGTGTAATTGACTTACACCGTCGGATCTTAGGATGCAATTCTAGGCCGGCCGCTAGATGGCTATTCCATTGTGGTCGGCGTAGAATATGCAAATGACTACTTACGGCGATCCACGAAGATATGCGCGTTTGTCACAATCTCTTACGTCGTCGCTAGTCGGTTTTTCCAATTGCAAACTTAGGCCTGCTTTATCATGGCTTATCTTTAGAACAGCCATGGTAAAGTATGGCCGTCGTTCCCGCGTCGAATTTCTATTTTTTTTGCGTAAGACGTCTGGGAATACGAAGCAAGCTCTTACCTGTAAACTTGCGGCGGTGTAACGTAAATCCGCTCGGCGCAAGCCCACCTAATTCAAATGGGGCGGGCACCATTTAAATTAGGCGCGTTCCCGCGCCAAACGTTCTGCGCATGCTCCGTTAGGAAATTTCCCGGCGTGCTTTGCGCGAAATTACGCCCCCCCCCGACATTTTTTTTGAATGGCGTTGTGCGTTACGCAATTCTAACGTAATTCTACCTGAATCTGGCCCATAGAGCTTTCTTTTGGTGGTATTTCATCACCTCTGCGGTTTTTATTTTTTGCGCTATAAACCAAAAAAAGCGAACATTTTGAAAAACAATATTTTTTACTTTATGCTATAATAAATATCCCAATAAAAAAAATTAAAAAAATGTTTTTCTCAGTTTAGGCCGAAGCGTTATCTTCTACATATTTAATAAAAGTTATAGCGGCTACAAAATAGGGGATAGAATTCTGAAAAAAATAAAATATTATTATTTTTTACTAGTAATGGTGGCGATCTGCGATTTTTGTCAGGACTGCGGTATTATGGCGGACACATCGGACACTTTTGACACATTTTTGGGACCATTCACATTTATACAGCAAACAGTGCTATAAATATGCACTGATTAATGTATAAATGTGACTGTTAGGGAACGGGTTAACACTAGGGGGCAAGGAAGTTTTTTTTTACTATGGCCCGGGTCTGAAGAGGTTAGAGAAGAAGGGACAGGGGGTGTGCCCTTTGCCTTCATACTTTGCTGGTACATGTCATCATTCCCATCTCAAAAAATTCGGAAGTATCTGAATGATGGTGACTCAACAAGAATGCTGTTGACAGTGAGAAGCGTCATGACCTAGTTCAAGGGACACATATGAGGAATGAGGATATACAATAAAAGTTAGGTCATGTACAGTATAGACATGTGCATTTAGTTTCGTAACGAATTCGAATTCGGACAAATTTTTCATTATGAATTACAAAATTAACAAATTTAAACAAATTCGAAAAAACGCAAACGAAATTCGAATTTGAATCGAATTATATATATATATAATTTTTCTTTTTCTGTTCTGTTTTTCTATTATTTTAAATTCTATCCTAATCTTTTCTATCCAAATTCGAATTTTGGAAGATGTTTATATATAACATCTTCCAAATTTTCGGATTTCATATAGAATGAATTTGAATACAAATGATTAGTACAAAAAATAATAGAAAAGAATAAACTAGAAAAACATATATTCTATTGTATTCTATTCTGTGCTATTGTTTTTCTATTCTTTTCTATTCTATTCCAATCTGTTCTATTCTAATTCAAAATCATTCTATATGAACTTCGAATTTCCGAGAATTATTATATATGTAAATATTAGGGTTAACCCTACCCCTATTATATATATATATATATATATATATATATATATATATATATATATATATATATATATATATATATATATATATATATAAACATTTTTTTACGAAATTCGCATTTCGTATAGAATGAATTTGAATAGAAAACATTTAAATAGAAAATAATAGAAAAGAATAGATTAGAAAAACAATAGAACATAATATAATAAAATATAGTAATCATTTTTATATAATTATAGTTTATTCTATTCTATTGCTTTTCTATTATTTTCTATTCTATTCTATTCTAATCTTTTCTATTCTATTATTCAAAATTATTTTATATGAAATTCGAATTTCAGAAAATGGTTATATATGTAAATATTAGGGTTAGGGTTAACCCTATTATATATAGAGATATATGAGTGAGTGAGTGAGTAACTTGTATAGCGCTGCAAATGTGAACTAAATTGCCTCATATATATATATATATATATATATATATATATATATAAAAAAAATGTCCGGAATTTGAATTTCGTAAAGAATTAATTTGAATAGAAAAGTTTAGAATAGATAATAATAGAAAAGAATAGACTAAAAAAACAATAGAACAGAATATAATAAAATATAATAATAATAATATTTTTTATATATTTATATTTTATTCTATTCTGTTCTATTGTTTTTCTATTATTTTCTATTTTCTTATCTTATTCAAAATCATTCTAAACAAAACTAGATTTTCGGAAAATGGTTATACATATAAATGTATATATATATATCCATTTTCCAAAATTTGTATAGAATGAATTTGAATAGAAAAGATTAGAATAGAAAAGAATAGACTAGAAAAACAATAGAATAGAACAAAATATAATTCTATTCTGTTCTATTGTTTTTCTAATCTATGCTTTCTATTATTTTCTGTTCGATTCTAATCTTTTCTATTGGAATTTAAATTCATTTTATACGAAATTAGAATTTCAGAAGATGTTTTTTATATATGTATATATATATATATATATATATGTATATATATGTATATATATGTGTATATATATATATATATATATATATATATATATATATATATATATATGTATATATATATATATATATATATATATATATATATCATGGGGGCAGATCCACATACATCGGCGCAGGGCACAGCGTACGCCGCTGTAACTTACTTTGTATTTCTTTCAATCCTCAACGAATTTGCGCCGTTAGTTATGGCGGCGTAGTGTATCTATCGCTGCGTAAAAGCGCGGAATTCAAATCCGGCGGGTAGGGGGTGTGTTTCATTTAAATGAAGCGCGTCCCCGCACCGAATGAACTGCGTATGTGTAAAAACTCCCAGGGTGCATTGCTCCAAATGACGTCGCAAGGACGTCATTGGTTTCGACGTGAACGTAAATGGCGTCCAGCCCCATTCACGGACTACTTACGCAAACAACGTAAAATTTTCAAAATTATACGTGGGAACGACGGCCATACTTAACATTGAGTACGCCACCATATAGCAGCTTTAACTATACGCCGGAAAAAGCCGAACGGAAACAACGTAAAAAGATGCGACGGCCGGTCGTACATTGGTGGATCGTCGAAAAATAGCTAATTTGCATACTCGACGTGGATTACGACGGGAACGCCACCTAGCGGACGCCGAAAAATTGCATCTTAGATCCGACCTGTCGGATCTAGCCGAGATGCGGTCGTATCTTGTTTTGAGGATTCAAAACAAAGATACGACGCAGGAATTTTGAAATTTCTTTGTGGATCTGCCCCTATATTTTTTACTGTTTTGTTCTATTGTTTTTCTATGCTATTCTTTTATATTATTTTACATTCTCTTCTATCCAAATTCATTCTATATGAAATTCGAATGTTGTGTGTATATATATATATAGGGGTAGATCCACAAAGAAATTATGCCGGCGTATCTATTGATACGCCGGCGTAATTTCAAAATTCCCGCGTCGTATCTTTGTTTTGAATCCTCAAAACAAGATACGACGGCATCTCGGCTTGATCCGACAGACGTACGTCTTTGTACGCCTTCGGGTCTTAGATGCAATTTTTCGGCGGCCGCTAGGTGACGTTTCCGTTGAAATCCGCGTCGAGTTTGCAAATTAGCTATTTACGGCGATCCACGAACGTACGTCGGGCCGGCGCATTTTTTCCGTCGTTTGCGTTTGGCTTTTTCCGACGTATAGTTGAAGCTGCTGTTCTGAGGCATACTCAATGTTAAGTATGGCCGTCCTTCCCGCGTACAATTTTGATTTTTTTGCGTCGTTTGCGTAAGTCGTTCGCGAATAGAAATTTGCGTAGAATGACGTCACCGTCGTAAGCATTGGCTGGTTTCAGTTTAATTTTGAGCATGCGCACTGGGATACCCCCAGGGACGGCGCATGCGCAGTTAAAGTGGGAGTTCACCCATAAAAATTTTTTTACCCATAGATTGGTGCTCATTTTGTCTAGGGGAATCGGCTAGTTGTTTTAAAATCGAAGCAGTACTTACCGTTGTAGAGAGCGATCTTCTCCGCCGCTTCCGGGTATGGGTCTTTGGGACTGGGCGTTCCTATTTTGATTGACAGTCTTCCGACGGTCGCATCCATCGCGTCACGAGTAGCCGAAAGAAGCCGAATGTCGGTGCGGCTCTATACTGCGCCTGCGCACCGACGTTCGGCTACTTTCGGAAAATCGTGACGCGATGGATGCGACCGTCGGAAGCCTGTCGGAAGACTGTCCATCAAAATAGGAACGCCCAGTCCCGCAGCCCATACCCGGAAGCGGCGGAGAAGATCGCTCTCTACAACGGTAAGTACTGCTTCGATTTTAAAACAACTAGCCGATTCCCCCAGACAAAATGAGCAGGAATCTAAGGGTAAAAAATGTTATTTCCGGGTGAACCTCCACTTTAAAAAAAAATGTTTTTTATGTCGGGTCACAACGTATTAACATAAAACACGCCCCATCACGTCCATTTGAATTCCGCGCCCTTACGCCGCAACAGATACACTACACCGCCGTAACTTACGGCGCAAATTCGTTGAGGATTCAAACCAACCAAAGGTAAGTTACAGCGGTGTAGCGTATCTTAGATACGCTGCGCCCGGTGCAGATGTATGTGGATCTGCCCCATAATATTTTATTATTTTTCTAGTCTATTATTTTCTATTCTAATCTTTTCTATTCAAATTCATTCTATACGAAATTCGAATTTTGAAAAATGGTTATATACTTATATAATAGTGTTAGGGTTAACCCTTAACCCTAAGAGCCGGTTCACACTGGGGCGATTTGTGATCCGACTTGAAATCGCCTCAAGTCGTCCCAAGTCGCGCTGTCAAGAAAAACAATGCAAGTGAATGGGAGTGGTGTTAATACACACGACTCAAGGCGATCCGACTTCAAAAGAAGTTCCTGTACTACTTCAATCCGACTTGTAGGCGATTCCTACCCATTGATTTCAATGGAAGTAGCTTAACCCTAATATTTATAGATATATATAACCATTTTCTGAAATTGGAATTTCGTATAGAATGATTTTTTATTAGAATAGAATAGGTTAGAATAGAATATAAAATATAAAAGAATAGAATAGAAAAACAATAGAACAGAATAGAATAAAATATAATATATTATTTTCTATTCTAATCTTTTGTATTCAAATTCGAATTCATTCCATACGAAATTCGAATTTCGTATTCAATGATTTTGAATTCTTTTGTATTCAAATAATATATATATAATATATTTTTTCTAACATCTTCCAAAATTCGAATATATATTATTTATATATATATATATATATATATATATATATATATATATATATATATATATATATATATATATATATATATATATATATATACATATATATATATAACCATTTACCAAAATTCAAATTTTGTATAGAATGAATTTGAATAGAAATATATTTTATTCTATTCTGTTCTATTGTTTTTCTAGTTTATTATTTTCTATTTCTATTCTAATCTTTTAAGCTTAACCCTAATATTGATTTACCATTTTCTGATGTATAGAATGATTTTGAATTAGAATAGAAAAGATTAGAATAGAAAAGAAGAAACTAAATAAACAATAGAACAGAATATAATATAATATAACATATATTGTGTCTTATTCAGTTCTATTGTTTTTCTAGTCTATTCTTTCCTATTCAAATTCAAGTTCATTCTATACAAAATTTGAATTTCGGAAAATGGTATATATATATATATATATATATATATATATATATATATATATATATATATATATATATATATATATATATATATATATATATATATATAATGCTGTTCTAGTTTTCTATTCTATTCTATTCTTTTCTATTTTTTTCTATTTTATTCTAATCTTTTCTATTCGAATGTGAATTCATTCTATACGAAATTCGAATTTCGGAAGATCATAGAAAAAATATAATGTATGTGTGTATATATATATATATATATATATATATATATATATATATATATATATATATATATATATATATATATATATATATATAAAACCTCTTCTGGAATTCGAATTTCATATAGAGTGAAATCGAATTTGAATAGAAAAGATTAGAATAGAAAAGAATAGCATAGAAAAACAATAGAACAGAATAAAATAAAATATAATATATATATTCTTTTTATTATTTTCTATTATTTTATTCAAATTCATTGTATACATAATTAGAATTTCATAATTAGAATTTCTGAAAATGGTTATATATATATAAATATATAAAAATATAAATAAATAGAATAAAATCGAATTCTAATAGAATAGACTAGAATATAAAAAAACAATAGAACCGAATAGAAATTAAAGTTTAATATATATATATATATATATATATATATATATATATATATATATATATACACACACACACACCATGGGCCAAATTCTCAAAAGAGATACGCAGACTTAACTCCATTTTTCTAAATTTACACGGCGCGTATATTTGCGCACGATCGTCAAAACGACTTAAGCAAAGATTTCCGTATTTTCAGCCGTACTTAAATTAGTTACACCTGCGCATTCCCGGGCGCAAATTACGCTAGGCTCGCCGCTGATTTTGATAGGCAAAGATGCAAATGAGGGAGTTAGGGCGATTCTCAGAATTAAGTGTGTGTGCCGTATTTTCCGCCCTGTGCGCACCTGTTAGTTTTTCTGACTAAATTTCCACATTATAAAACCAGCCCTAATTTTACACATGCTGTGGAAGGGTTTGCTGAAGGTAGTGACTAGAGGTTAGAGCTCTAGTTGTGAAGGTTTTTGTTTAAAAATGCCAGGACCAGCGGTGATTTTGACGGCACTTGCTGCCTTACAGGCACAAAGGAGGAGGAGGGCACAGAGGAGGAGGATGAGGGCACAGGCGCGAGTTTATCGTCCACGGCGTGATATTTGGCAAATGCCAGCTTATGAGGTGATTGGCAACTACCGTTTTGATAGGGAGGCCATCCTGGAGATCACCCAACTCCTTCATGAGGATCTAATCGCCCCAACCCTACGTTCCCATGCCCTGACACCTCTTGAAAAAGTGATGGCAACCCTCCATTTTTTAGCGAGTGGCTCATTCCAGCGAGCATCTGGAGGTGTGGCTGGGATGGTGCAGTCAACCATGAGCAAATGTCTACATCAGGTGGTCCCTGCCATACTGCGGCGCATGAGCAACCAGTTTGTCATGCCCACCCAGGAGGACCAGCGTGTGCAAGCAATGACAGACTTTTATAATATTGCTGGCTTTCCTAAGACCATCGGGGCGATAGACTGCACCCATGTGGCACTACAGCCCCCCCATGATACTGAACACCTGTTCAGAAACAGGAAAGGCTGGCATTTGATCAATGTCCAGGTGATCGTAGATGCCCATGGCCTCATCTGGCACGTTTGTGCCAAGTTTCCCGGCTCGTGCCATGATAGTTACATCCTAAGGCAGACCAAGATCTACAGAGACTTTGAGATGAACGTTTATGGAGACAGCTGGCTGATTGGTGAGTGACATTGGTGTCAGGTATGCCCCCCCCATGATGCAGACATCACAAGGGGCACATGCATGACTAATATCCTCCTGTCTTTTCCCTTACAGGTGACTCAGGATATGCCTTGGGACCCCACCTGATGACCCCCTTTAGGAACCCCCAAACACCCGGAGAACGAAAATTCAATGAGGTGCACATCCAGACCCGGGCTATAGTAGAGCGGACTTTTGGCCTGCTAAAGTCAAGATTCAGATGCCTTGACAAGACTGGGGGTACACTATTGTATTCCCCAGACTTTGTATGCCAAATTATTGGGGCATGTTGCATACTGCACAATTTTGCTTTAAGAAGGGGCATGCATGTGGAGATATGTCCTGACCTAACCCCCCACCCAGGCAATCCCCCCCCCCAAACCCCTCTACCCGGTCTGCTGAGGGCCAGGCAATCAGGAGACAACTGTCTGAAGGTATCTTTGCCCAGTAAATGGATCCTAATTATATTTTTGTTTTTGCTTTGCCCAGAACAAATCACAGAGAGTATGTGACCTTTAAATATTTACTTTGCAAAATAATTACTTATATGCCAATGAGAATGTTTTTTTTTTGTTACAAAACGCACATTAATTATCTCACAATGAGAATGCATGAATGCACGTCACTGTGGTCCCTAGCACAGACACATCACATGCACATCGAATTGGATTAGATCCAAGTACCCCCCCCCTTTGGTACTTGGGAGCAGTAACGCCCCGCCACGGCTCCAATTATGTCACTGTGCATTCATACACCATTCAGGAACCTAGGATGACTTCTCCCTGGTCCTGGGGATCCCTACTCCACCAAAACTGAGGGTGACACCCTTATGTTTTCAGGAATGCCACCCCCCCACATTCACACATCATTCACACACATAAACCAAATCATAAGTACAGTGTAAAAAAAAAGAAAAAAAAAAAAAAAGTACCCCTGCAAATTAAGGATGTTGCCGAGTGCTCCTTCTGGGCTGCCCACGGGCACGGGCATGGGCACGGGCACGGCCACGGCCGACTGGGGGATCTTCACGGGGGGGGGGGTCTGTGCAGGGGAGGGAGTATTTTCAGGGGGGGGGGACTGTGCAGGGGAGGGAGTATTTTCAGGGGGGGGGACTGTGCAGGGGAGGAAGCAGCCTCCCCTGGTGTCTGTCCTCCTGCTGGCCTTCCCTCCAAGGCAACGGCTATCCTTGTCAGACAGGAAGTAATGTCAGCCGTATTGGCCTGCACAGCCCGGGTATTGGCCTGCACAGCCTGGGTGAGGGCAGTCACCTCCTGGGCCACACCTGTTGTGGCGTTCCTCAGGTCCCACAAACAGGTGATGACCCCCACGGAGTTGGTGGCCACGTCACCCAGTGACTCCCTCATTGCACCCAGGCTGTGCTCCACCTTGGTCATTTTTTTTTGTATTGCAGACAGACTGCGGGTCTGCCGGACATTGTCCCTCAACAGACTGACCGGCAGACGCACCAACCCCCCCCTGTTTTCAGGGGTCGGCATCCTACTTGCCCCTGAGGCTTGTGGCCTTGGAGGAGGAGTTGGAGTGAGCCATGGGTGCTGCTGCATGTTGGAGGAGGGTTGGAAGGGGCGACCCATGATGGTGGCCTGACTGCTGGGCGCCTGTGGGGTTCCCTCAGGGGATGATTCAAAGGTCATATCTTGGCCCATCATTATTTCCTGCCCAATCAGAATATTGTCATCTTCCTCCCCCTCATCCTCCTCCCACTCAACATCCAAATTAGGGGAGTTGTGGGCACTCCCCTCCCATGGCGAATCCTGCCCTTCTTGGGACTCTGCATGAGCCTGTCTTGGGGGTGGTGCAGCAGCCTGCCCTGATGGGCCAGCAACCTCCTGACCTGATGGGCCAGCAACCTCCTGACCTGATGGGGCTGCCACCTCCTGGGCTGATTGGGCTGCCACCTCCTGGGCTGATTGGGCTGCCACCTCCTGGGCTGATGGGGCTGCCACCTCCTGGGCTGATGGGGCTGCCACCTCCTGGGCTGATGGGGCTGCAACCTCCTGGGCTGATGGGGCTGCAACCTCCTGGCCATCTGGGGAGGACACAAAACAATCACAGGTTGTTGGATCCACACACTTGGCACATCTTCCCTTCCCCCACCCACACATGCTAATCACCAGATAGAAATTCCAAAAAATTACCTGTCCTCATAAGAGGATCATTGTCAAAGCCAGGCAGGCCCACCACCTGCTGTGGGTGGAAACACTGGGCCACTGCCCATTCCTCCTCACTCATCCTGACTGGGCAGGGTCCCCCTCCTCCAGTGCCCCTGGTATGGGCATGCAGCGTTGCCAGCTTGTTCCGGGACACGCTCCTCAAGTCATTTATTTTTTTTTGAACTCCAGCGATGGTCCTGGTCTCCCCCCCCCCCCCCCCGCCGCATTGATCCGATCGGTGATCTTTTGAAGGATCTCCTTCCTCCTGGCCGGGGTGGTGGTGTGGCTCTCAGGGCCATGGAGAAATCGCCCAAATTTAATGACGCCCTGAGCAAGTATATGCTTCTCTGCCAGGGTAAAATTAAGCTTCCTGCGCTTGGGAGCCATGACAGACAACACCCAGCAACAGGGAACTCACCCAAAAAACAAACAACAATACACACACACAACAAAGAAAATAAAAACAAGCAAAAATAAAAAAGATACAGACAGCTACTATTAATTCGAAAACAAACAGGCAAAAAAGGAAAACAAAAAATATAAACACAACCAAAAAAAACACTTATCAAAAACAAACACGCAAACAATCAAAACAAAGAACAAATTATCAAAAACAAACACCAACTATACCCTCCAACTCCACAAACACTTTTCTCACAAACAAATCTTACCAACAAACACTGACAAACGTTCAAAGCAGAAGCAACTTGCTTTAGGAAGGGAACACAGGGAAATACTTTTGCAATTGAAGTCTGTTTGACTGGGGCTATTTAGACACAGGGCGATCTTCAAACTAAGTACGCTTGGCCTTTTACCTATCTCACTGATTGCGCTGACCAAAGTTCTGCACATGCGCAGTGAGGTCCAGATTCGTGCGCGCATGCGCAGTACGGCCGGCACTTCATTTGCATGGGGTCACGGCTCATTACAATGAAGCACGCCCACTTCATTCCCACTTGCCATAACCACGCCTTACGCATTGAAACTTAAGTTAAGGATGGCGCAGTTTTGTGCGCAAATGCACTGAGAATACGGTACTTACGACACCAACTTAGGGCGCCGTAACTTAAATGACATAAGTTAGATAATCCTAAATTTACACATGTTTTTGAGAATTTGGCCCCACATTCCAAAATCCAAATTTGGTACAGAATGAATTTGAATATAAAAGATTAGAATAGAATATATTCTATTCTGTTCTTTTGTTTTTCTTTGCTTTTCTTTTCTATTATTTTCTATTCTATTCTAATCTTTTCTATTATAATTCGATTTCATTCTATACGAAAGTCAAATTTCAGAAGATGTTATATATATATATATATATATATATATATATATATATATATATATATATATATATATATATATATATATATATATATATATATATATATATAAAGAGAGAGATATATAAAAAAAAATTCTGTTCTGTGCTATTGTTTTTCTATACTATTCTTTTCTAGTATTCGATTCTATTTTAATCTTTTCTATTCAAATTCGATTTCATTCTATACGAATTTCGAATTTCAGGAATGGTTATATATAGTTTAGTTTAAATGTGGTAGCATTATTTCGAATTTGATAATTTTTTTCGAATTCTGTAGATTTGTTTTCGAATGCGTTAGAATTATTTCGAATGCGGTAGAGTTTTTTCGAATGCGGTAGAATTTTTTTCGAATACGAAATGAATCTCGAAAACGAATGTAATGAATGCAACGAACTTAACTTAACAAATTTAATTAAATAACGAAACGAAACACATTTTTTCATCCTGCACATGTCTAGTCATGTATATGTCATATGGACTCAAAACAGTCTTTTGGCATTGTCTAGGCAACTAGGTTTGTTTTGGGAGGTATTGCTGTGTATTTATGATAGTTACATTTATTTAATGAAGTTTTCCTTGTATGTATGCCTTTTTTATTATTTATTTTAATTTTTTTGTAAATTGATTGTATTCAACCATTATTAGTGTACCGTTGCTTCAATATTTTTTAATTTTTATAGAAAAAAAAAAAAATAATAATAATAATGAGGGGATGTTATTTGGCACACAAACAGAACCCAAATGGTTGAATAAACTGTGCTTCAATAACCCTTAGAAGCCATTTAAAGCCCACTGCAACCTTAAAGTGATATTAAATGCTTACATTTTAAAGCATTTTCAGCAGCTGATATAAACATTTACTTTTTCATCTTTTATTCCTTGCCTTTGTTCAAGTTTAAAGGCAAATATGTGTTTATTGCTGTTTCAACAGAATGACATAACATATACTGTATAACCGTCAGATGTCCACAATACAGGAAGGTATATAACAATACATACAACATACTGTCTGAGACGCTGTATAACATGAGCCCACCACAAGTCCAATAAATTTGCCACCCTTGTCGGGTGGCTAGTAATGTGTGACAAAGAAAACAAGGAGGGCTATTGAGATAGAGATCAGGAGAAAGACATCTGACCACTAGGAAAGAGAAAATGAGAAAAAATTGAGAAAGGAGAAAGAAGAGAGGGGAGAAGAAGAGAGGGAGGAAAAGACATGCCAATTGTACAAAATATGTATGGATTGAGCATCAGGGCTCAACTCGAGGCGGTAGTAGCGCTTTCAAGGAGTCAAGGTAGAGTAGTCGATCCACAAGAGCCACAAGGTCTTACATTTATCATAAGTGTCAGTATCCAGGGCCAACATCTCCTCCATTGGCATGATGTCATTGACTACAGAGACCCATAAGGATAAGGGAGGGGTAGTGGTAGTTTTCCAAAATTGGGGAATAATCTGCCTTGCGGCTGATAGAAAAAAACGCAGCAAGGTACCCTTCTGAGAAGCTATGGAGCCAGGTAACATGGACAGTAAAGCTATTTCCGGTGAAGGTGTCAGGGGCTGATCATAGAGCCTGCTGTATATGGCAAAAACCTGAGACCAAAGGGGCTGAACGGCTGGGCACTTCCACCAAATATGGAGGTAGCTACCATCCGCCGAGCCACATCTCCAACACACAGGGGGCACAGTTGGAAATATTTTATGTAAAGAGTGAGGATCCCTGTACCATCGAGAGAGGAGCTTAAAGTTTTTCTCCTGGGAATAGCAGGAGATAGAAGACTTGTGAGTGAAGTAGTACGATTTCTGCCAATCCGCCATATGGAGTTCCTTTTCCAGATCCGTGGACCACTTCCTTGTGTAAGGGGGAGGTTGATCATGTGTCAATGTGTGTTGTAGTGTGTACAAAGAGGAGAGCAAATGTCTTGGTGTTTCTGAGAGAGAGCACAGCTGTTTAAAATCCGTCAGGGGTCTGTGAATCTGGGACGAGGAAAAGAGGTCAGAGCAAAAGGAGAATATGCTTAGGGCCATAAGTCAATTACCTTGGTCTCTGGGCAATACGGGAGAGCCGGAAACGGGATGTACAAATGAGCTTGCTACAGGCCAGGCATGGCGGGAATATGGTCCCACCATGTGCAAGCTCAATCCCTGAGGTAACGCAGGGTGTTCGAAAAAGGGATTTGAGTGGCGATGGGTCAGTGGACAATAAGGAAATTAAACCCTTCTTGTACCATAACTGTAGGGCAGCTGTTGTCAATGGAGAAGCAGCAGAAAGTTACTGTAATTAATGCCCATATCCCCAAAGCAAGGCCCGGAGATCATAAACGGAGATATCCTGTTCCACCATGGTGGACGCTTTAGGGAAGAGGCGAGGGAACCATTCCAAAACCCTGGATAACAATGCTGCTCTATGATATAACTCAAAGTCGGGTAGTCCCACCCCGCCCCGCGTCTTGAGGTATGTGAGTAAGGTGTGGCGGATACGGGACATGCCTTGGTGCCAAATAAAATGTATGGACATGGAACGTAAGGAAGAGAAGAATCGTTTAGGAACAGAAATGGGTACGGTTTGGAACAAATAGAGTAATTTAGGAAGTGTGTCCATTTTCAATGTATTAATACATCCAAACCAATGTATCGGGGAGGAGTTCCAGGCTTCCAATTCTTTCCGAAGCTGGGCCAGAAGGGGGAGATAATTGAGAGTATAAAGCTGTGACAAATTGGAGGAGATCGTTATACCCAAACAAGAGATGCCCCTAGGGTTCCACTGGAAGGAAAAGTTTGCCTGTAATCTAGTGAGGGTTTTACGGGGAAGGGATATGTTCAGGGCTTCAGTCTTGGAAATATTTAATTTAAAATTACTAAAGTCCCCGAACCTACGAAATTTGCTCATTAAAGAGGGGAGAGACGTGTGAGGTTGTTGCATGTAGACTTGTAGGTCGTCCGCATAAAGGGAGAGCTTGTGTTCGGCAGAGGGTGTCTGAATCCCCATTATGGATGGGTTCTGTCAAATGGCCTGGGCCAGGTGTTCAATCACTAAAACAAAAAGTAGAGGCGACAGGGGACAGCCCTGACGCGTGCCATTTGTTATCTGAAAGGGCGTGGAAGAAGAACCATTGACCAGGACAGACGCAGAGGGGTGAGAGTATAGACCCATAGCCTTGGATATAAAAGCGGGGCCTAAACCCACCTGCTGCAAGAAGAGACGCAAAAACTCAGTGGCCTGTTCGGTGGTTATTTGGGGCAGGGTCATTACTAAGATATACGCCTTCATGGCGGATAAACCGGAGTCTCCCGTTTGGGCTAGCGGAATCTGCGAGGGTAAGTTATACAGGTTGGAATAATAGCGTCGGAAGGCATCTAAAATACCTTTTGTGTTGCTAATTTTTTGCTGATCAGTCGTACAGATCTCTTGTATGGGACGGCGCATTGGGCGGGGGTGAAGTACTTTCGCCAGATGTTGGCCACATTTGTTGGCAAGCAGATAGTGGCGATTACGTCCCCGATCTCTGGCAATGAGGGAGTTAGCATCAAGAAGGCGGAGAAGTTCTCTGCGAGCATTGGAAAGATCAACGTATGTAACCGGATATATGTTACGTTTGTGGCCGTCTCAAGTGTGTTTATAATGAACAGTAGTCTGGTTTTGTCTGCCCTTCTAGCCTTCTTAAGGCGAGAGCCATGCTGTATGAGGGACCCCCTAATCACGCATTTAAGGGCCTCCCATTTGGTAAGAGGGTTAGTGTCATCCGACCGGTGGTCATGAATAAAGTTATTTTTTGCCAGCTCAACGTCCGCAACACATAGGGGGTCAGTCAATAGGTTATCATTCATACGCCATGAAAAAGTTCTACTCAAGGTCGGGGGTGGGCCAAGCTAAGGTCAACGGGGGCATGATCAGACCAGAGTATATTACCCAGGGAGGCCTTAAGTGGGGTATCAAGCAGGGATTGGGAGATTAAGAAGTAGTCATTGCGACTATAGGAATTGTGGGCCACAGAATAGCAGCTGTAGTCTCTCTCAAAAGGATGCTGTACTCTCCAGACATCAACCAATTGTGCGGAATGTAGAAGTGATTTTATGTGTGTAAGGGCAGTGTGGGATACGGAGAACTTACCTGAGGAAGTGTCCACGGATGGAGAAAGAGCCACATTGAAGTCGCCACCAAGAATGAAACAGGTGGAGAAGAAAAAGAGAAGAGTAAGAGCAGAAAAGACAGGTCAGTGCCAGACCCAAGAGGAGGGGGATCTGAGCATTAGTATCGCAGAGAATGGAGGTCAGCGGATAGGACAAAAGTGAAACAATAGACGAGTTGAGGCATGAGTCAAGAAACAAAACATTGCTAACTTATAAAACAGACTAGAACAAAAAATAAAAAGTACAGTGCTCGCAAAAGCACTATCGGTCCAAGGGGGGAAACGTATAATGCACATGGAGTGTCCCCCGTTCCCGGGGTCTGCATAGGCGTAAAAATGAAATTTGCACTAAATTACACCATCAAGAAAACATATCATATAACTAAAAACAGTTCAAGCACAGCCACATCGGAAGGGCTAACACCCCCCTCCCCCCCTAACCACCCGAAGTCCCATACAGGAACCCAAAAGTATCTACAGGACAGGCAGTCTAGGAGGGGGCAGAAAATCTAAAAAATTCTAAAAATCAGAAAATCAGAAAGGGGGAGAGCGAAGCAATAACCTAAATACACAAGGAGAAAAAAACAAAACAAAAGTAAAGAAGTCCCATCAGCTCAACCCCCATGCGTGTGAGAGTCAGCAGAACAACCAGGGACAACCGGCTCTTCACATCTCGGGTGGTGAGGGGTGTGAGTCATGCTCCAACAAAATAATCAACCCTATGTCAGGGTAGTAGTGGGCAAACAAGAGGAGCTATAGGAGAGTCAATCATCCGGTGACCTCTGGGGTGAAGCTCTGGGGTGCTTGCCCTTGCCAGCCTTTTGCCATTGTGGGTGAAAAGGAAGACCAGGAGTTGTGGGCGGGAGGGGCCAGTCCGGTAAGGAAACCTGAGGTAGTTCCAGCATGCCCAGGAACTGTGGCAAGTCCCCAAGGGTGCGGAAAAGGGCTGTCTTCCCCTCATGTTGAACTCTCAGCTGGAATGGGAACCGCCACTGATATTTGATGTTCCTCTCCTGCAGGATAGATGTAGACAGTTTATGAGCACGCCTCATAGCAAGTGTTTGGCATGAGAGGTCTGGGAGCAACATAACAGGGACGTCATTCAGCCGAATGGAATCGTGTGTACTGGTGGCTCTCATAATCGCTTCCTTAACCTTGTAAAAGTGCACCCTGCAAAGCGTATCGCGGGTGAAGGAGGGATCAGGATTCCTCGGGGCCGAGGTCCTGTGTACTCTGTCCAGCTCAATGGGGGTATCCTTAGGCTGCTGAAGAAGTTGATTAAAGACGGCGGTAACCGACCCAGCCAAGTCCTTATGTTCAACCGTCTAAGGGATACCGCGTATCCTGATATTGTTCCTTCGATTCTGGTTCTCAAAATCATCTTGATGATACATGAGCTGCTGTATCATGACAGTGTGGGAATTAAGTGTCTCCTCATGGGATTGCAACGTGTTGCAAATGCCGTCAGATGTGTTTTCAACATCCTCCATGCGGGTACCTAAATCCCTCCTGAGCTTGTTATTCTCCGCTCTGTACGCCTTCTCTATGCGAGAGACATAATTTTCAAAGTCCATTTTAGTGGGCAGAGAGCGCATGTAGGCATACATGGAGCGCAATTGAGACTCCATGTCCCATCCATCCCCAGAACACAGGGATGCCTAAGTTAGGTGGTGGGGGTTATGGGGACTCCTGGAAGGGGGTTCAAGGTTTGTGAGGGAGGCAGAGCGGTCCATGGAGTGTACCTGTACGGCGTCTGCTGGCTCAGAGCGGGTCAGGGATGGAGGAGCCGCCGCCATCTTGGATCTGTCCTGGCTGTGGAAGGCCGCAGAGGAACGTGTCACGAACCTGGTTAGATCGCCTTGTATGCGGTCGCCAGCGGGCTTAGGTTGCTCCTTAGGTCTGCCCTTACCCATCGAGGCGTTTTGGCAGCTGTGGAGGCAGTGATGGATAAGTAATGGCCGCGGGAAGAACAGCGGGACCGGGAGCTGCCGCGAAAAGCATCTTACGGCTCCATGCGCTAAGCCACGCCCCCTTTGTTCAAGTTTAGCCTGGTGCCATAATTACTGCACAATCTTTCCGGTTTCAGGGTGGCACATTTCGTATGCAGGGTCCTATGGAGCCATCTTTCTATACACACTACTGGGTGGGACTAGAGCTCTTTCTCCCCACTCTGTGTGCATCAATAGAAACACACATCCTATAGCCTAGGTTGGCACTCACTTGCCCCTCTCTGTTCCATGCTAACTGCCTGCTTGAAACTGCAATATCCCCTGTTACCTCTTCCTAGTGAATTACTCAGGGACATTGAAAGACCAGGAACTATCTGCACTGAAATTTCTGCTCTGTACAAGATTTTGAAAAAACAGGTTAACGGGCACAGGCAGTGTTTTGATATTGTACTGAAGATGTTACCTTAAATGATGCATTGCTGAGCATTTAATGCTACTTTAATAAACTCCAAAACTTCTTAATTTAACCTTCTCAACAATTACATTTTTACCAAACTAGCAACATTTCCTAAATACAATTTGGGGAAATAAACTCTCAATTATGATTACACTTGCTGGCTGTTATATTATTGCAACGACTTCAATATTCTAGACCACTTATCTAGAATAAAAATCCAGATCAGAAGTTCCAGATTTTCTTTATCAGTGGCTACATGCTTGTTCTGGATCATTTGCCCATAAAGTATAGAAAGCTGGAGAGACAGCTAGAACAGTTTGAGATACTTGTCAGCAGTGGTGAGCAAGCGTCATATTTCCCAGTACAAGTTCCTTTCACAGCTGGTTAACCAAAGGCTGCTTACAGCTGCCTATGTGGTGTGTTAATGAATGGGCAGTAATGCATGTTATTGCACATGTTGATGTGCATTGTGTTAAGGCAGGATATTCATTATGGTCTGTCAATGCACCACAACAAATTTAAAAACATGCATGTCTCTTTTTTTAATGACTTTTTTTTTCAGTGGTATTTAATGACCACTGGGTTTTTATATATATTTTTGCTAAAGAACAAAAATACTGAAAAAAAACATGCATTTTTCTTTGTTTCTGTTATAAAATTTTGCAAATAAATAATTACTCTTCTTAAATTTTGGCCAAAATGTATTCTGCTACATTTTTTTGGAAAGAAAAACCCAAATCAGTGTACTGTATATTATTTAGTCCACAAACTATGATATATATCTGAAAATCGATCAATCCTGATGTACTGACGGACAAAAAATGTCAGGACAGTACAGGTATGCCCCAAATGACCTCTTTTTGGAAAGTAGACAGTCCAATGTATTTAGTAGGAGGCATGGCAAGTTTTTTAAAGTTGTGATTTTGTGTCATAATGTTTTAAAAAATTAAGAAATTAAAAATAAAATATCATATTTTTTTTTTTTTACATACTGTCACCAGTGCAGCACAGCATCCTCATATAACTGGTGTGGTGGCGATCAGGGACACCAACTGGTAAAAGTAATAAAAAAATAAAATAAAAATAAAAATGTAATGTATCCTTTTTTTTATGATTTGTTTTTAACACACTGTGACCAGACCAATATATGTATGTGTTGTATGTATGTATATATATATATATATATATATATATATATATATATATATATATATATATATATTTGTAAACATTATGATTGCTTATATCAGTGAATTTTTTTGCTATAAGCAAGCATTTTACTGAATAAAATCAATTATTTTTTTATTTTTGTGATTAGCTGTGATTGGCCACAGCTAAACACATGGTACAGATGGGCTGTGATTGGCCCTGTCTGTACCATGTTATCACTGTGACCACTCACAGCTAACACCACAATTGTAATAATGAATGGCATGAATCAAAGCCTTGTCATGTGATCTGCTGGCATCGGTCACAGCGATCACATGGTATCGGCAGCAGGCCGGTACACTGATCAGTCATTGGTACACTGGTCACCACACTTAGAACAGATACATTGCCATGCATTGTAATACTCACATTTAGCTTGTGAATATGCCCATACAACTATGGTATATAATTAGAAATTTCCTAGGGCTACCCTTTTACATACACAGATTATAATTTAGGTCTCATAAAAGGTTTTCAGCTGAAAATGTTTTCCCCTAAGGCTTTAAACATTGTAAAATCTCACAACTGACTGTTCTGTCATAATATTTCCAACATATGGAGGCTAATGTAAGGACTAGAGTGCTACACTGTACTCCCTATAGATTACAGATGCCTGTCACCTACTTATGTAGCAATATAGGTATTTTTAACTGTGGTATTGCCATGTGTTGCCAACCTAGTTCTACATTCTCACAAGGGAAAAGTACTTCAAGAAGTCAAACCTACTTTTTGATACTGAGAAAAAATATAGTGTAGAGCTGATAGCGCTCTTCTTGCCAGTCTTCATTTATAGAGGCACTGCTATATAGAATGAAGGTACTGTACATACATATATATTATGAAGTTACAATGTAACTAAACTCTCTCGTTCAAAATAAACTATTTTTAATCTGTATCTTATCAATAGTAAATAGATAGTAATGTATATTATATTTTATTGTTTTAACTTAATTTTTTTTCTTAAGTTAATTTCTTCCTTGTTTCTGGCCTAGTCTAAAATTATGTCTTAACCGACGACCAGCCACCACATATTATACATGTTATACTAGGTATGAACAGTGATATGACTCCTCCTTAAGGCAGTTAGAATAACTCCCTAGGACACACATTTAACCCCTTGATTGCCCCCTAGTGTTAACCCTTTCCTTCCCAGTGACATTTATACAGTAATCAGTGGTTATTTTTAGCTCGGATCGCTGCATAAATTTACGATCTGCCTGCCGCAATGTCGCAGTCCCAAAAAAATTGCAGATTTTTTTTTTTATAAAAATGGCATAACTATATGCCATATTTTGTAGATGATATAACCTTTGTGCAAACCAATCAATATACGCTTATTGCATAAACTGAGGATGATTTTTTTGGGGGGGAGATATTTATTATAGCAAAAAATATTGCTTTTTTTCAAAATTGGCGTTCTTTTTTGTTTATAGCGCAAAAAGCCGATCACAATCTCCTGCTATGCGGATTGGAATCCTGCATCAATTTGCATAGGTGTGAACCCAGCTTTAAAGATGCAGTTACTGTGGCAGGGCCCATAAAAACAGTGATTAGGGAATTAGGGAAAAGTATGGATTTTTTCACAGTCTGTTTAGGATTGTTGAAAGCAGCTTCTGTAAACCTATAGAACCAATGAAAGCACTCTTTAAACAAACAAAAAACCCTAACTGTCCAGCTTATAACATGTTGTTAGAATATCCTAATATTCACCAAAATTTTGGTAAAAAGAAAATGCTCAGTTTTGCTTTCTTTCCTCCCAATAGTGAATTACAGTTTAAACATGTTGTAAATGGTCACTTGGTCACCAGTTTTACTGCCTTCCTGACCAGGGCATTTTTTGCTATTCTGCACTGTGCCACTTAAACTGGTAATTGCGCAGTCATACAATGCTGTACTTAAATGAAATTTAGATACTTATTTTTCACACAAAAAGAGCTTTCTTTTGGGGTTATTTGATCACCACTGGGTTTTAAAATAAAATTGTGATATAGATTAAAAAAGAGTGAAAATTAAAAAATATATATATTTTCTACTTTCTGTTCTAAAAAATATCAAATAAACTCAAATTTCATCATACATTTAGGCCAAAATGTATTCTGCCAAGTCTTTGGTAAAAAATCCCAATAAGTATTTTTGTCACAAGGTTTTGAAAAATGTAAAAAGGAAAGAATACATTTTTATTTTTTCATTTACCAAAAACTTGTGGCAACAAATGAAATGTGCAAAATACTTACCATGCCTCTTAGCAAAAACCTTGGGGTATCGAATTTCCAAAAAAGGGTAATTTGAGGGGTGTTTTGTACTATCCTGGCATTTTAGGGTCTCCGAAACTGTGATTGGTAGTCAGGAAGTGTAATGAGGAAATAACAGCCTTTAAAAGCCTGAAGCCTTATTGGATTTCAAGGTGCTGTACATGGGTGTTTGAACTGTCCTGGGATTTTATGCCCATAATTAAAAGCTTATGCCACACATCACCCACTCTTCTAACAACTTTCTTTGCTCGAAAATTACTTTGAACCCCCAAACATTATATCTTTTTTAAAGCAAAGGCCCTAGAGAATAAAATGGTGGGTCTTGCAATTTTTACGTCACACAGTATTTGCGCAGCAATTTTTCAAACACAATTTTTGGGGAAAAATACACTTTTTTAATTTTAATGCACAAAAACAAAATTTATTGCCCAGTTGTTTGGTAAGGTATAAAAGATGATCTTATGCCAAGTAAATAAATACCAAACATGCTTTAATATTGCGCACGCCCTTGCAACAGCTATAAACTACATAACATTTTAATATCCATGCGCTTTAAAAGCCTTTACAGGTTACCACTTTAGATTTACACAGGAGGTCTAGTGCTAGAATTACTTCCCTCAATCTGACATTCGCAGTGATACCAGCTGCATTAGGTTTACGCCAGAGACCACCTTAAACACACCTTGAAGATTCTAAGGCCACATGGAAAAAGGTGTCATGCGCTGATGAGACTAACATTAAATTATTTGGCCTCAACATTAAACAAAATATCTGGTGTAAATCCAATACGGCTCACCATCCAAACAACACCATTCCTACAGTAAAGCATGAAGGTGGCAAAATCCTGTTATGGGGGTCGTTATTTGCAGCAGAGACTGGAGCATTTGTTAAGATAGAAGAAAAATGGATGGGGGAAAATACCGTCAAATGCTTGAGGAAAATCTGCTGCCCTCTGCCAGAAAGTTGTCAATGGAAAGAAGGTTTACCTTCCAACATGACAATGACCCAAAGCACACACCAAACATGATCACAGAGTGGTTGAAGGAGAAAAGGGTGAATGTCCTTTGCATGGCCTAGTCAGAACCCAGACTTAAACCACATTGAAAATCTGTGGAATGACTTGAAGACTGCAGTCCACAAACTGTCACTATCAAATATAACTGAATAGTTCTGAAAAAAAAGAGTGGGAAAATAATGAAAAGACTAGGGCCCGGATTCAGAAAGCCCGGCGTAACTTTGTGCGGGCGAGGTGTATCTCAGATACGCTACGCCGCCGTACCTTAGTGAGGCAGGTTCTGTATTCAGAAAGAACCTGCGCCCTAAGTTACGGCGGCGTGGCGTATGTGGTCCGGCGTAAGCCCGAGTAATACAAATTATCCAGGCAGTGGGCGTGTTGTATGTCAATGAATGGTGACCCCACGTAAATGAAGTTTTTTACTAACGGCGCATGCGCCGTCCATGGACGTATCCCAGTGCGCATGCTCCAAATTACGCCGCAAAGCCTCATTGGTTTCGACGTGAATGTAACTTACGCAAAGCCCTATTCGCGAACGACTTACGCAAACGACGCTGGCCCGACGTCCATACTTAACATCGGCTACGCCTCATATAGCAGGGTTAACTTTACGCCGGAAAAAGCCTTACGTAAACGACGTAAAAAAAATGTGCCGGGCGGACATACGTTTTTGAATCGGCGTATCTACCTAATTTACATATTCTATGCGTAAATCTCCGGAAGCGCCACCTAGCGGCCAGCATAAATATGCAACTAAGATACGACGGCGTAAGAGAATCACGTCAGTCGTATCTTAGCCAAATTTTGGTGTATCTTGCTTTCTGAATACATCCTAGAATTTACGCGGCGTATCAATAGATACGCCGACATAAATTATTTCTGAATCCGGGCTTTGGTGTACAAAGTTAGTAGAGACATATCCCAACAGACTAAAGGCTGTAATTAAAGCAAAAGGTGGTTCAACCAAATACTGACATAAGGGAGGTGATCCCTTTTCAAACTTAGTGATTCTGTTGTTGAGTCTTTTTATTTTTTTATGAAATGTTCGTGGTTATATCTTTCACTCGGATGTTATAAGTTGGTTTCTGCACAGATGCCAATGTAAGTCTTGTCCCAAAATAGCAAAAAATAGTACAGCAACAACTTTTTGAAATCGGTGCAGCGCCACAGATGCGGCGTCGCACCGATTAGGACATGCGCATGTCAAAACGCAGCAGTGTGAACCAGGGCTAACTGTGATTTTACTGTGTATGTGTAGTGCTTTTACTCACAGTGACTGTTCTTGTCTCCCAATGAAACCAAAAAGGGCTCCAGGAGAGAAGAGCTTGTCACTTCCTGTACCTGTGTTTTGTAAACACAGGCACATGCTGATCTCTGATTCGGTACCGTCGATCAGCAGGTCCAGGCCAAAAATCATTGGCCTGGACCTGATAACTGGTTGGTGCTGTACAGAATTACAGTAAAGCAGGGGCCGGCAGGCGTGCGTATGTGCACCTCTGTCCCGGAAGCACGCAGGAAGAGAGGATCACATATATATATATATATACACGATTCATATGACGTCCTTCTGGTATCGCCGCTCGGGCGATCAGTGGTGAGCTGTATCACTTGGAAACAGCACATCACTGATCAGGGCAAAAAAAAATGACATTTGCTCTTCACCACGTGATCGGCTGTGTCCAATCATAGCCAAACACAACAGTAAACAAAGACTTTTAACTTGCTTTTACAGGCTTCTTTTCCTCACACACCGAACCTGTGTGAGCAGAAGAATCTGGGGAGAGTGAGTTATAGACATAATCCCTTGTGTACTGTGCCCATCACTTCTCTGATTGCCCCGGAATAAAGAGTGGCTGTCACAGCAGCCATTAGTGTAACTGCCAGTGCAGCCTATTATTATACCTGTCACCACAGTCATCAGTGCAGCCTATCAGCGTACCTATCCTTGCATCCATCAGTGCAGCCTATCAGCGTACCTGTCACCACAGTCATCAGTGCAGCCTATCGGTGCAGCTGTCCTGGCAGTGTACCTGTCACCGCAGTCTAATCAGCGTACCCGTTGCAGAGCAGCCATCAGCAGTTTACTTGTCATATAGCCACAATCAGAAGTCTTACAGTGGGTGGAGGAGTTAAAATTATTTTTGGGCTTCACAATTACCACAGGGCTTACAAAAAAAGGAAGGACATGCCTACTGATCCACCCACCACATCCATCACATGCCCATTTACTCAGCTGTAATGTCCAGGTCATGCTTTGACATGATCTTGCGCTTCCTTAATTTCAGCGCAAATACACAGTTCCCTCCCCAAGATCATCCTGGGCTGGCTATGATAAACCTACAAAATTCGTCCACTAATTAATTATTTTTCCAAGACATTTGCTAAACAAAGTCCCTGACCAAAACATCGGTTTGGATGAGTCCCTTGTCCACTTCACTAATGGGCTGGGAATCCAGTACATTCCCAGTAAAAGGACCAGGTATTGATTGAAGCTCAACATGCTCCCAAAAAATAGAAAAAGATGGAACTTCAATGTTGCTAAACCACAGAAAAACACATACAAGTTTATTAAAAAACATATCTTTTTTATTAGAAAAATACTTCTAAAAAGAAAGGAAAATAAGTCCATAAAAAAAACTACCCCATACACCTTCTTATGTTCAAGTCATATTCAGTCATGAGCATTGTGGGTATAGAAACAAACAATAAGCAGAATGATGGAAACGTGTTTCGCTGGTTAAGCTGCCTCAGGAGTTCAAGAGGTACAGCTGATGAAGAAAGATATAACATATATAAAACTACAGATTCAAAAAGACAATATAATATCATAACTACAGATATAGATGTACAGCTATATACTATGGATTACTTACAGGTATGTTATTCATCCAAAATGTATTAATCCTATTCAATGTAAGGGAAGACCTGTAGGGAGCTAGCATAAGGGCAAAAAACAGTGCAACATTACAGGGCAATGAGCCCCCAAGGGGCCAACTAGGGCAGCTAGGAAGCCCAGAGGCAACCAAACCATTCACTAACTGACCTGCATATAAGAGGGAGAGTGCTAATCAGAGGCAAACTTCCCAAAATTACTGCACATGTCATCCAAGTATAACATAACGTTACCCAAAATCAGGCAAGCACATTATCTGATCCTGCAATTTACCTGTTAAAAGAAAAGGAGTGGCATCAGCAGTCCTCACAGCACATGAACAAGAGATAACACAGCCAGCCCAAACTGCCAGGCCATATATTGACGCAGAATGGCCGCTCCTCCCTGCCCCACCCCAGCCCCCCAGCAAATAAATGTCCAGAACCAGCTGCGCAGGTGGATGCGGCATTGCACAGGTTCTGTAATCATGTGAAGTGGTGGTGGAGGCAAGTGGGGGAACCACCCAAAGGGCCGGCACCTGTCCACCGCACAGACAAAAACCACCCTGGGTGGAACGCGGGAGAAACACACCCGTCAAAAAAAGGTGACCAGGGACAGGACAAACACCGCCCCACCCCCAACCACAACATATGCTACACCTAAAAAGTGGAATGAGTTTAAACCTTTTCACCTCTGCCCAAACCGATACACATAGCTAAATATAGCACAATGCCCTCTGAAAAGCCAGCGTCACACCGCCCTCCAAAAAGCGAGCGGCCACACCATCCTCTAAAAAGCAAGCAGCCACATCACCCTTTGAAAAGCTAGCGGCCACACCAGCCTCCAAAAAGCAAGCAGCCATACTGCTCTCCAAAAAACGAGCAGTCACATCGCCCTCCACAAGGTGATCAGCCACACTAACCTCCGCAAAGCAAGCTCAACAAGCTCTGTGAAAGAGCCACAGGATATGTGGCTACAATATAATGAGTACTGTGGGTACATAAATCATTTGCTCAAGACCACCAAATTAATAATGTCTTTAGATTTTTCTAAGTGGATCCAGGAGAGAATAGTAAAATGATCAGTAATGGCAGTCTACAATGGGAAAAAAGCTACACATTTATGAGGCAGAAGGGCCTAAATATGCAAGTCCTCACAAAGCATAGGCCAGCAAAGAGGTTTACAAGGATAGGAAAGAAATTCTGGATGTGGCAGACGTCTGCTGGCCAATCAGGAATTTGCAGGCAGGCCGAATGTAATTACGGGGATGGTTCACAATTGTCCGATGCTTCAGTTTGTTGGAGAATTTATTGAACAATTATCCCTTTTTCCTGTAACATTCTAGAACACATTATAGAATAAAAAGATACAAGTTTCCAAGGCTGCTGAGCCAAAATCCCTCAAGCACATGTCAGAATTGCATTTACTGAAATATGTGAAAAATGAAGAATGTGTAGCAGAATAAAAAGCTCATGGAGGATGCAGACACGTTCATGGTAAATTGAATGCTGTTTAAAGACAATGGGGTTGATTTGCTAAAGGAGTAAATCATGTTTACTTTGCAAAGTGAATATTCACCTTGTGATCAAAGAACATAGAATGGAACTTATTTACATGTACCAAACAATAAGAAATTCTAAAAAATTATCAACTTTATTCACAAAACCTTAAAATTCTACCATACACATAAAAGATTACAACCAACTACATCAATGGTTGTAAAGTATATGTCCTCTGAATATTCCATCAATAAAGATGTCTTCAATATCGGTCTGTGAAACAACGCATTTCAACTCATAAGTCTTCATCAGGAGGTAAAAGGTATATTCTGAAATACAAACACAAATAAATACTGATGGCATACACTGAAGACAATTATAGAAGAAGAAGTAGAACTTACAAACTCCTAAATATGTAGTTACTTACACAAAGCTTACACAAACCCAATGATGTCTTATTAAAAGAGAGGATGAAAATGCAAAAGAGGCCCTGAAAGATGGGTCAGATGAGATTCAAGGAATGCCAGCTTAACCACACCCTCACTAAAAGAAGGTAATGGTACTCTACCAAAAGGTTGGGCTAGCATGCATTGCATCTCATCTTGTTGGGCTAGAATCTCTTGCACCTCATCTGATCTGTCTTTCAGGGCTTCTTTTGGATTTGCATCCTCTCTTTCATTAATGCATTAATAATTTATTATTGATGGGTTTTGCGTACCTGCATAATTAGGAATTTGTAAGTCTTACTTCTCTTTCTGTAATTGTCTTTTGTGTATGCTGATATTTGATATTTATTTGTATTTCAGAATATACTACAGTTGAATCTCGGATTACGAGCATAATTCGTTCCAGGAGTATGCTTGTAATCCAAAGTACTCTCATATTAAAGCAAGTTTTCCCATTGAAGTAGAGGGAAACAAAATGTATTTTTTCCACAATGACTTCAATGGGATGCAATACCGAATGCGGCCAGAGGTTGGGGGGGGAGTCAGAGAGCGCTGAAAAAGGCCGAAAAGGCCCGAGGACACTTCGGCTCATTTCATGCGCCCCCGTACCTCAGGCCAAATGAGGTACTGCAGGCCAATGTTTGGCTTTTCTCTGCTCCTGCGCCCCGTACCTCAGGCCAAATGAGGTACTGTAGGACTATTTTCGGCTCTGCTCGGCTTCTGTGCCCCCGTACCTCAAGCCAAATTAGGTACTGCAGGCCTATTTGGCTTGAATTCTGCTTGTCTTGCAAATCAACACTCGACTCGACCGAGTCAGAATTAAAAAAAAAGTTGCTTGCAAATCAAAACGCTCTCAAACCAAGTTACTCTTAAACTGAGATTCCATTGTATTTACCTCCTGATGAAGACTCTTTATGAGTTGAAATAGGCTGAGGTGCTTTGCAGAAGGATATTGACATCTTTATTAAATATACACATGCCATATACAACCATCGATGTTCATGATTGCAATCTTATATGTGTATAGTAGAATTTTTAAGTTGTGTGAATAAAGTAAACAATTTTTTGGAATTTCATATTGTTGTTTGGTACCTATAAAAAAAAGACCCATTCCATGTTCTTTGATCAGACTTTATTAGGGATTAGGTTTAAGCAACAAGATTAGAATTCTCACCTTGCAAGGGCTTTTTTACTTACCTGCGCTTGCCTTGGTGCGATGCAACGTTATTGTGAAAGGCACACCTTGCTGATGAAGCGTTGCCAGAAAAGATGCAGGTGCATTTGTTGTTGAGGTGTTTTTGAATAAACTGTCTAATGCAAAGCACATTAAAGTTTAAAAAGTATCTTAACCACACCTTATTGGTTAGGTGTGAAGCTAGTCCAAAGGAAAATAAGAATACATCTAGAAAGACCAGTGTAAGTTGTAGCGAGAGCAGTACATTTTTTTATGAAGACAATTGAAGGTTGGTTTGCCCTGACACAGATAATCAAGACTAGAGAACGAATACACGATATTGGAAAAAAAAAATAATTCTATACAAAGATACTCATGGCAGAGTGACTCAGACTGTGACGCAATACAATGGTTCTTGCAAACATAATTCCAACCCTGAACATTCAGATGAAAAATGCCTTCCGGGAAATGTCTCTGGGGAGCAAGGATCTCATTCAGGCTGAACTTATGTTCTTAATTAATTTTTACATTTTTTTTTTCTTCATAGGATTTTTGATCAAGTCGGCAGAGACCTGATCCAGCTTCAATGTAACCCTACAGCAACAGATTACTTATAAAAGTGATCAATTGCCTGCTAATACTGACAAGGATTGATTTCCTGACACAATTTCAGGATTAACCCCATGTCTGCTGGTTGACCCAAATCAATATGGTGAAATATGCAGACCAGACAAAAATCTACATCTCACTTTTTTCAGCATTTAACTTCAAGAGAGAGGGAATTTTATTGCCAGCACAGCTTTATAAACATCATGACATCATTCACATAAACACAAGCATATTTGATTGGTTCAGTCTATAAATTTCAGCCCCCTTATTACACGCCCCCTGTGACGTCTGTACTTGGCATGGAGCCCTCATAGGTCAGTTCACATAAAGGGTGGTTTCTTCTTACAAGTCCATTTTTGGGCATGCTGCTCACATCATCCTTCTTGTAAGTCCACGTGTCATTCAGGCATAAAATGTTCCTTGCACAGTAAAGCGAGGACAAGGAGGGGGAGGGGTGGTTTCCTCTTACAACTGAGTCCATATTTGTTCTTTGGTATGAGGAATTTTAGGAGTGCAGTAGAAAGGAGGGGCCGGAGGAAAGGAGCGAGGGGGGGGTGGATTTAAACACATCTGAATAACTCTTTTGTATCCTTTCAAAGTTTAAGATGTACTTGTAACTTTTAAAAACATCATCATTTCTTTATGTAAGGACAATAACAATATTGCAGTATATTTTCACGCATACATATGTATTATATCTTATATAGATCAAGTAATTAAAAGGAGATAAAAACGATATATAAGAATATAAAAGAAAAGGAAAACATTTCAGAGATTCTAATAAAAGAATTAGCTTAACACAAAATAGCATAGAATAAAATATTAATTTTATTTCACTTCCACCACAATACCTTCACAGTTCCAGTGAGCTCTGCAGAGCTGGATGATTCTGTTCTGTCTTGTCACAGAAAGCCAGAATAACATGAAATGACAAAGACATCACAGATGATGTCACAGCATTTTTTTCTTTAATGCAATGTGTAAGCATTATGTCCTGCTACACTGCTACAGAGCGCTCTTATGGGGCGTCATGCTTCAGGAGACATAGACTTGAGACACAATACATGAGCCTGCTAAAGATCATTGCTATAAGAGGACAGTAGGGAAACACAGAAGTGTCAAAGTGCGGCAAGCGGCTCCCGGACCACAGGTTGGGCGCTATGGACCTATTTAGACCTTTAGAGCAAATTTAAAATACCATCTCCAGTTCTGGAGACTTCACTTATGATGAGATGGAATGAGTCCAGAGCCAGACAACAGAAATAGTGAAAGGTCTGAGAAATGAAGACATATCAGCAGAGACTTCAGGAACTCATATTATTAAATGATTTTATCATTAAAATTATATGTTTTTATTATTTTATTATTAAAATTATATACAGTCTCCAGAAAAGCAGGTAAAGGGGAGATCACACCACACCATCTCCTTTTTTATTTTTTGCTTTGTTTTGTACCTGCTTTATTTTAAATGTACAAAACATACACTTTATTCACTGCAATGGCATGATGACGTGGCGCGATGACATTGCAGTGTGCTTTGGACTGGTGTGCTGCGATAAAATGCAGCATTAGGCTGCGTTACAGTGTTAATGGGACACATAGGAAACAATGGGTCCTGTGTGCCCCTGCAGTGACAGATATTTTTCCATGCGGTAAAACATCTGTCACCACATATAGTGTGAATTGGTCCTAAATAATTTATTAATTTGTATACATAATTTCAAATGTAATTTTATATATTGTTTGTATATGAAATATGAATTGTTATTGATCGGTTTTATATACTGTATATTTGTGAAGCGCTTCCTTATGATTTAGATCAGGGATCTCCAAACTATGGCTCTCCAGCTGTTGCAGAACTACACGTCCCATAAGGCATTGTAAATCTCTAACATTCACAGACATGACTAGGCGTGATGGAAATTGTAGTTCCTGAGCAACTGGCGGGCCATAGTTTGGAGACCCCTGATTTAGATTTATAGTCAACAGTAAGTGGATTCAAACATGCTTTAGACCAGGGGTCTCCAAACTTTCTAAGCAAAGGGCCAGTTTAGTGTCCTTCAGGCTTAAGGGGGGCCAGACTGTGGCCAATGGGAATAGATATTCATAATGCCCCGGCATTAGTGCTCCATCATTGTTTCTAATGGGATAAATAGTGCCCCATTGTTGATATTAATGAGAAGAATAATGCCCCATTGATGGGGTTAGTAGGGGGAATGCTGCCCCATCATTGGTGTCAATTGGTTGAATAAGTGCCCCAAGGGTCAGATAAGGGCAAGCAAAGGGCCACATCTGGCCCCCAGGCCGCAGTTTGGAGACCAATGCTAGACAAATACAAACTCAGACAAAAAAAGTTAAATAAATAAATAAATAAATAAATAGAGCAGAACCAATCGACCTTGTGGTCTTTTTTCTGCTGCCACTTTTCTATGAATATATAAAAAAGGGGGGGGGCTGTGTTTGTGGTCGAGCTGGTCATTAAATACCAATGACATTTTGGAAATAGTTCCATACAGGGAGTAAATAGACAAGGTAATACAGTCTCTTTGTCAGGTCTCCAATAGCTTAAATAGCTGGTCCTTGCAGGGCTGCCCCCTTTTGTCTTTTTGTGTACTAATAGGGATGGAGGTGTTGCGGGGGTCACACCAGACCTTTATTTTCTTTTTTATTTTATTTTTCTGTCCTTGCAATATAAGACCTACATCTCTAGCTGCCCATTTCTACTACCTCCCTCTGCTGTAGTCTCATAAAGCTTGTTGAGCGCGTGTCCCCTGCCACATGCTGGTTGCTTCCTCCAACCTGTACACACACACACACAGCACACAGCAGGTCTCAGCATTTTTGATCCATAGAGATCTGACAGGGTCTTTTTAAGGATTGTCTATAAAATATGGGTACCCTAATGTAAACACACATTTGTGACTAATATTCTAGTGCGCTTTGACTGTAACAAGTTTTTTTCTGTTAAGAAATCCAATAAGGAATATGGGGACTATATACTACTAAACATATAAAACCAATAGTGTAGTAAAAGGCAATAGCCATGCTTCTCTGAATCCAAAATAGTCTGTGGTTCAAGCATATATATGCTGGTATGATACTTTGCAGAATACAGCTGCATAATGATTACAACATAATGTTGAATAATGCATTTTATGTTTCTCAAACACCTTCCGATTTCTAGGAAAGTGTTGGTGGATTTAATTTCAGAGCTCGATATTGTATAATGCTCCATCAATGCTAAATCTTTTATCCATCTTTCTTCATCTCCTCCTAGAGCCCTGCAATGTATTTTATTAAGGTGTTTGTAGTAGAATATATTAAGTGCAAGACTCTATTTATCATTATGGCAGGTGTGGGCCAGTGTTTAGGGCTGTAGGGTTGGAGGGGGCAGTAGCAAACTTTAAACTGTGAAGATAATACAGTAAATCCTTGGATTGCAAGCATAATTTGTTCCGGAAACATGCTTGCAATTCAAAGCACTTGTATATCAAAGCGAATTTCCCTATAAGAAATAATGGAAACTCTGATGATACATTCCACAACCATTTATTTATAGTTCTGTCAGTTTAAAGTCTATATAAAAAGATTATAGCAATGTGATAGGTTGTGTATCCACAAATTGAAGCCTCCAGGAGGGGATTAGAAGCAAAATTTAGCAGGAGCTACAGGAAATAAAAGAGAAGAGAGGCGCCTTTAAGTGTAGCAATATGGTTACATTTAACCTCTTCAATACCGGGCATTTTCACCCCCTTCCTGCCCAGGCCAATTTTCAGCTTTCAGCGCTGTCATGCTTTGGCTGACAATTGCGCAGTCATAAAACACTGTACCCCTGTAAAATAGAGCTTTCTTTTGGTGGTATTTAATCACCTCTGCGGTTTTTATTTTTTGCGCTATAAACAAAAAATACTTTCAATTTTGAAAAAAAATTTTTTTTTACTTTTTTGCTATAATGATTTTTTTTTCTCAGTTTAGGCCGATATGCAGGGGCGGACTGACAACTCATGGGGCCCCCGGGCAATAGAAGATTATGGGGCCCCCGGGCTTACAGATGGCCACCACGCCAGGAGGCAGTGCAGAGGCAGGGCAGCTAAAATATCAGGATTTTGACATCAAAAGCATGTTGGTTTCGGACATATCAGGGACAGATGTAATAAAAACAGATTTATACATACTGTCCCTGGTTTTACTGGGCTTGGCAACCCTGATGGGGCCCCCTAGTGGCATGGGGCCCTCGGGCAGTGCCCGAGTGACTCAATGGCCAGTCCGCCCCTGCCGATATGTATTCTTTTACATATTTTTGGTAACAAATATCACAATAAGCATATATTGATTGGTTTGCGCAAAATATAGCACCTACAAAATATGGGATAGATTTATGATTTTTTTTTTTTTTACTAGTCATGGTGGTTATCTTTTTTGTCAGGACTGCGATTTTGCAGCAGACGGATCGGACATGTATTGGAAGGAATAAAACTGTGATAATTGTCATAAAAATACTGTATCACATTATGGATGGACCAGTCTGACAGCAGCAATTAATGTGGGATATAACACAAAAACCAATAGGAAAAAATAATTGTGCTAAAATGTCCAAAACATTTTTTTTTTTGATGATAATGACAATCTTGTATAAATCTTGCATAAATGCTTGAGTTATTAAGACAACAAACAGTGACTGGATCGTTCACAGGTGTACCATCTTATAGAGAACCCATGCTTACCAGATAGCAAGCCAGGTAAGCAGGCTTGCTATCTGGTAAGCAGGTTCTCTATAAGGTGGTGCTACACCTGCATACAATCCAATCACTGGGTGTTGTCTTAATAAGTCAAGCATTTATGCGAGATTGTATTTATCATCAAAAAATGTTTTTTTTGGACAGTTTTGACACTATTTTGGGACCACTGATATTTATACAGCAAACAGTGCTATAAATATGCACTGATTACTGTGTAAATGTCATTGGAAGGGAAGGAGTTAACACTAGGGAGCAATCAAGGGGTTAAATGTGTTCCCAGGAAGTGATTCTAACTGTGGGGGGAGGGGACTGACTGGTGGAGGTGACCGATCGGTGTCCCTATGTACAAGGAAGACACCATCGGTCTCCTCTCCCCTGACAGGACGTGGATCTGTGTGTTTACACACACAGAACCACGTCCCTGGCTCTGTAACCGGTGATCGCGGGTGCCTGGCAGACATCGCACACGTGCCCCCTAGAGGCTGGGAAGCCAAGGACATCACGTGGTTAAATTGATCTCATGTTTTTCCAGCATCGAATTCGCATTTCAGAAGATTGTGACCAGCTCTCTATGGAGCCGGTTCACACATCTCCACAGCGGCTCCGGTGGCATAACTGGAAGACTGAACTGGAACATTTTAGTACTTACAGAACCCAGTGAGACTATACTCAACGCAACTGATCCCTCGGCCAATAACATTCTTTTTCTGGATTACATCTCTCATAATATATCTACCTCTGAGGTTTTATACTACCTTGATTAGCCCCACAGAATGTCTAACTTGGATACTAACAAACAATCATTATAAAAACCAAAACTGTCACCCTTGACCCTGAAATATTGTTCCACAACCTCCCTCAATATGTATCTGTGCGGGTGAGTCTGCTGTCATTCAGAAGGGATGCAATCATGTTACAAATTGTGCATTATTCCCTATATTGCTTAATGAACAGGATACATGATTGATATCCCAATCTGTGTTGTGGACAGACATATCTTGCTCGATAATAAAGGAGTTCATGGGCCCATTGAGTTCTTCCTTTTTTTAGTCAATGACAACGTTGCTATTTTTACTGGTGGAAGGTTGATCCATTTTATGATGTTTTTTGTTATAATATTTTGAGTCCAATAAACGGTTTCAATTTTGATACTACATAAACGTTTGGGTTAAATTTTTACCTGCTTTCCTGGGAAACTCTCCCATTATTAAATACAGCAAAGCATGTGTTTTCCGTTCGGGTTGTCATGCATTTAGAAACACGCAGATGCAAACCCATCCTAAGTGGCACTGTGAGGGTGACGTGTGTTTAGTGGTTTTTTTCTGTGTGGTTTGCATGAGCAACCATGCATTAGTGCCCTCTTAGCAAATGGCGGCGGGAGAAAAGGAGGAACAGGGCTGCTCTCTGCAAAGCCATTACACAGAGCAGGGAAGTATGACATGTTTGTTATTTTTTTTTTTTTATGTAAAAAATTGCCTTTAGATTCACTTTAAATTTCTGACTAAAGTTCCACTTCCTGCTTCTTCCCGATTCACTGCACAGAGGAATGGAGTGTGGGCGGGGATAACACAAATCTATTCTTCCCCCAATCACCACCCACATGAAGTCACAGTAATCCTTAGACCCGCCCACATCAACTCCCACAGCTGCTACAAGTGACTCCTATAGCCCGCCCTGAAACTATAGAGGCTCAAAGCATGATGGGACGTGTAGTATCAGGACTGGCAAAGGAAGGAAACAAAAAGTCAGAGAACATTGAAATTCAGGCAGAAGGAGGAGTGACATCACAGACACAGAAACTTGCTGTATACAGCTAAAGGAGGTAAGATACAGATAGACGGACATTGGGGATGCCATTCATTTACATGCACAATGCAGAGAAAATGCTGGAGTTCTGCTTTAATGAGAGGAGTTCTGCTCGTGCTGACTGTCCTAGATGAAATCTACTGTTCTCTATAATTTAGCTCTGCCTGCTGGACCAGGCAATAGGAGAAGAGGAAAACAGAAAGGGAGAAGAGCCAGAGCTCTACTGTGAAGAGTCGGAGAAGAAGCAGAACAGAGATAAGAAGTGCAGAGGAGGGCTCTTTGTACTCAGAGAGTCACTTAATTCTCCACTCTGTGTCACTACTGACCTCTAAACTCTTCATCATTTACTTTTGACCCCTGAACTCTGTAGTACTTGGCGCAAAGGTCAGTAGTGATGCAGAGGTTAGTACCAAGTAACACAGACTTCAGGGGTCAGGACTATGCAATGTAGAGTTCAGGGGTCAGCAGTAGGTGATGCAGAGTTCAGGGGTCAGCAGTAAGTGACACAGGGTCCAGGGGTCAGCAGAACGTAAAAAAGAGGCCAGTAGTAAGTGATGCAGAGTACAGAGGTCAGTAGTAAGTAGACATATGCAATTTGTTTTGTTATGAATCAAAATTCGAAAGAAATATTTGTTATTCTGAGATTTGGATGTATGCGAATATCCAAATGACAATAGTAACGAATTTCAACGAATCTGAAATAAACTACAATGAACTATAGTAAACTATAATGAAACAAATTATTCAAATTCGAAAATAAATTTGAATTTGAAACGGAAACATATTCCAATAAATACAGTAAGGTATATTTTGAATAGAATAAGACTATAATAGAACAAAATAAACAGAATTTTTTAGAATATAGCTGTCTTCTGAAATTTAAATTTCAAATAGAATACAATAGAAATAACATAGATAAGATATTTTTGATTTGAATATTAAAAAAAAAATTGAATCTGAAAATGAATAAACAAAGCAAAACTAAACAAAACTAATTTTCTTATGAATGCAACAAAATTAAATTCGTAACTTAACGAATCAATCTGAAATTAAACATTTTTTTTGTTCTGCTCGTGTCTAGTAGTAAGTAACACAGAGTTCAGGGCCAGGAGTACTGTATGTGATGCAAAGTTCAGGGGTGAGGAGTAAGTGACACAGAATTCAGGGGTCAGCAAAAAGTGGCACAATGGATATCTGGAAGTAACGCAGAGTTCAGGAATATGGGACTGTGAGGAACGGTATCTGAACCTGCAACCTCTGATACATCTGGCAGTATCACTTTTTGCTGAGCTAACTGAAATGTTCTTTGCCTGGTTCATCAGACAACCTTGTTTTGTGTCTTGTTTCTCGTGAACCAATACTCCTCCCATTGAAAAAACAAGAAACCGCGCTAGTATCCTCCCACCCTCTAACCCCAGGCAGCAGCTGGCGTGCGATAACACAAAAGCAAAAATAAACAGAAAAAGCCGCGCCAAAAAACAGTCTGTTGGAATACACAGTCTCTGAGCTTGTGATTTTTGTTCCGTGATTGATTATATAACAGTTGTATGTTCACGAGGTAGGCAGATTAGACCCTGGCGATAATACTTCATACGTTTCACACCACCAGGTGACACATAAACAAAAGTGACCCTCCACCGGAAAGAAGAGCCGCTTACCAGAAGGCAAGCAGTTAAGGCAGATGGCTATAACCCAGCCGAGGCCTTTAATCCTTGGACGTTTTCCACCAGGGAGCCCACTGTCCTTTGAGTGTGATGGATGTCAGCTCCAACGTTTCAGATAAAAACAAGAAAAGAGGCGCACATAGCGTAACTCTATAACCATAGACTTTTATTTTAAAAAAGAAGGTAAAACATACTCACAAGCGAGCGTATAAAAATAGCATATGTATAAATTGCCGGCCGCCATACAGGAGCCCTACTCCTTGGCGTGGTGACGTCACTGCGTGATCCTCCCAGACGCGTTTCGTCACTAATTGGATGTTGTCAATGGGGGTAGGGCCATGCAGTAAATCACCTTCTATAAATAGACCCACCGCCTATTGTGAAAGGCTGCCTCATGAGTCCAGGAACGCCATCTTTGATATGGTAAAGCTTTGCCCTTACTCGGACCGCGCACCGCGAGTCCACTTGCAAGACGGCAAAGACTAAATTTAACGAAAATAACTTAAATAAAAACATAAAAGCACCCGTAGCGGGCGGAAACCAGATTTGTATCTCAAAACCTGGCGGCTGCCAGAAAATGAAGAAGGGGCCTTGGGAGAAGGGCGGAAGGGAAGTTGAATGCCTGGCACTAGACACTCTTCCCGTAGTGTCTCCTCGTAAAACTCACCACTGCCATCTAGCGTATAAACGTGAGGCTGATTCACCCCAACGTAAAGAAGAAGGGATTGGAAATAGTCTCAATCCCATAACAGACCTCCAGCACAATCCAGCCTCAAAAGGTCAACTGACCACATTGAGGGCCGGAAAGCACTGTAAATTGAATTAGTTCTTTGGGTATTAGTCCATAAAGAATATAATAAACCTAAATAACAAAAACGTGTTAGTTCCTTACAAAAGGACATGCTAATAGTCCACAAATTCCGAGTGATACTCATGAGGGATTGTGTCTGTGATAAAATATAAAATTATAAAGGCTTATAAAAATACATTAAATATATTGCACACAGACCCCAGTGAGAGTGCCTGTTAGTTTGATTCAAAGAATCACGTGCATGGTATTAAGACCAGGAGATCAGGGGAAGCCGAACCTCCCAATTGTGAGTGCTGACTTGTGAAAATCTAAAAGAACACCCACCTATGTGGGTCAATAGAGCTGTGAAAATTTAATCAGTGAAAAAAAGGGGGGTTTAGTGAAAAAACGAATAATTACATATAATCTTACTCGCTAAACAAATCTATTAAGTGGAAAAATATAAATAGAATACAATAATTGTATTCTATTTATATTTTTCCACTTAATAGATTTGTTTAGCGATTAAGATTATATGTAAGAACTAATTCAATTTACAGTGCTTTCCGGCCCTCAATGTGGTCGGTTGACCTTTTGAGGATGGATTGTGCTGGAGGTCGGTTATGGGATTGAGACTATTTCCAATCCCTTCTTCTTTACGTTGGGGTGAATCAGCCTCACGTTTATACGCTAGATGGCAGTGGTGAGTTTTACGAGGAGACGCTATGGGAAGAGTGTCTAGTGCCAGGCATTCAACTTCCCTTCCGCCCTTCTCCCAAGGCCCCTTCTTCATTTTCTGGCAGCCGCCAGGTTTTAAAATACAAATCTGGTTTCCGCCCGCTACGGGTGCTTTTATGTTTTTATTTAAGTTATTTTCGTTAAATTTAGTCTTTGCCGTCTTGCAAGTGGACTCGCGGTGCGCGGTCCGAGTAAGGGCGAAGCTTTACCATATCAAAGATGGCGTTCCTGGACTCATGAGGCAGCCTTTCACAATAGGCGGTGGTTCTATTTATAGAAGGTGATTTACTGCATGGCCCTACCCCCATTGACAACGTCCAATTAGTGATGAAACGCGTCTGGGAGGATCACGCAGTGACGTCACCACGCCAAGGAGTAGGGCTCCTGTATGCCGGCCGGCAATTTATACATATGCTATTTTTATACGCCCGCTTGTGAGTATGTTTTACCTTCTTTTTTAAAATAAAAGTCTATGGTTATAGAGTTACGCTATGTGCGCCTCTTTTCTTGTTTTTTTCTGAAACGTTGGAGCTGACATCCATCACACTCAAAGGACAGTGGGCTCCCTGGTGGAAAACGTCCAAGGATTAAAGGCCTCGGCTGGGTTATAGCCATCTGCCTTAACTGCTTGCCTTCTGGTAAGCGGCTCTTCTTTCCGGTGGAGGGTCACTTTTGTTTATGTGTCACCTGGTGGTGTGAAACTTATGAAGTATTATCGCCAGGGTCTAATCTGCCTACCTCGTGAACATACAATCAATCACGGAACAAAAATCACAAGCTCAGAGACTGTGTATTCCAATAGACTGTTTTTTAGCGCGGCTTTTTCTGTTTATTAATACTCCTCCCATTAACTTCCTATTTAAGCCATGCCTTTGAGCTTCCTACTTGCAAGATTATTTTGCTCTTTCAAGCCAATATCTTGCTCTTGTCGCTCCTGCTGCCATACGCTGTACCCAAACAAAATGTGTGTCCTTTTTCTCCCACAAATAGAGATTTCTTTTGGTGGTATTTGATCACCTCTGCAGGTTTTTATTTTTTTTTGAGCTTTAAAAAAAAAAAAGAGCGAAAATTTTGAAAAAATATATATATATTTTACTTTTTGCTATAATAAATATTAGGGGTGCACCGATATATCGGTGCCGATACATATCGGCCGAAAATCGCGTTTTTAGGGGCATGCCGAAACAACAAAAATACTGTACTGGCCGATAATGACCCACCTCCAGAGCCGAACTTAGTTGCCGTTTGTACGGCTCACTTCCTGTTGCTGCGCTGCGCTGCGTCCACGACACTTCCCCCCGGGTCCTCCTATGTTTACAGCTGCCCTGCCCCCTCCTAGCAGAGTGACGAGTGTCATGGCCGAATGCGGGAGGGGATGGGAGGAGGAGCGGAGGAGAGTGAGCAAGCTGCCTGGCCTGGTTACATGGGAGGAGAGACATGGGAGGAGACAAGCACGAGGAGAGCTGCTGTGTGTGCCGTCCAAGTTCCAAGAGGAGGTGGAGCCAGCGCCGCGGAGGAGGAACAAGAAGAACGATTCGAAGTGCCACCATCTTTCAAAAGTAAGAAACTACTGTTGAATGATATGCAGCCATCTGACTGCAGCGCAGTATATGATGTATCGTGCCCCATGCCCTGATGTGTCCCATGTCCTGATGTGCCCTGATGTGCTATGTGCCCCATGTCCTGTGTGCCCTGCCCTGATGTGCCCCATGCCCTGATGTGCTATGTGCCCTGATGTGCTATGTGCCATGATGTGCTATGTGCCCCATGCCCTGATGTGCTATGTGCCCTGTTTTGCCCCATGCCATGATGTGCTATGTGCCCCATGCCCTGATGTGCTATGTGCCCTGATGTGTTATGTGCCCCATGCCCTGATGTGCTATGTGCCCCATGCCCCGATGTGCTATGTGCCCCATGCCCTGATGTACTATGTGCCCTGATGTGCTATGTGCCCCATGCCCTGATGTGCTATGTGCCCCATGCCCTGATGTGCTATGTGCCCCATGCCCTGATGTGCTATATGCCCTGATGTGCCCCATGCCCTGATGTGCTATGTGCCCTGATATGCCCTGATGTGCTACGTGCCCCATGCCCTGATGTACTATGTGCCCTGATGTGCTATGTGCCCCATGCCCTGATGTGCTATGTGCCCTGATGCCCTGATGTGCTATGTGCCCTGATGTGCCCCATGCCCTGATGTGCTATGTACCCTGATGTGCTATGTGCCCCATGCCCTGATGTACTATGTTCCCTGATGTGCTATGTGCCCCATGCCCTGATGTGCTATGTGCCCTGATGCCCTGATGTGCTATGTAAATATATTATATACTATTTGTGTCTCATGTAATACATAACATTTAAAAAAAAAATTGAAATAGGGGGAAAATAAAAGAAAATTCATTTTCGGTTTCGGTTTCGGACTGAATTTTTTTTTAATTTCGGTTTTGTTTCGGTTCTGAAATTTCCATTTCGGTGCACCCCTAATAAATATCCCCCAATTTTTTTTTAAAACAACATTTCTTTATCAGTTTAGGCCAATATGTATTCTTCTACATATTTTTGGTAAAAAAAAATATGTGTAGTGCTACCCCCTCAGGAGCCACTGGTTAGATTGGGATCTACTCTCATTAATTGACTCACCCCCTTTAATTTACTCAAACCCTCCCTTGACACACCAGATAAATGCGATTGTATTGTGCCCCCCTCTTGGCTGGGGCCACAATAGCATATATAAAACATGCAATGGTAATACAGTAATATTGTTACCTTTTTTTCAGTAGACGGCTCCCAAGAGTAAACACACCTCACACAATGAATATATTCAAACCAAAAGAATAACTTTACTTTGAGTATGGTAAAGGGGATAAAGGGGGTTTGAATAACAGGTCAAACATACATAGGTATTAACACAAAATTGACTCTGCAAGGACCCTTGCAAGAGTCAGCAAATAAAGACAAGAAAATCTAAACTACAAGGGTAATATTGCTAAGTATCAGTTAGTCTAGGTAGTTTATGCTTGCGAGCTCCCCCTAGCGGGTAGTCCTGCAAAACAGCTAATATAGAACTCTTTGCCAGGCCTGGCTCAAACAGCTCCCAAATGTCTCCTAAGAACAAAGTTTATGTTGCAGCCGTTGGTGCACTTTCAAATTGTAATCCAAAAGGGTAAAAGAGGAAATAAACTCAGTCAAGCAGGGTATGGTGAATACCAATGCTGATGCACTAATCTCCAGTCAGCGTCAGGTATAGCCCTCAACTTGTTGGGCCTCTCTGATTCAGTCAGAGATCAAACACGTGGCTCCGGTTTATGGAGTAACACTAAGGCCCCGTACACACGACCAAACATGTATGCTGAAACTGGTCCGCGGGCCAGTTTCAGCATACATGTTCGGTCGTGTGTGGGCGCGAGCGGGCCGAATTCCAGCAAACATTTGCCCGCCGGGCCTTTTCCCAGCGGGCAAATATTCCTGGACGTGTTTTAAAACCGTCCGCTGGAATCCTGCCCGCTCGGACATGTACGGTCGTCAGTACAGACCTACCGTACATGTCCAGGCGCCCGCCGTCCCTCGCATGCGTCGAATGACTTCGACGCATGCGTGGAAGCCTTTAAATGGCAGGCCCGCCCACGTCTCCGCGTCATCGCCGCGGCGACGACGACGCGGACACGCCCCGCGTATTGTTTACGCGCGGACTTCTGTACGATGGTGTGTACAACCATCGTACAGAAGCCCTCTGGCAGACATGTATGGTGAAAACGGTCCGACGGACCGCTTTCACCATACATGTTTGTTCGTGTGTACCCGGCCTTAGGCCCCATACACACGGGATGATTTATCCGCGGATACGGTCCGTTTCCACGGATAAATCCTCTCGAGGATTTCCGCGGATTTCCATCCGATGGAGTGTACTCACCATCGAATCGAAATCCACGCCGAAATCCTCTGGCGATGACGTGTCGCGCCGTTGCCGCGATTATGACGCGGCGACGTGCGCGACGCTGTCATATAAGGAATTCCACGCATGCGTCGAATCATTACGACGCATGCGGGGGATCCCTTCGGACGGATGGATCCGGTGAGTCTGTACAGACCAGCGGATCCATCCGTTGGGATGGATTCCAGCGGATAGATTTGATAGCATGTCATCAAATATTTATCCGCTGGAAATCCATCCCAGGGGATAAATATCCTCGTAAACAGATCCGCTGGAGTGTACACACCATAGGATCTATCCGCTGAAACCCATTCGCTGGGATTTTTCAGCTGATGGATTCTATCGTGTGTATGGGGCCTAAGTTATACGTTGAAGTGGGATTTGAAGTTTTGGGCATGCACCCTCTCACCCGAACAGGCCGATCCGCCTGGGTCCTTCACAAAGGCACGCCGATCAGTCACTGCTCCGCAACACGTGGTCTTCGGTATCAGGCTCTCCACTGTTACGATCGTCAGCTGGCGAGTTTCTCCGGTCTCCTGGAACACGAGCTGGGCACCCTTGGTCTTTCTTCCCTCCGGAGGGTTGGTCTTCCGGTGGATCCAGGCCCAGGCTTCAGGCCTAACAGCTCGGCTGTGCTGCTCTCCACAGCTCCGCAGAGGAGAAGATGCAGGTCCCTAGAGAGCGAAGTCAGCTCCTCCTTCCCTTTAAGTAACCTCCCCCAAAAGTCTGTGCGGGGGTGTCATGTGCTCCAAGAAGGCAGGGCATTGTGGGAAATGTAGTCTATTTCTACTAATTGTCAATGGAGTCCATATCTCCCGGTACTTCCAATCCCACAATGCATGGCTTCTAAAAAAGATATCAACATGTATATACAAATATAACTAGAGCTCCAGTGGGGAGTCAGGCTATCGTAGTACATGATAGTGTGACCCCGCTACATATGCATAAAGCGTATATTGATTAGTTTGCGCAAAAGTTATAGCGTCTACAAAATAAATGACTTAGTAACCAGTCGTTGGCCACAATGAGTGGAGCGGGCGGATGACAGGTCCATGTCCACCCTGCATATGCATATCTATGGGCCCTCCGATTCCTAGATGGAATGGGACAGATCCCCTCTTCTGTTTTTTTTTTTTTTTTTTGTGGATTGGATTAGAGGTAGCTGGGTGTATACGGCCACAAGTTCGTTTACATCTGTGGCATAATAGAGGTGAATAAAGGGTTTGGTGGGTCTGCCTGTTAATGACAAAGAGGCCTAAGGCTGCTTTCACACTGATGTCACACTGATGTATGGAGGTTTACTCACACTGAAGGTGCACACCTGTGGCTTTCCTGCAGGTAAGCTGCACTTTGCCTATTAAATTCTGAAGGTGTGGTGCACTTTCTGAAAGAGCACCACACCTTCAGGTAATAACAGAAGTCTATGGCTCAGTGCAGGTAACCTGCAGGTGCACTTCTCTGCACATGTGGATCCATTTGAAAGCAGCCCAGTAACCACTGCAGAAGAGATATGCCCATATATACACTGTGATTTTATTAATAAACTTACCTTTAATAACAGTCTTACATTCAGGTATTGCCGGCTGTTGCTGTCCTAGGCAGCCGTTTGCTTTCTCTACCGCCGCCTTCATTAACAGCAATGATGCTCTGGGATGGCGGGTTGGCAACCCACAATCTGGGCTTGTCAACCCGCCATCCCAGAGCAGGAGGTCGCGGGCCACATCAGAGGGCTCCGCGGGCCACTGGTTGGGCACCCCTGGCCTAGTGGGTTGCACTCCTACCTAGATAGACTCAGGCCATCGGTTCAAATCCCAAGCATGGTATCACCAGCTTAAATTTTAAACAGCATAGTATGCTGAAAATAGGCTAATTGCCACACAGCGTTGTTGTTTTCATAATTTGCATGCTCAATTGCATACAATGGTATGTTACTTAGTAAAAATATTATTGCGTGGAAATAAAATAATAAAACAGGGTGTGGATTAGAACTCATGTTTGGTCATGAGTGCAGCCCACTGGGCCAATGTGCTGAGTACAGCTAGACTTGCATAATAGTTTAGTAAAGTGTTTCTCAATTCCAGTCCTTAAGGCGCACCACCATGTTTTCAGGATTTCCCTCAGATGAAACTGCTGTGATAATTACTAAGACAGTGAAACTGATCAAATCACCTGTGCAAAATAGAAAGCCTGATAACATGACCTGTTTGTGTGCTTTGAGGACTGGAATTGAGAAACACTGGTTTAGTATGATTAAAGAATTGTAACATGAAAAAAAAATTAACATATAACAGATATGTAACTGTAAATGATAAATAAGTGTAACCTTGCAGACTAGAAGACATTACTCTGTAATAATCATTCATGATGTTAGCAAAAGAAAAAAACAAACTATGCACAATAATTGTACTATTAATAAATAGCCACACACACACAACGTAGAGCACACCCCATACGAGTGGTTTATTGGCATACATGTACACACATGATCATAGCTAAATATTGCAGTGAACTTCCATATAGGAAACTCATTGGCAATTGCCAGTTATGGAACTACAAATTTGCCGAATTGGAATTTACTAATGCTCACTGAGGCTTGGGTTCACACCTATGCGAATTGGAATGCGAGTTTCCCCACATCCAATTCACATAGCAGGAGAATGTGACTGGCTCTCTATGGAGACGGTTCACACATCTCAGGGGCGGCTACAGAGCGCACTGCACTGGACCGGATTCAGGGAAAGATTCCGTGCGGATTCGTCCCTGAAAAGGAGAACAATGTTCCTGTGCAATCCGTGGTCGATTTCGGTGTGAACTGAGCCTTACTCATGTTTCGGTTCGCATGGTCACCTAGTTGGGGCCTTAATTGGCTTAATTAGGAATAACTAAATGTAGAGTGACTACTTTTTCTCCTTATTCTTGGGCCCCTTTCACACTGTGGCGGGAGGCGCAGTGGCGGTATAGCGCCGCTACCGTCGGAATTGCCGTGGGATTCGGCCACTAGCGGTGCGGTATTAACCCCCGCTAGCGGCCAATAAAGGATTAATACCGCCCGCAATGCGCCTCCCATTGTTTTAAATGGGAAGGAGCGGTATACATACTGCTACTCTCACCGCTCCAAAGATGCTGCTTGCAGGAGATTTTTTTCTTTCCTGCCAGCGCATCGCCACAGTGTGAAAGCCCTCGGGCTTTCACATTGAGAAGGCTGGGCAGGAGTTTTTCAGGCAGTATTTAGGCGCTATTTTTAGCGCTGTACCACCTGAAAAACTCCTCAGTGTGAAAGGGGCCTTAGTAAATTAGGCCATCAGCGTGCATGGACACACTGAGAATGGACATGCTGGAGAGTTTACTGGCTGTATAAAAAAATGCCTGAAGCCCAAAACAGCAGCTGTAAAAACGTCCAGTGTGCATGAGTCCTAAATGTTGCTAAAAGCCTATAGGCTAACATTGAGGGTCAGACACAAATGCCAGACACAAAAGAAGCAAAAATGTCCAGTTTGCATGAGGCCATAAATGATACGGCCGCCGTACATTCTGATGTTTTACGTGGAATTTATTCAGTCAGACTTCGTTACTGAGAAGTACCTAGCACTATAAACACTTGCTAATCACATGTCAGTAATTTTGGTTTTATAAAATTAATATTAACAATATACAGCATATTGTAACACAAACATTGGAAATGCTACCATCAATGGGAAGGATAAAGAAAAGACTGCAATTTTTCTACCGCTGTGGAAATGAATATGAGCAAACAGTATATATATTTTGCTAATAAAAAGAACAGTAATTGCTTTTCCTAAATTCATCAGTGAACAAGACTGTATTCTCAATCTTGAATCTTTGTGAATTAAGATGTAATTGTCTAGCTGAGAGCAAAGAAAATTCTACCTCCAACGCTTTTTTGTGCAGATGAGCCAAGTAGCATTTTATTTGAACACGCTATACTGCTAAGATCTGAAACATAGTGTGTTATTAAATCAATATATATTGGGGAAAGGGGAGACGCTGGGGGAATTTATTCTGACCTTCAAAGCAGCAGAAGCAAACGGAATTCTCAGAAATGGTATTTGACATTACTTCATATTAAGCCCTGGGAAGGTCTCAGGGAGATTATTATATCTACCGCTAAACCTTAAACATGCAGGAAAGGATACAAGGAAAGCACAGAGGAAAAGCCACAGGGACCTACATGCTCAATGCTCATATTAAAAAAAAAAAAAAAAAACACAAAATGTTTATCTATTAAGAAAAAAAAGAAGAAAAAAACATTCTGCAGAATTTATGTTTATTTGGTAAAAGTGACGATTACATTTTCTAAGGCAATGCGCAAACTGCAATAATCTACAGTACCCAATCACATATCTCCGTTTATTTTTCTTGCTGATAAAAGGTTCAGTCTGTTTAGCATAACTGGTCTTTGCACATCATATCTACTCTTTGTGGTACTATAGTGGAAATGTTGTATCCTTTGCTGTTGTGCCTGTTATAGCAAATAATATAAAGTACAATATTGAACAGTGGCAGCTGGTGCTCAAATTTTTTTTGGGGGGGCGCAAACAAACGAAAAAAAACAAACAAACAATTGCAGCCTCACTGTGCCCATCAAACGCAGCCACTGTGCCCATCAAACGCAGCCACTGTGTCATCAATTGTCACCACTGTGCCTATCAATTGTCACCACTGTGCCATGCCAAACGCAGCCACTGTGCCTTCAAACACAGCCACTGTGCCATCATTTGTTATCACTGTGCCATCAATTGTCACCACTGTGTCATCAATTGTCGCCACTGTGCCCATCAATTGTCACCACTGTGCCATGCCTAAATGCAGCCACTGTGCCATCAAACGCAGCCACTGTGCCATGCCATCAAATGCAGCCACTGTGCCATCAATTGTTACCACTGTGCCATCAATTGTTGCCACTGTGCCCATCAATTGTCACCACTGTGCCCATCAATTGTCACCACTGTGCCCATCAATTGTTGCCACTGTGCCCATCAATTGTCGCCACTTTCCTCATAAATTGTCGCCACTGTGCCCTGTAAAATGCTGCCAGATTGCCCCCCCCCCCCCGGGGTCAGCCATCCTCCTTCCACCATTCCTCGATGTCTTCTCCCGCCCTCGATGACGCTTCAGCCAATCAGGTTACCGGTAACCAGAACCGGTGAACCTGATTGGCTGAGACGCCTGTCAGTGTTAACCAGGGAACGCGCCCCCCGTGCGTCCCCTGGATAACTATTTGGAAGCCGATTACAGCCCTCAGGCTGTAATCAGAAAGCCTTTTAGAGCCGCTGGCTCTGATAGGCACTTCCAAAGCCAACCAGCTGCGATTATTCAGATGGCCGGCCCTCACCAGTGGGCCAGCCAACTGAATAGTGGGCGGCAGCAACAATACATGGATTCATGTAATGCATGAATCTATGTATTGTCCATCAGTGGCAGTGCAGGAGAGAGAGGGGGCGGCGCTCCTGTGCCCTCTATGGACGCACTGCCACTGATATTGATGTAATCAATGAATTAAAGCCCAACTCCGTGCTGCAAGCTATCCTCCTCCGAAGGCCCCCCTCCCTCCTTTGAGTTCCCCTTCGGTGTTAGTTTATGTTTTGAAGTACTTAACTGTGAAAGAAACTGCGGGGAAACAGCTCTGTATTAAAGATGAGTATTGCAGCCTGACCTGCTACATTTAAACCCTTGAAGTTTTTTCCCCTAATGCATTGTATGTGTAGCACTAACCCCCGAAGGGGCTGCTGAGTAATTTTGGGTGGCATGCGTCGTTACCTCTATCTTCTCGCTGTCCAGGGTAAAATGAGAGTCTAAAAAATTTCAATGTCCACACGATACACTTCCTTTTCTGGGATTTATTTGTAGAACTTAATAGAAAAGAAGTTGGAGGGGTAGAAGGGTAGGTAGGTATGCTCAGGTATATAGTCACAAATAGGAAACACTCCTGCTTCCAGCAAACAGTTCTCGTCGCCACTCTACTCAGAGTGGGTATTGCTCGCCCGGATAGGTCCCTCTCACTGGCCTAGCAGCCGGGATGGTGCACAGAATAAAGTACAGTCTCTGCCACAGACCTTCCTTTATGAGGAGACACTTTTGGTCCAGAATCCCCTGACACAGGATTCAGGACCCGGATCTCTCCATCTTAACTTCAGTAGAACTTTAGACCCGACAGGCGACACTGTCAAGCCTTTCAGCATGTGGTACATCCTTTGATGAAGTTTCAAGGCCTTCTCCCAAGATACCAGCCTCTTGCATGATCCTCTCCAGATTAGGTCCTCCCCTGGCTTCCTTCATCAAGTGGCTTCCTCCTGCAGGATGGACAGCACAGGATCACCTCTGAAAAGGCAGGCCCCAGTCTGACTACTGGGCCTACCCGGCGAAGCCGCGACCCCGGACCAACGTGGTCCCGGAGTCAGGATTCAGGAAACGCACCCCAAGCCAGGCAGGCCACGAGGCGCGTGGGACGACAGATCCCCAACAATGGTGTCTGTCCCTTAAGTACTCTCACATATTTGCTGCTGGAGGGAACACCCAATGCACCATGCCCTTGCTGCTGTCACCCTTGACCTGGAGTGGTAATGACACCCCCAGGCGAACAATTGTGGAACTCCCAGCACAGCCATGGCTGGAACAGAGGCTAAATTTGCCATTAATCATATTAGTCTGAGCCAAATAACAGCTCAGACCCCACTAGATTTACAGCAGCGCTTTAGGGGATATTAGTAATGGCGGCGATTTGTGATTTTTATCGGGATTGCGACATTATGGCGAACCCATTTTTTTTTTTTTTAAATTATCAAATTAATACTTTTAATCCGAGACATAAAAAAAAAACACAGGTAAACACAACAGCGTGACAATCCAACACATGATAATTTTATAGTTTAAAAAAAAATTTTTTTTAAAAAGAATTATTGTAATGAATTTTACATTCCAGTTCTTTTTTTTTATTCTTTATTGGGAAATTTTATCAAGTACAAAACTCATCAACATTAGTGTAAAAAAAAATGAAAAAAGAAGAACATACAAACATTTATGTTCCCAGTTTTTCCTATTACCGTTCCCCATGTCCCCTCCTTTCCCATTACCCTATCCCTCCCCTGAACTGCCATCTTCTTTTCTCTTTCTGCTTTATCATCTGTCTAATTCAGTCATTCCCTGTGCGTATTTGTCTGACAGTTTGAAAACTCTCCATTTCTCCCATGTTGCTCTATATCTTTCCTCCATTCCCATGGTGGGCACTTTTGACACTATTTTGGGACCATACAATAGCCACTGATTACTGTATAAATGACATGGGCAGGGAAGGGGTTAAACACTAGGGGGTTGCGACATTGCATTTGCAGTATACACATCGGACACTTTTGACACTATTTTGGGACTATTGTCATTTATACAGCGATCGGTGATATACAAATGCACTGATTACTGTGTAAATGACACTGGCAGGTAAGGGGTTAAACACTCGGGGCAATCAACGAGTTAAGTGTGTCTTAGGGAGAGATTCTAACTGTAGGGGGGGTGGTCTCACAACAACATGACAGGGATCACTGCTCCCAATGACAGGGAGCAGTAGATCCCTGACATATTGCTAGGCAGAACAGGGAAATTCCTTGTTTACATAGGCATCTCCCCGTTCTGCCTCTCCTCATCACAATAGCAGGCCGCCAGCGATCATTGAGTTTGCAGGACCAGCGGGCACGCTCCCGCACTTGATAGGCGGCAAATTCAAAGGGATGTACAGGTATGCCCATTGGCCTGTACAAGCCATTCTGCTGATGTATACTGTATGTGTGTGCGGCAGTCGTCAAGTGATTCAATTGAAAATGTAATTCGGTGTTCCTAGTTGAAGGTCTCATCTTGCTAAAAAATATCCTTTTTGGTAGTTAAAGTGGTTGTAACGCCAAAAGGTGTTTTACCTGAAGGTTTTTGATATCCCCGCATTTCAATTCCTGGTATGTGCCTGCTGTACCATGTACTTGTATGAAGAAGTCTCATGTTCTCTTCATAATGATTCCTTTGTGTAAAATCCCTGGTGTTTCTGCCAATACCTCTGCTTTCCTATTAAAAACTGACCATGCTACACATGAGAGCACAGTGTGGTCACTTCACTAGCTGTGCTGGCAACTATGCCTGCTCTCCTCCAATGATCAGACTTGTCCGGACGCCCCCCCTGAACTGCCATTCATTGGGAAGCTCAGTGTGCTTATGCAGCTAAGAACAGAGGGAATGTGATTATTTATAAAAAGGAAAACAAAGGTTTTTTTTTTTGTTTTGTTTTATTATAGCTATACACAAATGTTTTGCTTTATATTTCAATTGTAAATAGAATGGGTTGTTTTGCAAGGTGAAGGTTTACAATCGCTTTAATGCATCGCCTGCATTAAAGTGGTCGTAACCCTTATATACCCAGTGAAGTGACTATCCTCAGGTGATACACAGAGATGAAACAAATACGTTATACCTTTTTATCTGCAGTCTTCTCTTGAACCTGTTTATCTGAAAGAAAGGGGGCGGAGAGCTGAAATTATACTCTGTAGAACTCAGTGAGGAGAACTCTGAGGGCTGATTGGAGGAAAGGAAAACACCTCCTTCACACAGCTCACAGGAACAGAGCTGAGGCTGTCAATCAGCTGAAGGTCCCTCCCCTGTCACCTTTTTTTCTCCTGGTGTCAGAAAAACTTGTCAGAAGTGACCCATGCTGATAGCAGAGGAACGATGCAGCATCCAGAGTGGCCTGGACTGAGTCACATACACACTATAGAGGGCTATGCTCTGTTCTTCCTTTATGTATGAGGTTTACAACCCCTTTAAAAAAATGTCCACTAGTTGTTCACCCCACCTCCCGCCCCTTAATACTTACCCGAGTCCTGAATAGATCCAGCGCTGTGCCTATCTGCAGCTCGCTCACTGGTTCTATCTCTCTCCTCTCACAGACTCAGAGACAACAGCAGGAGCCATTGGCTCCTGCTGCTGTAAATTAAATCCTGTGAGCTGAGAGGGAGGTGGGGCCAAGGCACACTGTGTGTGTCTATGGACACACACAGCCTCTCTCAGGTGACCGCACGTGTTTTACCATAGGAAACGGCTTCCTATGATGGCACACAGAGAAGAGGGGGAGCCAAGATTTCCAGTCGGGGACCCAAGAAGAAGAGATTTCGAGGCAGCTTGCACAGAGTAGGTAAATATAACATGTTTGTTATTTCAATAAAAAAAAAAAATGTAAGCTTTACAACCACTTTAAACTTTTGAGGATTGCAAGGTGCACATTTTTACTCTCATTACTTTCTACATGTGTCATATTTTATCTATTACTCTGAGAATAACAATTCTTTTCTTGTGTTGTTTGCTCCCCGATGGTGCACAGCAGATAGATTATGTAGAGAAAACGATAAAGGGTTAATTACCTGGAAAAGTGAAAAATGCAGCTGTTTTAATTTTGTTAGGTGAATGTGCTGAGATCCTGTTGCTGTGAGTGGCAGAGAATCGACAAAGGTGTACAATTACGCAGCAAGGGGTCGTTCTTACCTGCCTGGTACCGGGGGGAGCTGTGAACAGGCCGAGGATAACTGTGATTATCACAGTCGTGTGCAGCCTAAGAGAGAGCTGCCTTGTCCGCGGGGAGTCTACTGCCAACACACAGCCAACGTTTATTAATACAGAACGCACAACATGGTGACAAAACGGCTATTACAGTATTATAGTTCTCAAACAATGTTGTATAACTGGGAATTGTGTGGGAGTTTATGTTCTCTCAGTAGCACTGTACAGGGAAAAATGCTGCTCATACTGCAGTGACAGTATTGTAAATTAATCTGAAAATAGGCATCTACTACTGTAAATAGTATAGCAAACTTCATTTAGAGGGGAACATTTTACAGAATATATCAGTGTGTGTGTGTGTGTTTGCAGTGCAAAGATACAGGTTTACTTCAACCACTTCAGCCCCGGACCATTTTGCTGGTCACTGACCGGGCCACTTTTTGCGATTCGGCACTGTGTCGATTTAACTGACCATTGCGCGGTCGTGCGACGTGGCTGCCAAACAAAATTGGCGTCCTTTTTTCCCCACAAATAGAGCTTTCTTTTGGTGGTATTTGATAACCTCTGCGGTTTTTATTTTTTGCGCTATAAACAAAAATATAGCGACAATTTTGAAAACAAATGAATATTTTTTACTTTTTGCTATAATAAATATCCCCAAAAAATATATAAAAAAACAATTTTTTTCCTCAGTTTAGGCCGATACGTATTCTACATTTGTTACATAAAAAAAAAAAAATCGCAATAAGCGTTTATTGATTGGTTGGGGCAAAAGTTATAGCATCTACAAAATAGGGGATAGTTTTATGGCATTTTTATTAATATTTATTTTTTTACTAGTAATGGCGGCGATCAGTGATTTTTATTGGTACTGTGACCTTATGGCGGACAGTTCGGACACTTTTGACACATTTTTGGAACCATTGGCATTTTTATAGCGATCAGTGCTATAAAAATGCATTGATTACTGTAAAAATGTCACTGGCAGGGAAGGGGTTAACACTAGGGGGCGAGGAAGGGGTTAATTATGTTCCCTAGGTGTGTTCTAACTGAAGGGGGGTGGGACTGACTAGGAGAAATGACAGATCGCTGTTCATACATTGTATGAACAGACAATCAGTCATTTCTCCCCCTGAAAGGACCGGGAGCTGTGTGTTTACACACACAGCTCCCGGTTCTCACTCTGTAACGAGCGATCGCGGGTGCCCGGTGGTGATCGCGCCCGTCGGGCACGCGCGTGCCACCAGGGGCGAGCAAGGGGCGCGCACCCCTAGTGGCTGAAATGCAAAATCACATAATATTACGTGATTTTTCGCAGCCAAGCCGTCCTGCCGCCGTAAAACAGCGGCGGCTGGTCGGCAAGCGGTTAAAGAAGATCTATCAATAGAATTTTTTGGTAATAATCATATCTCGTATATGACAAAGTGCATGTAGTACTTTGACCCATACCATGTTGCTAAGTGCTACCTTTTTTCTGCAGCTCATCTTGGCTGAAAACAGTTTTCACAGAGAAGCAGCGGCAAGAGGAATGCAGTGGGAGGGAGAACGTTAACATTGCAACTACCTAAGGGTGTCCTGACCCTAACCCTCTCTCCCAAAGTTCAGTTCAAAATAAATAAAATCTCGCAAAATCTTGCATTCAAGAAGTGTCTGGCGCCCATGAATCTCTCTTGCATTACACACAACTATGCCTTGCAACCCACTCTATACGGAAGGATGTCAGCAGCTCTTGGCTCTGGCGGTTCCCATTAGACTAAAGGAGGCCTGGGATCTTGCTAATTCCCTAACTAAAATCGAATGAAACAAATTGCCTTCAGAAGTCCCCTAATTAGTAAATAGAGTACACCTGTGTGTAATTTAATCTCTGTATAAATACAGCTTATCTGTGAAGCCCTCAGAGGTTTGTTAGAGAATCTTGGTGAACAAACAGCACCATGAAGGCCAAGGAACACACCAGATAGGTCAGGGATAAAATTGTGGAGAATTTAAAGCAGGGTTAGGTAATAAAACAATATTGCAAGTAACTCTAGATGAGCTGTAGAGATCCACAGCTCAGGTGGGAGAATCTGTCCACAGATTAACTATTATTCCTGCACTCCACAAACTTGGCATTTATGGAAGAGTGGCAAGAAGATAGCCATAATTTTAAAAAAGCCATAAGAAGTCAGTTTGCAGTTTGCAAGAAGCCGTGTGGGGGACACAGCAAACATGTGGAACAACGTGTTCTGGTCAGATGACACCAAAGTTAAACTTTTTGGCCTAAAAGCAAAACGCTATACGTGGCGGAAAAACTAACGATGCACATCACCCTAAACACACCATTTTCACCAGGGACAGGGAATCTGAACAGAGTTGATGGAAAGATGGATGGAGCCAAGTGTAGGGCAATCGTAGAAGAAACCCTGTTAAGCCTCGTACACACGCACGGTTTTCAAGAAACAGCAAGAAAACTGCTGGCAGAGCTTTCTTGCCGAGTAAAGCGTGCGTACCAGGCTTTGAGGTTTTCTCGTCAAGAAAACTGCCCAGAATCTAGACAAGAAAAATAGAGAACCTGCTCTCCATTTTCTCGTCGTGATTCTCGGCAGTGTTTTCCTGCCGAGAAACCCAAGCTTTTGTATACTTACCTGTCGCCGTGGAAACCCGCGTATGCTCGAAATTACTTTGACCCATGCGCGGTAGCTTCCAAGGCATAGGTAGGGTGAAGCAAGATGGCGGCGACGGCATCGAATGTCACCGCGTTCGTGCTATTCAAAAGAATGGTGGTTCTTTTGAATCGTACGTCTGTACACTCGGCCGGCAAGAGAATCTTGCCAGGAATCTCATCAGGAAAAACAATGTTTTTTTCCTGACGAGAATCTGGGCCATGTGTACAGGGCTTTAGAGTCTGCAAAAGACTTGAGACTGGGACAGAGGTTCACCTTCTAGCAGGACAATGACCATAAACATACAGCCAGAGCTACAATGGAATGGTTTAGATTAAAGCATATTCATGTGTTAGAATGGCAAAGTCAAAGTCCAGACCTAAATCCAATTGAGAATCTGTGGCAAGACTTCAAACTTGATGTTCACAGTTATTCTCCATCCAAACAGAGCCTGAACTATTGCGCAAAGAAGAATGGGCAAAAATGTCACTCTCTAGATGTGCAAAGCTGGTAGAGACATCCCCAAAAAGACTTGCAGCTTCAAATTATTGACTCAGGGGGGCTGAATACATATTTATTTGTAAAAAAAAATAATTGAAAACCATTTATCATTTTACTTCCACTTTACAATTGTGTGCCACTTTGTATTGGTCGATAAAACTTCTTTTTTTTCAAGAATAGAGATCACACAAAGCCATTTATTATCACATAGTTTTTTTGGCCCCTTTTAACCGCTTGCCGACCGCTGCACACCAATATATGTCAGCACAATGCCAGCGGTGGGCAAATGGGTGTACCTGTACGTCCCCTTTAAATCGCGGCATTGTGGGCACGTGCCCGCCTTGTGCTCCGTGAGCGTGCGTGATGTCCGCTGGGGGCCCCGCAATTGTGTCGCGGAGAGGCAGAACGGGGTGTTGCCTATGTAAACAAGGCATATCCCTGTTCTGTCTAGCAACATGACAGGGATCCACTTCTCCCTGTCATCGGGAGCAGTGATCTCTGTCATGTTTGTTGTGAGATCATTCCCTGTACAGTTACAATCACTCCCTAGGACACACTTAACCCCTTGATTGCCCCCTAGTGTTTAACCCCTTCATTGCCAGTGTAATTTACACAGTAATTAGTGCATTTTTATAGCACTGATCACTGTATAAATGACAATGGTCCCAAAATAGTGCCAAAAGTGTCCAATGTGTCCACCGCAATGTCGCAGCCACGATAAAAATTGCAGATCGCCGCCATTACTAATAAAAAAATAATAATAATAAAAATGGCATAAATCAATCCCATATTTTGTAGACGCTAAAACCTTTATGTAAACCAATCAATATATGCTTATTGCAAGTTTTTTTTACCAAAATATGTAGAATACATATCGGCCTAAACTGAGGAAAATTTTTATTTTTTTATATATATATATTTTTGGGGATATTTATTATAGCAAAAAGTAAAAAGTATTGCTTTTTTTTTCAAAATTGTCGCACTTTTTTTGTTTATAGTGCAAAAAATTAAAACCGCAGAAGGTGATCAAATACCACTAAAAGAAATTTGTGGAAAGAAGAGAACATCAATTTTGTTGGTGCAATGTCGCACGACCGCGTAATTGTCAGTTAAAGCGAAGCAGTGCCGTATATCACAAAAAGTGCTCTGGTCAGGAAGGAGGTAAATTCTTCCGGGGCTGAAGTGGTTAAAATCATAATGATAACAGAAATCACCCAAATGGCCCTGATCAAAAGTTTACATACCCTGGAATATTTGGCCTTCGTACAGACACAAAAGGTGGCACACAGGTTAAAATTAAAGATTAATTTCTCACATTTGTGGCTTTTAAAATCACAATTAGTGTCTGTGTATAAATAGTCAATGAGTTTGTTAACTCTAACTTGGATTCCATAAGCAGGCTAGACACTAATTCATGCCGAGGTAGAAAAGAACAATCACCGTTTTCATATGCGGGCACTACTCAGATATGCGTTCTGCACGCGAGCTCGGGGCACATTTTATTTTTTTATTTTTACACTGCTCTTTTTTTTGCATCACTTTTATTGTGAAAAGTAATGTAAACATCCCTTGTAATAGAAAAAAAAAGCACGACGGTACCTCTTGAATATGAGATCTGGGGTCAAAAAGACCTCAGATCTCATATTTATACTAAAATGCAATAAAAAAATTATAACGTTCGTGGCGCCACCTCACATATGTGGTTTTAACGCCGTTTTCATATGTGGGCGATACTTACGTATGTGTTCGCTTCTGCGTGGGAGCACAGGGGCACTTTAAAAAAATATATATCTATGTTAACCTCTGAGCGAGAAGTGGTTTATAACAACCACACCATCTTTTTCCAGAGCAGCCTGTATTCCTCCTGAGGTTACCTGTGGGGTTTTCTTTGTATCCTGAACAATTCCTGTGACAGTTGTGGCTAAAATCTTTCTTGATCTACCTGATCTTGGCTTGGCATCAAGAGATCCATATTTTCCACATCCTATTAAATGACTGAACAGTACTGGCTGGCATATTCAAGGCATTGGATATATTTTTATATCCTTTTCTATCTATGTAATGTTTCATTATCTTGTTATGCAGGTCTTTTGACTGTTCTTTTCTGCTCCCCTTGGCTTAGTATCTATTTTGCTTAGTGCATCCATGTGAACGCTAACAAACTCTTTGACTATTTATACACACACAGACACTAATTGTGATTTAAAAAGCCACAAATGTAGGAAATTAACTTTTGATATCCATTTTAACCTGTGTGTGCCACCTTCTGTGTCTGTACCAAAACCAAACATTCCAGGGTATGTAAACTTCTGATAAGATATGATTTTAAAAGGAACCAACAAACTATGTGATAATAAATGGTTTGATGTGATCACTATCCTTGAATAAAAGAAAGTTTTTTGGCATGATTAGTCATATTTTCAATATAAATGCCCACATTTTACAATTTCTGCCAGGGTATGCAAACTTGTGAGCACAACTGTATCTATCTATCTGTACTTGGCCAGTATTTGAATTGTGGGACCAAAACTTGTTTTTCTGCAGTGGACCTTTGGTGATAATCTCCAACAGAAAATGGAGTTCATGCTTTATGCACTACTTCAGGAAATGGATGACAGCCATACAGCCAGTGAGTAATAGCCATTGGGTGCGCTCATGACCCAGCCATTCTGTGTACTAAGCAGGAAACATTACATTACATAGTAACAGTGATCACAATGGCTTGTGTCACTGACCTTTGTTTGGATTCCTCTGTACACAGAATGAAAGCCGTGTGACATTTTTACTTACAGAAGGAATCAACCTTTACATTTCCCCAAAGACTGTGGAAATACAATGAAAACATATCACATTGATTTTCCAGGTTTATATTGTAAAATACAATAGCAAAAAACACCCAGAACAATAATGAGGTTATGTTTTTTATTTACCAACTGAATAGATCAGGGTGTAGAAAGAATCTATCTATGGACCTAAGTGGACCTGCATATTGTGACACAATATTGTGTTAATTATATGTATTCTTTCTACATTAAGCATTGTTGTATGCTTGTCAAACCTGTTAAGATGTATGGGGTACAAAGAAGATTAGTTGAAAGCTTACCTGACATTGTATTGTGTTTATTCTTTGTACATTTGGGTTTGGGTTGAAGCATAAGACCCCTTCCTGTATCTCGTATTAATGAAAAGTGTACTTGAAGGATGCAATCCTCTTGTAACCCAAGATTTTCTTGTCATTAGTGCATGTACTATTTCTATTTTCTCCATGCGCTAGCATATAAGGTGGCCAAACACATAGCTATTTTAGTTTCAATAATTTTTAATAGCTTTCAAAATACGGTATAACAATAGTATTGCCTGTGCAGAGTCAATAATTCATCACACGTATGCCCTGTACACACAAGCAGAATTTTTGTCGGAAAAAAGTTGGATGGTTTTTCCGACGGAATTCCACTCAAGCTTGGCTTGCATACACACGGTCACACAAAAGTTCTCTGAACTTTCAAGTGTTAAGAATGCGGTAACGTACAACACTACAACGAGGCGAGAAAAAGAAGTTCAATGCTCCCAAGCATGCGTTGAATTGTTTCCGAGCATGCATGTTTCTTTTTCCAGCCGGAATTCTATACAGACGAACGGATTTTCCGATAGTAACTTTTCTGTCTGAAAAATTGAGAACCTGCTTTCTATCTAAGCTTGTCGGAAATTCCGAAGGAAAAAGTCCGATGGGGCATACACACATTTGGAATATCCGATGAAAAGCTCCCATCGGACTTTCTTCATCGAAAATTCCGACCGTGTGTACGCGGCATAACACAGCATAAAGGTAGGGTGTAAGCAGTAGGAAAGTTCAACAGCAGGACTTTTCAGGACCAACTTAAGGCATTAGCTACTTTCCAAACATTGGGATGATATGGTGGTTACCCTACAATAAGAGAGGGAGACATTTGGGTGGGGGAAGAGGAGGGGGAGGGAGGATTGGGGAATCGAAGAAAAGGGGGCAAGAAGAAAAGAGGGGGAAGGAAAGAAGGTTACAAAAAAGGAAAGCAAGAAAATTGCTCCACGGTTTCCATAAATTTGGCACAGGACATTCTAATATAGCCGCAAAGCCAGAAAAGTGTCACAAATGCTATACTGAATACCCCAATAATGTGTGTGAAAAAACGTAATAAAAAAAGGGCTCCTCCAGTGCAAGCGTTAAAACTGAACGTCAGGAATGATTAATTTTTAGTATTTACATTGGTCCAGCTTGGCACAGCTTGAGAAAAATTCATGGGGCCAGATTCAAGAAGCACTTGCGCCCGCGCAACCATAGGTTGCGCGGCGCAAGGGCTTACTTGCTCCGGTGTAACGAGTGCTCCTGATTCAGGAACCTCGTTACACCGACTGCAGCCTAGGATGTGACAGACATAAGCCTCCTTATGCCTTCACATCCCAGGCTGCATTCTTGCGTTGGCCGCTAGGGTGCGCGGCCATTGTGATCGGCGTATAGTATGCAAATTGCATACTACCACCGATTCACAAAAGTTGCGCGGGCCCTGCGCACGCAAGGTACGGAGTTTCTGTACGGCGACTTTAGCATAAGGCTGCTCCTGCTAATAGCAGGCGCAACCAATGCTAAAGTATAGCTGCGCTTCCCGCTCGCGACGTTCAAATTTTACGTCGTTTACGTAAGTGAACCGTAAATGGCGCTGGACGCCATTTACGTTCAATTAGAAGCAAATGACGTCCTTGCGACGTCATTTGCCGCAATGCACGTCGGGAAAGTTTCCCGACGGAGCATGCGCTGTTCGCTCGGCGCGGGAGCTCGCCTAATTTAAATGATTCCCGCCCCCGGCGGGATCATTTACATTAGGCAGCCTTACGCCCGGCTGTTTAGCATATCGCCCGCGCAATTTACGGAGGGCAAAGCGCAATATTTGCGTGGGCGCAGAGAAAATTTTTTGCTCTTTGCCCACGCAAATATTGCGCGAATCTACCTGAATCTGGGCCACGGTGTTCTATGACTGGTGGAGGTGCGAAGCGAGAGTGCCCATGTGGTCATTGGGCAGAGGGGACGCTGCTCGCACAGAATCCAGTGGACTACTACAATGATTACAGTATCCTGGCCCCCTGTATATCAGATATGCATACGTACATCGAGCCAAGATGGCCCAATATATGTATGCAAAAAATTTGTACTGTCCGTGATACTTTTTTGCATTTGCACTAACATTCAATTTTTGAGGACTAGCTTTCGCATTGTAACCCCTTCTTTAAGGTTCGAGCAGTACTAATGCTTTGTACTAATGACCCTGGAGAAGGGGTTACATGACCAAGCTCGTCCTGAAAAATTGTATGTTAGTGCAAATAAAAAAAGTATCAGAAACATTACTCAATTGTTTTACCTCGGAGGAGTATGGGATATATAAAAATAACAAACATCCATACTCACCTTGATGCTGCAGCATTAGTCTGATGCAGCAGCTGTCCCCCGCTGGCTCCAAGCCATGACTGCTGATCGCTCAGCTCCCAGGCTGTCATTCACCACTCTCCAATTTGTATTTCCAGCACTCCATGAAGCACCAGCCTGGAGAGGGGCATGTGCAGCTGGCTTTGGCTCTCAGCCAAAAGCTGAGAGGCAGAGCCAGCTGTCATTAAGGTAGCTGGGTGGATCTCGACAATATGGTCAGGATCCTTTCACTGTCTGGAGTGGCTCTATGATGTCAGCTGACAGCAGGCTTTATCCCACCCACAGCTGATTCTGGATCACAGGAGACCATGCTAGTCGCATATCAAATATGAAGAGTTTACTAAAGTTTTGAAAATCCTCGTATGACAGAAAAAAATAAATCGGAAGAGATGTCATGTGTTGTAATGTACTTTCGGATGACAACTGTACTGATTAAACGAAAATCATATGATCTGGTATCGTACGAGAAAATTGTTCGTGCTTGTCCGATCAGATAATATCGGATGAACTGTCATGATCGGCTCTCAAAACGTATGTATCAACAATCTGATTATCATACAATCGCTTAGAAAGCGGTATTTTTCATAGAATTTTTTGTATCGTGTGTATGGGCCTTAACCTCCCTGGCAGTATGATTCTTTCAGAAAAAGGTGCTGAAAGCGGTACCATTATTTTGCATGGAAATTTGGTGTTTTAGATTGCAGGCCTGCAATTCTTAGGCCCCATACACACGAGAGGATTTATCCGCAGATACGGTCCAGTGGACCGTTTCCACGGATAAATCCTCTCAAAGATATCCGCTGATTTCGATGGGATGGAGTGTACACACCATCCCATTGAAATCCGCGCGGAAATCCTCTGCCGATGACGTGTCGCGCCGTCGCCGCGATTATGACGCGGCGACGGGCGCGACGCTGTCATATAAGGAATTCCACGCATGCGTCAAATCATTACGACGCGTGCGGGGAATCCCTTTGGACGAATGGATCCGGTAAGTCTGTACAGACGAGCGGATCCATCCGTTGGAATGGATTCCAGCAGATGGATATGTTGTGCAGCACAACAAATATTCGATCTGCTGGAATCCATCCCAGAGGAGATTTCTCCGCGGAAACAGATCCGCTGGCGTGTACACACCATAGGATCTATCCGCAGAAACCCATTTGCTGGGATTTATCTGCGGATAGATTCTATCGTGTGTACGGGGCCTTAGGAATAACTCACCTAAATCTGTCCAAACCAGAGTGTCTAGTAGACTATGACAAAGTTTGAAACACAAAATCATAAATTATAATATAATAAATAATAACAAATAATAATTTAATAATAACAACACTTTTTATTCAATACATTTTAACAAATAATATATTCAAAAACTCTGATTTTTTGGGGGGTCAAACAAAGGTGCAAAATCATAATTCAGTAAATGTCTCGGGTATGAAAATCTTTAAAGCAAGGTATGGCGCAAAGTCCAACGTCGCAGTTGAGACAACAGTAGCACGTTTCTTTGCATATTTTTCTTCCGTTGTCGTCGCGCTTGGAGCAGCAAACCACACACATCCGAGTGGGTGGTACGTGGTCCAAAAAATAACGACCAGTCAGTCGCTCAGGATTTACAACACCAGAAGCCCGTCGTCCAGAACGGTTTACCGCCGTTGGCGTTTGGTGTTTCAGAAAAATCTGTTCTGCCACCTTCCACATAAAGTCTGCATGGACCATAGACCTGACACTTTTTTTTTTCAGCAAGATGAAGGAGTTCCAGAGACATTGCTCCAAAAGATGTCGGAAAATCTTTTTATAATACTTTTTCTGCTGCTTTCTCATCGCTGGGTAAAAGGTCATGGCCTGGTCAGCCTGTCCACAGCTCCCATCGTGTGGTTGTAGTCCAACACAACCTGTGGCTTTCTAACATCTTTTCCACCTCTGGTATGGACCACAGCGGTCGAGGTGTTATGGACTGTGCTCATAAGGGAAACATCCTTTTTGTCCCGCCACTTCAGTGCCAACATTTTCCCTTTTTGCCATGCAGCTACTTCTCCTTTCCCAAGCTACAGTTCTGGGGAGGTATAGAAATTGTCCGTAGTGACACAGTAGCCCTGGTTGAGCAAGGGCTCTATCAATGAAAGAACTGAAGCGGTTGCCATTCCATAATCGCTGAATCTCTGGGAGAATTTTGTCCCTTTGCCAGTGTACAGTACTGCGTTCCAGGTATATCCAGAGCTGGATTCACACAGCATAAAGGATTTTATTCCAAAGCAAGCACGCTTAGATGCAATGAACTGAATCCAGCTGAGCCTACCTTTGTAGGCCATGAGACTTTCGTCAATGGTAATGTCCCTCTCAGGTATATAGGTCCGCTGGAAGTTCTGCAAAATAATTTGGTAAATATCCCACATTTTTTTCAGCTTTGGAGCTGGATGAGAATGTTCATCGAATTCCTCGTTATTTGCAAAGTGCAAATATTTCATTATCAATGAAAATCTATATTCTGACATTACAGTTATTATTATTTTATTTGTTGTCCAGTACCACTTTTGGAGTACTTTCCCCACCACTCCCTGTAAAATTAGGAGGCCAAGGAACTTCCAGATATCGTCGCTGGTCACAGGCTCCCATTTTCTGCGCCTTGATAATAGCTGATGGGTAGCAGCTTGCTGTTCTTGATATCGATTTGTCTCCAAAACGATTTTGTCGATCACCTCATCCGTCAAAAAAAGTCGGAGGTATTCCAAAGGATTGTCATCCTCTATGTCCTTTTATCCCAGGTGATCCTGTGAATGGAAACCTTGGGGGTGCTACGTGCTCTGTAGCGCAATCAATTGCGCACCAAGTCCGCACATCGCTGGGCACAGGTGCAGGATCGTCACTCACATCGCTTTCTGCGTCTGACGAACTTTCCCACGTGTCGCTGTCACTCAGCTCCTCCGCAAGGGATTCCGTATCGCTGTCGCTGTTTGGCAGCAGGTCGCATAGCGATTTTGAAGTAGAGGCGCGCTTTGCCATGATTGCTGTGCAGTATACAGACACTGGTACAGTAATTCTGCAGACAGGGCACTGGAAAGCACTGGGGGGGGGGCAATCAAAGGTCACTGTATTTTTTATTTTAATCCAATAGTATCAGTGTGTTTTACTGTGTTTTACTTTGTTTCTACTTATACTATTTGAATTTTGCGCCGTTCCCCCCCTGTTCCACCCCCTTGCGTTGCGACGCTCGCAGGGAAGGAAATCAGGAGAACACAGAGCATCGGGCGGACATCCGGCCGCCGTACACTGCGGGGATTCATCGCTGGATCGCAGAGAAAAGGTAAGAAACCTCTTTCTGCATCCAGCGAGGCAAGCCCGAGTGTGGCTCGGGGTTACCGATCGTAGCTTGAAAATCTCACCCAGAGTCACACTCGGGAATACCGCCAGGAGGGTTAAGTGTGCTGCTGTTATCCACAAGAAAAGTTTGGCCTAGAATACGTTGACTGTACTTCTTTTTTAAAGCACCTAAAATGCATTTAGCTGATTTAAACTGTTCATTTGGGCTTTAAATAAGAAAATATTGTGCATACAATTACAGTATATCATGGGGTACATGCATATGTGTAGATGTATAGTGTTTGTATGTTAGATGCAAACATATCTACATATGTGTAGCACCCTGGTCCTAAACAGGGCTGCTAATAAATCTAGTTGTGCTAAGTGGTAGCCTGGACAATTGGTTGGGTTGACCCACTGATTTATGTCCTAAGTCTGAGTTTTAGTTTAGTCTCTCTATTCTGTCAATAGGTTGGCACTGTTGCTTTTGGCATTAGAATAATGGATTACCATAAATTTAGGTGATAGGTAAATAGGTTGTCTCAGCCAATCAGCAGGAGTTTATTTAACTGCTGTGTATGCTGGGATAAGCTATTTATTTGGGAGGAGTTAGGTGATCAGGGTTCTTCACGCCCGAGGCTGTGGCCTGGGTGGGTGTGTGTCTAGGTACACTTAAGGCCTATATAGCAGTTCAGGGTTCCGCAATGGAGGAGCAGCCAAGGTTAAGCCCGAAGCCTTGGGCGGAGCCCTGTGTGTTAGAGGCTCAACTTCGAGGGGAGTCTGATCGTTGCGTCGAGGTAAATGGATGACCACTCATGTTACCGGAGGCAAGTTTGGAAGGGATGAAGTTCTGAAGGAGTACCAGAGCAGACGCCTCACTAGCCAGGGACAGTGAAGTAAGTGGGAAAGCTTCAGTGGAGAAGCATCCAAGAATGCAGCGGGTAGCTGTGAGTACAGCTTGAAGGAGTATGGCGGGTAGCTGTAAGTAAAGCTTGAAGATAATGTACAGGGGTTAGCTTATGGATGAAGCTCGGGGAATCCAGCGGGTGGCTGAGAGTCCAAGAAGTCTAGTGAGAGAGACAGCAAGCTGAGCTTAAGGATCTACAGTGGGATATTGTAAGTTAAGCTTAAAGATCTACAGTAGAAGCTGTTGCCATAGGAGACAGCAGTTGCTACAAGATACAGATTGCTGCATTCAGCTTAAAAGCCCTCTTTCTGTATTGCTGTCTGCCTAGTTCTATTTTTGTCTATAGAGTTTGCCTTGATTTCTATTGCATTTGCCTAAGGGTGTCCGGTGCCCTAAACCCTCTCTCCCCATCTTCATTTTACAAAAAGTGACTGGTACCCAATCTTTTTACCTTGCATTACACCCACAATGCCTAGTAACCTGCACCCTGAGGAGCAATGGCAGTTCTCCCTGGCTCCATGGGGGTAACCATCAGGCCCTTGGAAGTCGGGGAGACCGTTACATATGTGTAGATGTGTAGTGTTTGTATGTTATAGCAACGTTTTTATTTTATGAATTTATATAGGCATACTTAACCATAGCAGCTACTCATATTTATATAAACTCTGATTCTGATTTATTGTAAGGAAGACTGCTATTACCCAGCTATCATATCACTTTTAATGCACTTGGACTGTGAGACTTATGCAGCCAGCTTGTAACATGTAAAGCTACATAATTGACAAATATGCTTTTGAAACGACAAAGGGAATTATGTAAGATTGTGTTGTAAATGATTTTGAAAAAACAACACAATCGTTTGATCCAGCGATTTATGTTTTCTGCTTTAATTAAAATTCTATAGTTCCTTGCCTAATGTCAGAACTGATTAAACACTTCACAAAGGGATTTTGTTTGTTTTTATGTATGCTGTAGCTGGATTGTTTCTAGAGTTGTTACAGACCCAAGACTTTTACATAAATCTAGGCACATTGGAATGCAGTAATCCTCAGAATTCAGCTTTGATCAGTCTGTAGAAAGCCAAAGTTTGGTTGTTTGTATGGGTGATGACTATGTTGGGACTCCTATTGTTTGGACAAAGGATTTGTCCCGTGTAAATATTGTGTAGCGCCCCCTTACTTTCAGAAAGGGCACTATGCTAAAGTTAGTGGGAGAAAGAGAGTTATGTTGCTCTCATTCTTGATTTTTGTAAATTTGGCTGCCGCCAAATTCTGGATTGTCCTGTGGGTCAGTCTGTGCGTCCAGAGATACGGTCTCATCTCTGGACGGCAGATGGCGCCAGAGGGATCCAGGCGGAGCCGCTTCTTCCCAGCAGCCAATGAGAGGAGTTGGGCCTCGCTGTTCATGCTGGGGAGGGGTATTTCTGTGGCGGAGGCCGTTGTTCTGGGTTCTTCGCGGGTTCCTGGTTCCAGGTGCAGCACCCACCTTCGGGGTGTGCGCACATCGCGGGCCCCACCACTATGGCCTACCTGGCCTGGGGTCGCGCGCTAAGCGAAGTTCTAGACTCTGGGCCCTCCTGGCCTGGAGCGACTGATGCTACCAAGGGGCCCCAGTGACTTACTGGGTCCCCACTTCTACTGAGGAGATCCCAGGCTGTATGCTGTTCGGTGGGGGATCGGCTTGAGGAAAACCCAGGGGCAGGTTGTCCAAAAGGGCTTGAACGAACCTTCAGGGATCTGGTGACCGGAACATTGACAGGTACACTTGCACTGTCCACCGGTGACCCTAACGTAATTTACTGGGAGGATTCGCTCTGCTGTTCAACTTAAATTGTGCACTAGGCCTGTGGCAAAGGCCTCAACATTCAATTAGAGCCAAGTCTGTGGCAGAGACTTGTTCCTCCCAGCAACCTTAAGTTGCACTCCGGCTGCCAGGCCTGTGGCAGGGGTCTGTCCGAAGGCACTCTACCTACTCGGCTGGAGTGGCAACGCATTGATACAACTATAGAATAGCAGGACTGCTTGTCTCTAACCAAAGCCTGATACTGCAAGGTTCCTTAATTTCATCAACCTTTTCTGTCTACCTTAAGTTGATGTGTTGGTCGTGTTGGACCAAGAAATAAAGCATTCAGAAAACTTCACCTGCATACTGGACATTCAATTACTGCTCTACTCACTACCTTCACCCCTAGACATCACATAGAGGTAACTTAATATGCCGATCCCAAAACAATCAGCAGCTCCTAAGGGGGTAGCGCTACAATTGCTATGCATGCCAACATTCAAAAAGAACACAAACAAAAAGATTTGATTTCACCTCCACAAAAACTGGGCAAACGTTTGCTATCAAGGACTTTATTAGCTGCCACACGGAGGTAGTGGTTTATGTACTGCAATGTACCTGCAATTTGAAGTATGTAGGGCGAACAAAAAGACCCCTCGTGGTTAGAATTAGGGAACACATCCAAAACATAAAAAAAGGTTTCCCTAAGCACAATGCAAGCAAACACTTTGCACAATTTCATAACAAAGACGCCACACATCTATCCTTCTGGGGTCTAGAAAAATACAAAAAAACATGGAGGGGGGCACATATGGTCAGATCCATAAGCCAGAAGGAGTCCAGGTGTATTCATAGTTTACAAACAATGGTACCTGATGGTATGAACGTGGAATTTGACCTTAACTGTTTTTTAAATAATTTCTAATTAAATTCCAAATAATTTTTAATCAATTTTTAATAATGATTTTAAGCTTTTTAGCCCCTTTTTAATCCATACACAACATTTCCAGATTTCAATATATATTTATTTTATATATATTGGTATCCCATTTTTTGCACTGTTCTAAGATGCTCCATTTTACATTATTTCAAGTTACTGTATCATATTTATTTAGAAGCATATTGATCCAGCCAGTACTTACATGTACAACATTGTAAGTAGCTGCTAGTGTGTTAACACAGGAACAGATTTGCTTCATACATTGATGTGCGTTTGTCTATTTTAAGTTTAAGAATTATCAAAAACAATTTTTTGCGAAATTTCGCTAATGCGAATGCGAAATTGATTGCGAAATTTTGACAACTGTGGTAGGAGAACTCTGATTGGCTCTGATGCAAAAGAAGGGCGGAGAAAGTATTTGCGAATATTCGTGATATTTTATCGAAATTTCGCTAATGCGAATGCGAAATTGATTGCGAAATTTTGACAACTGTGGTAGGAGAACTCTGATTGGCTCTGATGCAAAAGAAGGGCGGAGAAAGTATTTGCGAATATTCGTGATATTTTATCGAAATTTCGCTAATGCGAATGCGAAATTGATTGCGAAATTTTGACAACTGTGGTAGGAGAACTCTGATTGGCTCTGTTGCAAAAGAAGGGCGGAGAAAGTATTCGCGAATATTCGTGATATTTTATCGAAATTTCGCTAATGCGAATGCGAAATTGATTGCGAAATTTTGACAACTGTGGTAGGAGAACTCTGATTGGCTCTGATGCAAAAGAAGGGCGGAGAAAGTATTCGCGAATATTCGGAATTCGAATATTCGCGATTGCGAATATTCGGCAACATAAAAGGATCGCCTCAGCTTAGCTACTCGGCCCAGGGCCTCTAATCATACCAGCAATGCTTTTAGACGTCGATAGGATGTGATCTGTTTTAAAAATAAATTTGAAAAATTATGAATATTCAAAATAGCGAATTTTGGCCGCGAAATTTGAGTTATTCGCGAATATTCGAATATGCCATATTCGTAACGAATATTCGCAATGCGAATATTCGTGAGCAACACTACTTTTGGACGCCAGGAAGAACCGGATCTGTGGGAGCCACACAGCAAACATCCATTACCATTGCAAGCATAGGCCTAAGGAGTTTTTATCACTGCAGGAAGGTAAGCGCTCTGTGAGCTCACTGGTTTGAAGAATTATGTAGAAGACCACAGGAAGAACATCATCACCACTAATGATTTTGTTATTTATTCAGGTAGATTACTCACTGTATGGGACACTTGTTTTACGCATTCTACATTCTTTAGCCTATAGCTTAAATAGGTTATCCACATAGCACTTGGCTGTGTCCATTTATATATCTATCTGCGCTTATCACTTTATTATTACCATTCACTTGTGTATTTATTTATTTATGTACATTTAGATTGAGCAGCATTTTTTCTTTTATTTTCACTCACTGTGTTCACTTGGAGGCGTGAGAGCTCGTTACATTAATTATTGTTTGGACTACCATCCATTTGTGCCTGTAATCTGATGGTGGAAGTTTGAGAAAGGCTCCCAGAGCTTACTACCAGTCTGAGGACTGCAGCATCCTTAAGGCCTCATGCCCACGGACCTTTTTACAGACACTTTTATGAGTGTTATTTGCAGCTTAAAAACGGCTCTCCATGTTAGCCTATGGCCTCATGCCTACCATTACATTTTTGAGCTGTAAATAGCTGAGCCAAAAACCCAGGACCAGTGCATTCTGAAGCTCCAGCATTAGAGCTCTAAAGACGTCAGACGCCAGCAAAGGGTGTTAAATGCGATTTAACGAGGCTTAACGCTGTGTTAAGTCTCCTTCGGTGTTTCTTTCTCTATTAAAAATCAATGGTTCCCTATGGGAGCCCATTTGAATAGAGGTCGCACCATAAGTCGGATCATCTTAATCCGACTTGCTGGGCGACTCGTGTGCAGAGAATCTTGAAGGGGAGCCCTGTGAAAATGTAAAAAGAAAATTGCGTGAGGTTCCCCCCAGGATGATACTAGACCCTTGGGCCTGGTATGGATCTTAAGGGGAATCCCCCACATAAAAAAAAACGTGTTTGCGGTCCGCAACGATTTATATAGGCAAGATGTTCTGACAATATTCTTTACTAGTGGCTCAAAGGTTAAACTGGCATCAAATATCACCCCTAGATTTTTCAGTTTAGACTGAAGCTCAAGTACAGTGCCATCTATAGATAAGCTATTAGGACTGGCCTTATGTAATTGATAGGGGGTGCCAATGAACATGACTTCAGTTATGTCACAGTTTAATTGAAGGATATTATGGGTCATCCAAGTTTTTATATCACAAATACAGTTAGATAGGAGAGAAGCAGCCAAAGTAGAATCCGGTTTAGTGTGGATGTATATCTGAGTCTCCTTAGCATAGAGGTGATATTTGTCCCCGTGTGATCTAAACAGTTGGCCAAGTGGAAACATGTAGATGCTAAAAGTAAGGGACCCAAGATGGAGCCCAGAGGAACACCGTACTTGACTGGACCAACTTCAGACTGGAATCCGCCAAGAGAATCAAAGTGACAGTGATCAGTGAGATATGACTTAATCCATTTCAAAGCCAATTCTGAGACTCCAAATATAGTTTCAAGGCCAGAGAGTAAAACATTGTGGGATCCAACATCAATGGGCCTTGAAGTATAATTGTGGCATGTCATGACTTGGAAAAGGTTTAGAAGTATGGAGCTTTCTATTTTTACATATTTCTTGCTATTCTGTATACACTGCTGTGGATCTCTACTGATAAAAAATGGTTTAGCACAATTTAGCTTGCACACGCAAAATCATCGTTATCAAGGAAGCTTCTAACACAGCTGTGTTTAATCCATTACTGAATGCAGGTGCTGGAGGACAAAGGGACATGCTGAATATTTATATATTAGGAAGTGCAGCAAGTACAGGTGGCTGTACACCTCCCTACCTTTTCAAGAGATGGATCCTATTCAGCTATCAGCTCATATAGAGTTTCCCTAGGGAGCGATAATAAAGGGTTTCCAAAATGCTTGCTATAACATGCTTGAATTTTCTTTGTGCAAGTTAGGGAAGGTCGTTGCTTTGCAATGGAGAAAATGGACTGTGTATTTCTTCACATTTGTGCCGTTAAAACATGTCAGCCGAGTCAAAGATTGCAGCAAGTCTCGGTGGTGCAGAGATAGGTTTGAGAGTGCATTACCTATTGTCATTCTTGATGACACGTGTTTCTGTGTATGGCTAACCTGAAGTCTAATTCACACAGACTTTAGCCTATAAATGATAGTATGAATTGAAGCAAGTTCAGCAGGCATTTACTAAGCATTTCAAAGCTTCAAACATTAAAAAGCCCAGTTCTGCCAAACTTTTTATTTCATTTTTGGACAAAGCAGGGTAGAGTTAAAGCCATTCTCAGGTTTTTGCTGCCATCTGTATTTTTGCTGAAAATGTCACCCTCACTTCCTGCTTGGTGACACTAGTTTAGACTAGATCCTACTAGACATGTGCACACTGAAATATTTTGTTTCGGAATTTAGTCTGAAAAATAAATGTATTTAGTTACTCGTGAAATTATTTTTTATTTCTTTTGTTTCGTTTATAAATGCATTCGTCCGAAAATCTGAATTAATTAGGTCGAATCTGTCATTGAAGGCTTATGGTGTCTGTCGAATGTTCTAAGAAAATTCGACGAAGCAGCTAAACTGTACGATGCCGCAATCATACATTTCCGGTCAAATGTTCCGCCTACAAGCTATAGAAGAATTCTAATGTTGTATGACACTAGTAATAATTATATTTATAAATTATTATTACTAGTCAACCAACATTCTGATTCTTCTATAGCCAATGGGCCGAGCATTTGACAGGAAATGTACGATTGTGGCGTCGTACAGTTTAGCTGCTTGTCGAATCTTCTTAGAACTTTCAACAGACACCGTAAGCCTTCAATGACAGATTCAACGTTTGTATGTTTTTCACTGCTTTGTGGAATCTTCGTCGTTCATGGTCTACCCCAACACTGTCTCTATAATGTCAAATCTTTTCTCTCTATGTAGAATAATCTTGGACTAATAGAGTTAAGGTTAGGCACATTTGACCACAGGTTCGATAGACACAGATCGCTATTGCCAGCATCATGTCAAATCTCCTATCTATCGAACTGTTTTAGCAACGAAAATGAAAATAAAGCATTTTTTTTTATGTCGGATCTTTCGGATTTTGGGTTCTGCGCATTCATTTTTGTTTGTTAAAACGATAACGAAAATACCCGAAATTCGAAAGAAAATGCATTCGGACGAAAACGAATGCACATGTCTAGATCCTACCATGTCCCACTGTTGGACCTCATGCCTGTGTTTTAACCACTTGCTTACCTAGCCAATTTTGACACTTCTCTCATATATGTAAATGGTCTTTATCTTCATGTGCTGTGTGATGTCGTTCAGACCTAAGAGGGCTGAAAAAAGGAGGGCTAAAAGCAGGGCCGGACTTGCCCACCGGGATAGCAGGATAATTCCCGGTAGGCTGCCTGTCCTCGGGCTGCTTTGAGCTCTGGCTGACTGCAGCTCTCCACTCCCTCGCTCTCTCTCTCCTATGTGTCACGAGGTGTGTGTGAGAGTTGGGCTGGCTGTGTCTGTGTTTGGCTGTGCAGTAGGAAGGTCCACATCTATAGTAGGTAAAAAATGTAAAGGCTGCACCAAAATAGGAATTATGTGAAAATTATAATTAAACAGTTCCACCGATAACAAATTGCATTGAAGGTTGACATCCAAGGGCTGAAATGGCAAAAACAGTCCACAAAAATGAAAATACAAAAAATAGAAACAAAAACAAAAATGCCCAATAATGTGAAAGTTAATATGCCAAATGGGTAATCACAAAGTAGACCCCAATAATTCACATTTGGCAAATCACACCGTGAAATTGTGTTAAATAATATCACCACAAACAAATGAACACTGATGATCAAATGAATAATGTCCAATGGATATCATAGATGGATGCAAGTGGGATGATCAATGGAATGACAAATTGAATACACCTCACCCGGTGATAAAAAACAAAAGTTGCCCACCACTATAGTTAAGTTGTCTGCTTACCAGAGGCAAGCCAAAACTCGCGGTCGGCTGTAGCCCAGCCACGGCCTTTGATTTGCACGTGGAGATGGTAGGATTACACCAGGAAACAAGATGACATCAGGTTTGAGGATCACTGCGATCAAATGCGCTCGATCACAAGGTCCGTGCAGCCAATGCAGTAAACCAGGGGGAGGAAGTAACACAGACCATAGTGTATTACCGCAATAAAAAATGTATTAAACAAAAAGTAGAACATTTACATCAATAAGATGAAAATTTTGCATAAAAGTTTAGCCGGCCGGCAAGATACAGAAGCCCCTCCTCCTCTGCTACAGCACAGTGGGTGCGACGCTCTGACGTCATTTTGAATTCAATTCAATTTGTCATTACATTGATCATCCCACTTGCATCCATCTATGATATCCATTGGACATTATTCATTTGATCATCAGTGTTCATTGGTTTGTGTGGTGATATTATTTAACACAATTTCATGGTGTGGTTTGCCAAATGTGAATTATTGGGGTCTACTTTGTGATTACCCATTTGGCATATTAACTTTCACGTTATTGGACATTTTTGTTTATGTTTCTATTTTTTGTATTTTCATTTTTGTGGACTGTTTTTGGCATTTCAGCCCCTGGATGTCAACCTTCAATGCAATTTGTTATCGGTGGAACTGTTTAATTATAATTTTCACATAATTCCTATATTGGAGCAGCCTTTACATTTTTTATCTAGTTATTGTGTGTTATTCCACCAGTGCTGCTGCCTTTCACTTGATTTTTATTTTCGATTATCTGAGCGCAGTTTTTCCTTTGTTTATACATCTATAGTAGGAGCAGCCTTTCACCACTCTGCCTGCACATGTACCAACCTCAGCAACCCCATGTATGCAAAGAATAAAACATACTGCGCTGCTTTATTAAAGGATCACTAAAGTAAATGTTTATTTTTTTTAAATAACAAACATGTTATACTTGCCTCCACTGTGGCCCTGATCCACATCTTCTGGGGTCCCTCAGCGGCTTTCTCTGCTCCCCCCCCCCACAAGAGCTTTCCACCTTCATTTGAGCATGCATGGTGGAAAACGTATGCGGGCGCGCTCCTGTGATACAGCGAGCGGTCATAGCCACCAACTATATCACTCACCCCCACCCCCTGGCGCCCCGCGTCATTGGATGTGATTGAGAGTAGTGCCAGCCAATTGCTGCACTGCTTTCAATCCATCCAGTGTAGCTAATCAACGGTCGGGCTGGGAACCGAAGAGGACAGGGACAAGCGCAGGACTTTGGAGGGGTCGGTTAGGTAAAACGGGGGCTCAGGGGAGGCGGTGCTGTCAGATGTTTTTTCACCTTAATGCATGAAAAAAACATTTACCTTTACAACCCCTTTAAACTAATGTACTTACAGTAAACTTTACTAGAATAAAGCAACAAATTTGTTTACTTGTCCCGGTATTGCTTTATTCTTTGCATTTACGTGGTTCACTGTGTTTGGTACCATATGAAGCTACGATACCTGCAGTGTTGTTTTTTGAATGAAGTGGTTGTAAATCTCCAGCAGATGACAAGTGCATGTGACCTCATAGGTTTAAGGATTCAAATTGTTTTTGGCAAGCCAATGGTATGTGCTTTGTTTTAGTGATGGTACACTGAAGTCCGAGCAAATGGTTTGCAGTGGATCTGCACAAGTTTATCACAGCACAATTTTGTTGGATTTTTTTTGTGTGACATGTATGTTTTATGCTTATTATTTATTGTACCAGCACTTTGGAATGTACATATATTAATTATTCTTCATATCTTTTACAATATAGCATTTTATTGTGGTACACAATATGATGGATGTTCTTTTCTTTCCCCAGTGACAGCCAGAATAGCTAGAATCTGTGAGAGCAGCTCTGTATTATACATTACTGTCCCTAAACTGTACCCTCCTGCCCCTTTTGTGCTTTCATATCTGTCTTATTTATATATAATATACTCTTCAAATGTGCTTTAAAATGTATGGTTTTCCCTTTCATGAACAAGAAAATAATGACGTTTGCTGTTGGGCTGGTATAATAATGCTGTGGGGTTGGTATGATTTTTTTTCCAGGGCTGGTTTTTATTCCCAGTCTGGCCCTGGCTAAAAGGTCTATGTAAAAAAAAAAAAACAGACAGGCAGACAAGGGGCTACCAGTCTTCCTGCTGCATAAGGGTTGGCCACAGGGGGTGGTGATAAATCCATAGCAATACGGCTTAGACCGGACACTGGAAATAACCAAAAAGTAATAGGTGAGAGAGAGACTGCAGCACAGAGAGCCTGAAACAAAAGCACTCACCTCAGCTATAAACCACAAAGCCTGGGGAAGCCACCGCACAAGTCTGCAGTACATCCCGAGGTCTACAGCTTTGACAGCTGTTTAAATTTGTCGCTTGCCGATGACATTACCACATCCCACAGCGCACCTGCACCATGACCATTGCGTGCGTGACCGCCATTATCTTGCCAGAACTGCGCATTTGTGGACCAAACCTCAATACCGCAGATGGGAGGAGGACACACATGAAACGGCGGCCTGGAGCACAGATATGTTCCAGCCGCCATGACCGGAAGACACTAGAGTCAGGTAAGCAAAGAAGACACAAAGAAAGCCAACATATACTGCTGCCAAAAGAGATGCCAGATTGTACATTATTACACACGGCACCCACAAGACTGGACCTGGACCTAGAAGCTGCTGCTGCTGACGTGCTTGACCAGGGCTTAAGATGCATCTCATTAATAGCTGTGACGTTTGGCCAGACTTCCGCTAACCTGCCAATGGCCAGGCTTTATAGCTTTTTATGGTATCGCATCCATCGCCCACATCCACTCTGCTAATAGCTGAGGATTTTTGGACTCCTAAAAGAACATTGCATGAGCGCCGCCAGGCCTGTGTCACAGATATCTTCATTTAACCACTTCCTGCCCAGCCTATAGCAGAATGACTTATGGGAAGTGGTTCAGTTATCCTGACTGTGCATCATATGACGTCCAGCTAGATAAGCTGCGTTCGTGCGCCTGCTGGGGGCACGAGGCGTGGCGATCGGTGGTGTGGTGTGACAGTCTGACACACCACATCTCTGATCTAGGTAAAAATGCTCTTTACCACCTAATCAGCTGTGTCCAATCACAGCTGATCACAGTGTAAACAGGAAAAGGCATGTACTGGCTTTTCTTCTAATCACGCTGACAGATGCGAGTAGAGGAGGGCTGATTGGCTGCTCTCCTGACAAAGATGCCCACCCAGGACCAAAATGAATGCCCACCCAAGGCCACCGTAAATTCCCACCCATGGCCACCAGGTAAGCCCACTAGAGCCCACCAGGGATGCCAATCAGTGCCCATTAGGGATGGCACTCTGTGCCCATCATTGATGCCTGCCAGTGCCTCTGATGAGTGCTGCCTATCAGTGCCCACCAATGCCCATCAGTCCTGCCTATACGTGCCACCTATGAGTGCCCATCAGTGCCACCTATCAGTGCCTATCATCCAAAAAATAAAAAAGTATGGGACTTTAAATGAGGCAGGCTAAAAACACAATATAAGAGTAAGGATTTATTTGCATAGGTGTCAAATTGCGCAACATTGTATATGACAAGTAAATGCTAAAAGCATATATAAACACCCTCAGGAATTGGGTGTAATACATTGCATACATATAGACAAGATGTGAAACATGATTGCCATAACAGGGAAACAAATATACACAGTTCATAAGTATGATGGAGTAAACCTTGTGATGTATCATTCATTAATAAAAATATTAATGGGAATGGAGGGATTGCATCCTCAAAATCTTGACGAGTTTCGTCGATAATCCGACTCATCAGGAGCAGATGGTGAATATCTGTAAGTAATAAAAGTGGTCTAAATAAAAAAGCCCATGTTATGGAAGAGTTTGCATGTAAAAAAGCTTATGTAAAAAAGATGAAGCACACACTGAAGCGCCTCCAACAAGTGAACGTATAAAGTATGATGAGCATTATGCCAACGTTGGCAGGTAGAATCTTAAATATAACGTCTTGTATATAGTAGACCGGGCAGCACTGTCACAGTGAAATGTGAGGGAAAGGACTGTGAATTAAATCAAGCACAAAAGAAATTGGGATACATGAGAGGGATAGTGAGATAGGATGAGGACAAAAAAGGATTTTGGTCCCTAGTACTGAGCAAAATTTATGGGAGTGGGGTTCTATAGGGTAGGAGAGGAGACGGGACTAAACCCATACATATGCTGACATGGAGTCCAAAAAACAATATTTTTGTTTGTTTATGAAACTTGATTTATTTATATAAGACATTATTTATCCCAACGGCTAAATCTGTGTCTGTAGTGCATGTTCAAACCTTTAATACCATAAATAATAACGTTATTAGATTTTTTACTCCATAAGTATATAATAAGTTTGGCAATTCTAGAGAAAGGCTTAAATAATGCATTGCAATTTAACTAAACAATTGGTTGTGAGTGTCACCGGCGCAAAAGAAAATAAATAAATAAATGTGAACCGTGATCTGCTGCAGTACTGTGTGCCCTTAGTGGGGGTCAATAGTGCTCTAAGAAGAAAAATGTTACTGCGCTGATCTAATTATCCAGAGGTATTTAATCTCTGGGAATATGGACATAAGTAAAATATCAGGGCCACAATGTGCCCAATCTTAAGTGTGAATAACCTGAATACAAACAATAAAAAATATAAGAAATATATGAGTCATACAAATGTGACACAGTGATTTCAAACTTAAATCATATCTAGATCAGTGTGTCAGCATACAATCCATATGCCACAGTGCTTCTATGAGAAAAATGGCTGTTGTTGCTGCTACTGACCAACCAAATAGTGAAAACAATACGAAAGATATTACAAAAAAAAAAAAAAAAAAAATATTATATATATATATATATATATATATATATATATATATATATGTGTGTAAAAACACAATATGCAGTATGCCAACTGCACCGTGAGTTGTCCAATAACCGATATTGGAACAAAATAAAATAAATATCAATAAAAGTGAAATAATTATCAAACAACCATACAAATGTGCAATGTGCTGGCTGCACTTAAAAATAGTCCAAATGACAGGCAATCTTGCTCTTATACAATAGGTTCCAGCAAACACAAGGTTCAATGTTGGTAATGCTGTGTACAGGAAAGTGCCGCTATCTCTTCCACCCGACAAAGATGTGCCACCATCACCAATGGTTAAAATCAACACTCACCAGACCCCAGATATTATTAGGCTCCAAAGTGGTGTCTTTTCTTTGTCGGTCAGTGGGTGTTGCCTCCTTTTCCCTTTTACAAGGTGTCATCAATTCCTCAAAAACAAGGGGCTCATCATGGTGTAGTATATTAAAATATGTATTTATTTAAAAAAGGTAAAAAAATATAACACTTACAATATAAAGTGCCTCTGACCGGCACTGAGTGTCTTTGGCAGTGTCAACCGTTAAAAGCCGCTGACCAGCATTTAAGTGGCGTCCTAAGAGGTGTGCTTGCCCCGCTGTGCTCCGCATGTATTGCTACAAGGGGTCCGTGCGCGCTGGTGTGCTGCACCCTCAATGTGTGTGTCCAAACAGCCTCTACGCGTTTCGCTAGTTGCGTCGTCAGGAGAGCGTGGCATGTATCGTCAGGAGAGCTCTCCTGACGACGCAACTAGCGAAACGCATAGAGGCTGTTTGGACACACACATTGAGGGTGCAGCACACCAGCGCGCACGGACCCCTTGTAGCAATACATGCGGAGCACAGCGGGGCAAGCACACCTCTTAGGACGCCACTTAAATGCTGGTCAGCGGCTTTTAACGGTTGACACTGCCAAAGACACTCAGTGCCGGTCAGAGGCACTTTATATTGTAAGTGTTATATTTTTTTACCTTTTTTAAATAAATACATATTTTAATATACTACACCATGATGAGCCCCTTGTTTTTGAGGAATTGATGACACCTTGTAAAAGGGAAAAGGAGGCAACACCCACTGACCGACAAAGAAAAGACACCACTTTGGAGCCTAATAATATCTGGGGTCTGGTGAGTGTTGATTTTAACCATTGGTGATGATGGCACATCTTTGTCGGGTGGAAGAGATAGCAGCACTTTCCTGTACACAGCATTACCAACATTGAACCTTGTGTTTGCTGGAACCTATTGTATAAGAGCAAGATTGCCTGTCATTTGGACTATTTTTAAGTGCAGCCAGCACATTGCACATTTGTATGGTTGTTGATAATTATTTCACTTTTATTGATATTTATTTTATTTTGTTCCAATATCGGTTATTGGACAACTCACGGTGCAGTTGGCATACTGCATATTGTGTTTTTACACATATATATATATATATATATATATATATATATATATATATATATATATATAATATATATATATTTTTTTTTGTAATATCTTTCGTATTGTTTTCACTATTTGGTTGGTCAGTAGCAGCAACAACAGCCATTTTTCTCATAGAAGCACTGTGGCATATGGATTGTATGCTGACACACTGATCTAGATATGATTTAAGTTTGAAATCACTGTGTCACATTTGTATGACTCATATATTTCTTATATATTTTATTGTTTGTATTCAGGTTATTCACACTTAAGATTGGGCACATTGTGGCCCTGATATTTTACTTATGTCCATATTCCCAGAGATTAAATACCTCTGGATAATTAGATCAGCGCAGTAACATTTTTCTTCTTAGAGCACAATTTAACTAAAGCCATTCGATTTTAGTCAACTAAAATGTACTGGAGATGTTAGGCCACATACACACGGTCGGTCCAAACCGATGAAAGCGGCCTTAAGTCCAGTTTCATTGGTCAAATCCGACCGTGTGTACGGCCCATCGGTCTGTTGTCCTTCGGTCCAAAATTTTAAAACATGCTTTAAAATCGAACCTTTGGACCACTGCCCGATCGGTCCAAACCGATGGTTAGTACAGAAAGCATCGGTTCAAAACCCACGCAAGCTCAGAATCAAGTCGACGCATGCTTGGAAGCATTGAACTTCGTTTTATTCAGCACGCCGTGTGTTTGATATCACCGCGTTCTGACCCGATCGGTTTTTGGAACGATGGTGTGTACGCACATCAGACCATCAGGCCACTTCAGCAGTGAACCAATGGAAATGGCCCATCGGACCATTCTCATCGGTTTGGAACGACCTTGTGTACGCGGCCTCAGTCAACAAAAATGCGTCTAAATAAAAAACGATTTAAATGACTAAACTATGACTATGACTAAAACTAAATTACTAAATTGAAATTTGACGTCAAACTTAACATTGCTGGATACCGGAATGTAGTTAAAAAATGCAAGAGAACTATTATTTCCCTTTTCATCAGGAACCTCTCCTGGAACTAGACATTTTCTCTCCCTAGCCATCTGGGTTCTCTCCCTGTCTTATGCCGCGTACACACGGTCCTTTTTTTGTGATGAAAAAAAACGACATTTTTAAAAACTTCATTTAAAATGACCGTGTGTGGGGAAAACGTGGTTTTATGTCTCCCGGAAAACAACAAAAAAAAATTCAAGCATGCTTCAATTTTTTATGTCGTTTTTCAAAACGTCGTTTTTTGTGTCATAAAAAATGACCGTGTGTAGGCTAAAACGACGTTTAAAACGACATTTTTAAACTTGCGCATGCTCAGAAGCAAGTTATGACGCGAGCTTAAATGGAACACAGAGTGCCGCCGTACGTGCTGAACTTAACAGCCCTTGCTAGAGCATTTTGAAAAAACGATGGTGTGTAGGCAACATCGTTTTTTAAAATGAAGTTTGAAAAACGTCTTTTTTTTCATGCTAAAAAATTATGTTTTTTTTTATCACAAAAAACGACCATGTGTATGCGGCATTACACATATAACAGGCGCTCCCAAAAGACGTAGGGGTTCCTCTATATCAGCCCCCCCTCATAGCCGTTACAAATCTCATGGGATTTCAATTTCCAAACGGACAACTGCCCTACCCAAAATGGTTGCTGGAGCCCACAAAGGGTGATAATTCCCATTATCAAATGTCTCTCCACCTGGAGGAATGTTCTGTAGCCTCCACCTGCCTACATGCTGACTGGACAATAAAGAAGCAACAGAACAATGATCAGTCATCAACTTGCTCACAATAGTCTTTCCTTATTGTCAGCACATGTGCATGCAGCAGAGGCAAATAGGCTCATAGTGTCTCCCATTCTCAGTGGTTGCTTGCCTAATGTAATAATAAATGTTATTTTTGTGAAAAACCCCAACTGGTTTATTTATTTATTTATCTGCATGGAATGTAGCTTTAAAAACACATTACTGCAACCTTACACTTGATGAATGTTTTTCATGATGACAAGGTGGGTAATACTTAACACATTGTGCACGTCCTCTGCATTTCTTTATGATGATTATCTTGAGCTATTCTTCCTATCTATCAAGTGCCTGAAAAAGACAGGGCATTCCTATTGGAGCAGCTGCAGGGTGGGAGATCTCTGCAGCTGCCAAGCACCAGCCATGCCTGCTGGAGTGGAACTGCTGATGTGCTCTCTCTAATGCATTCTGACTCCATTTGTGTTTCATTTACTCCTTTCATTTGTTCATTTTTAAGGTGACTGTAAAATGAGACTGATGACTGTCAGCTATTTCCAAGCGGGAATGGAACCTTTTTTTAATGAATTTTATTTCAGCGGTGTGTCCATAATGGAGGTGCCTGCAGCACAGCGCCATTCAGTAAATGCCAACTTAATAATTGCCAGAACACAATTTATGGAACAGCGTGGCAGAGGTTTCTTTAACCCTTCCCATGTGCCACATTCTCTGCAAAGGGATTGCAGGACCCCAGGGAAACTAAGCTGTATCAAAAATAACCCTCTTCAGGTAATTGACCTTGGAAAAACTTAAAGTGCTCGGCTCCCACCTCCCATATTCCTGGCTGGTTATGTGATGTGCAGTATCCTCTTTATCAGATCTTTCCTAGTGGTGGAAAGTTCTCAATGATACAGCACTTTTCATCAGGTATAGGCAACCTGGGTCCCTCCAGCTGTTGCAGAACTACAAGTCCCATTTTGCCTCTGGGAGTAATTGTAACTGCCAGCCTTGCAATGCCTCATGGGAAATGTAGTTCCTCAACAGCTGGAGGGCTCCAGGTTGCCTACCCCTAATCTACATTATTACACAGGGCCCTGTGATGCCTCCAACATGTCCTTCACTCACAACATGTGCTTAGTCTTTCAGGTTGAATGGTGCCTTGCTGAGGCTGTACGCCTATATAATTGGACATTATATATAAAAATACGTGTTTTCATTCTATCATATCTGTTAGTCACACAATTTTCATTCATTGGATCGCTCTTACCTATTAATATAGACAAATGTTAATGTGATACATTTACTTTAAGCGACATTCACACATCCATTTTGGTGCAATTAATAAAGGCACATGCACAAGGCCAATTAGGGCCATACAGTGATTAGATCAACACTGCCCAGAACAAGGTATTTTTGTAGAGGACGAGGAAGGTGTTTCTGATCATCCGCAGATGTTTGTAGGTGTAGGTCCTTTTGGAATGTTTACATGTGTACAGGGATTGATGTTCCTCGCTGGACACAGACAGCTAGTGCTCAGGGCACCTCATCTCTTCATAAATGCAGGTAACTGCTCACTGTGGGAATACATGCACACAGCTGAGACAGCCGCAAGCAGTGTCAAGCCATCATTGATTTGTATAGGCTTCCTGTCCAGGGTTGATCTAAACACCTGGCTGTACTCGCTATGGAAATAGGCCGATCTGTGAAGTGTACAGCCCTACTGGACCATGTGCATGAACCCAACACTCTAGAACAGACTAAAAAGTGAACATATTAAACATTTTATGACCCAACGTACTACAATGTAGGCCTTACAGAGTTCTACCACTGCAGGGGTCATCCATCATGTTTATGGGTGCTAACGGAGTGAGATGTTGTTTTGTTATTGGCTTGTGCTATGGCAAGTCTCCTCATCTGTTTCTCATACGGTTCATGTTACGTGTTATCCATCATGACATTTCACCACTCATTCACCACTCATATAGTTGCCTGACATGTCTTCAGGTTTTCCTAAGGCCTGAGCTATGTTTTAATTTGCCTGCCATGCTTCAGGTTGCTTGGCCTCTGTATTTAAAGGCGTTGACACGTTTTCAGTCCTACTCATGCGATGTATTTCAGGTTTGGACTCAGTCACCAGGTGCAGGCTGGGATAAAGAAGGATAAGGGATGAAATCTAGGTCGAAGGTAAGTTATGGTTGCTTTTGATGTACTATTCTTTCTCAAATATTGGTGCTTTTGGCTCGCCACTTACCGATGTCTCGCTGCCATTTTCATACTTGTTACATGTTTTACCTTCACGTTTTGCCTTCGCATTCATATGACGTCAAGCAGGATAACATCCACTGCGCGCCCGAGTGGGAGCGCATTGCAGCGATCGATAGTGTGGTGTGTTAATTTGACAGAGGCTCTTTACCACGGGATCAATCGTGTCCAATCACGGCTGATCACGATGTAAACAGTAGGAGCTGTTGATCGGCTTTTCCACACTCGCGTCTGACAGACGTGAGTAGCGCAGAGCCGATCGGCTGCTCTCACAGAGGTGATCAAATACCACCAAAAGAAAGCTCTATTTGTGGAAACAAAATAATAAAAAGTCTGTTTGGGTACAGTGTAGCATTGTCATTTAAACAGCGACAGCGCTGAAAGCTGAAAATTGGCTTGGGCAGGAAAGGGGGTAAGTGCCTGGTATTGGTTAATTTGCCTGATTTGCCTCTGGTAACTCGCCATTGGTAGTTCTGAAAACTGACACATTTTCAGTCCTGCACAATTTATACTTTGTCATTAACCATGATAACTGTTGGCAGGTTGTTGAAAAAAAAAAGTAAAGGGATTTTCCTTTACTTAGAGTAAGTTTGTGGTACATTAGGTTATAACTCTTGCTTATGACAATTTGTTCTCGGTTGCATAGGTCATGTCACAGACAGCGGATATCAAAGACTTTGCCTCCATCCCTCCGTCACTGGCCAGGGGTTCGGAACAGGGTTGCAGTAAAGACCAGGGGCCACAGGCTCAACCGTCCCAGAGTTTTTCTTGGCCCTTACTCAGACACTCGGGTTAGATTCTGCTGGTCTATCTGACTTATGTGGAACGAGTTTCCTTGAACACTGGAACGGGTTCGCCATAATCATCCTTGCAAAGTCAGTTTTTCTCCTCAAGGTTTTGAGTGATGAAGCAGCCACTATTTCAATGCGACTATCTGTCAGCTGGGCCATGGCCAGACGAGATCTTGGATATTTCAGGGTTTGCAGGGACATCAGCTTTATTTGAGACTTACCCCGTAGTGTTGGCAGTGCAGGCATGGGGTCGCTTTTGTATAGATGAAATGGTGGTTTTCTCCACGGACAATCAGGCTACCTCAGAATTGATTAACAAGGCAGATCCATGTCTTTACACATTATGGCTTTCGTACATAGGCTGATTTGGCTGTCTCTTCAGTTCTATTTCCACATTCACTGTAGGTTCATCTGTAGTGTAGAGCATACAGCAGCGGATGCTCTGTCTCGTTTAAAATAACCCCGCTATTTTCCATGCTTTTGTCGCTGCTAACAATGGATTAGCTTCCCACTGGTCAACAGCGCAGCAATTTTGGTCAACAAGTCATGTCAGTCAACACCAGAAAGGCTTATGACATGGCCTGAAGTACCTTCCAGGCTTTCTAGTCTAGGTATCCTAGGTGTGATTGCCACAGCATTCTATATCTACTTGCTTTCGGTGCTTTCTGCCACTCACAGCTCAAGCTATCCTACAGCACTATCAATACATATCTGGCAGGTGTCCAGCATTGTTGCCCTTGTGGGACCCTAATAGGCCATCCTTTTTTTTGCAGCACATCCCATCAAGGCCATTTTCAAGGAGATTCAGAAGAGTAGCCCCTCTACCGCGGTTAGCAGACTCCCCATTACAGAGAATATTTTCCAGACCATGTCTACTTTACTCTCCAGGGCTCCCTTCGGGCTGCTACCCAGCTTGGTTCTCAAGGCGACCATGTATCTGGCTTTCTATGGTTTCCTCAGGCCAGGTGAGTTCATTCGTACAGGACGAGATCCCGCATACTCTTGATCACCTAGTTAGTTAGGTACACCGATCATTTCTGGTTGCATCTGGGCATTTGTAAGATGCAGCAGACAGGAGCCGGTACTGACGTTAGATTTTTTAAGAACCAGCAATACTTAGTGCCCGGTCACAGTTTTAGATAAGCTCATGGTGATCACTGCAGATAAACCCAGGGATAGTCCACTTTTATCTTTCCCTAGTACTTCCCTCTCCACGGCACAGTTCATAAAAAATTGCTGCACCCTGCTGTCAAACCGAGGTTGGTCCCCAAAGCTTATTCCGGCCATTCTTTCAGGGTAGGGGCGATTTCCGCTGCTTCTCGCCAAGGGGTACCTGTTCATGTAATTAAGAAGTTAGGTGGGTGGAATTCAGCATACTTCTCCATATTTATCTGGGTTCTACATGTGGAGATATCACAGGCATTCATGCATTTTGCATATGGTGACTTTTACTAAATCTGTTTTGCTAGCTCATCCTACTGTCTTACTTTTGCCCTCTTTAGGCATACTGACCACGTGACTACGGCACACCCCAGGTCACTTCCTGTTTTCCTTTCATACCATTCCTAATACGGTCTACTACAGACTCTCTCTCTCTCTCTCTCTCTCTCTCTCTCTCTATATATATATATATATATATATATATATATATATATATATATATATATGTGTAAATATATATATATACCCCTTCCTGTTCCAACATGACTGTGCACCAGTGCACAAACAAGGTCCATAAAGACATGGATAAGCAGGTTTGGGATGGAGGAACTTAACTGGCCTGCACAGAGTATTGACTTCAACCCGATAGAACACCTTTGGGATGAATTAGAGTGGAGACTGTTAGCCATCAGTGAAGGACCTCACAAATGCGCTTCTGGAACAATGGTCAAACATTGCCATAGACACAATCCTAAATCTTGTGGACAGCTTTCCCAGAAGAGTTGAAGCTGTTATAGCTGTAAAGGGTGGGCCAACTCAATATCGAACCCTATGGGCTAAGACTGGGATGCCATTAAAGTTCACATGCGTGTAAAGGCAGGCATCCTTTATACTTTTGACAATATAGTGTTGAAGTATACATATACACAAACATATTTTGATTTGCATTTATTTTTTATATCCAAATGCTTTTATTTTTTTACATGGTGAGGGTTTACAACTGCTTTAAAAGCTCAACCTCTGCAACTCAATTGCTAAGGCAGTTGCTTCTCTGTGTACTGTGTGCATTCTATGTGACCCCTCTGGCAGCAATGCTAATATTTGTGTGTACCTTTTTAAACATTAAGTAGCTACCAGAGAAAACTCAGCTGGGGTGTATCAGTAGCAAACATACAGCAGTTCCACCTAGGTGCTTTCCTAAGTAATGTAATGTTACACTTCATGGCTCCGGTGGCAAGCTGTGTGCATCTGGCTCCACAACATAAAATTACGACAGGTGTCAGAACAAGGCAAATTTCCCAGTCACGTCAGCAGCATGTACTTTATTTGGTCTGGCACAGCTGAAGACTGCAGAATAAACTGCTTAGACAGAGATACTCTGTGATATAAAGCTTAGGAGATCCTGTAACCTATGCACAGCAGTGGAAAACCTGAATGTGTTTGAGAAGGTACAGTATAGCGTAAAACATGGCACGCTGGCTGTGTGTTACAGCTGTATAGTTTATGCCTGCAGTCACTGATTTGTGTGTGAAGTCCAGGCAGCTGAATATTTCCTTCAGTCACAGATGTAAACCACCTATTTACTGATATGTGATCAGGTTGCTACCTTTTCTGGGAAAAATACCAACCTTTAGTATTAATGACATTGGCAAGAAATACAGTTTTATCAGCCAGGCCAGTAAAAAATTGGCCAGGTGTCAATCCTATCTTAAAACCTTGTTGGTCCTTTGCAATTCTTCTTTTATGCACCACAGACTCCTAACTGGCTCTAAATAGACATATGCTTTCCCCAACTGTGACGGTCCAGCAACCGTATCTTGCTATTGCTATTATGTGGCCATTCAAGTAAACCTGGAAAACGCAAACTAAGCATTTGATAGAAAATACAAATTCAGCAATTGCCTTCAGGCCCTGTTCACACCTGAGCATAGCAGAAACGCGTGACAAATGCACTAAAACACATGACGCACTTGCGGTACCATTGGATTGCTTTTAGAATCAGCGGGAGAGGATAATGAAAATGTAACCCCCCTAATTTGAGCAGCAGGAGGGGAGGGGGTGGTCACAGACACGGCGCTGACAGGTAAGGAAGGGAGGGGAGAGAGGACGGAGGAGAGACAAGAGAAGGAGGCAAGTAAAAATTCAACGTCCAGACTCCGTGGGGAAGAGGAAGCCGGGGGATGCACAAAGCAGGTGAACGGGCTCAGGTAAGTAAATGGGGGGAGGGGCTGGGGAGGGGGCTTCATTGCCAGGTGTTTTTTCACCTTAATGTATAGAATGCATCAGGGGCAGACTGACCATTTGGGAACTTGGGCACTGCCCGAGGGCCCCATGCCACTAGGGGGCGCCATCAGGGTTGCCAGCCTCTGTAAAACCAGGCACAGTATGTAGAAATCTGTGTTTAAAAAAAAAATCCCAATGATACCACACAACAATGAATGTAGTCAAATATTGTTACCTTGGTGTTGATCACCTGCCACACAGCTGCTACAGACAGAGTTCCACACAATATATGGCTTAACTAGTGATAAGGTGTTTACTTGGCAAAATAATAGATCAATTGTTATGCAAAGAACATTAATTTCATACAGTTTTATGCAATTGTCACTGGAATACAGATGGTTCAGAATATCCCTGAAATCAGATCCAAATGACTTGACCTGAGCGAGAGTATGATGGAGGAATCTCTCAATGCAATGACGTCAGCACTGGGACACCTCTCCACCAGGTCTTGCATAAAACTGCAAAAAATCACAATGCGATGCAAGCAATTATATATAAAGAAACACTTAGACTCCCAACTGTATGGCTCCCCCTAGTAGACAGTTCAACTGGTGTGTGTCTTGTAGTAACGACTGGTGGGAATAGAGAAAATGGGTGACTGTTCCGTTAAGAGTCAGTTAATCTTCTACTAGCTTCGTTGGTGCACTTATTTATTTGTATTCCAATAACAGGGTGGAAAGGAAGGAAAAAACTTGATGCCCACAATGTAGCGGTAAAGCTGAACGCTAATTTCCCCAAGGCGTTGTATCACTCTCAGGAAGCAGTGTGTCCCTGCTTGCGGCACTGAAGATGCCAGCAAGCACAAGTGAAATCTACGAAAGTCACACTCCTGCGAGACAGTTAACTATGTTTATGGGCAAGTGCCCTCTCACCAAACCAAGGCCTCGCTTCGCTGGCTATCCTCAGTCCAGAACCTTCCTTCAATGATCAGTCTTTCTGTAGCGTAGGGCCTCTGGACCTCCGCACGGCTGCTCTCTGGAAACCGGTGAAGAGATGTCTCTGACGTGATGTGAGTCTCACACGATCTCTCTTCGGTTCTGTCAGCGAAATTGTCCGCAAGGATCCCTCTTAGGCACACTTGCAGCAGGCCTCAATGCAGGCCTCATGTTGGCTGTAAAGTGGCGTCCCGAGAAAGCGGGCCGAGTCTGCATTTTCCTTAAATAAGTTCTCCCATCAGGCTGTGCATGGTGTATTGCACCTTGGTAGTACAGTGGCCTTGTGGGTAATGTAGTCTCAACTCTGCCCACATCAATATGGTCTCTGTCCATGAATAACTGGACCAAGCAAGATTTAATACTCTTAGCATGTAACAAACACCAGAGGGAGACAACTTCTATTAAACACAAATTGTAGTCCGTTAATATGCTTGCAATGGTAATACCTTGCTACACAGTCATAGGATTTTTTAGTACTCTTTAATAATTTAGGAGTTAATATATCCAATGATGGGCTTCATTAGATGTGAGCCCTTTGGATTTATATATGGGTAGACTGCACTACTTATGTAGTTTGAGTATAAAGCAGTTTCTTCATTTCTGTATACTGTATTTATTGGCGTATAACACTAACTTGTTTACCCTGAAAATAGAGGGTAAACTGTGCCTGCGTGTTATACGCAGGAGGCTGTGGAACGTTTTTTACCTGAAACTTCCCTCTTCAAGTTAGGGTGCGTGTTATATGCCTGTGCGTGTTATACGCCGATAAATACGGTATATCTATAGGAGCACAAAAATGTAATTACATGTTCTGTCCTTTAGAGGGTGGTACAACATATATGGTTAGTTGCTATAGTATTTTAATTGTAATTAAGATAGAATTAATTATGATGTTTTATGAATATGATACATTTTGCTCTCTTACATCATGTTTCTTGTACCGGATGGTTGCCTGATTTATATGCTGATTATAACTGATATGAAGGATATCCAGTTGCACATAATTGGATGCAATTATGTTTTTATTATTATTATTATTTTTTTATCAAGCAAAATGTATTTATTGAGCATAAAACGTATTTGTACACACATGGTTCAGAGCAAAACGAGTACAAAAGAACAGTCAGTACCGACACATACAGCAGTAACGTTATACACATAGGCCCGGATTCAGATAGGAGATACGACGGCGTATCTCCTGATACGCCGTCGTATCTCTGAGTGCGGGCCGTCGTATCTATGCGCCTGATTCAGAGAATCAGTTACGCATAGATTTCCCTAAGATCCGACTGGCGTAAGTGTCTTACACCGTCGTATCTTAGGCTGCATATTTACGCTGGCCGCTAGGTGGCGCTTCCGTATAGTTACGCAAGGAATATGCTAATGAGGTATTTACGCCGATTCAGAAACATATGTCCCGCCAGCGCATTTTTTTTACGTTGTTCACATTAGGCTTTTTTCGGCATATAGCTACCCCTGCTATATGAGGCGTAGCTAATGTTAAGTATGGCCGCCATTCCCGCACCGAGTTTTGAAAATTTTACGTCGTTTGCGTAAGTCGTTCGCGAATAGGGCTGTATGCCATTTACGTTCATGCCGAATCCAATACGTCCTTGCGGCGTACTTTGGAGCAATGCACACTGGGATATTTCATGGACGGCGCATGCGCCGTTAAAAAAGATGTCAAAAACGCGGGGTCATCTGAAATTTAAATAAAACACGCCCACAACATCCCCATTTGAATTAGGCGGGCTTACGCCGGCACACATACGTTACGCCGCCGTAACTAAGTGCGCAAGTTCTTTCTGCATACGGAACTTGCGCCCAAAGTTACAGTGGCGTAACGTATCTAAGATACGCTACGCCCGCCCATAGATAGAGCATTCTATCTGAATCCGGGTCAAAATCAACAAGACCAATGGCAATCCACTCTTTATTGCAGATAAAATAAACATTCCGCCCCTCCCCCCTTCCAGATATATAAAAAAAAATTAAAAGAAGGGAAAAGAAAAATAATCTCCTCCTCCCCCCTCTTCTAAAGCAACCTCATATACTCTAGAAAAACAGATGGTCATAGTTTTATTATTATTAAAAAGTTTTTTGTATCTGTTAATATTATGTAAAGATAGTGGCCCAGATTCAGAGAGCAGTTACGACCGCGTATGTCTGGATTTGCGGGGTCGTATCTATGCAACTGATTCATAGAATCAGTTACGCATAGATTTCCCTAAGATCCGACCGGCGTAAGTGTCTTACACCGTCGTATCTTAGGCTGCATATTTACGCTGGCCGCTAGGTGGCGCTTCCGTATATTTATGCAAGGAATATGCAAATTAGGTAGATACGCCGATTCAGAAACGTACGTCCGGTGCATTTTTTTACGTTGTTTAGGTTAGGCTTTTCCGGCGTAAAGTTACCCCTGCTATATGAGGGGTATCCTATGTTAAGTATGGACGTCGTTCCCACGTCGAAATTTGGAAAATTTTACGTCCTAAGTCGTTCGTGAATAAGGCTGTACGTAAGTTACGTTCACGTCTAAAGCATTGACGATTTGTGGCGTAATTTCTAGCATGCGCACTGGGATTCTTTCACGAACGGCGTATGCGCCGTTCGTAAAAAACATCAAATACGTGGGGTCACACAAAATTTAGGTTAAACACGCCCACATCACCCACATTTGAATTAGGCGGGCTTACGCCGGACCACATTTGTTACGCCGCCGTAACATAGGGCGCAAGTTCTTTCTGAATACGGAACTTGCGCCCTAATTTACGGCGACGTAATGTATCTGAGATACGTTACGCCCGCCGAGAGATAGGCAAATCTCTCTGAATCCGGGCCAGAGTTTAAAGGGTAAGCAGAAACATATTTTTATTTGGCAATTTTTTGGAAATCTTAACCATTTTTGCGATCCTGGATGTTGAAAACCATTTGGGTTGATTCGGACCAATGGCTCTTGATTTGTTAGTATTTAGGCTCAGGTAAAATGGCGTCAGACCCACTTCCTAGTGATGCGCGCTTGAGCGTGAAACTCATCGAAGCAAGGCTTGACATGCACACTAAGGCCCCGTATACATGACCGGATCTATCCGCTGGGATTGATCCGCAGATCAGTTCCAGCAGATAGATCCGGTCGTGTGTACGTCCGAGCGGACATTTCCCAGCTGATAAAAATCCAGCCGACGGATTCCCAGCGGATAAAAATTTCTTAGCATGCTAAGAAATCTATCCGCTGGAATCCAGTCCCTCGGACTTATCCGGTCGTCTGTACAGACTCACCGGATAAGTCCGTCCGATCCCATCCCTCGCATGCGTCGTAATGATTCGACGCATGCGTGGAAGTATTTACCTTCCAGGGTCGCGCACGTCGCCGCGTCATCGTCGCGGCGACAGCGCGGCCACGTCACCGCGGATGTATTCCGCTGGGATTTTGATCTGATGGTGAGTACAGCCATCAGATCAAAATCCGCCAGAGGATTTATCCGCTGGAAACGGTCCGGCGGACCGTTTTCAGCGGATATCCTCTCGTCTGTACGAGGCCTAACAGGAGCCCTCCACTTCCGCTTGGATAGCTAAGACCCACGGTGCACGCCGCAAGTCACATAGCGGTGACGGATAGACATGTGCATTCGTTTTCCTCCGAATGCATTTTCGTCCGAATTTCAGGTATTTTCGTTATCATTTTAACAAACGATAACGAAAGCACAGAGAACGAAAACCGAAAGATCTGACATAAAAAATGCTTTATTTTCGTTTTTGTTTTGTGGTCGAATGTGCCTAACCTTAACTATTAGTCCAATAGTGTTCTACATAGAGAGAAAAGATTCGACATAGAGAGAAAAGATTCGACATAGAGAGACATGAAGAGTCAATTTTTTTTTTTTTTTTAGATTCTATCAACCTGGGTCCCGGCCGTTTTTTCGGGAGCAGTGAATTTAATAATGCTAAAAGTGAAACAATAAAAGTGAAATATTACTTTAAATTTCGTACCTAGGGGGGGGTGTAAAGTTAGCATGTGAAATAGCGCATGTTTCCAGTACTTAGAACTGTCCCTGCACAAAGTGTCATTTCTGAAAGGAAAAAAAGTATTTTAAAACCGGCTTTGCGGCTATAATGAATTGTCGGCTCTGGCAATTCAGAGAGAATCCATTCATAAAAAAAAATAGCGTGGGGTCCCCCCAAATTTCATTACCAGGCCCTTCAGGTCTGGAATGGATATCAAGGGGAACCCCGCCGTCAATTAAAAAAAAAAATGACGTGGGGTTCCCCCCAAATATCAATTCCAGACCCTTCAGGTCTGGTGTGGATTTTAAGGGGAACTCCACCCCAAATAAAAAAAAAATAGCGTGGAGTTCCCCCAAAAATTCACACCAGACCCCTTATCCGAGCACGTTAACCTGGCCGGCCGCAGAAAAGAGGGGGGGACAGAGTGCGCCCCCCCCTCTCCTGAACCGTACCAGGCCACATGCCCTCAACATGGGGAGGATGTCCCCATGTTGATGGGGACAAGGGCCTCATCCCCACAACCCTTGCCCGGTGGTTGTGGGGTTCTGCGGGTGGGGGGCTTATCAGAATATGGAACAAAGGGGACCCCCAAATCCTGCCCCCCCCCTATGTGAATTGGTAATGGGGTACATTGTACCCCTACCATTTCACGAAGCAAGTGTAAATAGTTAAAAAAAAACACACACACACACACACACCTAGAAAAAAGTCCTTTATTAATAAAAAAAAAGAAAAAAATCCAGCGGTGACACACGTTCCCGGCTTCCTGCTCCAACGTTGTCTGTATCCAGCGATGTCTGTATCCAGCGACGGGTGCGGGTGATCTCCTGTCCAGCGATGAGAAGATCCATCCAGAGCGCAGCATCGCCGACCTCCTCTCACCGCTGGACACAGCCCAGCGAATGAGCGGCTGAAGCTGTGACATTTCTTATATAAGGGGAGCGGGCCACCCGTAACGTGACCCCGCACCCTCTGACGCACCCTCTGCTACGTCACTGGGGAAGCCCAGTCTTCCGCCTTGCGGGGTCACGTGACGGTTGGCCCACCTCCCCTATATAAGAAATGTCACAGCTTCAGCCGCTCATTCGCTGGGCTGTGTCCAGCGGTGAGAGGAGGTCGGTGATACTGCGCTCTGGGATGGATCTTCTCATCGCTGGACTGGAGCTCACCCGCACCCGTCGCTGGATACAGACATCGCTGGATACAGACAACGTTGGAGCAGGAAGCCGGGAACGAGTGTCACCACTGGATTTTTTTTCTTTATTTTATTATTAATAAAGGACTTTTTTCTAGGTGTGTGTGTGTGTGTGTTTTTTTTAACTATTTACACTAGCTTCGTGAAATGGTAGGGGTACAATGTACCCCATTACCAATTCACATAGGGGGGGCCAGGATCTGGGGATCCCCTTTGTTAAAGGGGTCTTCCAGATTCTGATAAGCCCCCCCGCCGGCAGACCCCCACAACCACCGGGCAAGGGTTGTGGGGATGAGGCCCTTGTCCCCATCAACATGGGGACATCCTCCCCATGTTGAGGGCATGTGGCCTGGTACGGTTCAGGAGAGGGGGGGGGCGCACTCTGTCTCCCCCTCTGTTCTGCGGCCGGCCAGGTTAACGTGCTCGGATAAGGGGTCTGGTGTGAATTTTTGGGGGAACTCCACGCTATTTTTTTTTTTATTTGGGGTGGAGTTCCCCTTAAAATCCACACCAGACCTGAAGGGTCTGGTATGGATATTTGGGGGGACCCCACGCCGTTTTTTTGGGGTTTTTTTACGGCGGGGTTCCCCTTAATATCCATTCCAGACCTGAAGGGCCTGGTAATTTAATTTGGAGGGACCCCCATTTTTTTTATTTTTTTTTTATTTTTTTTAATGAGCAATGACTGTATTCTTTATAGCCATGAGTACTTTAAACTTCCTTTTTTTTGTTTCACTTCAGAAATTACATCTTGTACAGGGACAGTTCTAAGCACGGGAAACATGCGTGTACCCCCCCTCCCCCCCCCCTGTCTGAAATTTAAAGGAATATTTCACTTTTATTATTTCACTTTAACCACTTCCATACCGCGCCTATTCTGGCACTTCTCTCCTTCATGTAAAAATTATATTTTGTTCCTGGGAAATTAATCAGGACCCCCAAACATTATATCTAATTTTTTAGCAGACACCCTAGGGAATAAAGTGGCGGTCATTTTTTATTTGATTTCCAACGGTATTTGCGGTCGCTGGTTCGAATCCAGCCCGTGACACCATCTGCATGGAGTTTGCATGTTCTCCCTGTGCCTGTGTGGGTTTCCTCCCACAATATAAAAACACGCTGTAAATCGGATGCGGTCTAAATAAGCCCTAATATGCAGTAGTATATTTAGGTTTTGTTCTGCCCTAGGCCTGACTACATATCTGCACCTCCTAATAGAAAAATGACCCACCCCTTCCTGTCAAGGTCACACCCTGTTTTTGTATGACCCGCCCAGTAATTTTCAGGGGACCCACACACTAGTTCTGGGGGGGCACTGGATTCCCTTAACCACTTCCATACCAGGCACTTACGCACCTTCCCGCCCAAGCCAATTTTCAGCTTTCAGCACTGTCGCACTTTGAATGGCAATTGCGCGGTCATACAACACTGTACCCAAACAAAATTGGCGTCCTTTTTTCCCCACAAATAGAGCTTTCTTTTGTTGGTATTTGATCACCTCTGCGGGTTTTTTTTTTGCGCAACAACTAAAAAAAGACAGCAAATTTTGAAAAAAAAAAAAACGTTTTTTTTTTGTCTGTTAATTTTTTTGTAAATAAGTTTTTCTCTTTCAATTACGGGCACTGATATGGCGGCACTGATGGGCACCGATGAGATGGCACTGATGGATATCGATGAGGTAGTACTGATGGGCACAGATGAGGTGGCATTGATTGGCGGCGCTGGTATGCGGCACTGATGGGCACTCATGGGCACTCATGGGCGGCACAGATGGGCACTCATGGGCGGCACTTATGGGTGGCACTGATGGATACTTATGGGTGGCACAGGTGGGCACTGATAGGTGGGCACTGTGCATGGATGGGCACTGTGGGGTGGCACTGATGGACACTGTGGGGTGGCACTGATGGACACTGTGGGGTGGCACTGATTTTCCCAGGTTGCCAGTCAGTGCCCATTTGTGGGCACTGATTGGCATCTTTTTTCTTTTTTTTTAATGCTTTTTGTTTTTTTTTTTCCATATTTTTTTTGTTTTTTTGCTCACCCTGGTGGTCCAGGGTGGGCATCCCTGGTGGTCCAGTGTGGTCATCCGAGGGGGGGCTGCGCTGATAAACAATCAGCGCGAACGCCCCCTGTCAGGAGAGCCGCCGATCGGCTCTCCTATACTCGCGTCTGTCAGACGCGAGTGAGGAAGAGCCATCGATGGCTCTTCCTGTTTACATCGTGATCAGCCGTGATTGGACAAGGCTGATCACGTGGTAAAGAGTCTCCGTCTCCGTGAGAGACTCTTTACCGAGATCGGAGATGCAGGGTGTCAGACTGACACCCCGCATCACCGATCGCCGCGCTGCGTGCCCCCACAGGCGCGCGCGGCATGAAATCCTGCAGGACGTCCTGTCAGGATTGTGTAACCACTTCCCGGACGTAAATCGGCCATAGGCTGGGCGGGAAGTGGTTAATTTGCATAGTTTTTCTCTCACTTCCTGTTTGGCTATGGGGCAGGAAGTGAAGGCAAATCTCCCCAATTGGACACAGATAATACAAAATAAACTGACAGGGCCTATAACCCTCCCTCACTCTATCCAAAATTAAAGAAAATAAAAAGTGTTGATTATAGTTCTAGTCAGGGGCGGACTGACCATTGAGTCACTCGGGCACTGCCCGAGGGCCCCATGCCACTAGGGGGCCCCATCCGGGTTGCCAGGCTCAGTAAAACCAGGGACAGTATGTAAAAATCTATGTTTTTTTTAGATCTGTCCCCGATATGTCCGAAAATGACATGCTTTTAATGTGAATATCCCAAGATTTTAGCTGCCCGCCTCTGCACTACCTCCTGGCGTGGTGGCCATCTGTAAGCCAGAGGGGCCCCATACTCTTCTATTGCCCGGGGGCCCCATGAGTTGTCAGTCCGCCCCTGGTTCTAGTTTAAGCACAAATTTCATAGAGTTTTATTGAGAGGCCTAAGAAAATATAACCATGCCAATAGGCCAGGATACAGCGTGGCTAATATGTATGAATGTGTGTGTTAGAGCACCCCACCCAATGTTAACTAAACAATTATTAATTTGCAAATAAGTATTATCTGCTTATTTTTTGGGGATGTCTGCACCCCTGATAGTGAGAACATTTGTGAGGTGTCTTCACCCTTTCTAATTCAAATTCATTCACTTCCTGTCACATAGCCAAACAGGAAGTGAGGGTAAAACCTTACTAATATCTTTTCTTGGGGACACAGAGATCAATCTAAATAGTTTCCCATTATGTAAATTGCACTCTAGTATTTTGCTGTGTACACCCCAAATTATTAGGGATCTTGGACTTTGGGGTCCATTTACTAAAGGCAAATCCACTTTGCAATACAAGTGCAAAGCAAGGAAGAAAACAAAACAACTTTGCTTCTACAGCGCTAGATTTAAGCACAGTGCTGTAAATCCGCACTAAAGCCTGTCCACCAATAGCAACCCCCCCCCCCCCAGGCCATGTTTGCAGGTTTTCCTTCATCTTGCACATGTGCTTTAAAAGACAGTCTGGACAGCAATTCTTAAGAGAAATCCACAAAACATGTCCTGTCGGGGGTACTTGAGGGCTGAGGACCACTACAGTTAAAAGAAAATACTTACCAGTTTTTGTCTTTAAAGTCATGGGGAATAAACATGGCAAACATTTCATGATTACACACCAGGAAAGAAGCTTAGACAAAAATCACACCTAATTTGTTAGGCCCTAACCTAGTTCAGCTGCAGCTGTCAAAATATGTTGCATGAAAAAGTAACAAAAAACAAACTTCAAAATTTTAAAGTAATTTTTATTGGTCAACAAAACAAGGAAAGAAAAAAAAAAAAAAACACACACAAACAAAAATACATTTCAAAACTCAAAATAAACAGATTTAAAGTCGCAACATCTTCACAATTTTTTCATAAAATAAGGCAGCAGAGACAAATACATCAAAGTGAACATCATTTAAAAATAAACAAAAACCATTGGCAAAATAAAAACCCATGCAACAAACCACATTTGTGTTCCACAACAGCATTTCTGCCTGCCCCTATGAGGGCAGCTGAGGACTGATCGATGCACGGTTTTTATAAAATGTGCAAGTAATGAAGCAATTGAAATCACATGAACAAATTGCAGTCTCTAGTGTGGGTGAGCTTACACCTGGTTAATTAACCCAACCCACGCTCTATGACCATCCAAGAGATTTTCACCTTTTAAAAAGAAAGGATTTTTTCTAAGTGTTTGAGCATGCTCAGTTCATCACACATGTAGGAACCAAGCTGCAATGGCATGAGTTTTTTTTTTTTTTCCCCTGATCTCATGCTTTCCAGCCTGGCCTGGTCATTGACCAGCAATATGGTCCAGGGCTCAAGTGGTTAAAAATTAACAAAACACAAAAGTTAGCCCAATTTTTGGGGATAATGTGAAAGATGATGTTAGACCGAGTAAATAGATACCTTACATGTCACGCTTTACTATTGGAAACACTCCTACAATGGGGCCAAAATTAATTCCGTGAATATCCCCATAGGCGACCTTTTTCTTTTTTTTCCAGGTTACCAGTTTATAGTTACAAAGAAGGTCTAGTGGTAAAAGTATTGCTCTCGCTCTAACGCACGCGTCAATACCTCACATGTGTGGTTTGAACGATGTTTATATATGTGGGCGGGACTTGCATAAGTCCCGCCCACATATGTAAAAAAATGTTTTACTTTTTGCTATAATAAATATCCCCAAAAATATATATTCTAAAAAAGAAAAAAACCCTCAGTTTAGGCCGATACGTATTCTACATCTTTTTGGTTCCAAAAAATCGCAAATAGCGTTTAGTGTTTGGTTTTGGCAAAAGTTATAGCGTCTACAAAATATTTTTTTTTTTAGTTTTAACTAGTTATTGCGGCAATCAGCGATTTTTATCGGTACTGCGACATTATGGCGGACACATCGAACACTTTTTTGGAACCATTGGCATTTTTCTAGCGATCAGTGCTGTAAAAATGCATTGCTTACTCTAAAAATGCCACTGGCAGGGAAGGGGTTAACACTAGGTGCGAGGGAGGGGTTAAATATGTTCCCTGGGTGTGTTCTAACTGTAGGGGGGGGGACTGACATGTGTAAATGACAGATCGCTGTTCATGAAGGGGAACTCCAGACCCCCCAAAAAAAAATAAGGTGGGTTCCCTCCAGGTGCATACCAGGCTCTTAGGCTTGGTCTGGAACATAAGGGGTTAAACCCGCGCAAAAAAAAATAGCGTGGGGTCCCCCCCAAGATCCAAACCAAGCCCTTATCCCAGGCACGCAGTCTGGTCAGACAGGAATGGGGGTGGGGACGAGCGAGCGCCCCCTCCCTCCTGAGCCATACCAGACCACATGCCCTCAACATGGGGGAGTGTGTGCTGTGGGGGAGGGGGGCACTGCCCCCCCCACCCCAAAGCACTCTTGTCCCCATGTCGATAGGGACAAGAGCCTCTTCCCGACAACCCTGGCCGTTGGTTGTCAGGGTATGCGGGCGGAGGGCTTATCAGAATCTGAGAGACCCCTTTAATAAAGGGGTCCCCAGATTCCGGCCCCCCACCCTATGTGAATGAGTATGGGGTACATTGTACCCCTACCCATTCACCTGGGGAAAAAAATGGAAAAAAATAATACACCACACACATTTAAAAATTAATTTATTAGTCAGCCGGGGGTCTTCTGCCGGGGCCCCCCACCACCACCCCATTAGGCCCCGGGCTTCGCCATCTTCTGCCGGAACCCCCTTCACCAGTGAGGCTCCTGCCTTTGGGGGAGGGTCCCGGGCTTCTACGACGGTTTCTGCGGGGGGGGGTGCACTGGCACCCCACCCCCGTCTTCAGCGATGTAATTCACCGGGACCCCCTTCACCAGTGAGGCTCCTGCCTTTGGGGGAGGGTCCCGGGCTTCTACGACGGTTTCTGCGGGGGGGGTGCACTGGCACCCCACCCCCGTCTTCAGCGACGTAATTCACCGGGACCCCCTTCACCAGTGAGGCTCCTGCCTTTGGGGGAGGGTCCTGGGCTTCTGCGATGCCTTCCGCTTCTGCCTGTCTCCTCCGCGGAGCACAGGGCTTGTCTCCGCTGTCTTCTCCCTTCTCTTCCATTCGATGTTGACACGACGAGGTCCGGCGCTGGAATGCCGTCTGAGCAGTGGGCATGGACTTATATAGGGCAATGCCACCATGTGACCTCAACCCATGTGACATCACATTCCCATCATGCCCAGGGAATGTGATGTCACATGGGTTGAGGTCACATGGTGACCTCTTGTCCCTATCGACATGGGGACAAGAGTGCTGTGGGGTGGGGGGGCAGTGCCCCCCTCCCCCACAGCACACACTCCCCCATGTTGAGGGCATGCGGTCTGGTACGGCTCAGGAGGGGGGGGGCGTTCGCTCGTCCCCGCCCCCATTCCTGTCCGGGCCAGACTGCATGCTTGGGATGAGGGCTTGGATCTGGGGGGGACCCCCGCGCCGAATCGGCGCGGATTTAACCCCTCACGTTCCGGACCAAGCCTAAGAGCCTAATGTAGCCCTGGAGGGGGACCCGCGCCGATTTCAAGTTTGAAATTTGGCGCGGAGTTCCCCTTCAGGGCTGAAAACAGCTCGGAGATTCCAGTGCGCCGCGTCACGCAGCGCAATCACGGGTACGCCGCTTGGTATTTACCAAGATTTTCACGGCGTACTGACAAGGCGCACGGGAATCCCTGACTTTTCTCTCTGCGCATGCCCAGTATGCAAATGAACCTCCCGAGGTTCAGGCGCACTGTGCAAGCGTACGGGGATCTGTTTTCAAAAAACACTTTCCCTTTCAATTCGGCCCGCCAAACACTTCAAAACACATGTCACTTCACTTCCCCTGCATCCCCCCACCTCCCCCCCTAATAAACTCCCGCCCAAACCCCCGCAATTTACAGTTCAATGTGCCGTGCGCCAGGTCTGTACTGGTGCACAATGCACCCTCTCCTGGGCGCACGGAGCACATTAGTAACTAGGGAAATACACTGCACTAGCAGCGTATTTCTTTAGTAAATGGCCAAACGGCTGCTACTCCTGCTTTTACTCCATGAGTCATGGAGTAAAGGCTTGGTAAATCAGCCCCCATAAGCCTTCAATGACAGATTCGACCTTAATTCGGATTTTCGGACGAATGCATTTTTTTTACGAAAAACAAAATAAATAAAAACAAATTTCGGGAGTAACTAAATACATTTATTTTTTGGACGAAAACTAAATTACGAAACAAAATATTTCAGTGTGCACATGTCTAGTGACGGATCGGCTTCTGCTTTCCCTTGAGCTGTTTTTATGCCTGCTGTACCTTGCACTGGACTAAGTGCTAAACTTAAGAAATTAAAAAAGGAATATTATATTATTTCTGCCTTTTGTGGCTCTTTGTGGTGGAGCCAATTTTACAGAATCTTATGACAGGAGCTGGATGTATCCAGTAGTAGAGGATACATAAGTCTGAAGAAAATCACGTCTATATACCATTGCATTTTGGATTGGAAAACGGTCTCTTCTACATACGGTTGATTGATGCTGATGAGATTCCTGAAGGGGTGAATTTAACGAAATGCTGAGTTTCCTATATTATACGCTTAATGGTCACCTGGTGGTCGAGGTTATCTGGTGAGTGCATTATATTATCACTTCGGGTGAAGCACCATTTTATTTGAGATCTTGACGCACATTGCACTTTAGAAGCACGGTGTTGGAGCATATACGGTACATAGGAATCGACCATAGTGCTTATTATAGACTTTTCAGATTTATTGTGCACTTCATTTGAATGACACTGTATATTAATACTTATTAAGTAAGTGTATTATTTAATTTGTCTAATTGCACCCTTTATAATTATTATTTTATGTCACTAATACTACCCAGCATTGCCCTATTACTGCGTGCAGTGAACAAATGATTCATATGCAGATAAAACAACATTTATATGTTAATTGTACCCACCCAAGCCCCAGTCCACTATCACCTCTGTTAAATGCTGCTGGCATGGGGGATGTAAACGATCAGAAGCAGGCTTAGAAGTCCTGGACAAATAAGTCCTCAGTGGTCTCCTGCCAGTCTGAAGAAATGGCACAATGCCACCTTCAAGTCAACACGAAAACTGTAGCCTATCACCTGCCTATAGGGTTGTGACAGGGTCACAGGGACAGTTTATGTCACACCTTCAACACAAATTGCCCATCCATAGTAGAGGTGATGGCTGCACTGGATCAGATCAGGATTGATGATGGTTGTTTTGAAAGGTTTTACCTGCCCTCAGAAAAGGTCTATCCATTCTTTAATAATGGAAGACCTTAACAGCTTTGGGTAATTTGAGAGATTGGAATGCTGCATACAAAATGGTCTGGGAGGGGGTTGTTTATATATTTGTCCATTCATTTGCCCATAGAAATCTGTAATGCCAGTGCATTTTTGGATACTTATGCCGCGTACACACGGTCGTTTTTTGTGATAAAAAAAAATGACATTTTAAAAAACGTCATTTAAAATGACCGCGTGTGGGCTTTACGTTGTTTTTTGTCTTCTGAAAAATGACCAAAAAAAAATTCGAACATGCTTCAATTTTTTATGTCGTTTTTCAAAATGTCGTTTTTTTGTGTCATAAAAAATGATCGTGTGTGGGCTAAAATGAAGTTTTTAACCCGCGCATGCTCAGAAGCTAGTTATGAGATGGGAGCGCTCGTTCTGGTAAAACTATCATTCAAAATGGAGTAAGCACATTCGTTAGGTTTCAAATTATTGAAGAAAAGAATGCGCTGCATTACACAATGCTTTTAAATGCTACACTGAAATCCTCATTTGTTGCTGCTGATATTGTTACATAGTTATGACCAGCTTTTTACTTTCTTATTTATTGTTTTCTAATGTTTTGTTTTGTGTTGTGTTTTTTAGGCAGATCTCCATCTCCAAAAAAAAAAATATTTTAAATATTGTTATGTAGCTTTTTTTTTGGTGGAATTATTTTGAAAATATTTTAGACTTTTTTTTTTTTTTGGAGTGTGTGAAGTTACCAAAACAACATTATTATTTATTCAAATTTACCCACAAGGAGGTTGTTGTCCCTTGTTAATTGTAAAATGTTTAGTTTTGAAATGTGTTTGCCTACTCACTACCGATCTCTCTATTCCCCAAAAAATGCACATGGTCAAATTTTGCAGGCAAACCAAAAAAACATTCATTATGGTCTAATAAAAACAAAAAAAATCCAACACTGCTGGCAAACTAAAAACAAACGTAATACAAACAAAGAAGCCAAGGAAGGCAGCACTTGAGAGCATGCTTGCATTTATAAAGACAAGGGTCTACCAAGGCAACAATCAAGGCTGTGAGACCCCAAAAAATCCATTAGGGGCACCATCTCATCGCTTCGACTTGGTAGTCTTCTTCCCTGCAGTCTTCCCTGCAGTCTTCCCTGCAGACCGAGTCCTCAGAGGCTGGGTTCCTGGAGGCGAGTTTGTGGCAGGAGCAAGAGCAGGCTCAGGAAGAGGAGGAGCAGGAGAAGGAGCAGGAGCAGGAGAAGGAGCAGGAGCAGGAGGAGCAGCAAGTACAGGAGGAGCAATCCGCACAATGTCGTCATCGAGCTGCCCCAGCATGGCCTTGTTTATGGCCTTAAAGATGAGGGTTTCACAGCGCACACGCTGGCCCAGCTCCATATTACGGAGCTTGGCTGCCATGAGCGCTGCAAAACCCTCTTTTTTTCTGGGTGGCTCTCGGATGGCCGCAGTTGCTTCGCAAAGTAGGGCCTGGGTCTCCTCCTCCATTTGGAGAAGCCTCCTGGCCCTTTTAGCAGGAGTGCGGAGAGGAGGGATCCGGGAGATTGTATCACGCCGGCGTGCCTCCTGTCTCCCACTGGGGCCTGCCACATCCTGGCTCCCAGTGGGCTCTGCCACCTCCTGCCTTGCAGTTGGACCTGCCTCCCCCTGGCTCCCTGTGGGGCCTGCCTCCCCCTGGCTCCCTGTGGGGCCTGCCTCCCCCTGGCTCCCAGTGGGGCCTACCTCTCCCTGGCTGCCTGTGGGGCCTGCCTCCTCCTGGCTTTGCTCTGTCTGTCTATAAAAAAAAGGGACATAGTTTATTTGTTGTCGTCATAAATCACACACATTTTTTAAATCATGACAGATGCAAATTGAATGCTAATATATATTACACACAGGGCCGCCATCCAGATTTATGGGGCCCCTTACACAGCTTCAGACATGGCCCCCCTGGAGCAGGGGGAGTTGCTGCAGCCTGAAATAAAGAAGCGGGGGCCTTTACCCAAAATTGAAACTTTGTTAAAAAAAAAAAACATTTTTGGGACAAAAATTATTATTACCAAAAAGGGGGGTTGACATCCAGGGCCCCTTCCAGGTGTATTGCCTGTACCCCCCTGATGGCGTACCAGAAAATTACATACAATCATTCTGACCCCTGCATTTTTCAATCTTGTCCCCATCATGTTTTGCCACTACTGTCTATTGATATGTTCAACACTTTTTGTACAATCCATTTAAATTTTGAACATCAATTTTGCATCATTATTATACTTTGATTCTCCAAAATTGTTAGCAAAATGCAATACCTTGCTCCATGGCTCACAATCTGGGTCCTCCAGGAACTCTTGCTCTTCCTCCGAGGTTGGCTGCTCTTGCCTGCAGGGAAGACTGGAGGATTGACTGCAGGGAAGACGGGAGCGATCTCTTGGGGGAAGGGTAGACAGGGATGGCCTGGACTCAATATGGTCATCCAGGAACTGCAGCTGGCCATAGTACCACAGGTTTGGCTTGTAGATGCTGTCAGCTGCAGCCCCAGATCTCATTGAGGCCAGGACTTGTACCCGTTGGGTCCTGTACGTGCCCCTAATGGAATTTATTTTTTGTTTCACAGTCTCGGTTGTGGCGTTGGGGACCCTTGTCTTTACAAATGCAAGCAGGGTCTCCTTTGCTTTCTTCCTGGCGTCTTTGTTTTTATTTTGTTTGTTTTTAGTTTGCCACAGTACAGGAAGTTCCTTCTATCTTTGTATGAATTCTGTCAGGAATTCTGGGTCTTTGAAGGCCTGCATTATTTCTGCAAGTCCAAATTAAAAATAAAAACCTAATGTCAGTCAAGCCATTACTACTAATAAGTTTTAACACCATATCTAGCACACAAACTCATCCACTGATCACTTATAACGTCAAAAATACAGTTACGTACCGTCGTATGACACGATCGTTACTTCCGCCTTCTTCCACAGACTGTGAACGCCGCTTTCACTCACGTCGTATCCCTTTATACACTGCGCACGCGTGACGCTACGCACGTTAGCCCACCCCTGACGTTCGGTCTCGTACCTTCCCCGCCCCTTCTCTATCATTTAATGAGCAGCAACTATGGAGGACATGCAGGACATAAACTCGAGCCAGGAGGCAGCCCAGGCCCAAGCACACATAAGAACCAGGTGGAGGTACAAGGCCTCAAACATGTTCTTTCAGGAGATGGTTGAGATGGTGACCATCTTAAGGAGGGAGGACTATGATGCCAAACATGGCCCTCACAGGTATCATAACAAAGTGAAGGCCGCAATAATGCAGAAAGTGATCAGGAGTCTCCACCAGAAATTTGGGGAACACCGCACAAAAGAGCAACTCAGGAAAAGGTGGTCAGACCTGAAGTTGAGAGAGCCAGAGCAATTGGAGAGGATAAAAAGAGTCATTAGAAGAAGTAAGTAATTTTCCTGTGTAATAAATATTTTGGTTTGTTCTTTGTGACATGTGGTTTTTCTTTCAGGTTGTACTGTATTTATGTTTGTGGGCACAATAATTGGTCGTCGGAGTCGTCGTTCATTCAATGACTTAAATAATAAAAGACGATCTTTGTGAGAAATGCCATCATGCCTAGTTCGCATGGGCAAATGGGAGTTTAGACACTGTATCAGACAAAAAGATCGTCTTTTTATTATTCCTGATCGAACGAACGACGATTCCTACGACCAATTATTGTGTCCACAAACATGAAATTTGCAACATATTTTTTGTTTTATGTGAGATCAATTGTGGAATTAATGTAGGTGTGTTCCTAACTAGATTTTAATAATAAAAAATAAGTCATTATACAGTAAAAGGAGAGTCTGCTCAGCAGTTGGTTACACATGTGGACTCAGTAGCACAATTGTTGGCCACAAGAACAACCTATTTAGGGTGTCACACAGAGTTGAGGTGATCCAGTGGATACTTGGTTAGCTTCCATGTCGAAAACTAGACCAAAGATCCAAAGAATTTAGAGTGCTTTGGGAATGCATACAATCCTGTGTTCTGCTTAGAAGGGTTGTTAAAACCAACAATAGTCCCATCATTTGTAAAAACAATGATTTATATTTCTCTTTCAGGCCTCTAATCTATTTAAATCATGTTTACCTTTTCTTCAATCTCGTATGGCGCAATGAAGCGGCAAGGCAGGAGGACCAAAACACACAAGCCACACCCCCGTGGGATTTTGATGAAGGGGAACCTGCCACCACATCCGGTAAAGTATCATATACCACAGCATCAGGTAATCTAGATGTAGGCCTACATAATTTTAATACATGGTTTGGTTCCACATTTCAGGAGCTAGTCGTGCTGGTGACAGATTGGACACGTTTAGTGCCCAGCTGTTGATTGCAGAAGTGTTGTCCTGCAGGGCAGAGATCAAAGACATCCATCTTGCATCAAGGGAGATTCGAGAGAAATCAAAAAGGGTGGAACAAAAACTAAAAAATGTGATCGATGTTCTGGGGAGGGTTTGAAATATGTTTTTATAAGATTTTATTTGTGTTTGTTTATGTCTTAAAAAAAACCTTGATTTTATATGTAAATGACAAGAAAAAAACAAGAAAATCTTAAAAAACTTGATTGTACTGTATGTGTAAATGACAAGAAAAAAACAAAAACATATTTAAAAACTTGATTGTATATATGTGAAAAAATAAACATATTTGGATAATCAAAACTTTGTGGCTTGTTCTTATATCAATGCTGACTAATAAAAGAACTCATCTTGATTTGTGGTGGTAACATTGACAATGATGGGTATTTAGTACATCCACAAAACATGGCACTATGATAACCTAGGAGAAAGCTACAATAAACACAAATTCTAAATTACTAAAATCAAACAAATAAATAGACTGTTCCTTGCAGAAAAGAAAAGATTTTATTCAGCCAAGATCTGGCATTGGAATGGCCCCCCTCCCCATAAAATAATCAACATATGCTTGCCGCACTGCACGGGCGCTTTGGGGGGCCAAGCCTGTATGGCTAGCCTCAGGGGCCGCCACCGGAGCTACATCAACTGCCTCATCAGGCAATACAGTTAAATAGGTCAAAGAATGTCTTTTGAGAAAGTTATGCAAAATACAGCAACATACAATTATATGGTTCCACTTGTATTCTGCCATGTTTATGGCGGTCAAAAATAAACGAAATCGACTGGCCATGATGCCAAAAGCGTTCTCAACCACCCTTCTGGCTCTGGCCAGCCTATAATTAAAAACCTCCTCTCAGGGGTGAGGGTGCGTTGGGGAAATGGCCTCATGAGGTGGGGACCCAAGCCAAACGCCTCATCTGCAACAAATACGAAGGGCAGCCCCTCTTCGTTATCCTCCACAGGTGGCAATCCAAGGTCCTTCGACTGAAGCCCTTGGGCGAACTCGGTCTGAGCAAAGACCCCACCGTCCGACATCCGCCCATTTTTCCCAACATCCAGGTACAAAACCTCATAATTGGCAGACACCACCGCCATCAGCACGACGCTGTGGAACCCCTTGTAAATAAAATAATGGGATCCGGAATGGGGTGGTGGCACAATGCGGACGTGCTTACCATCAATGGCTCCTCCGCAGTTCGGAAAGTCCCACCGATGCGAGAAGTCCGCTGCCACAGTCTGCCATTCCTGTGGCAAGGTGGGGAACTGTAGAGAAAAAAACAAAAAATAAAATCAAACAAACATTGCTAACAGAATATCACAAAACATTCTTGGATTCTAAAAAAAAGGAAATCATTAATTCCAAGTATTATTTTAAGAGCCAGAAATAATAAGGGATCACTAAGCAGATTAATCACCCCCTCTGATGGGCAAAAAAAAAAACTGCTTATGGGGAGGGGGGGCCCGAGATGAGTTGGTGACCTCAAAAACCACACCAAAAATAATAAAACTATGTGAGTTATACATTTGAAAAAACAATCAAATAGGGGGGGGGGGGGTTGGGCGTGGACTAGAATGGAGGCAAAAAAAAGGGGGGATATAGGGACTAGGCTAGGTGTGTTTGGCCACAAAATAGAATGCTGGAGAGGTTGGCTATTGCAAATATGCATGTAGGCCCAAAAAAATAAAAAAAATTACAGCATGCATGGGGACAAAGGGAACATTCACAGCATATTACAAACAGGTTAATTAGGGACTGTTGGAAGCAAACAAATATTAAGGCATGCAATAAATACATAGTTTGAGAAATTAAAGGACACCACTTACCTTAACATAGTCCTCCTGCAGAACCTGAATTATGGCAGAACAGGTACCTGGGATTATGACGCCCAGAGCCTGGGGGGAGATGCCCGTTGAGAACTTCAAGTCCTGCAGACTTCTCCCTGTTGCAAGGTAGCGCAACGTAGCAACTAGCCGCTGCTCAGCAGTTATGGCTTCCCGCATAACAGTGTCCTGCCTGGTGATATATGGTGACAATGAAGCCAAAAGCTGCTGAAATACGGGGTCAGACATCCTCAGAAAATTCCTGAAATCATCAGGGTTGTTTTCTTGGATCTCCCGCAGCAGAGGCATATGAGAGAACTGGTCCCTGCAAAGAAACCAGTTCTTGGCCCACAAACTCCTCCTCACCCTGTTCATGGACCGGAGCCGGGATACAGCACAAATCCCAACAGCAAGCACAGCACGATCTCGGCGAGGAGTACGTACCCACCACATGGCTAGAAAACGGTCGTCAAATCAGATCAGACTAAAAAAATGCCCTGAAGAACAGAAAGACAAGAACGCACTGCCAAAACAAATACGACCTGAATACAAGCACTGTAAGACAGATACGAACCCAAAAGCACAAACTGTACGACAGAAAACAAAATTTAAAGCAGGAAGACTGAAAAGCGCGAATCGTCTCTCACCAAACTTTTACTAACACACAGCAACACGATATCAGCAAAAGACGATGGTGTGTGGGCAATGTCGTTTTTTAAAATGAAGTTTGAAAAACGTGTTTTTTTTTCATGATAAAAAACAACGTTTTTTTACAAGACAAAAAACGACCGTGTGTACGTGGCATTAGAATGACCCCCACTTCAAGGCTAAGATAAAATCTAAAGTATTCATCACAATCATTATTAGGCCTCATGCCCACAGTGGTGTTAAAAACGCGATTTTATCCGCGTTTTGCATTGAGTTCAATGCGCGTTTAGCGACACTGTCTTTCAGCCGCGTTTCTCTGTCTCTATTCAAACTTAATGGTTCCCTATGGGAGTCCATTGATTTGAATAGAAGTCGCACTAGAAGTCGGATCAAGACGATCCGACTTGCGGTGCGACTTGTGTGCTCAGAATGGGGGACACCCGTGAAAGTTAAAAAAAGATTTGCATGAGGTTTCCCTCAAGATCCATACCAGACCCTTATGCGAGCACGCAGCCGGCAAGTCAGGAAAGGGGGGGGGCGAGCGAGCGTCCCATCATGCCCTGGGACGGTGACATCATAAGGGATGGGGGTCACATGATGACATCACCCGATGACCACGCCCCATGCCTATATAAGTCGTTGCGCACCGCGCACACGGCATTACAGCGGGAGAGAGCGTTGAGTCAACATAGGAAGAAGAGAAGAGGGAAGTAGACAACAGAGAAGACAAGGCAACCGATAGCAAAAGAACGGGCAAAAGAGCAGAAGATATCGGAGAAGCCCGGCGGAAGACACCGGACAGCGGGAGAAGAGGCTAGAGAGAGCGGAGAAGTTAGAAGAGACGGCCGGAGTTGGAAGAGACCCTCGGAGCTGCCTAATAAATTACTTTAAAAAACCTTTGTAGTGTGTTTTTTTATTGACACTTTTTTCCCCAGGTGAATGGGTAGGGGTATGATGTACTAAAAGGGGCTCCCAGATTGCAATAAGTCCCCACCCACAGACCCGACAACCAATGGCCAGGGTTGTCTGGAAGAGGCCCTTGTCCTCATCAACATGGGGCAAGGTGCTTTGGGGTGGGGGGCGCAGAACCCCCTCATGTTGAGGGCATGTGGCTTAGTATGGTCCAGGAGGGGGGGGGGCTCGCTTTCCCCCCCTTTCCTGGCCTGCCGGCTGCATGCTCAGGTAAGGGTCTGGTATGGATCTTGGGGGAACCCCACGCCACTTTTATTTGGTGTGGGATTTCCCCTTAAGATCCATACCAGACCGAGGGGTCTGGTATTGTCTTTGGGGAGAACCTCACATAAATATTTTTTTACATATTCACGGGTTCCTCCTCAACATTCTCAGCACACAAGTCGTACCGCAAGTCTGATCCTCTTGATCTGACTTCTGGTGTGACTGCTATTCAAATCAATAGACTCCCATAGGGAACCACTGATTTTGAATAGAGATAAAAACGCCGGACAAGGCTTAACAGAGCGTTAAGCCTCGTTAAATGGCATTTAACACCTTTTGCTAGTGTCTAGAGGTGGGCCAGAAGGCACTGGTACTGTCTTTTTTGCAGCTTAAAAACGGCTATGCCATTTACAGCTCAAAAATGCTATGGTGGGCATAAGGCCATAGGCTAACATGGAGATGCGTTTTTAAGCTAAAAAAAACGCTCATAAAAGTGGCTGTAAAAACGTCCATAGGAATGAGGCCTTATAGATACATTTCTCTTTACTGCCCTAAAGACACCATAGGAAGTGATAGTAAATCTCTAAAAGGGAATGCCCTTCACAGTTCGTCATCAGAGCAGATGTCCTCCACTGGAATAGTCACCCTCACCTCCTGTTCTAGTGACTCTAAAATTGTGGATGTCACATAACTTTTCTGTATACATTGGTCACCAGGCCAGCTCTCTGGGCACCACATTTAATACTCATGCAAGCTTGTTTCCATATAACTTTTTTGGGCAAATGTTATTTTAGGTGGTAGGTCACTGGGTCTTTCCTCAAACCTCCCCCATTGCACATCTTTGGACTGTATTGCAAAATATGAAGTTGAGGAAAAAGCAAAAATAACACTGGACCCAAAAGATTAACTTCATGTAGCCAACATGTTTTGGGGGGTCCATAAAACCTGCTAAACCAGCTGCTGATACGGCCTGGGCATTTAAACACACTGGAAGGCATAACATTAAAGGTCCAGTTCAATTCTAGATCGTTCATGTTGTTTTTCAATCAAGCCCTAAAGAACATAGCATTTTTTGAACCCCAGAAATGCATTGGATTGACCCCCTGACTTTTATTGGAATACATTTGTGTTTGGACATTTTAGCAGTGGTGTAGTACCACATGTGCATATCCAATTTGTACACACATACTGGGCTTATTTAGACAGAAAGCAATTGATGGATCAGCATGAATTTAAAAAACTTGGAGGAAAGTGAACACAGGGAGAACATGCACACTCCCTGCTGAAAGATAGATAGATAGATAGATAGATAGATAGATAGATAGATAGATAGATAGATAGATAGATAGATAGATAGATAGATAGATAGATAGGCCCCGTACACACGGCCGAGGAACTCGAACGTGCCAAGCACGTCGAGTTCCTCGTCGAGTTCTGGGATGAAGCCGCCGAGGAGCTCGGCGGGCCGCCTTCTCCCATAGAACAATGAGAAAATAGAGAACATGTTCTCTATTTTCTCGACGAGCTCCTCGGCGGCTCCATCGAGCCAAAAGTGTACAGACAACAGAGTTTCTCGGCAGAATCCGGGTTTTGACCGAGATTCTCGGTGAATTCTGCCGAGAAACTCTGTCGTGTGTACGGGGCCATAGATAGATAGATAGAAAGGGCCAGATTCACCAAAGAGATATGACGGCGTTTCTCCTGATACGCCGTCGTATCTCTGTTTCTATCTATGCGACTGATTCATAGAATCAGTTACGCATAGATATCCATAAGATCCGACAGGTGTAATTGTTTTACACTGTCGGATCTTAGGATGCAATACCGCGGCCGCCGCTGGGTGGAGTTTGCGTCGTAAACCAGCGTCGGGTATGCAAATTAGCAGTTACGGCGGATCCCCGACGGATTTTCGCGTTCGCTACGTCGCTGCTAGTCTAGTTTCCCGTCGCAAAGTTAGTCGTCGTTTGACCTGCCCTAACTTTAGTCAGTATTGCTGTCTAAAGTATGGCCGTCGTTCCCGCGTCGAAATTTAAAATTTAACGTCGTTTGCGTAACACGTCCGGGAATACGGAAGTACGCTACGCGCGTCGCCGTTCGAAAAAATTACGTCACGGCACGCAAAGCACGACGGGAGTTAGGAAATGGAGCATGCGCAGTAGGTCCGGCGCGGGAGCGCGCCTAATTTAAATGGCACACGCCCATTTGAATTGGCCCGCCTTGCGCCGGAGGCCGCCGGGGTAGTTTTCATCGCAAGTGCTTTGTGAATCAGGCACTTGCGATGAAAACTTGCGGCGGTGTAACGTATCTACGATACGTTACGCCGCCGCAGTTCTATGTGAATCTGGCCCATAGATTTTTATATGCAGAGGCTATAAAATAAGCTAGCATTTGTCCCCTTATCCTTTAAGCTGTTTATTGTTGCCTGGATTTTCAATTTCATAAGCCAATGCAAAGGACAATGATGTCCAGTCCGAGTTCTGTATTTTCTTTTTAGACCAATCGCTGTTTTATTATTTTAAAGCAGCCCCAACAATGAAAGGTAAGTACAGTTTGGCTTCTGTAGGTTACTACATGTAGGTAATTACATGTTTCACCTAATGGTCCCCAGAGCTGTATGCAGATTTCATTTCCAAAATGCAACTTAAATTTCCTGTCCCGTAGACCAGTTACAGATATTTGCTTTCAGAAGGCAGGCTGTCGGGTAGCCTTGCTGTCAGGTTGATTGAAGAACACTGACAGCCATATGTGGAGGGGTCAGTGTTTGAACAGCAGACAATGCTGCAGGGCAAGAATGAGGCAAAGTACCAGAGCTGTGTGTGTGCGTGAAAGAGCAAAGCTCCCGTTTTACTTGGCTGCAGCCTCTAATAGACTAAATCAGACAAAAGAGACTCTTTCTGAATGCATAATGTGCTGTGGATATTGATGATGAGGAGGGATCGGGGGATTGCAGGCACTGAAGCCATTCCATGCAATGACTGTGACATCAGAGAGAAAAAAGGGGGGAGTGAGAGTAGATTACTCGACTCAGACAAAGGAAGAAATGGTAGCGATACACAGGAAAAATGAAATAAACATAATAAACAAAAAGGAGTATACGCAAGAAATAACATAAAGGTTAGACCGATTTGTCACCAAAAATGACAGTTGAACAATGTTCCCGCTAAGACTATTTCATGTTGGTTCAGGTGACAAACAGATGCACGCTTATTGAAAGGTCAATTCTATTTACTGAAATCTGTCACATTGCTTATTTATTATTGGTTTAGTTATAGGTAGAGCCTGTTGGTTTTATTCATCAGTTTTTTCATATGTCTTGGGCATTTAAACAGTGATATCTGCTTAAAGGGGTTTTAATGGTTCATGTTTTTTCACCTTAATGCATTGTATGCATCAAGGTGAAAAAAACAGCCCGAAAGTCCCGCGTCGCGAACACGCCCTTCCTTTGCTCGGTCTTCTTGCCTCTTCATTAGATAGATTGATGGCAGCGCAGCCATTGGCTCGTGCTACTGTCAATCAACTAAAATGATGCAAGGTTGGGGGCGGGGCCGAGTCCTGTAGTCGGCGGCTATGGACGCCGAATACAGGACTTGGGAGCGTGCCCACAAGGTAACCCCCTTGGGAGAGCGCTTCCCAGAGGGGGTTATCAGAAGCGGGAAGGAGCAGAGAAAGCTGCCGAGGGACCCCATAAGATGAGGATTGGGGCCAAGTTTGTTATTTAAAATTTTTTTTTTTAAAGCTTTAGTATCACTTTAAGGCCTCGTACACACGACAGAGTTTCTCGGCAGAATTCACCGAGAAACTCGGTCAAAACCCGGATTCTGCCGAGAAACTCTGTCGTCTGTACAGTTTTGGCTCGATGGAGCCGCCGAGGAACTCGACGAGAAAATAGAGAACATGTTCTCTAATTTCTCGTTGTCCTCGTTGTTCTATGGGAGAAGGCGGCCCGCCGAGCTCCTCGGCGGCTTCATCCCAAAACTCGACGAGGAACTCGACGTGCCAAGCACGTCGAGTTCCTCTGTCGTGTGTACGGGGCCTAAGTCTTTCGACACTATTCTTGTTCACCTAGAAGTTGGGTGTGTTCTTGCCCACATTTGTGTGTTCCAGCACATTTCTGCATTACACAGGTATCTGCTCCCTCCTCCCCCCTGAAAGGTGCCAAATGTGACACCGGAGGGGGGGGGGGGGATTCCGAAAAGCACAAGTTCCATTTTTGGGTGGAACTCTGCTTTATTATATATTGCTACCTTAAAATCCATCAAACAGGAAAAACTCTTGTGGGTCCAAAGTTGTTTGCCACTTCCCAACTCTGCAGTATTCTACTCAGCCCTCATCATAAATTATGTTCAGCCAGCCCCCAACAACCTTTGTATATGTCCAATCAGAAGGCAGAACATCACCTGCATCCTGGTTCATGTCACAATTTGTGTGGTGAGAACACCTCATGTAAGGGGGGTCCATTGGAAGATTTGTATTACTTTTCTGTATACAACCCACAAATGTAAGGTTTTTCATTTACTATCACGTTCAATGATAATGGTAATCAGGACAAATGGAAAGTGTGAATCTCCCTAATGGGGGCACAGAGAGCAATAAAAGCCTGACAGGTTTTCAGATCCCTCTCCACTCTATCCAAAAATAAAGCCATGTTTTGCCTTTAGTTATACTTTAAAGTGTTACTAGACAGTACAATATGTCTGTATATGCAGCATATATGCAGCATAGCATGATTGTTATACTCACTGTGGAACTTAAGGGGTTAATCATCTACATTGTGTAAAGAGGCTGTTTTATTATGTATGCACATATCCTTCCTTCCTGCACTATCTATCTGGGGAAGGCTTAGGCCAGCTTAGGGGGAACTCCACGCCAAATTTTAATTAAAAAACCGGCATGGGTTCCCCTCCAAGAGCATACCAGGCCCTTAGGTCTGGTATGGATTTTAGGGGAACCCCCTACACCAAAAAAACAGTGTGGCGGTTCCCCCAAAATCCATACCAGACCATCATCCGAGCACGCAGCCCGGGCCGGTCAGGAAGGGGGGTGGGGACGAGCGAGCGCCCCCCTCCTGAACCTTACCAGGCTGTTGATGAGGACAAGGGTCTCTTCCCGACAACCCTGGCTGTTGGTTGTCGGGGTCTGTGGGCGGGGAGCTTATCGGAATCTGGGAGCCCGTTTAATAAGGGGGCCTCCAGATCCCGGCCCCCCACCGTATGTGAATGAGTATGGGGTACATCATACCCCTACCCATTCACCTGGGGGGGAAAAAGTGTCAATAAAAAAAAACACACAAGACAGCTTTTTAAAGTAATTTATTAGGCAGCTCCGGGGGTCTTCTTCTGACTTCGGGGGTCTTCTCCCGCTTCTCCCCCTGGTGATTTCTGCCTTCTGCCAGGCTCCTCCGATATCTTCTTCCAGCTCTTTTACTAGCGGGGCTGGTCTTCTCCGTTGGCTTCTTCCCTCTTCTCTAGTTCCGATGTTGACTCGACACTCCCTCCCGCTGTAATGCCGTGTGCGCGGTGCGCAACAATTTATATAGGCATGGAGCGTGGTCACTGGGTGATGTCACCCGGTGACCCCGCCCCTTATGGCGTCACAGTCCCATCATGCCCCGGGACTGTGACGTCATAAGGGGCGGGGTCACCGGGTGACATCAACCGATGAGTCATCAACCCGCTGACCTCTAAATGTAAAAAAAGAACTGCGGGCTAAAATGAAATCTTAAAAAAAAACAGCCTGGGGTCCCCCTCAGGTCATACCAGGTCCTTGGATCTAGTTTGGATTCAGAGGGGACCCCCAGGCCAAAATTTGCAAAAAATCTATGCAGCCCGGAAGGTCAGGAAAGGGATGGGATGAGCAAGCGCCCCCCCCTCCTGAACCATACCAGACCACATGCCCTCAACATGGGGGGATGGGTGCTTTGGGGCAGGGGGGCTCTTTGCCGCCACACCAAAGCACCTTACCCCCATGTTGATGGGGACAAGGGTCTCTTCCCGACAACAGTTCGCAAATGGTTGTCAGGGTCTGTGGGTGGGCGGCTTATCGGAATCTGGACAAGGGGGCCCCCAGATCCCAGCCCTCCCATGTACAAAGAAAAAGAGCCACTGCTCCAGGTGTATAATGATAACCTGAGGTGGAATGTCTCGTAGAGTGCCACCCCCGGCCCATCTCCGTGGGAAACTTGTAAGAAAAGAAATGGCTGCACATCCAGGAATTCCCTTTTATTGTTCAAAGTGATAAGACCAAAGACACCAACACAAGGTCACGCGTTTCACACAAACATCTTGTGCTTAATCATTACCGAATGAGGATACATTGTACCCTTACCCATTCACCAAAAAAAGTAGTGTAGTGTGACAAAAGACAATAGATAGTCCTTTATTAAAAATGTCTTCTTCTTATTCCCCACTTCTTCCTCCTCAGGTCTTCTCCAAATTCGTCCTCCGGTCTTCTCCTTCTTCCTCCAGTCTTCTCCTGCTTCTTCTTCCGGTCTTCTTCTTTCTCCTGTCTTCTTTGTCTGGTGTTCTTCTTCCTCTGCCGCCGCTCCTGCCGACGACCCTCTTCCGATTCTGCATCCGCTGATCTGTCCACGCCAATGTCAAGCATTTCTTAGATAACTATTGGGCGTGGCCATCAAATTACTTCATCCTGAGGCCCCACCCCCTCATGACCTAACCACCCGGAGCATGATGAGTACGTGACGTCATCCGATGGCTATGCCCCATAGTTATCTAAGATAACGCTTGACATCGGCGCCGACAGATCAGTGGAATGAAGCATCAGAGGAGGGTCGTCGGCGGGAGTGGCGGTGGACTAAGAAGAAGACTGGACGAAGAAGACAGGAGAAAGAAGAAGACCAGAAGAAGAAGCAGGAGAAGACCAGAGGAAAAAGGAGAAGACTGTAGGAATAAGCGGGAGAAACCCGGAGGAGGAAGAAGCAGGGAATATGAAGACATTTTTAAGAAAGGACTTGTCAAAAAATGTCTTTTGTCTTTTGTCACACCACACAATTTTTTTTGGTGAATGGGTAGGGGTACAATGTACTTGATACCCATTAACATACAGGGGAGGCCAGGATCTGGGGGCTGACAACCACTGGGCAAGGGTTAACGGGAAGAGGCCCTTGTCCCCATCAACATGGAGGCAAGTTCAGGAAGGGGGGGGGCCCCTACCTTTCCTGACCTGCCAGTCTGCATGCTCAGATAAGGGTCTGGTATGGATTTTGGGGGGGGACCTCATGGCATTTAAAAAAAATCTGAATCCATAATAGAATCTGAATCCACACTGTTTTTTTTTTGCTGCCTTACAGCTGATGACTCATCAGTTGTTAAGGACGCGGCGGCCGGCTTCACGGTTCTCTCCTTAGCAACCAGCTAAATACAGTGTAAAAGAAAAGAAAGAAAAATGCAAATCGTGGTAAAAACGTGTGTCCAAAAACGCGGCAAGCACCACAAAATGCACTGCAGAAACGCTAAAAATCAATATGCATAGATGTGAATCGAGCCTCAAGAGGCATAAGAAGCTAATGGGTGATCCAATCTCATAAAATTCACCCAAAATTGAAATAGCAGCTTTAGGGAGACTTGTCCTTTAAAACTCTTGCAGAATGTTAAATAGGTAATTGCTGCCAGTGTAATAAATAGAGAGGGACATTACGAGTGAGCGGTGATTACGAAAAGAGCTATGAGGAATAATGAACAGAGCAATACAGCGGGTGACTGGTTATATGGCAAAGGGCAGATGGTAGAAACAAAGCAGAATCCTGCAGTATGACTCAGACACAGATGAGCTAGGGAAGGGAGGAGGGTCAAGGTAGCCAATGCCAACAGGGGGGACATAATAATGTATCACAAGTGACATGCTATATAGGTGACAGGCATATGAACTGTTAAGACATACGAGCAACAAGAAGGAAGCCGACTCTTCCTGAAAATGACCGGTTGCATTAACCGTGTCCTTGTCAAGGTAATTTATAAGTGAACTGCGCTCAGGTTAATTCTTTTTTGCAAGAGGATCAGCACCAGGATGAGCAGAAAGGACAAGCATCTGTTTGCCATTTTGGGTTCCAGAATGGGCATTAGGAGAGTCTTGTTGGGTGATAGGGCTGTTTGCGCCCCCAGGAAGGTGCTTCATATGGGACCTGTTTGTCAGACTGACACTGCTGCAGAGAGCTCTGCTCGCCCCATGCCAAGGCGACTAGAATACTGAGTAGCATTGCAGCACAGAGAGAGGCGGCCGAGGGACATCGCATGGTGGATCCAGGGACATTGTGCCAGAATGAAAGCACTCCAAACACCGCTATGCTGATAAACCGTCTTTCATCCCCTGTCATCCCTGTACTTTACTGCTTCAGCTGCAGACACTCGCATGTTGCAACACAGAAATATAAAGGCTTATCGTGTAGAGGCATCAAAAACAAATATGCATGATACTTGCAATTGTGTGCATTGCATTTACAATTAAAATGTGTGTCACGAAAACATAAAAGCATATTTAGTACAGCTCTGGAATACAGGGGCATTCCCCCCATGTTTTATCTCTTTAACACTACAGGCACAAAAAATGTGTTTAAATATATTCCTCAATAGCCACAAAGGATATCAATCTATTTTGTGTGCAGCATATCCCTTTGCAAACTCAGATATTACCCTGTAAGGCTCTATGCACACTAGAGTTTTTAAGGCTCCATACACACTAGCGTTTTTTAGGCTCCATGCACACTAGCGTGTTTTAGGCTCCGTACACACTAGCGTTTTTTAGGCTCCATACACACTAGCGTGTTTTAGGCTCCATGCACACTAGCGTTTTTTAGGCTCCATACACACTAGCGTGTTTTAGGCTCCATGCACACTAGCGTTTTTTAGGCTCCATACACACTAGCGTTTTTTAGGCTCCATACACACTAGCGTTTTTTAGGCTCCATGCACACTATCGTGTTTTAGGCTCCATACACACTAGCGTTTTTTAGGCTCCATGCACACTAGCGTGTTTTAGGCTCCGTACACACTAGCGTTTTTTAGGCTCCATACACACTAGCGTGTTTTAGGCTCCATGCACACTAGCGTTTTTTAGGCTCCATGCACACTATCGTGTTTTAGGCTCCATACACACTAGCGTTTTTTAGGCTCCATACACACTAGCGTTTTTTAGGCTCCATGCACACTAGCGTTTTTTAGGCTCCATACACACTAGCGTTTTTTAGGCTCCATGCACACTATCGTGTTTTAGGCTCCATACACACTAGCGTTTTTTAGGCTCCATACACACTAGCGTTTTTTAGGCTCTATGCACACTAGTAAAAAATTCTGGATGAAAAATGCTGATAATAGCATTTTTTTGTGTTAGCTTATAGTAGCATTTTAGTAGCTTTTAGAAGCGTTTAGGATCGTTAGCATTTTATTTCCATTTTTACAGTACATGAAGAAAAAAACGTTTGCAAAAAGCTGTTAGGACCGTTTTAGTAGTGTTTAGAAGCATTTAGCGTTTTTTTGTGTGCCAGGAAAGCGCTCCCAAAAACGTTTTTTCTGCTTAATGCTGAAGCCTGAAAAACACTTCTAGCATAAAATAGTGTGCATGGACACATAGGATAACAGTATTAGCTTCTAGGAGCTTTAAAAAATGCTGGTGTGCATGTAGCCTAATAAACTCAAAAGATGCTAGAACAAAAAGTAAAATAAAAAATGCTGATAATCGTATTTTTTTTTTTTGTGCCGACTTGTAGTATAGTTTTAGAAGCTTTTAGGAGTGTTTTCACAGTACACGAAGAATGAAAAACACTCGCAAAGAGCTGTTTATAGGCGTTTAGCATTTTTTTTGCCAGGAAAACGCTTCCAAAAAGTCTACAAAAAAATATTTTTTTCTTCTTCTAAATACTGAAGCTCGAAAAAACACTTCTAGGTAGATTCAGTAAGGATTAGGCCGACTTATCAGTAGATAAGCCGACCTAACTCAGAATCTACGCCGACTTATGTTTAAGCGTATGCTCAAACAGAGATACGCTTAAACATATCTAAGATACGACGGCTTGCGCCGTCCTATCTTAGATTGCAATATTTTGGATGGCCGCTAGGTGGCGCTTTCATTGCGGTCGGCATAGAATATGTAAATGAGGAGATACCCCGATCCACGAACGTACACCCGGCCGACGCAGTACTTTTACGCCGTTTGCGTAAGAGATAGGCCGCGTAAAATTAGAGCTAGGCCCTATTGGAATAGTAATGTCAAGTATGGCCGCCGTTCCCGCATCGAAATTCTAATTTTTTACGTTGTTTGCGTAAGTCGTCCGTGAATCGGGATTTACGTAGTTTACGTCCACGTCAAAATCAATAGGCCCGTGCGGCGTACTTAGCCGCAATGCACACTGGGAGATGTAGGCGCCCGGCGCATGCGCAGTAATAAAAAGCGTAAAAAACGTGAGGTCAAGCCTCATTAACATAAAACATGCCCCCCTCAAACACATTTGAATTAGGCGCCCTTACGCCCGCGCGCTTTAGGCTACGCCGCCGTAAGATAGCAGGCAAGTACATTGTGAATCATGTACTTGCCTAGCTGACTTACGGCGGCGTAGCCTAAACACGCTAAGCTACGCTGCCGCAAGTTTGCACCATCGTACCTGAATCTAGCTATTCAATTCTAGCATAAAATAGTGTGCATGGACACATAGGATAACACTATTAGCTTCTAGGAGCAGATTTTTGTTGTTCATAATAGCTTGTAGGAGCTTAAAGGGTCACTAAAGGAATTTTTTTTTTTAGCTAAATAGCTTCCTTTACCTTACTGCAGTCCTGGTTTCATGTCCTCATTGTTCGTTTTTGCTTTGATGTTGCTGTAAATCCTCTCTGTTCTGGACACTTCCTGGTTGCCTTTTTCCTGATGACCACAGTACTGGGAGATTTCTCACGGTGGTCACTAATCAAGGAGGTGTGAGTAAAACGAAACTGGATTGGTGCTGAGGAGTTTTAGACAAAGTATCACTGCTCTCTATTGGCTGACTGCCCTCTAGTGGCTCTCTGTACATCAGAGAACCAGCAAACAACAGCAAAAACGAAACTACACTGCAGGCACATTATATGATTGTTTTTTTATCTATTTTTAATCATTTTTAAAAGGAATCAGTTAACTATTATGTCTCTATACCATGTAAACAGTCATTTCAGCAAAAAAAAATTTTTCCTTTAGTGACCCTTTAACAAAACAATGATGTGCATGGAGCCTAATGCCGCATACACACGATCGGGATTTTCGAAAACAAAATCGTGGATTTTTTTTTCGATGGAATGTTGGCTCAAACCTGTGTTGCATACACACGGTCACACAAATGTTGTTTGAAATTCCAAATGTCAAGAACGCGGTCATGTACAACACTACACGGAGCCGAGAAAAATTAAGTTCAATGATTCCGAGCATGCGTAGGATTTTTGTGCATCGGAATTGCATACAGACGATTGGAATTTCTGACAAGAACTTTTGTTGTCGGAAAAATTGAGAACCAGCTCTCAAATATTTGTTGTCGGAAATTCCGACAGCAAATGTCCGATGGAGCCTGCACATGGTCGGAATATCCGACCAAAAGCTCACATCGAACATTTGTTTGTCGAAAATTCCGTTAGTGTGTACACGGCATAAGAAGCTCTAAGAAAAGCTAGAATAAAAAATCCCCTAGATGCAAAATGCTGATGATAGCGTTTTTTTTGTGCTGGCTTGTAGTAATGTTTTAGTAGCTTTTGGAAGCTTTTAGGAGCTTTTGATTAGCGTTTTTACAGTTCATGAAAACAAAAATGCTTGCAAAAAGCTGTTATGCCGCATACACACGATCATTTTTCGGCATTAAAAAAACTTTGTTTTTCAAAAACATAATTTAAAATGATCGTGTGTGGGCTACACATCATTTTTCAAGTCCTGAAAAACGACAATTTTTTTTTTTCAAACATGCTGCATTTTTTAACGTCGTTTTAACCACTTGCTTACTGGGCACATAAACCCCCTTCGTGCCTAGGCGAAATTTCAGCTTCCGGCACTGTGTTGCTTTAACTGACATTTGCGCGGTCGTGCGACGTGGCTCCCAAACAAAATTGATGTCCTTTTTTCCCCACAAATAGAGCTTTATTTTGGTGGTATTTGATCACCTCTGCGGTTTTTATTTTTTGCGCTATAAACAAAAAAAGAGCGACAATTTAAAAAAATATATATATATTTTTTACTTGTTGCTATAATAAATATCCCAATTTAAAAAAAAAAAAATAATAATTTTTCTCAGTTAAGGCCGATACGTATTTTTCAACGTATTTTTGTAAAAAAAAACGCAATAAGCGACTGGTTTGCGCAAAAGTTATAGCGCCTACAAAATGGGGGAAAGATTTATGATTTTTTTTTTTTTTTTTTTTTACTTGTAATGGCGGCGATTTGCGCTTTTTTTGTCAGGACTGCGATATTGCGGCGGACGTATCGGACACTTTTGACACAATTTGCAAATGCACTAATTACTGTATAAATGTGACTGGCAGTGAAGGGGTTAACACTAGGGGGTGAGGAAGGGGTTAAATGTATTCCCTCATTGTGTTCTTACTGTGTGGGGGGAGGGGGGTGACTGGGGGAGGTGACCGATGCTGTGTCCCTATGTAAAGGGACACAGATCGGTCTCCTCTCTCCCTGACAGCACGTGGAGCTCTGTGTTTACACACAGAGCTCCACGTCCTGCTGTGTTACCGACGATCGCGGGTGTCTGGCGGACATCGCGCCCGCCAGGCACTCGTATCGGCTCCCGAGCGATGCGCTGGGCACGTTGTTTCCCCGCTGCGCGCCCCCAGTGGCTTGCACAGGGAACAACAACAACAGGACGTCCAGGGACGTCCACCCGGCACTTGAGAGCCGCGCTGTGGACGTCTTTCGACCATAGCGCGGATCTCAAGTGGTTAAACAGTGTCGTTTTTCGGGTTGTAAAAAATTATCGTGTGTGGGCTAAAACGACGTAAAAAACCTGCGCATGCTCAGAAGCAAGTTATGAGACGGGAGCGCTCGTTCTGGTAAAACTACCGTTCGTAATGGAGTAAGCACATTCATCACGCTGTAACAGACAGAAAAGCGCAAATCGTCTTTTACTAACACGGAATCAGCTAAAGCAGCCCAAAGGCGAATGGAACTTCCCCTTTATAGTGCCGTGGTACATGTTGTATGTCACCGCGTTTTGCTAGATAATTTTTTAAAAATGATGGTGTGTAGGCAACGTCGTTTTAATGATGAAGTTGTTTTTTGGACATGCTGAAAAACAAAGTTTTTTTTTCATGCTGAAAAATGATCATGTGTACGCGGCATTAGTAGCATTTTAGTAGTGTTTAGAAGCGTTTAGGAGCGTTTAGCATTTTTTCTGCAGGAAAAATGCTCCCAAAAAAAAAATAAAAAAAAATTCTCTTCTCCTAAACACTGAAGTTTGAAAAATGCTTCTAGCATAAAATAGTGTGCATAGACACATAGGGCCAGATTCACGTAGAATCGCGGCGGCGTAACGTATCGTAAACGTTACACCGCCGCAAGTTTTCATCTCAAGTGCCTGATTCACAAAGCACTTGCGATGAAAACTACGCCCGCGGCCTCCGGCGCAAGGCGGGCCAATTCAAATGGGCGTGTGCCATTTAAATTAGGTGCGCTCCCGCGCCGGACCTACTGCGCGTGCTCCGTTTCCTAACTCTCGCCGTGCTTTGCGCGCCGTGACGTCATTTTTTCGAACGGCGATGCGCGTAGCGTACTTCCGTATTCCCGGAAGTGTTGCGCAAACGACGTTAAATTTTAAATTTCGGCGCGGGAACGACGGCCATACTTTAGACAGCAATACGTTTGCTGACTAAAGTTAGGGCACCAAAAAAGACGACGACTAACTTTGCGACGGGAAACTAGACTAGCGGCGACGTAGCGAACGCAAAAATCTGTCGGGGATCCGCCGTAACTCCTAATTTGCATACCCGACACTGGTTTACGACGCAAACTCCTCCGCGGTACTGCATCCTAAGATCCGACAGTGTAAAACTATTACACCTGTCTGATCTTAGGGATATCTATGCGTAACTGATTCTATGAATCAGTCGCATAGATAGAAACAGGGATACGACGGCGTATCAGGAGAAACGCCGTCATATCCCTTTTGTGAATCTGGCCCATAGGATATATCTATTAGTTTCTGGGGGCAGAAATGTTCATAATAGCTTCTAGGAGCTTAAAAAAATAATGGTGTGCATGGAGCCCAATAGGCTCAAAAAATGCTAGAAAAAAACACTGGATTAAAAATGCTGATAATATCATTTTTTTGTGTCGGCTTGTAGTAGCGTTTTAGCATAGGGTGACCAGACATCCCCGGTTTCAGGGGACAGTCCCCGGATTGAGAACACTGTCCCCGAACCAAGTCTGTCCAAAGTTTTGTCCCCAGATTGGATTTGAACAGGGGCTGGGGCAATTTCAAGAACAGTCAGTGCAGAATTAATAACAAAAAAAAAACAGAATTACACACCATTACCTGTGCCCACTTCTGATGATCATGTGCTGGTCGGAGCGAAGGGAATATTTCTTCAGTTTCGGTTGCATGCCCACTCAGCTCCGCTCGCATATTCTTCTGCCTTGGCTCAAGTCCCTGCCAGCCGCCTGCCTGTTTATCTCCTTGCCTTCCCTGGCGGAGTGATCTTCCTCCGCTCCCCACCCAGTAGCCGCGGGCATGGAGAGTAATACTTGACAGGCTGTGAGGCGGGCGGCGGCGATAGATAGAGATTCGCTTATTGCCGCCATTACTAGTAAAAAAAAAAATATGTCCCCGGATTTCATTTTAAAAATCTGGTCACCTTATTTTAGAAGCTTTTAGGAGCATTAGCATTTAATTAATTGATTTGTTTAATCTTGCAGTTGGGAGGGTCAGGGTGGTAAAGCTGCAAAGGTGGCAGATACAATTGTGCAAAGCAATGCAGAACAAAAAAAGTTTCCCCCCCTGCTGCATTCAGTAGGCAGTACTGCCCGCTGAATATGAAATCCAATCAACTGCACCATTCATGGTGTAATGCATGCAATTGCAGTGCTGTGGTGGTGGGGATTTTTGAGGATTAACATTTCCCCAAAAAGCAATCCACCACAGATCGTGATTTAAAGGGCAAAGCATGTGTAAATGAGCCCATACACACCATCTGTAAAGAACAAATGCTGACATATTATAATAAAAATGCATTATTTTTAAGTAGAACCCCAAAGTTTTTGGGGTTTACTAGTAATTTTTGTTTTGATTGAAGTTCTTTTATAGCTTACTTCTAATGCCTTGTACACACGATCGGAATTTCCGATGAAAAAAGTCAGACGGAATTTTTTCATCAGATATTCCGACCGTGTGTGGGCCCCATCTGACTTTTTTCCATCGGAGTTTAAAAATAGAACAAATAAAAAAAAATCCTATCAGAAATTTAGATCAGCTGTGTGGAACTCCGACGGAGAATAAAAACGTGCATGCTCATAATCAAGTCGACGCATTCTCGGAAGTGTTGAACTTAATTTTTCTCGGCTCATCATAGTGTTTTACATCACCGCGTTTTGGGCGGTCGGAATTTGGTCGGAGTGTGTATGCAAGACAGCTTGAACGGAATTCTGATGGAAAATTCCATCGGATTTTATCCCATCGGAAATTCCGATCGTATGTACAGGGCATCACTCCAAATATGTGTCACCTCGCAGAGAAGGTAAAGTGTAAGCTCCAAAAAAAATGTTTTTCAAAGGGAATGTATATGGTTCACATTTTATTATGATGGTCATCACTTTAAAAATAACATTAAAAAAAATCTATAGTTTTAGTCAGATAAAAATGAAATATTTCATATGAATATTTTATGTTTTTATTTTCAGCCAGCAGGTGGAGCTTCAGGCTCACTTTCACAAGTTTTGCAGACTATCCATGTGTAACTAAATGTAATATGTTGTATAGAGCAATGGTTCTTAACCCTGTCCTCAAGTAACCCCAACAGGCCATGTTTGCAAGTTTTCCTTTATCTTGCACATGTGCTTTAAATCAGAGTCAATGGCTTGGTATTTTGGACAGCTATTTTATCTAGGAGAAATTCCCAAAACATGGCCTGTTGGGGTACTTGAGGACACTGGTATAGAGAGTACGAACAAATTAACATACTTGTACTCCATATGTCCAATCCTGTCACATCAAACTAACTTAGTGATCCTGACCGCATTGGATCCTGACAGGTTGTCTGTAATAGCCAAACTTCCTTTAGCTGTGTGATATCAATTAAACATATCTGCTGAATTCTTCCAATGTTGTCATCTGTCCAGCAGCAGATTAGAAATTGCACTGCAAAGCCTTATCTTGATGCCTGCTGCATCCAAATGTTCTATAGTTGTCACTCTTCAAACTATCACCCAGCTCCACTCCTTTACAGCTTTGATTGACAATAGGTCTCAGCACAATGAAGTGATCAATATATTCGCCTTGTACACTATATTGATCTTGCCAGCATGGTGCTGTGACAGCTCCCGACTGGTTTCGGCATATGATATAAGTGAAATATGTTGTCAGCATCCCTTGGATGCTATTGCACAGTCCAGACTTTTATTGAGTGATCACATTATATAGCAACACTTCAGAGCCATGTAGGACCCCTTTATAGGGCATGAGATAGAAATAGTGGAGGATATGAGCAGTCCTGGCTTTGTACACTACCCTGCTTTCTTGTCTTTTGCCGCATACACACGATCGGAAATTCTGACAAGAAAAGTCTGATGTGAGCTTTAGGTCGGAAATTCCGACCGTGTGTATGCTTCATCGGACTTTTGCTGTCGGAATTTCCGCCAAAAAAACATTGAGAGCAGGTTCTCTATTTTTTCAACGGAATGTCAGAAATTCTGACAAGAAAACCGTGGATTTTTGTTGGCTCAAACTTGAGTTGCATACACACGGTCACACAAAATTCTGACCGTCAAGAACGCGGTGACGTACAACACTACAGCGAGCCGAGAAAAATTAAGTTCAATGATTCTGAGCTTGCGCCTAATTGATTCCAAACATGCATGTTTTTTTGTGCGTCATAATTGCATACAGACAATCTGAATTTCCGATAGGAACTTTTTCCATCGGAAAAATAGAGAACCTGCTCTAAATCTTTTGTTGGCGGAAATTTCGACAGCAAAAGTCCGATGGAGCATTCCGACCAAAAGCTCACATCAGACTTTTCTTGTCGGAATTTTCGATTGTGTGATAAAACTTTTCCTAACTCAAGTGAATGCATTGCTTACTAACACAAGAAATAAATCTGCAGGCACTACTACCTGACCTAACTTCCACTCTACCCAAAAGCATTACAACATATACTGCTGAAGATAGGTTTATATACATTTGGTAAAATAGATCCAATGTGCCCAGGGTGTGGGATTACCTCTTTTACCCCAACTCTGTCATCTCTTCTCTCCTTCCATTTTGTCTTCTCCTCTTTCTCTCTTCACTTCCCTGATCTCCCTTTACCATTCCCCTTCTTATATCAATCACTACATCAATTTCTCCAATTTAAATACCCCCTTGCTTTCGTAGCACTGCAACCTTATGTAGCGCTACCCTCGCAAAAGACGCAGGATGGATTCCCTGATCTTTGCCACAACCTCAAAAGTACTTCAACCCCTCTGACATCACTAGGTTAATTAAAAACAATCTGTAATAATACTGTACTCACTGCAAGCTATGCCAGGAGCACAATAATACTACTGCATCAGGAAACAGATATCAAGCAGATAGGTAGAGGTAAATCTCAATATATTGTAAAACTATGCGAATGATGATGGTAAAAGCATAAAACTAGACAAATAACAATAGTTGTATAGATCAATGTATGGTAGAACCAGTATTTAAAGATAATTATATGACAACACTATGCACCAGGATCAGCTGTCCATGGTAGCATTTAGCAGATCACTCTGAGTGATACCGTGGACAGCAAAGAGGATGCGTTAAAGGTGACAATGCTAGGTCTAGGCTTATCGGATGAAAATACCAGTTAGATGGATAAAGGGTAGGGACTATTAAGAGACTCGAGATGGGAGGGGCAGATCTTTATGATGTTATTTTGCCGGCTGTAGTTTGGGCCCTTTAATAATGTTGGTGCACTTAACAAGTCTTGATGGTCCAGCATACAGTATAAGTATAGTTCATTTGCTGAAGTATGGGTGCTAGAGGGCTTAATGTCCTGCTGTAAACAATTTGGTCTCAGCTTAACAGTATGATAGAAGTGGATGATCTGCCCTCACACCAATCTTTGCGACAGAGATACAATGTTCCTGCAGTAGAAAGGGGTCCCTTTATGCCTGCACGCAGATGGTTCCAGTGATGGTAGGGTGTGAGGGAGGGGAGGAGGAGAGGATGTTCCACTCTCTGATTGACAAATGTGGTGTTGATTTGATCGCCACTCTCTCTCTGCTGCTGCCGCTTTTCAGCCTTCAGCTCTAGTCCTCACTAGCTCAGCCTACTGGTGTTCTGTGGGCACACAAGCAGATATGCTCACCACCAGTTCCCTTGACCTGGAGCCAAGAAAATCGAAGCCCTCCTCTTAATCTCTTTAAAAGCTATCTCCCTCCTTTCCTTTCTCTTTCAGGATGTCCTGAAATTCAAGTCCAATGATTTCCAACACTCTGTAAAGAAGTCCATAAGCTCTCCTGTGTAGTTTTTCCCCTGCTGGCTGGAGGGCATAGTATGTTCCAATGAGTAAAGTAACTAATTGTAAGGAAACAATGCCTCTTCCTCCATGTTGCATGTCTAGCATTTGGCTCAATTTACATCTCCAAAGACTTGATCAAGATCTTATCTTTATCTCACTACTCCCTTAATGACACACAAATAATATAGAAACTCAATAATTGTAGTATACCTTGATACTGGTGCTAACAAGTTGCCCCTAGGGGCCACAGGGGAGTATTACACGCCATAGTAATTTATCTTTGACTCAGCTTTAGTGTGGGTCGATAATGCCCTCAGACCACATTACACTTCAGAACCCCCCCCCCCCCCCCCCACACACACACACACACAGTGTCTTCTCCTCAGCCAGCAACAGTGTATTCCATACCTGTATATTAAAAAAAAAAGTAAAATTTGGAGCACTAAGCATACAAACACATTAACAGAAAAAAATTATGCTTACTAAATAGAGTGGACTGTACATGGCCATTAAGTACCTTTTTGCTGGAGGGTGTGTATATGTATGTATGTATGTATGTATGTATGTATATATATATATATATATATATATATATATATATATATATATATATATATATATATATATATATATATATATATACACAGTTGCATATATGCAGCAATACTTATGGTGCAGGATTGGCCTATACCAATACTGGGGACATTGCCTCGAGCCATTGTGACCAAATAGCCTTGAACTTCCTCATTGAGTTCCTTCGAAAATATGTATGTTTTTCAAGAGAAATAATCCTATTAAGATCAAAAATCCAGTCCAATAATGTGGGAGAATGTGAAAAGGTTGTCTGCGGGCCACAAACAGGGCACATCTAACAGTATTTACAACAGGGTGTAAACAGGAGAATCAAGAGAGCCCAATAGACATGTAAGTGGTTCAATAGGTATATTTACATACAATAGCCCGTTAAGTGTACCAACCATCTCCGCCCAATATCTCTGGAGTTTGGGGCGCTGTCACAAAGGATGTATAATAATACCTGGCCTATGGCATGCAGAAATTCAGGGGTTCTATATACCCTATTAAGATCTGAGTCAATCTGTGTGATGGAGAGAGAGAGAGAGACGAGTGTGAGCGACCGAAGAATGTCCTCCCAAACCTCCTCCGCTATAGGACCAATATCCTGTTCCCACCCAGCCCTGGAGTGATTAGGAAAGCTTAATAAAAACCTGTCTAGCAGCATCCTATATGTCACAGAGATAACTCTCTTAGTTGACCTTGCTTGCACTATTCTATCCAGAACAAGGGTGGAGGGAAAAAAAACTTCAACTGGAGAAAATTGAGCTTGTTAAACATGGTGCAGTTGAAGAAACTGATAAAACCACCTTGACTGTAAGGGAACTCATTCCGCAACTGTTCTAATGATTTGAAAGAACCCTTATCATATAATTGGACCAAAGTAGTTACTCCAGATCTTTCCCATCTCTGAAAACCCTGGAGAATAAAGAGCTCATGGAATCCATCATTACCCCATATGGGGGTGTATCTAGTAGGATAAGATAATCCCATAATTTTCATAACAGCATCCCATACTTTACACATTAACACCACAGTAGGCATAGCAGTAAATTAACCCCCCCCCCCCCACTGCCCTCTCCAATACATACATTGTTGGCCGACCACTAAACACATGGGAGAATAGGCATTGTTTCGGAGACAATAGCATCTAGGAGTCCTATCCCACAAAGTGCTGTAATTGGGCCGCAAGAAAATATATCCTCAGTTGGGTACTGCTAATGCCCCAGCATTCTTAGAGTACTGTAAAACCTCCAGTTTAATACGAGTGTGTGTGGGGGGGGGGGTTCTTTGGATTGATCTTGGTAAAGATCCGCAAAGGTATCCAAGTAGGAGCATTATATAAAAAATGCAAAAGCTGAGACATCCATATCATCTTGAGCAGATTAATACGGCCTACTACCGATGGAGGTAATTTATTCCAGGTTTTACTTTGGAATCTGTAGAGTAGTGGATCTATATTACCTTAGATGAATGTGTGAGGGGAAGCAAAGTTAGTTATACCCAAGTAGGCATGTGCATTTCGTTTCGTTCCGAATCGAAATTCGGACACATTTTTTATTATTCGGACATTCGGATGCATACAAATTCCCGAATTGTAATATTAATGAATTAACCGAATACGAACAAACGTTTTCGAATCGAAAACCCGCGTACGAAATTCGATTGAATTCGAAAACAAATTCTATTCGACTCGAATTCGAAAACAAATTCTATTTGAATCGAATTAGAAAACAATTCGATTCGAAAACAAATTCGAATGAAAATTGAAAGCAAATTTGAATCAAAATCTAAAAAATATAAATCGATTTCTAAAAAAAAATACAATAAAATAGAATATAAAATAATAAAACAATAGAATGAAAATCAAAGAATAGTAAAGAACAGAATGAAATTTAATAGAATGTAATCAAATACAATAGAATATGACCTGGCTTCTTCTATCTATCTATCTTATATCTATCTATCTTCCATTTTCTGAAATTCATATAGAATGAAAAATATTAGAAGAGTAGAATAATAATATATATATATATATATATATATATATATATATATATATATATATATATATATATATATATATATATATATATATATATATATATTATTCTACTCTATTCTAATATTTTTCTATTCAAATTTGAGTTTATTCTATATGAAGATAGATAGAAGAAGCCAGGTCATATTCTATTGTATTTGATTACATTCTATTAAATCCCATTCTGTTCTTTACTATTCTTTGATTTTCATTCTATTGTTTTAATATTTTATATTCTATTTTATTGCATTCTTTTTTAGAAATCGATTTATATTTTTTAGATTTTGATTCAAATTTGCTTTCAATTTTCATTCGAATTGTTTTCTAATTCGATTCGAATAGAATTTGTTTTCGAATCCGATTGAAATATTATCGAATCCGGTCGAAATATTTTCTAATTCGACCGGATTTTTCCGAAATTCGGTCGAAAACGAACAAATTCCGAAAAACAAATTGAACACATGTAACGAATCTAACTTAATGAAATTAATTAAATAACGAATTAAAACGAAACAAAACAAATGTTTCCCTTTTGCACATGCCTATACCCAAGTACTTTATAGAGGACACTACCTTAAGATGAAACAGTATAGATGGTAAAGAATCTGGCAGAGGATCCAGAGGCAGTGGTATAGATTTCTCCCAGTTTATACCAAGCCCTGAAAACCTGCCAAATCATCTACATATTTCATTGCTGCCAGGAGAGATTAACGGATATTGGTGAGGAACAAAAGGACATTGTCCGCATATACCGCTATTTTTTCCTGTAGGGCACCTCTAATCAGACCGGTAACATCTAAAGAGGTCCACAGAAGACAGGCCAAAGGCTCTATGGCAATGACAAACAGCAAGGGAGTTAATGAACACCCCTGCCTAGTATCCCGACAGAGTTTGAAGTAGGAAGATTGGAGGCCATTAACCTTAACTGAAGCTTTAGGAGCATTATACAACAGTCAGACCCATAGACCAAAGAAAGAGCCAAGACCAAATTTTTCAAGAACACCCGACAAATATGGCCACTCAATGCTTTCAAAGGCCTTAATGGCATTTATTGTTAAAAAAGCATGTTCCAACTGGTCCAGAGTCAGAGCCTGCATATTCAAGTGGGCACACCTAATGTTAACCGCCATTGACATATTAGGCATAAATTCTGCCTGGTCAGGGTAGATAATATGCTAAATAACCTTATTTAATACAATAGCAAGCACTTTAGCAAGTATTTTAACATCTGTGGATAATAAATAAATTGGACTATAGGACTCGGGGTATAAAGGGTTTTTTATCTTTCTTAGGTGTGACTACTATAGTGGCCTCACCCATATAATCTGTGAGCTGACCCATGGAAAGGGCCTCATTAAATGTATTGAGGAGGGCCGGGAGCAGTGCTTTACTATATTTTAGGGAGACCGTCAACCCTTGGAGCTACCGCGTTTTCCAATTCTTGTATAGTAAGTGGGTATTAAGAATTTCCTGGCCTGCCAATGGCAGAACCGGAAGATTAATAGTAGCCAAGTTGGCAGACAGCTCAGCTGGAGTGTAGTCAACCCTTAAAAATGGACACAATAGAATTTGATTGAGTATTAATCTCTCTCTCTCCATTCTTCAAAGCTGAAACATGAGTAGAATTAGATTGGGACCCTACTATCTGTGCCAGCAACCTGCCAGTCACCACCCCCTCGGCCCAGATCAGCATCCTTTGGAAAAACAGTTTATTCCTGGCCAAAACCTCCAGAAGCTTATTCAGCATTCTTTGAGTTGATAACCACTCAAGTTGGCTATCTGAGGTAGGATCCCTGATGTAATTGACTTCTGCCACAGATAATAGCACACATTTTTTAAATTAACAGGCCCTAAAGAAAGGCCTTACGGCATTCCCATACCCCAATGGAGGCAGGGACAAGATCTTCTTTGGGAAATAGATCCAACCAAAAGAGAGTCCAAGAGGTGTTGGACTCCCGAATACCCTAACATTATGTTAACTAACAGAGGGGAATGATCCGAACTTCCTCAGGGTTCTATATTGACTTCAACAAGACTTTGGATAAGCTCTGCAGAACACAAAGCCAAATCAATTCTAGATAAAGAATTATGCGGTTTAGAGTAGCATGTATAGGCATTCATCAGGTTGCAGTCGTCTCCACACATCCTGCAGCCCTAATTCCCTGCAGAGTTTTCCAAAAGGAGAAAGACCCTCAGAAGCAATTGATCTGGAAGCTGAACACCTGTCCTGCTTCAAGTCAAAATAAAAGTTAGTTAATAAAAATCTACACCTGTATTTTCAGCTGACAACGATTTACAAGCCAAAAACCAACATATTATTGAAAAGAATTAAATTACAATTTGAAATACATACAAATATGATATGGATCCTAAGCATTTTTCACTTAGGAGTAGGGATGAGCCAAACACCCCTCCCCTGTTCGGTTCGCACCAGAACCTTCGAGCGGACCGACCGTTCGCGCGAACATTTAGAACCCCATTGACGTCTATGGGACTCGAACGTTCAAATTCAAAAGTGCTCATTTTAAAGCTAAGCCTAATATGCAATTTATTGTCGTAAAACGTCTTTGAGAACCCGGGTCTTGCACCAGGGAACATGTATCAATGGAAAAAAAGTTTTAAAAAGGGTCGTTTTTTCGGGAGCAGTGATTTTAATGATGCTTAAATAAAAAAAATAAAAAATGAAAAATTCCTTTACATATTGTGCCTGCTGGGTGTCTATAGTATGCCTGTGAAAACATCTTTGAGAACCCAGGTCTTGCCCTAGGGAACATGTATCAATGGAATTTTTTTTAAAAAAAAGGTCGTTTTTTCAGGAGCAGTGATTTTAATGATGCTTAAATAAAAATAAAAAAAAGGAAAAATTCTAAAAAAGGAAAAATGTTATTGTACCTGCTGGCTGTCTATAGTATGCCTGTGAAGTGGCATGTGTTTCGAACTTTCCCTGCACAAAATGAGATTACTATAAGAAAAAAGTAATTAAACCGCTTGCTGCTTTAATGTAATGTCTGGTCCCTGCAATATGGATGAAAATCATTGAGAAAAATAGCACAGACACAAACAGTACACACACCACGTAGCTTTAGGTGCACACTGCAGAGGACACGGGCAGTACACACTACGTAGCTTTAGGTGCAATCTGCAGAGGACACGGGCAGTACACACCAAGTAGCTTTAGGTGCACACTGCAGAGGACAAAGGCAGTACACACACTACGTAGCTTTAGGTGCAAACTGCAGAGGACACGGGCAGTACACACCACATAGCTTTAGGTGCAAACTGCAGAGGACACGGGCAGTATACACCAAGTAGCTTTAGGAGCAAACTACAGAGGACAAAGGCAGTACACACACCACGTAGCTTTATGGTGCACACTGCAGAGGACACAGGCAATACACCACGTGAGAATACTGCAGCTAGCACAATCACCTGCATGCCAGTAAATTTAAAAGTAAATTAGGAAGAGCTGATCTAGCTAAACTATACAGTGTATAAATATATATACAACACCTGGGATGCATATATATCCTCTACACACTGTAACTTTAACTGACTGCCTGCCTGCTCTATCTACCTGCAAAAAATTACACTCTCTCTGTCTCTCTCTGTTCTCTCTTAACCACCGCAACACACTACACAAGGTCGACCTGCGTTGCTTTAACTGACAATTGCACGGTCGTGCGACGTGGCTCCCAAACAAAATTGGTGTCCTTTTTTCCCCCACAAATAGAGCTTTTGTTTGGTGGTATTTGATCACCTCTGCGGTTTTTAGTTTTTGCGCTACAAACAAAAATAGAGCGACAATTTTGAAAAAAATGAATATCTTTTACTTTTTGCTGTAATAAATATCCCAAAAAATATATAAAAAAACTATTTTTTTGCTCAGTTTAGGTCGATACGTATTCTTCTACATATTTTTCAAAAAAAAATCGCAATAAGCGTTTATAAATTGGTTTGTGCAAAAGTTATAGCGTCTACAAAATAGGGCATAGTTTTATGGCATTTTTATTAATATTTTTTTTTTACTAGTAATGGTGGCTATCAGTGATTTTTATCGGTACTGCGACCTAATGGTGGACACATCGGACACTTTTGACACATTTCTGGGACCATTGGCATTTTTATAGCAATCAGTGCTATAAAAATGGATTGATTACTATAAAAATGCCACTGGCAGGGAAGGGGTTAAAACTAGGGGGCGAGGAAGGGGTTAATTATGTTCCATGTGTGTGTTCTAACTGAATGGGGGTGGGACTGACTTGGGGAAATGACAGATCGCTGTTCATACATTGTATGAACAGACAATCAGGCATTTCTCCCCCTTAGGCCGCGTACACACGGGCAAACATGTACGATGAAACCGGTCCGCCGGACCGTTTTCACCGTACATGTCTGCCCGGGGATTTCTGTACGATGGCTGTACTAACCATCGTACAGAAATCCGCGCGTAAACAATACGCGGGGCGTGTCCGACGATGACGCGGCGACGTGGGCGGGCCTGCCAGTTAAATGCTTCCACGCATGCGTCAAAGTCATTCGACGCATGCGAGGGATGGCGGGCGCTCGGACATGTACGGTAGGTCTGTACAGACGACCAAACATGTCCGAGCGGGCAGGATTCCAGCGGACTGTTTTAAAACAAGTCCAGAAATATTTGCCCGCTGGGAAAAGGCCCGGCGGGCAAATGTTTGCTGGAATCCTGCACGCTCGGGCCTACACACGACCGAACATGTCTGCTGAAACTTGTCCGCGGACCAGTTTCAGCAGACATGTTCGGTCGTCTGTACGGCCCATAACACACACAGCTCCCGGTTCTTGCTCTGTAACGAGCGATCGCGGGTGATATTGGCTGATTTGCGAGACCCGGCTAGTCGGCAAGCGGTTAAAGAGAAACTGCAGTCTGCAGACCACTTTGCATATTATTTTATATATACTATGATTCTGTACCTGCCAAATATGCTGCAGAAATCTCCCTCCACTGAGTCTGGCTGCAACCATTTTAACTGTGGGCAGCTGAAGCTTCTGCTTGTTCGCTTCCTGGATTTACACACACACACACACACCCACACACACAGAGGCACACCTCCAGCTCTGGCCCTCCTATGACTCCCCCCCCTTTCCTGGCAAACTCTTGTGAAAGTGAGAGAGAGAGCTTTGCATGATGTCATAAGCCTAGGCTTTTTACCAGACAAGAAACAGGAAGTGGGCTGTATGAGGTATTTACTGTCGGAAAAAAAAATGTTTTACTAACCAAAGTTAAAACAACAAGGGCAGAAGATTTAATAGATGGAAAGATGAAAAAAAAAACTGAAGTTCCGCTTTAATGTGAGATTACAGCACTGGACATTACAGTAACATATTCATTTAAAATAAGCAAAATTAGGGCTTTTAGTTATTAAAACACCATTTATTTTTCCGGATCAAAACAATTGAAAGAGATTTCTGCATTCAGAGAAGAAAAAACTTTGTCTCCAGCCAGATCTGATTTCTATTTAGCTGAGAAAAGCCAACAAGCACTTGCCAAAATGGGGGAAGCTCCCTGACACAAGGCACTGAGAAGCACATGAAATTGTTTGGTTTTTCATTAATAGGGGAAATCCCTTCAAATATAATTCTGTATTACAGGCTTGATTTGATAATGAAAGGGTTAAAGCAAAGTTGTGTTTTACAGAAGGAACAGTGTGTTTTGTACCTGTGCTATTCCCTCTCTCCCTCTTTCTGCTTTGTCTAGCAGTTCTGCATGTCTCTAACTCAGGTGCCATCTGGGCACTGTCACGTCGAGCTTCGGTCTGCAGATTTTTGGCTGGGGAACGTCATGCCCTGCTGAGTAGGTGAAGCTGTGAAATATACAGTTTCTCCAACATCCTGAGGATTCCCTAATCCTCTGTGCTCCATGTGCTGTAGAAAACAATGTTTTTGCCCTCCATTGAAGGAGAAGAGAGATTGTGTGTGGATAGATCATTAGCTGTCAATCATAAATCATCGGCCTGCATACTGCAACAGCAGTTGTGTGCGAGACGAGAATACAAAGCCACACTGTGCCAGGGAGGAGGAATCTGGTACAAAGGTTTCCTAACTTAACCTTCAGCAGCTATTTTAATATTAATTAAATAAGAGGACCTGATAAGAATTATTCAATTTGAATTAAAATTTTCAAAGTGGTTGTTAGTGTAGAAGGTTTTTTACCCTAATGCAGTCTATGCATGTGTTCCTTCTGTGCACAGGATCCTCCCCAAATGTCATAATTTAACTGAGCCCACTGTCGATCCAGTACTGTGCCCGGAAACAGTGTCTCTATGCTCTATGCCCAGGGAAAGACTGGCCCATTGGGACACCGGTACATTTCCCGGTAAGCTGCCTGCCCTGGGACAGTTTTGAGCTGCGACTGCAGCAGCGCCCAGGGCCAATTCAAGTGCGTAGGCCTCCTCTCCCTCCATCCGCTTGTGTAATCACACAGAGAGCGGGTAACTCCTCCCGCTGTGTCATTAAGCTGGCCGAACATTTTCAATCCCACTGTAACAAAGCCCCGCCTCCTAGATGTCTATGTTACAGTGGATGGCTACTGAACAATTCATACCCCAGCTCCATGACACAGGAAATACGCGCTGTTTGTAAGCAATACACTAATGAGGCTGCAGATGGGTACAGTTAGGCTGCAGATGGGCACAGTGATGTTGCAGATGGACACAGTGAGACTGCATTGTTGGCACAGTGAGGCTGCATTGTGTTGGCACAGTGAGGCTGCAGATGGTCACAGGGAGGTTGCATTGTGTTGGCACAGTGAGGCTGCAGATGGGCACAGTGAGGCTACATTGTGTTGACACTGTGAGGCTGCAGATGGGCACAGTGAGGCTGCATTGTGTTGGCACAGTGAGGCTGTATTGTTGGCACAGTGAGTCCGAAGTGTTGGCACAGTGAGGCTGCGGATGGTCACAGTGAGGCTGCATTGTGTTGGCACAGTGAGGCTGTATTGTTGGCACAGTGAGGCTGCATTGTTGGCACAGTGAGGCTGCAATGTTGGCAAAGTGAGGCGGCATTGTGTTGGCACAGTGAGGCTACAGATGGGCACAGTGGGGCTGCATTGTGTTGACACAGTGAGGCTGCAAATGGGTAACCCCACCCCCTTACCTTAGTGTATTCTTTCTGCGGAAGGTGGTCTCTGGTCATCAGGGTCCCCCTTGAAGATTGCTCCACATTTACCACGTGTAACCAAAATATACTGTATTATATATAATGTGCTTTCATATGTTGCTATCAATCAAATAATGTGACGAATACGTGGAGGGCGGGACCAAGACTTTACTTTCTGTGTCTGTAAATGCAGACAACGCAGCTCAGTTTCAAGCTTGCAGGTGTGCCACAAAAGGAAATGGCTTCCTATGGTGACCACAGATTGCACAGAGCTGGTAAGTATAACATGTTTTTTATTTTGAATAAAATAGGCTTACAGTCACTTTAAGAGCCAGTTCACACAGGGGCGACCTGTCAGGCGACTCAGCCGCCTGACAAGTCACTCTCCGCTCTATTCAATGGAACCGTTCTAATAGGAGCGACGCAAATCGCTCTGACTTAGAAAAAGGTTCCTGTACGACTTTGGGGGCGACTCGGGGCGACTTGCATTGACTTCAATACAGAAGTCATTTTGCATGTTGCCTCTCAAGTCATCTTAAGATCGCCTTGCCAAGTCGCCCCCAAAGTCGTGCCGCCTGTGTGTGAAGCGGCTCTTAGGGTATGTAAAGCCATAACCATTTTTTAGGTTTTTGATAGAGTAGGGTATGCCTAAAACGTTTGCGTTTTTTTTTTTTTTTTATCTGTGTCCAACTGAGGAGATTTTACTTCCTGTCCTGTATACACAACAGGAAGAGAAAGGAAATCTCTCCAAAATGAGGGATGTGCACTCTTAAACAGGTGTCACCAGAAAAAGTGTCCACCAACTGGAAGATTTCCACTCATGTTGACAATTCAAAATATTGGATCTTCTCTCATATTTATTTTGAGACATGACTGGGTATGGATCAGTGAACTAATAATAAAATAAGGATCTACTATAAATTATTGTTTTAATTGTATATGGTACCCGATAGACTGCCGAAATTCCTTTTGGGGTTGCAAAGCAGCTGGCACTTTAGTACATGGGAATGTTCTAGAATGGAATGTTTTTGGCCAAGGATTTCAGTTATAGGTGGATTCAGAGAGAGTTAGGCCGGTGTATCAGTCGATACGCCGACCTAACTCGGAACCTGCGCCGTCCCAAGTTTAAGTGTATTCTCAAACTGAGATACACTTAAACCTAGCTAAGATACGACAGCCTGCGCCGTCGTATCTTAGGGTGCAATATTTAGGCTGGCCGCTAGGTGGCACTTCCGTTGAGTTTGGCGTAGAATATGTAAATGACTAGATATGCCTATTCACGAATGTACGTGCGCCCGTCGCAGTAAAGATACGCCATTTACGTAAGGCGTTTTCAGGCGTAAAGTTATTCCATCAAATAGCTGGACTAGTCAATTTTAAGTATGGCCGTCGTTCCCGCGTCGAAATTTGAAAATATTACGTCGTTTGCGTAAGTCGTCCGTGAATGGGGCTGGACGTAATTTACGTTCACGTCAAAACCAATACGTCCTTGCGGCGTACTTTGGCGCAATGCACACTGGGATATGTACAAGGACGGCGCATGCGCCGTTCGTAAAAAACGTCAATCACGTCAGGTCACTCTCCATTAACATAAAACACGCCCCCTCATCCTAATTTGAATTAGGCACGCTTACTCTGGCCCTATTTACGCCACGCCCCCGTAAGTTAGGAGGCAAGTACTTTGTGAATACAGTACTTGCCTCTCTGACTTAAGGCGGCGTAGCGTAAATACGCTACGCCGCCTTAATGTTGCGCGCCCCTACCTGAATCTAGCTATTAGTGTATAACGTTTCAGGCTTTAGTATCCTTAAAGCGGACGTCCGCTGAAAAAAAAAATATTAAAAGTCAGCAGCTACAAATACTGCAGCTGCTGACTTTTAATATTGGCACACTTACCTGTCTTGGAGTCCAGCGCCGTCCGCAGCAGAGGACGAGCGATCGCTCGTCACTCTGCTGCCCCCCGCCATCCTCAGTGAGGGAACCAGGAAGTGAAGCGCTCCGGCTTTACTGCCCAGGTTCCCTACGGCGCATGCGTGAGTCACGCTGCGCCTGCTGATTCGCTCCTGCTGTGCTCTGGGAGCCGAGTGTTCCCAGAACACAACGGGGGGGGGTGATGTCCTGCCTGCAGTCTGCCCGCAGACTGTGGCCAGAAGTGGGTGCAAATACCTGTCTTTAGACAGGTATCTGCACCCCCCTGAAAGGAGTCAAATGTGACACCGGAGGGGGAGGGATCCTTAAAGCGGGAGTTCCACTTTAGGGTGGAGCTCCGCTTTAAGGATCCATATGAAGCTCTACTGAATCTTAAACCACTTGACTGAACTTCTTTTTTTTTTATCTAGGGCTTAACAAATTACATTTTTTTGGATGTGTATGTGTTTTCTGTTCAATGATGGTTTTTGCAAAAACTATGGTTAAGCCTGTTATCTAATAATTCTCAATTCAGCATTATGGTCCGCTGATATGATTTTTAGTAAACTGGTGTGTTTATGGTCTAGTTTGATGGTCTTCAATGTTTCCTGTCTTCCTTTGGCAGTGCATGCTTAGTTCCGTCTCGATTTCAATAGTCTGTTATATTACAACATTCCAAAATTTGATGCTAGCTTGTGGAACAATGACCCAATAATTTATAACAATGAGTAATTTTTATATATATATGATTGTTATGGGGGATCCACCCCGTTTTGTTGTACTTTGTTATTCTGCTGGCTGCTTGCTCCCTTGATGCAATATGGGTGGTGTTTGGTGTTTTGGGCATTCAATGGGGCCATCCTTAACAAGGCACAGGAAAAACATACTTATTCTTCCCAAATCTTCCCAACGGAACCCAGAAAGCAAATAATTAAAGACAATGGACCAGATTCACAAAGAGATACGACGGTGTATCTCCTGATACGCCGTCGTATCTCTGAGTTCTGCCGGTCGTATCTATGCGACTGATTCAGGGAATCAGTTACACATAGATATTCCTAAGATCCGACAGATGTTAGGGTCCTTTCACACGTCCGCTCCGTTCGTCCGTTTATTACAAGTCCGTTAGCGGATGGAGCATCCGCTAACGTCTGCGACCATCCGCGTCCGTCAGGATCCGTTTTTTCGGACGGAAGAAAACCCTATTTTTCTTCCGTCCGCTGGGACGGATCGGATGCAGACGGACAGACGGTCCGTCTGCATCCGATTCCCCATAGGGGAGAGCGGAGGAGAGACAGGGCGGTCTCTGCACTGTGTGCGGGGACCGCCCTATCCGCCGACAGCTCAGCGGGGATTACGGATGATCCCCGCTGAGCCGCCGGACACACATGGAGCGGACACGAAAACGGTCCGCTCCATGTGAAAGGACCCTAAGTGTCTTACACCGTCGGATCTTAGGCTGCAATTCCAGGCCGGCCGCTAGGTGGCGTTTCGTTTTTTTTTACGCGACGAATATGCAAATGAGGATTTCCGCCGATTCAGAAACAAACGACTGCCCGGCGCATATTTTTTACGTCGTTTGCGTTCGGCTTTTTCCGGCGTATAGTTACCCCTGGGTCTATGAGGCGCAGCCAATGTTAGGTATGGGCGTCGTTCCCGCGTCAAATTTTGAAATTTTGCGTTGTTTGCGTAAGTCAATTCAGAAAACAGCTGGACGTAAGTTACGCTCACGACGAAACCAATGACGTCCTTGCAACGTCATTTGGAGCAATGCACGCCGGGATTTTTTAGGGACGGCGCATGCACAGTTCGTTCGGCGCGGGGATGCGCTTTGTTTAAATGAAACACGCCCCCTACCTGCCGAATTTGAATTCCGCCGGGTGATTTACGCTACGCCGCCGCAACTTTACAGGCAAGTGCTTTGTGAAAGAAGCACTTGCCTGAAAAACTTGCGGCAGTGTAACGTAAATCAAATACGTTACGCCCGCCCAAAAATACGCCCATCTACGTGAATCTGGCCCAATAGTTCTACTCCTTCCCCATTTTACCTAAAAAGAAAACAGGGATGTTTTGGTTAGAGCCACATGAGAAAAATATGTAATTATTTGGTTACTATTTATATCCTAAGACAAAATGACATAGCACAATATTTTTTTTAGAACAGCCTATTTTATTGTACACTATGGGGGTTATTTACGAAAGGCAAATCCACTTTGCATTACAAGTGCAAATTGCACTTGAAATTGCACTGAAAATGCACTTAGAAGTGCAGTCACTGTACATTTGAGGGGTAGATCTGAAATGAGGGGAAGCTCTGGTGATTTTTTTATACAATCATGGGCAAGCTAAAATGCTGTTTTTTATTTTCCTTGCATGTCCCCATCGGATCTACAGCGACTGCACTTCCAAGTGCACTTCCAGTGCAATTTCAAGTGCACTTGTAGTGCAAAGTGGATTTGCCTAGTAAATAACCCCCTATGTACTGACTTTTGCGTTTTCCTATTTAATTTTATATTTGAAAGGTAATTTTTATGAATTATCATTACCATATCGCTCTCTCTCTCTCTCTCTCTCTCTCTCTCTCTCTCTCTCTCTCTCTCTCTCTCTCTCTCTCTCTCTCTCTCTCTCTCTCTCTCTCTTTAATATTAAATATATAGTTTGTCCTATATTTACTGTTAAGTTTTTGGTGCTCTTTCCAGTTCTAATGTTGATTTGCTTTTTTTTTTTGCAATGTAGTAGATCCTTTTCCATAGATGTTCTTCCATGTTACATAGTCAGATGGGCATCAACAGTTTTAAAGGGGTTGTAAAGGTTCTTTTTTTTTTTTTCTAAATAGGTTCCTTTAAGCTAGTGCATTGTTGGTTCACTTACCTTTTCCTTCGATTTCCCTTCTAAATGTTCCTGTTTCTCCTCAGTAAGCTTGCCCCCATCATCCGAGCCTTTCTGGCTGGGGGTTAGTCAGCGTGCTCGCCCCCTCTCTTGGGACTACATCCCTGCAGGGAGACACTACAATAATATTGTGTTAAGTACAGAGCAGTGAAACAAAATAGAACATTTTATATTTTAGTGCACTGATTTACTCACATATGTGTGTCTACTCATCTATAAGCATGCTTATGCAAGTATAGATGAGTATATTACAACACTGGCAATGAAGAAGAATTCTACTTGTCTATACGCTTACTCAGGGCTGGACTGGGACAAAAATTTGGCCCTGGACTTCATCCAGACCGGCCCACTTTAATTCAATAAAATGCTGCCCCCACCCCCCCGAAAAATCACGCCCACCAAAAGGCCCCTACATCCATTATTGTATATCATGAGAGGATGAGAGAGAGAGGGAGGGTTGAGGGAAAGGGGGTGAGAGGGGGTGAGAGGGGGTGGGTGAGAGAGGGGGGTGAGTGTAAGAAAAAGAGAGGGGGTGAGTGTAGGACCCCTTTTTATACTGAGGCGTTTTTTAGGCGCTTTTGGGCTAAAAATAGCACCTGTAAAGCGACTGAAAAACGCTTCCGCTGCAGTCCCAGTGTGAAAGCCTGAGTGCTTTCACACTGGGGCGCTGCCAGGGCGTTAGAAAAAGTCCTCCAAGCAGCATCTCTGTTTTAAAAAACGGCCCACTGAGCCATCGGCCCACCGGGAAACTCCCTGTAGTCCCTATGGCCAGTCCATCCCTGCGCTTACTCATCTTTACTCGCCTATACTCAACATTACTCAGGTCTTTACACTGTTTTTTTACTCACAGAATTTCTGTCAAACAAGTTCCTGAGTAAACATCAGTAAATTATTACAACCGTGCGCAATTGGCTTAAAAGGTTAACCAGTTAATAAGGTTATTGATCCATTGGCTTTTTTCGTTGGGAGTGACATTGCTGAGGTGGAGTGATAAGCATAAAGTTTTAAGGGACCCATAACATCCCTATTGTACGCCTAAATTCCATCCAGAGAAAAGCAAGTCCCACAGATGACCCTGATTAAGAAGCAGTTTAGACCTATATGATATAAACGGGGAGATTTCCTAAAACTGGAGCACTCAGAATCTGGTTCAGCTCTGCATAGAAACCAATCAGCTTCTAGGTTTTATTGTCAACATTTAATTGGACAAGCTGATGTTAGAAGCTGATTGGCTCCCATGCACAGCTGCACCAGATTTTGAATGCTCCAGTTTTAGTAAATCTCCCCCTTACTGTATATTATGGATCCACACACATAGAGGTGAGTATATAGAGGTTGATTTACTAAAGGTAAATAAACTGTGCACTTTACAGTTGCCCTCTTCAAGTGCAGTTGCTCCAGAGTTTAGTAAATTAGGTAAAGCTTCACTTTGCAAAGAGTACCCAATCACGTGTGTAGCGCTACCCCCGTAGGAGCCGCTTAATATTTGTTTGGTTCTGCACTCTGCCGCTCAACCCCAATAACTGTCTCAACCTCTCTGGCACACCTGCTTAACAATGTTAGTGTAGAACCCAGCAACAGAAAGTGACACAATAATGAAAGAGCATTTAGTATATTTACAGAGACCCTGGGTTCCGTCACTTCATCAGTTATGGCAGTAAATAGAGACTCACTCAAGATATCAATGGACAACTTGTAAAAGTTTACTATGATGAAAAATAGTGAAGAATAACATAAAGAAATGGTGTGAATAACAGATGAATAACACAAGTATTGATTGGCAGAGATATTTGTTCAAAGCAATAACGTCACACCACTGTATCCAATAGCAACCTGATAAGGGTATATGTGAACTGGTGCACAGTGGAATAGATCCTCAGTACTTTAATACCTGTATTGAAGCACCTCCCCACAAGGCCTACAAAGACCAATACATGCAGGATACACAGCAGTGAACACAGTAATAAAAGTACAAGTTCCAACTGTATGTTGCTAAATGGCTCCCCCTAGAGTGCAGTTCAGAGTGATACACAATTGTACAGTATAGCAGTAAAGCCTTGTGAACGAATAAAGTATTGAAAATTCCTCCAGTTCCAGTTTTCTTGTCTTCAGCAAGCTTAATTGTACTGCAGTGTGAGGTGGTACACATATTTGTAATCCAAAATAGCAAGGGGAACAATAACTGTAGAATATGGTGAGATTGATTACTTAGCTGCAAACTATCCCCACTTGTAATTCCTTCTGTGAGTGAACAGTACAGTGCTGACCTTGCAGCATGGGGGAAAAGGAAACAGAAAACCCCAGGATCCAGCTATAGAACACTCAGGTGCAATAGATCCACAGGAACTACAGGTCTCAGCAGCAGTCTGTATAGCATGCAATCACTTCGCAATAGTACAGTCACTACATGGATAGACAAATGCCTTCTCACCACTCTGGATCCCAGCTGGCTGTGGACTTGCTGGCTGTGGACTCTGTCTGTGTAGATGGCACCTCCTTCGCACCATGCTGCTCCTCTTGGTGTGCTGGATGGCAAGTGGCTTCAAAAGCTCTAAAGTGCTGGCTGGTTCTCCTGCTTGATCAGCAGGGCTGCTCACAAGGATCCTTCTGGGGCAGGTGATCCGCTCTCTGCTATACGCCGCAGGCTCTCCCAGCCCTGGGCACACACACAGGTCTCTTGTTGGTTGTTGAATGGCATCCAGAGAGAGAGAGAGAGAGAGAGCAGGCCACACCAGTCCTTTTATCTGCTTGCCCAGCAGGCTGTGCTGTGACTTGGCATTGTGGGTTTGTAGCTTGGCATTGTGGGTTTGTAGTTCCCAGCCTGATTTAACAACATGAGTGCTTCCTCATTGTCCTATATATCCCACAATGCATGACTGTTTTTCTTAACCAGAAGGAAATATCCTGATAAAGTTTCAATGGCCACTAGAGGGAGCCAAACCATTTCTAAAGAACAATACATTTCTCAAATGATAACTTTGGTAGTAGACCTGTGCTACACGTGCAAGAAGAAAAAAAACAGCATTTTTGCTTGCACATCATGGAATGATGGAAGTCAGCAGAGCTTCTGCTCATTTACTAAGCTCTGGAGCAATTGCACTTTGGAAAGTGCACAGTCTTTTTGACTTTAGTAAATCAACCCCATAGAGTGCACGTTGGTGGTATATCCACTGATTATCTCCTGGAACACTGACTGGCATAGTGAAAGAGCCAATGTGGTTGAAGGGAACATTGAACATTTTGTTTATGGACTCATGTTAAAGTTTGTAATGTCAAGCACAACACATATTATTTATCGACTCACATCATTGTGAGAAGTGTGTTTGTCTTTATAAATATGTGATGGCACTGGAGTTTGATTGTGTCACAGTTTTTTTATTTTTGATATATTGAGCTTTGATATTGGATTTGTGTTATCACACAAGCACTCAGAGAAAAACAATACTACCGTATTTGCTGGTGTATAAGGTGACCGGGTGTATAAGATGACCCCCTAATTTTACAGTTTTTTTTAAAGATTTTTTGCCTGTACTCATCGTATAAGATGACTCCCCTTCCGAAGCGTCATATTTCTTCCTTCTGGTGCCATATTCTTCTTCCTTCTTGCTGGAGTTGGAGCCAATCACGGCGAGCGATGTATTCTATTAATGAATACAAAGCCTGCTTGGATTGGCAGAGGCTGTAACATCATCAGCCCACGCCTCTCTGACTCTCAAAACCAATCCGAGTAGGCTACTGTATGTAGCCTGCTCAGATTGGCAGAGGTTGTTACTCCAATCCAAGCAGGCTCTGTATTCATTTGAATACAACGCTCACTGGGATTGGCTAAGCGGTATATACTGTATGTAGCTGAAGTTACATACAGTATTACTGCACATCCAGCAGGCATCCGAGCAGCTGACCCGGCGTATAAGACGACCCCTGCTTTTTGACACACAGTCCGTATTCATCCGATTCCCTATAAGGGGAGAGCGGAGGAAAGACAGGGCGGTCTCTGCACAGTGTGCGGAGACCGCCCTGTCCGCCGACAGATCAGCAGGGATTTACGGATGATCCCCGCTGAGCAGACGGACACACACGGGGTGGATCAATACGGATTCGCTCCGTGTGAACGAGCCCTTAAAGGTAGTCTTATACGCCAGCAAATACAGTACTCATTTTGGTTTGGAGTTCAGTATATTGAATTTTTTCTTTTTTGACAAAGGAGGAGCAGCTCTACACTTAGCTATGTTTCTGTGTGATTCAGAAAAAGAAAGTGTGACCTGTCACTAAAATCAACTGTCACCTTTACAGGGACTTGTAGCCATTTTCTCTTAGGCTGAAACTGCAATATATTGCCCTCCAGAGAGACTTGCTGAGTCATTTAATGACAGTGACTGCCTCATCAAGGCTGAGTCACTGGCTGAGTCATTTTATGCAAATGGCAGAACATTTTGTACAGGCAGATACTAGAGTTATTTGTACTTTCAGGATAATTTGAGGCCTGTGTGCAAGTCTGGTAATGAAGACAAAACAAAATTGTATATGCTGATTTTTGGCCATGTTATAAAATACCAAATTAGAGATCTGGTTTAATTAATTAGTATGGAAACCTAATTCTGATCTACAGGCAATCAACATTATGGAGCTTACCAAAGGATTTGTATTTCTTTCCATCCTCTTCTGAGATTTACACACCTCTGCTAAAAAAAAAGTATAGCCAGGTTTATGATACCACTTCCTTTGGTTGAATTGGGAAGTACAAATCCATCAGCTCTCCTATCAGCTTGTCCCTTTCAGCACATTTTCATGCAGCACAGCAAACTAGAAACGAGAGTAGGGTGACCATACATCTCCGGTTTCAGGGGACAGTCTCCAGATTGAGGACACTGTCCCCGAACCAAGTCTGTCCCCGGTTTTGTCCCCGTATTGGATTTGGGCTGGGACAATTTCGAAAACAGTCAGTGCAGAATAAAGAAAAATTCTGAATTACACCCCCCCCCCCCCCCGCTCCGCCGCTCCTACTAGCTTAGGGGGGTGCATTTTTTTCCATTATCTGTGCCCCTTTCTGATGATCAGGTGTTGGTCGGAGTGGAGGGAATATTTCTTCAGTTTCAGGTGCATGCCCATTCAGCTCCGCTTAAATGTTCTTCTGCCTTGGCTCAAGTCCCGGCCAGCCGCCTGCTTATCTCTTTGCATTCCCTGGAGGAGTGATCTTCCTCTGCTCCCCACCCAGTAGTAGTCAGGGCCCGAAGAGTAAGACTTGACAGGCTGTGAGGCGGGCGGCGACAGGGAGAGAGTCGCTGATTGCTGCCATTACTAGTAAAAAGAAAAATGTCCCCAGATTTAATTTTAAAAATCTGGTCACCTTAAACTAGAGTGGCCCTGACCTTTACCCAAAAGGGGAAGTTCCGATCCCCCCCTCCTTCACATTTCCCACAACATTTTTTTGTGGGTGAATGTATATGATTTTGACAGGTACCCCCTCCCCTACTTCCAGTGGAAGTAAAAGTTCAGCCCCACCTTCAAAGCTGCAGGACTATTCAGATAGCCAAAAACATTCACAGTCGGCTGTCTACAGTTAGTATTCTGGTGCCGGGACCAAAGCCTGTTGAAGAATTTGGCTGGTGAGGACATCTCTGGATCCTCAGGCAGGTGAGTGACAATTCATTAAAAGTCAGCAGCTGCAGTTTTTGTAGCTGTTGACTTTTAATGTTTCAAAAGATGACCGAAGAACTGCTTTAAAGGGGTTGTAAAAAAAATTGTTCCTAAATAGCTTCCTTTACCTTAGTGCAGTCCTCCTTCACTTACCTCATCCTTCCATTTTGCTTTTAAATGTCCTTATTTCTTCTGAGAAATCCTCACTTCCTGTTCTTCTGTCTGTAACTCCAAACAGTAATGAGAGGCTTTCTCCCTGGTGTGGAGTGTCATGCTCGCCCCCTCCCCTGGAATACAGGAGAGTCAGGACGCCCACTAACACACAGCTCCTTTCTCTATCTGCAACGTAGAGAGCGTCCTGACTCTCCTGTAGTCCAAGGGAGGGGGGCGAGCATGACACTCCACACCAGGGAGAAAGCCTTGCATTACTGTGTGGAGTTACAGACAGAAGAACAGGAAGTGAGGGTTTCTCAGAAGAAATAAGGACATTTAAAAGCAAAATCGAAGGATGAGGTAAGTGAAAGAGGACTGCACTAAGGTAAAGGAAGTTATTTAGGATTTTTTTTTTTTACCTTTACAACCCCTTTAAGTCTTTAAGTGCTGCTTGATGGAATTACAAGAGACTTGTACCAAGTCAAATTCAAGCAGTTTAAAAATAAATGCTTCCCTCTGCCTCTCAGCGTGCATGCACAGCTCATAGTACATTTATGGCACCCACTCAGTGACATGGTGAAGTGACTCCTGTGCACATGCGTGGATGCAATGCCATCGCAGCCCAACCATTCAAGAGGCCAAACTGTAGAAACCTGGAAAGAAGACAGGGAGAAGATGGAAATGTCTGAGAACTGACAGTGCAGCACAAGAGGACATCTTTTGACAAGCGAATCTGTCATAATGTGCTAGTATGTGGTGCATAAACCTGAGGGGGGGGGGGGGAACATTTGCAAAAAAAAAGTTAAAGAGTCGAGTTCCACTTTAATGTATTTATTTAATATTTTCCTGATTCTCATCTTTATTACAGAAAGTTTAATAGAAGTTGGCACAAAACAATTAATTTGCTAATAATACTCTCACATATCCTTATTTTCAATGATCTGTAAAAAAAAATGATATCTTTTCAATACTGCAGGTCTTGCTTTCAGCTGAGTCATTTCATGACAATTATTGCTTTACAAATGTTTTTCTTTTAGCAGCCAACCAAAGATGAGGTGTCCAAAATTGCTTTTTGAAAGAAAGCCTGTACTTTGCCCATGTAGGGTATGTTTTAATGATGGCTCGTCTAGCAACACATACTCACCTTTCTTTAACTCCCCTGGTTAAGAAAGAAAAATACTCTATACTTCAAGCATGTGATCGACTGCCCCTTCCTCCCATGTGCTGGACAATATTGCGTTCTGCAGTGCTGCCAGTAATACTGGAAACTTTCTGACAGGAGGAGAGAATGGATTAATGACCTCATCAGTGAGCTGCTTCCGTGGAGGGGGTCCTTGATCAAGCTGACTGCTTAACTGCATCAAAGGACAGGAATCTGGCAATGCTGACTGGCAGCATTATCTGCATCACAGGACTAGCAAATGAAGACTGCATCACTTGTCTCTCTGTGAGGCCTCGTACACACGGCCGAGGAACTCGACGTGCCAAACACATCGAGTTCCTCGTCGAGTTCAGGGATGAAGCCGCCGAGGAGCTTGGCGGGCCGCCTTCTCCCATAGAACAACGAGAAAATAGAGAACATGTTCTCTATTTTCTCGACGAGTTCCTCGGCGGCTCCATCGGGCCAAAAGTGTACAGACGACAGAGTTTCTCGGCAGAATCCGGCTCTGACCGAGTTTCTCGCTGAATTCTGCCGAGAAACTCTGTTGTGTGTACGAGGCCTGAGAGAGAGTGAGGACTAAGAAAAGGGTTAGGCCCCTTTCAGACTGAGGCAGGAGCTGCGGTTGCGGTATAACGCCGCTAAATATAGCGGCGCTATACCGCCGGGATTACCACGGGATTCGGCCGCTAGCGGTGCGGTATTAACCCCCGCTAGCGGCCGATAAAGAGTTAATACCGCCCGCAATGCGCCTCTATAGAGGCGCATTGCGGGCGGTATTGCCGCGGTTCCCATTGTTTTCAATGGGAAGGAGCGGTGAAGGAGCGGTATACATGCCGCTCCTCTCACCGCTCCAAAGATGCTGCTGACAGGAGATTTTTTTGTCTCCCGCCAGCGCATCGCCTCAGTGTGAAAGCCCTCGGGCTTTCACATTGAGTCTGCAGTGCAGGAGTTTTTCAGGCGGGATAGCAGCGCTATTTTTAGCGCTTTACCGCCTGAAAAACTCCTCAATGTGAAAGGGGCCTTAGAGTGGGAAGATTTAGTGAGGGAGTTTATGGGAGGGTCCAGAGCGAATATGTATGTATTTTTTTGTCAAGAGGATTGTATTCATGTTTGTTTTTGGCAGTGTATTTGCCCTGTGCCTTTCCATATGCTGTTTTATGTAAAGAAAAGAAAAAAACAAATAAACATATAAAGTACAAAAAAGAAGACTGCAAATATTTTGGTGGGGAGGATTGTTCACATATATTTACTGCATACATATTCCAATAGAGTATGTACCTGACTTTTAAAGTAGAACTACACTGCATCTGAGCGCCACAAACCAAAAATACTATTAATTCATTTTTAATATTCAAAGCAATCTCACCCATTCATCCATGTCTCTATACTTTAATAAATCACTTTGAAAAGCACCCTCTAGCCATCTTGAGTAAGGGTAAATGATTTATATAGCACTTACTTCTTGGAATCCATCCACTTGCCCTTAGTTCAGGCATGCAGGCAGGAGGGTATTCTTAGCTGAGAAAACACCTCCTCTCCTCCTGAAGACTCCTGGGATGTATGACATTTTTTTTACTAAACCTGAAACCAGTAAACTGAAGAAAAAAAAATACAAGTAAAAATTATATATAATGATATATAAAAATATGTAATGTTGATTGAGGGAGTGAAGTTCCGCTTTAAGCACTTTTTGATCACACTTGAGTCGAAAGATGGCTACAGTGTAGCCACCCAGTTCTGGGAAGGCGTCCATGGATGTCCTCCCAGAACACCCCCTGCTGGGATATGCATTCAGTGCATTCTTTGATCGAGGTAAAGGGTCAATCACAGTGGCCCTTTACCATGTGATCAGCTGTGTCCTATCACAGCTGATCACATGTAAACAAACAAAGGCATTCCTTTCCTCATGCGTTGTCACAAATAGGAGAGGAGAGTCAGTAACTGGCAATCAGGAGACTGATCATCAGTCTCCTGATTGTGAGCGCAGCGCCAATCAGAACTACCTATTAGTGCCCATCGATACAGCCTTTACTTTTAGTCTTTTTTCGTAAAAGATTAAAAACTCAGTGGTGATTAAATACCACCAAAAGAAAGCTCTATGTCAAAAAATTACAAAAATGTCATATGGGTACAGCGTTGTCATGCAATTGTCATTCAAAGTGCAACATGACTGAAAGCTAACAATTGTCCTGGGCAGGAAGGGGTGAAAGTGTTCAATATTAACCTGCCTGGCGGTGTTCCCGAGACTGACTCGGGGTTAGATTTTCCTGCTACGATCGGTAACCCCGAGTCAGTCTCGGCTTGCCTCGCTAGATCCACAGGCACTTTTTACTTACCTTGTCCCTGGATCCAGCGATGCCACCGCACTGTGTGAGCGAGCAGGACCTCGCTCGATTCACACAGTGCCTCCGTGTGACGCCGATCTCCGTTCCCTGCGACGTTACGACGCACGGGGACGGAGAACGGCGCCAAATTCAAAAACTTAAACATACACCTTACATACAGTATACTGTAATCTTATAGATTACAGTACTGTATGTAAAAAAAACACACCCCCCCTGTCCCTAGTGGTCTGTCCAGTGTCATGCATGTCATTTTATATAATAAAAACGTTTCTTTCTCCCTGCAAACTGTAGATTGTCCATAGCAACCAAAAGTGTCCCTTTATGTCAAAAATAGTTTTAGATCAGCTAAAAAACAGCGATAATAAATTATAATCACTTGCAGAATTGTGCGATAGCGATTTGTGGGGAAATTCATCATAAAAAAAAAAATATAATGACAGCAACAATTCTGCAACTGAGCAAATTTCAGTGATTTTAATTTGATTACATTATTGAATAATTTTTATTATAATTATATTATTATTTGTTATAATTATTTATAATTATTTATTATATTATAATTTATAATTTTGTTTTTAAAAAAATGTCATACCCGGGATGCCTATTAGAATCTTGTTTGGTCAGATTTAAGTGAGTTATTTCTAAAAATTACAGACCTACAATATAAAACGCCAAATTTCCTTGCAAATAATGGTACCGCTTTCAGCATGTTTTTTCTGAAAGAATCATACCGCCAGGGAGGTTAAGGTGGTTAAGCAGCCATATATTTTTAAAATACAACATCAGTGCCTGTAAATGTTTTTTTTGTTTTGGAGAAGCCTCCTACCGTAGGATACAGGACAAATTTTGTTTTTGGCTTCTATTGTAATCAAGAGAGCATGGTAATTGTTTGTTCTTGTTCTGGTCTGCTCTGGGTTTCACATGCTGGGAGTTTGATTGCTTCCCCCTGCCTCTGGAAGAAGCTTCCAGAACATCAAATTGATTTGATTTCATTATTTGTGACCAGTCTTAATATATAAAAGCCCTGTGTGTGTGGCGGCGGGGGGGGGGGGGTGCCACCCCTCTAAGGTAGCTTTTGGATTGTGTAAATGTTCTTGAGGCCTCAGTGGTGTCAAGGCTGAGGGCCTTCAGTAATCTTCCTGAGGAACTGGCTGTGGGACTTCACCATATGTATGGGGTCCAGAGGAGAATTATCTCCCCCACTGGACTGGATCTGGAGGAAGCTAGAAGGTGTACAGCTGTCCTGGGGAGTTGTGAGTAATGACCCTGAACTAATTCCTTTTGATTGTGTGTGCTTTTTGGATAAAAGTTCCAGAGGTGATTTGGACTAAGACGGCCCTCACAGGGTCTCAGTGTACTTGTCATTCCCCTGTCCTCAGCAGAATCCTGGTGTTGTAGCCTAGAGAAGAGTGTCATTTTTTGCTGTGCAGTGTTTTGGAGTATCCCATGTCCTACCCCCACTCTTGTGTAAGGTTCTTTAGGCAATAAATTCTAAAAAGACATCCTCTAGAGTGAATTGTTTGAGCCAGAGTGTATGAACTGGTTCTTGTGGTGATAAGAAGAAGCCTCTGTACTATTAGGGAAGAACCAGATACTACCAGTGGCCCCTGTGGGGGTAGCGTTATGTTAATAAAATGATGGATTTGTTTCTCCTTTGGATATTTCAGTAAACTAGTACTAAATCTCATACTATATCAGCAATTACATGAACCATCCATGAGTTACATTAATCAACAAAGGTTGAGATCAGATGATTAGGGGCAATCCAAGCCTTTCTTAGCAATTTATGTGCTTGGCCTTCAGTACTGGGATGATTGTACATCATATAAGGTCATCGATAAATGTGACATCAAACCATTATTATTTACAGTGTCACACCAGTACAATTTTTTTTCTACAGCTATTAGTAAACTGTGTTCTGTACCGTAATATCATCAAAGCAAAGATGCTTTACATTTTATTAATAATTATTTAACTAAATAATTAATCCCTTTTATTCCGTAATGTGCTTAGACGTAATGCTCATACATTTTGTTTACTGATGAGAAGAAAAGTTAAGTACAACTTTCACTTACAATTAGCAGCAGATGAAAATATGCATTTTGGAGGAATTCTATTAACCCCTTTAGCCCTGGAAGGTTTTACTGCCTTCATGACCAGGCCATTTTTGCGATACAGCACTGCATTGGGCACTGATGTGGAATGGCTGGGGCACTGCTGGGGCACTGACATGGCAGAGATCGGGCACTGCTGGGCACTGATATTGCACAGATGGGGCACTGATATGGCACGCATGGGGCACTGCTGGGCACTGATATGGCACAATGGGGCACTTATATGGCACGGATGGGGCACTGTTGGGCACTGATATTGCATGGATGGGGCACTGTTGGGAACTGATATGGCATTATGGGGCACTGCTGGGCACTTGCACAAGAAAAAAAAACTCAAGCAGCCTCACACTGCAGCTTCTCCTGATCAGTGTGAGCAGCAGAGAGAACTGGACGTGATGCCAGTTTGTTTACATTGATTGCTTCATCATTGGACGGAGCGATCATGTGGTAAAGGGCCGTTGTCGTTGGCCCTTTACCGTGACCCTTGTCGTGTCGTGTCCTGTAAACTCAGTGAGCACAGACAGCCCTGTGTGCGTGCCCCAGGGGGCACACGGGAGCACGATTCCGGGAGTAAGTCATAGTATGCCCGTCCGAGTCATCCGACCGTGCTGTAGCAGCCATTCGACTATTGCCCAGTCAGTAAGCGGATGATCTCTACCTACTGTATACTGTCCCTTTAACTAGTTAATTTGGGACAAACTGTCCCAAACAAACAATTTTCCACACTATTTTCTACACGCTGGGTGCACTGTATAAACTGTATTTAGCCTCAGGTACATACAATATACAGCACTTTATTGCGGCAGTGGGGTGGCCAACTTGGCCCAAACAACTAGTTAAATTGACAGTATTATTTGAAATTTTCTGTAAAGTATCAAAAATTAGACTGGGTCAAGTAAATAGTTGTGGCTGCAAAATTGTGACAAACTTAAACACCCAGAATTGTCTTGGACCCCTAATGCTTCCTTTGTACTCCCCAGCTTGGAACCTTGAAGCAGTAAGAGCTGAGTCCTTCCAGGTCCATTGCTTCTGGAGGAGATGAAGAAAAGGATATTGCTCATCTCTCCACCCCTAATTGTCACCCTCCTAATGCCACTGGGGAGACATCCTTGGTTTCTGGTGGGCGCAGATCAGCCCAGGTCAGCCTTTACAGTCACCCAAAACATTTCTATATGAATGCCCCAAACTTGCTAGATAAAAACTAAACAGACATGGCACTCACAGAAGCATTTTTCCTCAGCATATTTTTATGAGTTTTCATGCTGTACCTCATGCAGTGTTTATGTTTTTTCAAGGCTGATTTACTAAAAGAGTTAAAAATATTCACACCATAAATTGTTTGAATATTCATTTCAATTATCCCGTTGTGCAGGTGAAATAAATAAACAGTGATTTGCTTTTAACGTGAATGGATAATTGTATTGAATATTAATTTTTTTATATAAATACATATTTTTATCATTTATTGTGTGAACATTCTGAGCTCCTTTATTAACCACTTGAGATCCGCGCTGTAGACGAAAGACGTCCACAGCGCGGTTTTCAAGTGCCGGGTGGACGTCCCTGGACATCCTGTTGTTTACTTTCCCTGTGCACGCCGCTGGGGGCGCGCAGCGGGGAAACACTGTGCCCGGTGCATCGATGGGTAGCCGATGTGCGTGCCTAGCGGCCGGGATGTCCGTCAGGTACCCGTGATCGGTGGTGACAGCAGGGACGTGGAGCTCTGTGTGTAAACTGTCCTGTCAGGGAGAGAGGAGACAAATGCTGTGTCCCTTGTACATAGGGACACAGCATCGGTCACCTCCCCCAGTCAGTCCCCCTCCACACACAGTTAGAACACGCCCAGGGAATACATTTAACCCCTTCTTCACCCCCTAGTGTTAACCCCTTTATAGCACTGAGCGCTGTATAAAGGTGAATGGTCCCAAAAGTGTCCGATACATGCGCCGCAATATCGCAGGCCTGACAAAAAATAAATAAAAAAATCGCAGATTACTAGTTACTAGTAAAAAAAAAATCATAAATCTATCCCCTATATTGTAGGCGCTATAACTTTTGCAAAAACCAATCAATATACGCTTATTGCGATTTTTCTTTAACATAAATATGTAGAAGAATACGTATCGGCCTAAACCGAGGGACATTTTTTATTTATTTTTTAAATTGGGATATTATTATAACAAAAAGTAAAAAATATTGTGTTTTTTTTAAAAAATTTCTGTCTTTTTTTGTTTATGGTGCAAAAAAAAAAATCGCAGAGATGATCAAATACCACAAAATAAAGCTCTATTTGTGGGAAAAAAAATGATAAAAATATAATTTGGGTACAGTGTTGTATGACCGCGCAATTGTCATTCAAAATGTGTCAGCGCTGAAAGCTGAAAATTGGTCTGGGCAGCAAGGGGGTTTAAGTGCCCAGTAATGAAGTGGTTAAATCAGCCTCATTGTCTTCAGAGAGGTAACAGGGAGGACAGTACCAAGATGTGCTCTCTGACAATTGTGACTGAATAACTGGCTGAACAAAATTACAACTCTTAATTATAAAACCTGCAATAAGAGTTCACAAATACTTATTTCATCTTTATGTTTGTCACTTTAAACAAGTAAGTAAATGTTCCTGTCTTAGTGCAACTTTAAAGTGATTGTAAAGTTTTATTTTTATTTTTATAACAAACATGATACTTACCTCCTCTGTGCAAGGGTTTTTCACAGAGCGTCCCTGAACCTCCTCTTCTGGGGTCCCTCAGCGGCACTCCTGGCTCCTCCTCTTTTTGAGTGCCCCCACAGGAGCCACTTTCCATGGGGGCATTCATGCGGGCGCGCTCCCAAATCCTGCTGGTGCATCCATTGACACAGACAGCCCCACTCCCCGACTCCTGGGTCACTGGATTTGATTGACATTCTATCAAAATCTATCCAGTGAGGACACGAGACAGCGAATGGAGCTGCTGTGCTCATCCCCATCACTGGAACGATTGGATTCAGGTAAGTAAAAGGAGAGCTCTGGAGGGCTAACATTTAAAACTATAAAACATTATTTTTAAACGCTAACGCGTAGGGTTTTTTATAAAAGAAAAGACCCTATTGGTCTCTTCTGTCTTAAATCCTTCTCCCTGCCTGTCAGCGGAAATATAAACTGACCCACGCGTACACAGCTCAGCATAAATTTACAGCGTGGCTCTGCGCCCTGATGAAGAGAATCCCATGTGCATGGACAGGAGTGATGTCATTGCAGCCACCTATTTAAATGGCTAAACAGGGTGGATATATAAATCAATTTTTTTTTTTTTAAATGAATACAGAAAACTGATTATTTTTATTTAAATCCGATTTTTTTTATTTAAATCTATTTTTTTGATTTTTTTCAAATTTATTTTAATAAAATGCTTTTGGAGTAAAAATCTATCTAAAAATAATTTTCTATTTAAAATACATTAATAATTTAGTTTATTCAGCATGAAATGGAGCTTAGTTATGTAGCATTAGGCTGTATATTCTGCAATATTTACATTTTTGGTAAACGTATTCAATGAATCCAAGCTCTGCAAGCTGAGATAACATGCATTGATGCATTCACACAATTTCACAGTAAGCATAAGATAAACCGAAGTTCAGGAATATTCACCTATCCTATTGTTTTGCAAATCTATGTACATTAGAAACTGTATGATTGCATCGGTTCTGATAGTGCTGTTTTACTAATCTGACATCTTATTTTTCTAAATAGGAAACCTTCATTTTGTTTGAAAATATTAAAGATTCTAACTACCAGTAAGAATAAGTCCTTACATTTAAAGAGCACCTGTCATATCGGATTCATCATGTCAGCGCCTGTTAGCGGGCATCCACTCACCTGCTGCCGCCACGTCTCTCACCTTGTGATACTGACACATCACCAGCCATACCATTAACATGTATGGGACTGTCGGTGAGTCAACAGCGGGTCAGAGGAGGAGCTGCTGCGGGACAGAGATGGCAGTTGCCCTTTAAAAATTATGATTTAAATAAAGTTGATTTAAATCAAGCCTTTTTACTAGTGATTTAATTCAAATCCACCCTGCAGCTAAACACAGTGGGCCAAATCCTCAGCCAGGCGGCGTAACTTAACTTTCAGCAGTTAAGTTACACTGACTTAAAGTTTCTACCTAAGTGCCTGATCCACAAAGCACTTACCTAGAAATTTCAGGCCGTGTAACTTAAGTGCCGCCGTCGTAAGGCGGTCCTCCTCTCCGGGGGGCGTTTATAATTTAAATGAGGCGCGCTTCCGCGCCGGCCGTACTGCGCATACATGTGACGTAATTTTCCCGACGTGCAGCGCGCGAACGTAATTGACGCCGGGCGGCTTTGTGGATTGCGACGGGACACTAAAGTTGCGACGGGTGAAAAAAAATATACGCGCCGGGAAAACAAATAATTATAAAAAAAAATGATAACGTCGCTCAGCATGCATTCCTGAGAGGGAGAACTCCATGCCAATTTTCAAAGAAAAAACCGGCATGGGTTCCCCCCCCCAGGAGCATACCAGGCCCTTAGGTCTGGTATGGGTTGTAAGGAGACCCCCCCACGCCGAAAATTCGACGTAGGGGGTCCCCCTACAATCCATACCAGACCCGTATCCAAAGCACGCTACCCGGCCGGTCAGGAAGGGAGTGGGGACGAGCGAGCGCCCCCCCCCTCCTGAGCCGTGCCAGGCCGCATGCCCTCAACATGGGGGGGTTGGGTGCTCTGGGGCAGGGGGGCGCACTGCGGGCCCCCCCACCCCAGAGCACCCTGTCCCCATGTTGATGAGGACAGGACCTCTTCCCGACAACCCTTGCCGTTGGTTGTCGGGGTCTGCGGGCGGGGGCTTATCGGAATCTGGGAGTCCCCTCAAATAAGGGGGCCCCCAGATACCGGCCCCCCACTCTAAGTGAATGGATATGGGGTACATCGTACCCCTACCCATTCACCTGTAGGCAAAAAGTAAAAGTTAGTAAACACACAACACAAGGGTTTTTAAAATAATTTATTATTCTGCTCCGGAGGCACCCCCCTGTCTTCTTTATTAGCTCTATTACCAGGGGGGGCTTCTTCTTCCACTCTCCGGGGGTCTTCTTCCACTCTCCGGGGGGGGTTTCTTCTTCCGCTCTCCGGGGGGGAGCTTCTCCGGTCTCCGGGGGTCTTCTTCTATCTTCTCCCCTCTTCCGCTGTTGACTCGGCGAACCCCGGTTCTTCTGCAGATGTCCGGTGCCTTCTTCTTCAGCGCTGGCTGCCTGCTATCTTTGTGTGTTAGCTCAATTTCTAGCAGGCAGCCATCGCGGTCTTCTGTGACGTCAGGTTCTTCTCTTCTGTTCTTCTCCCCTCTTCCGATGTTGCCTCGTCGCCTCTTGTCACTGCAATGATGGAAGCGCGCCTTGCATCCCATTTATATAGGCATCACCGTCCCATCATGTTCCGGCAGGTACCCACGTGGTGGGTGCCTACCCACGTGCACCCACCACGTGGGTACCTACCGGAGCATGATGGGACGGTGATGCCTATATAAATGGGATGCAAGGCGCGCTTCCATCATTACAGCGACAAGAGGCGACGAGTAAAGATCGGAAGAAGGGAAGAGAAGAACCTGACGTCACAGAAGACCGCGCTGCCTGCCTGTTACTAATTGAGCTAACACACAAAGATAGCAGGCAGCCAGCGCTGAAGAAGAAGGCACCGGACAGCTGGAGAAGAACCGGGGTTCGCCGAGTCAACAGCGGAGAGCGGCGAAGAGAGAAGAAGACCCCCGGAGAGCGGAGAAGCCCCCCCGGAGAGCGGAAGAAGAAACCCCCCCCGGAGAGCGGAGAAGACCCCCGGAGAGTGGAAGAAGAAGCCCCCCCTGGCAATAGAGCTAATAAAGAAGACAGGGGGGGCCTCCGGAGCAGAATAATAAATTATTTTAAAAACCCTTGTGTTGTGTGTTTAATAACTTTTACTTTTTGCCTCCAGGTGAATGGATAGGGGTACGATGTACCCCATATCCATTCACTTAGGGTGGGGGGCCGGTATCTGGGGGCCCCCTTATTTGAGGGGACTCCCAGATTCCGATAAGCCCCCGCCCGCAGACCCCGACAACCAACGGCAAGGGTTGTCGGGAAGAGGTCCTGTCCTCATCAACATGGGGACAGGGTGCTCTGGGGTGGGGGGGCCCGCAGTGCGCCCCCCTGCCCCAGAGCACCCAACCCCCCCATGTTGAGGGCATGCGGCCTGGCACGGCTCAGGAGGGGGGGGCGCTCGCTCGTCCCCACTCCCATTCCTGACCGGCCGGGTAGCGTGCTTTGGATACGGGTCTGGTATGGATTGTAGGGGAACCCCTACGTCGATTTTTCGGCGGAGGGGGGGTCTCCTTACAACCCATAACAGACCTAAGGGCCTGGTATGCTCCTGGGGGGGAACCCATGCCGGTTTGGATTTTACAAATTGCCGTGGAGTTCTCCCTCGGGAATGCATACCAAATGCCGTCGCTTGAATGGGCTTTTACATGGTGTTACTAACTTTACACTTTGTAAAAGCAGCCCTAGTTTTACACTTGGCAAACTAAAACTTACGGCGAAAAAACGAAGCACAAAAGCTTTGTGGATCGCCCTAAGTGCTAATTTGCATACCAGAAGAGGCATTTCGACTCGAAATGCCCCCAGTGGCGGATGCGGTACTGCATCCTAAGATCCGGCAGTGTAAGTCCCTTACAGATGTCGGATCTTCTGCCTAACTTAGGAAAACTGCTTCTGAGGATCAGTTCCAAAGTTAGAACCAGAGATACGACGGCTTACGCCGGAGTATCTCTTTTGTGGGTTTGGCCCAGTGAGCCTGGAAGGAAGACTGGGAGAAGATAGAAGCAGTGGACTATAGACCAGTGGGAGCACTGACACTGCAGTGCTGGAGGACATTGTTTGAAGGGTGATTCTGCCAAAACGTGCTGATATGTGGTGAATGCTAGCACATTATGGCAAAAAACTCATAGTGGCACATGTATATAAATATAAATACTGGAGTTTAATTATGCTTTAATAATGAAAAAGGTTTAATAACCAAAATTAAATACAAATAGCGTATAAAGAATAATCTACAATTGTGTATATAGAGTACAATAATTAAAATATAGTACAGCAATTTGGGAAATTGTAATACAAATCACATTAAAGAAATTATGTTCTTACTTACTTATTAGACCAATATACAGTATTATGTCTCATGATTTCATTGATTTTTTTTTTTAATCATTTACCTGGTCAGGCTTAGTATCATTTTGTAAATCTGTTTCATCTCCTGCCTGATTTTAATGCTAGGGAAGGGATTGTATGCAAATAAGTCCAGCATCTCAAGATGAGTTTTGGTTATAAGCCCTGAGCTCAGGCAGTAGACAGGTCAGTCTACGAAATAACCTTACAGAGTAAGACTAAGCAGACATTTCTCCTCTGACAGGAAGAGAATACACACAAATAACAGCACATATATGCCTGGTTCTCCTAATCTGGGCTATTACCAGGAGGTTTAAAAATGTTAAAAGTTGCTTTTGCTGCAATACTCACCTTCTCTTACACTGTCCCCACAGTAATTAATTGTTACCACTAGATGTACCATATATATACTTGAGTATAAGCCGACCTGAATATAAGCCAAGGCACATAATTTTACCACAAAAAACTGGGAAAACCTATTGACTCGAGTATAAATCTAGGGTGTCCATCTGCATGCCTCACTGTGCCTCTTTTTGCCTCACTGTGTCCATGTGCATGCCACACTGTGCGCATGCCTCACTGTGCCCATGCCTCACTGTGCCCATGCCTCACTGTGCCCATGCCTCACTGTGTCCATGCCTCACTGTGCTCATGCCTCACTGTGCCCATGCCTCACTGTGTCCATGACTAGAATGATGTTTAACATGGGAGTCTATGGAAGGGGTGCCCGGATTTGAAAAATCGGTGCTCCCCAGCTGTAGGTCCCCCAGACAACAAACTTTGCACACTTGTAGAGGAGAAACAGGGCTACGTGTGTGCCAAGTTCCGTGTCCAGGGGACCTATGGCCAGCCAAAGTCCCAAAGTCACCATAGAAATGACCGTTTAACATGGGAGTCTATGGAAGGGGTGCCCGGCTTTGAAAAATCAGTGACTCGAGTATAAGCCGAGGGGGGCATTTTTACCACAAAAAAATTGCTGAAAAACTTGGCTTATACTCGAGTATATATGGTACTTCATTTCCAGATTAAAAGATGCCTACTGTCATTCTACCCAGAAGACTGAAGACATTCTGTGAGTGCAGGGCATCATTGACCTCCCCCTGAGGAGGCATTACCACAACACCTTGCACTGCAATGAATGATGCACCATTTAGAACTGCCCACTGCCAGAGAAGATTTGAAGGGGACCTCACTTGTTACATGACCAGCCTAAGACATCAGGAAAATGCAAGTAGAAAAATATAAAACCTAAGATACATGCTGGGGAAGTGCTCCAGCTGGGGAAAGAAGGGTTAATGATGGGGAAGGGGAACAGGTTTGGGATACAATGTAATATAATAACCTACAATATTTGCTCAAGAAAACTATACTTTGCCTTTGAATTGCCTCAGTATTCTCATTGTTCTACCATCTCGTGATAGAAAATGATTTTTTTTTCCCTGAAAGCTGCTTGACGTGACATTTCTGCAGAAAGCTGCATTTTAACACCTTTCTGTTTTTTAAACTAAAAGGTTCTTGGAACTTTAACATAAATGTTTGTGAGTGTTATAAAATTACTTTTCTGGCTTATTCGCTTTACTTTAAGCTCACCCTACAGACTGCTGAGTAGGTGTAGTGGAAAATCCACTTGAATTTCTCTGATAAACAGAATCACTTGCTGTAGCGTATATATTTGTGATATTTGGCTTGTTCACTGGTGCAGTGAAATGCAAATGAAAATGGAGAAATTGTTTCTGTCATTTTAAAATGTAGCATGTAATGGAATAGCAAACCAGACTTAGTTCTAAAGAAAATTCAATATTTTATAACTTTCAGCCGACTTCTGCCTTCAATAAAAAGTTCAACATTAATTGAATTGGGGTCTTTTGAATAGACATAAGCTTGAGATCGTACATGGGAGAGCCACTGTAGCATGCTATAGGCACTGCACCAAATTAGATGTATGTCCAGAATATCAGGGTTTTTAGAGTTGTGGTTTGGTGCTGACAAATGGCTTAAAATGATGGCAATATTTACCCTAGAACAAACAGCACTGACTGGGATCTACACTCATTTAGATAGCACCATTGTCTGTGTAGTACCACATATGCCCATAAACATTACAATACACAGACAACATACTAACATTCATGGCAATACATGGCTAACCAATGTATATGGGTAACCAATTTGGGCAGAACACCAGCAACCATATCAATACAGAGGCAGCAAATTGGTAATTGTAGCTATAAGTGTTCAACAGATTGGAAATCATCACAATATATGTTCTACAAACATGCAGAGGTGGAACGACCTGAACAACAAAAAAGGCAAATTTTATAGCCCATTCTAACTACCAACCTTACCATCTCCTCTCTCTCTCTAGCTAAAGATGCTAATTTTGTAGCCATAGGGAGATACTGGAGGCAGTGAGAAGACATGAGGATACCTCCTACTAAATCACCCCGTCTCATCAGCAATTGTTCCCTGCTCTGAGCTTCTGAATGACCATCAGTAGTGACTAATGCTACTACTCTAAGCAGCCTATTGTCAACCCAGGGTTGTAACCATGTTGCTCAGAGAGTTTCAACACGCTTAAAAAAAAATATATATATATATTTAGGTCACCCGGCTGGAGTGCCTGGAGGGAGGAGCGGAGTCCTCTGCCCCTAAGTTTCACAAGCCTACTATCTTATTTCACTCAAGTATGTCTGTTTGGTACATGCAACTCTGTTAATGAGAAACCCTTTAAAAATACTACATATTGACAAGTTAAAATCTAAGTGACCTTTTCTCTCTATTGTCTATATGTTATTTTCGTAAACCTGTTAAAATTTTCAATAAAAACTATTGATTTTAAAAATCTCTAGGTCAAAACTACAGGGTTCCCGGGTATTAAAGGGGTTGTAAAGGAATTTTTTTTCCCCTAAATAGCTTCCTTTACCTTAACCCCCCTGACGGTAAACCCGAGCGTGACTCGGGGTTGGTTTTACATGTTAGGATCGGCAAACCCGAGTCACGCTCGGGCTGGACGGGCTTACCTTTCGCTGGATTCACAGGCTTGGTTTACTCACCTTGTCCCTGGATCCAGCGATGCCACCCGCTGTGTGAGCGAGCGGGACCTCCTCGCTCGATTCACAGTCCCCGTGTGACGCCGATCTCCGTTCCCTGCGACGTTACGACGCACGGGGACGGAGAACGGCGCCAAATTCAAAAAAGTAAACAAACACATTACATACAGTATACTGTAATCTTATAGATTACAGTACTGTATGTAAAAAATACACACCCCCCCTTGTCCCTAGTGGTCTGCCCAGTGTCCTACATGTACTTTTATATAATAAAAAATGTAATTTCTGCCTAAAAACTGTAGATTGTCCAAAAGTGTCCCTTTATGTCAAAAATGGTTTTAGATCAGCTAGAAAACAGCGATAATAAATTATAATCACTTGCAGAAATGTGCGATAGCGATTTGCGGGGAAATTCGTCATAAAAAAAATAAAATAATGACAGCGACAATTCTGCAACTGCAAATTTCAGTGATTTTGAGTTGATTACATTATTGAATAATTTTTATTATAATTATATTATTATTTGTTATAATTATTTATTATATTATAATTTATAATTTTGTTTTAAAAAAAAAAATCATACCCGGGATGCCTACAAGACTCTTGCTTGGTCAGATTTAAGTGAGTTATTTCTAAAAATTACAGGCCTACAGTATAAAACGCCAATTTCCTTGCAAAATAAATGTACCGCTTTTGGTACGTAATTCCAGACAGAATCATACCGCCAGGGAGGTTAATGCAGTCCTCCTTCACTTACCACATCCTTCGATTTTGCTTTTAAATGTCCTTATTTCTTCTGAGAAATGCTTACTTCCTGTTCTTCTGTCTGTAACTCACCACCGTAATGCAAGGCTTTCTTCCTGGTGTGGAGAAAGCCCCTTGAGGGGGGAGGGGGCGAGCAGGAGTGTCAGGATGCCCACTAACACACAGCTCCTTTCTCTATCTGCAAAGTAGAGAGTGTCCTGACTTGCCTGCTTACCCCCTCCCCCCTCAAGGGGTATTCTCCACACCAGGGAAAAAGCCTTGCATTACGGTGGTGAGTTACAGACAGAAGAACAGGAAGTGAGCATTTCCCAGAAGAAATAAGGACATTTAAAAGCAAAATCGAAGGATGAGGTAAGTTAAGGAGGACTGCACTAAGGTAAAGGAAGCTATTTAGGAAAAAAAAGATTCCTTTACAACCCCTTTAAGATGAATTTCATTTTAACATATCTGCAAGTCCACAGCTGAAATGCAGAAACATTATAGGCCCTTAAGAAAGAACTCCAGAAACAGGATTATTTTAAAGTGGTTGTAAAGGCTTTGGCCCCGTACACACGAGGAGACATGTCCTCTGAAACTGGTCCGCAGACCAGTTTCCGCGGACATGTCTGACCATGTGTACGGCCTAGTGGACAGGTTTCAAGCGGACAAAAGTTTCTAAGCATGCATAGAAACTTGTCCGCTGGAAACATGTCCGTCGGACATGTCCGATGGTTAGTACGCCTAATCGGACATGTCCGCTGGTTATTACATCTAACCAGCGGACCGAAATCCCGCGCATGCGTCAAATTGATTCGACGCATGCGTGGAAGCATTAAACTTCCTGGTTTGCGCACGTCGCCGTGTCACCGTCACCGCCACATCACCGCGTTCTTTGTCCGCAGGGATTTTGGTCTGATGGTGTGTACACACATCAGACCAAAATATCCCAGGAGACATGTCCGATGAAAACGTTCCACAGACCGATTTCATCGGACATGTCTCCTCGTGTGTACAGGGGCCTTAGGGTTGTTTTTTTCACCTTAATGCATTCTCTGCATTAAGGTAAAAACATTCAATGGTCAGCTTCCTCCCAGCCCTGAGACTAATCTTGATCCAGCACTGTGCCCAAGAGCAGTGGCGCTGCTCTCTTTCTCTCTCTATGGAGGACATGGAGGCAGCAGTGGAAGCAATTGGCGGGCCATTTGGGGGCCCCAGAAGAGGAGGGTAAGTATGACATGTTTATTTTTTTTTTTAATTGACCTTTACAATCACTTTAAACCCTTTGGCTCAGCTTGCTAAAACAAATCAAATTATCCAGATGCCACCTCAGTGTGGCCAATTGTGAAGCTGTACTTTACTGTTGTAGCCTATGCTACATATAGAATAGGAGTATCCTGCTCCAGCACTGCATAGTAAATAAAGGAATTTGCTACCTCCAGCATCACCACCACTTGTCCCCTGCAGTGCTGCCTCATGGACTGCCTGGCACTCATATAATGACATGTGACTGGTCCTGGAGTACTGTGAGCCCAGGATGCATGATAATGCACCTTCAGGTGTAATGATGGCTTTGGTCTCACAGAAAATAGGTAGCATGACACTCACTGATGTTCAACAAAGGAAGGAAGGAAGTTGAGAACAGTGCTGGGACACGCTGAGATTAAGTACAGAGTGGCATTTTTTTTAATACAGGAGGTGAAAGCCAAACATGTTAAAAATATGTAAATACCTGGTCTGCTTTTAAATATGTAGAAGAAAATGAAGCAAGATATTTAAAGAATACTAATTGAAAATGTATTTTACTGCCAGACGGGTGTAGCTACTTTCTAAATGTATTTCCATAGCCTAAAAAAAAAAAAAAAGAACAGGAAAGAACATTCCATGTTCTATGGAACCCCATGCTATGTTTTTAAGATTCTTTAAGGAGAAAAAGTCTAAAAACACAGAGACAACATTTGTAAAATGCAACACACAAACATAACTGGAAGAAAAATCATAAACACACACAGGATGTGTCTGGCCTTTTGTAATTTAAATTCACATTTCCTTGGTAGAGAAATATTTTTAGCAAATTATGTAGCTTTCAGTGTTACAATACCAGACTGTACAAAACCTTTTGGGCCAAATTCCCAAAAGAGATACGCAGGCGGAACTGCTGTTCAGTCTGTGCCTAACTTTGGAAACGATCCTCAAAAGGCTTTTTCCAAAGATAGGCAGAAAATCTGACATGTGTAAGACACTTACACGGTCAGATCTTAGGATGCAGTACCGCATCCGCCGCTGGGGGCATTTCTCATTGAAATGCCGCTTTGAGTATGCAAATGAGGACTTAAGCAGATCCACAACGCTTTTCAGCATTGTGATTTCTGCGTAAGTTCCGATTTGCTTGCGCAAAACTAGGGCTGGTTTTACAATGTGGAAAATTAGTCACACCTTGTAAAGGCCCATTCAAGCGATGGCATTTGGTATGCATTCCTGAGGGAGAACTCCACGGCAATTTGTAAAATCAAAACCAGCATGGGTTCCCCCCCCCAGGAGCATACCAGGCCCTTTGGTCTGGTATGGGTTGTAAGGAGACCCCCCTACACCGAAAATTCGACGTAGGGGTCCCCCTACAATCCATACCAGACCCGTATCCAAAGCACGCTACCCGGCCGGCCAGGAAAGGGAGTGGGGACGAGCGAGCGCCCCCCCCCCTCCTGAGCCGTGCCAGGCCGCATGCCCTCAACATGGGGGGGTTGGGTGCTCTGGGGCAGGGGGGCGCACTGCGGGCCCCCCCACCCCAGAGCACCCTGTCCCCATGTTGATGAGGACAGGACCTCTTCCCGACAACCCTTGCCGTTGGTTGTCGGGGTCTGCGGGCGGGGGCTTATCGGAATCTGGGAGTCCCCTCAAATAAGGGGGCCCCCAGATACCGGCCCCCCACCCTAAGTGAATGGATATGGGGTACATCGTACCCCTACCCATTCACCTGGAGGCAAAAAGTTAAAGTTATTAAACACACAACACAAGGGTTTTTAAAATAATTTATTAGTCTGCTCCGGAGGCCCCCCCCTGTCTTCTTTATTAGCTCTAATACCAGGGGGGCTTCTTCTTCCACTCTCCAGGGGTCTTCTCTGCTCTCCGGGGGGGGTTTCTTCTTCCGCTCTCCGGGGGGGGGTCTTCTCCGCTCTCCGGGGGTCTTCTTCTATCTTCGCCGCTCTCCGCTGTTGACTCGGCGCACCCCGGTTCTTCTGCAGCTGTCCGGTGCCTTCTTCTTCAGCGCTGGCTGCCTGCTATCTTCGTGTGTTAGCTCAATTACTAACAGGCAGCCAGCGCGGTCTTCTGTGACGTCATGTTCTTCTTCTCCCTTCTTCCGATGTTGACACGTCGCCTCTTCTCACTGCAATGATGGAAGCGCGCCTTGCATCCCATTTATATAGGCATCACCGTCCCATCATGCTCCGGTAGGTACCCACGTGGTGGGTGCACGTGGGCCTCCGGAGCAGACTGATAAATTATTTTAAAAACCTTTGTGTTGTGTGTTTAATAACTTTAACTTTTTGCCTCCAGGTGAATGGGTAGGGGTACGATGTACCCCATATCCATTCACTTAGGGTGGGGGGCCGGTATCTGGGGGCCCCCTTATTAAAGGGGACTCCCAGATTCCGATAAGCCCCCGCCCGCAGACCCCGACAACCAACGGCAAGGGTTGTCGGGAAGAGGTCCTGTCCTCATCAACATGGGGACAGGGTGCTCTGGGGTGGGGGGGCCCGCAGTGCGCCCCCCTGCCCCAGAGCACCCAACCCCCCCATGTTGAGGGCATGCGGCCTGGCACGGCTCAGGAGGGGGGGGTGCTCGCTCGTCCCCACTCCCTTTCCTGGCCGGCCGGGTAGCGTGCTTTGGATACGGGTCTGGTATGGATTGTAGGGGGACCCCCTACGTCGAATTTTCGGCGTAGGGGGGGTCTCCTTACAACCCATACCAGACCTAAGGGCCTGGTATGCTCCTGGGGTGGGAACCCATGCCGTTTTTTTCTTTGAAAATTGGCATGGAGTTCTCCCTCCCAGGAATGCATGCCGAGCGACGCTGACAATTTTTCTTTTTTGCTTTTGTTTTCCCGGCGCTTTTTTTTTTTTTCACCCGTCGCAACTTTAGTGTCCCGTCGCAATCCACAAAGCCCGCCGTAAATTACGTTTGCGCGCTGCACGTCGGGAAAATTACGTCACACGCATGCGCAGTACGGCCGGCGCGGGAGCGCGCCTCATTTAAATTTTAAACGCCCCCCGGAGAGGAGGACCGCCTTGCGACGGAGGCACTTAAGTTACACGGCGTGTAATTTCTAGGTAAGTGCTTTGTGGATCAGGCACTTAGGTAGAAATTTTAAGTCAGTGTAACTTAACTGCTGAAAGTTAAGTTAGGCAGCTTTTTTGGGAATTTGGCCCTTTGTTCTTACTATTAACCTGTGTGAAAAAAAACATTGTTATCCACAGAAAATCTGTTCCGTATAACGTTTTCAAAATATTTCTCACTCTTTTTTATTCTTTATTTATTTCCGGAGTTCAAGAAAGGTCTCATGTAAAAGGGAGTAAAGGGAAATTACAAATGTTTTAATATTTATTTTTTTGGTTGTTAGGGTTGGCATTGTAAATTAAAGTTGGACTAAACTGAAAAGATAAAAAAAATGTGAGCAGGCAGACTTTATTATTGAAGAAGAGATATGCTATATCTCTCCTGCAATAAGCCAAACTTACCTTCCTTACCTTACCTTACCTTCACAATCGACTTCATGATGTATGCTCAGCATAGTGTACATACTTGGCATTCCTCAGAGCCAGAATGGCCATGTGTGGGAGCGTTTTGTCATTCCGGCATAGGCTAATCAGGAAGGCCGAAAATTCAAAACCTTAAAAAAAAGACTGGGCATTGATGTTGGTGCCAGTGACAGAGTGATGGGAATAAAGTATAGATTTTTTTTTTTATATTTAATAAAGTACATTTTAAATGTGTACTACTATGCAAGTTTTAGGCAGGTGTCAAAAATGCTGTAAATTAACAATGGTTACAGAAACAGAAGTGTTAATAGTTAATTTTTTTTATCAATTAGCAAAATAGAATGTAAATGAACAGGAGAGGAATCCAAATCAAATTAATATTTGATGTCACCACCCTTTGAATTCAAAACAGCATTGATTCTTCTAGATTTTTCTGCACTCCAGTTCATATGTTTTCCTGGATAGTTGAGTCATTTAGCCTTGTTTCCACATCAGAGGTATGGCTTTTTTGATGCAATTCTGCCATGAAGACCATGGCCCGGATTCAGATAGATTCGTCTATCTATCTGCCGCCGTAACTTTGGGCGCAAGTTCCGTATGCAGAAAGAACTTGCGCCCTTAGTTACGGCGGTGTAACGTATGTGTGGCGGCGTAATCCCGCCTAATTCAAATGGGGATGTTGTGGGCGTGTTTTATTTAAATTTAAGATGACCCCGCGTATTTTACGCTCGAAATTACACCGCAAAGCCTCATTGTTTTCGACGTGAACGTAACTTACGCAAAGCCCTATTCGTGAACGACTTACGCAAACGACGTGAAATTTTCAAAACTCGGCGCGGGAACGACGTCCTTACTTAACATTAGCTACGCCTCATATAGCAGGGGTAACTTTACGCCGGAAAAAGCCTAACGTAAACGACGTAAAAAAATGCGCCGGCCGGACGTACGTTTCTGAATCAGCGTAAATACCTAATTAGCATATTCCTCGCGTAACTATACGGAAGTGCCACCTAGCGGCCAGCATAAATATGCAGCCTAAGATACGACGGTATAAGACACTTACGCCGGTCGGATCTTAGGGAAATCTATGCGTAACTGATTCTCTGAATCAGGCGCATAGATACGACGGCCCGCACTCAGAGATACGACGGCGTATCTCGTATCTCGTATCTCGTATCTGAATCCGGGCCCTGGTCTGGCCAGACTTGTCCAGACAATAGATGTGTCTCATTGGTTTCCACCAGTTCTGTGCTGATGGCACTGCTGGACATCTTCTGATGTTGAATGGAAGCAAGCATAATGTGTGTTTCATCTGCTGCTCTAAGTTACCTTGTCCAACCACCGTGTCTTTGTGCTTCTTCAATAGAGCTTTAACAGCACATCTTGAAACCCTAGTCTGCTTTGAAATCTTTGCTTGGAAGAGACCTTGCTGATGCAGTATAACTACCTTGTGTCTTGTTGCTGTGCTCAGTCTTGTCATGGTGTATGACCTGTGTCACGAAACTGTCTTTCAACCTACATATGAGATGGATGATCATTAGCACCTGCTTGGTGTAGTTGGTTAATCATACACCTGGCTCTAATGCTACAAAATCCCTGACTTTGTGTAAGTGTACAAAGGGTGCAAGTGTAAGGCCGCGTACACACGATAGGATTGCCAGAGGAGAACGGTCTAAAGGACCGTTTTCAACAGTCCAAACCGATCGTGTGTAGGCCCCATAGGTTCTTTAACCTTCGGTCAAAAAAATGAGAACTTGATTTAAAATTGAACTGATGGACGCCTAACTGATAGGTCAAAAACGATCGTTAGTATGCAAAAGCATTGGTTAAAAACCCACGCATGCTCAGAATCAAGTCGACGCATGCTTGGAAGCATTGAACTTTGTTTTTGTTCAGCACGTCGTTGTGTTTTACGTCATCGCGTTCCGACGCGATTGTTTTTTTAACTGATGGTTTGTAGGCGCGACGGACCATCAGTCAGGTTCATCGGTTAACCGGTTCATCGGATGGACCGATCGTGAGTATGCGGCCTAAGAAGAATCGATGATGGTTTGAAGCCAAGGGGTAGTCATACCATATATGTATTTGATTTATTTTTTCTCCTGTTCGCAAACTCTCCTTTTTGTTAATGTGCTAAAAATAAACAATTAAAATATATATTTTTTAAGGATTCTTACTTTACAACATTTCTTCACACCCAAGACTTTCTTTATAGTTTTGTATAGAGTCGGGAAGGGTTAGGACCCATATCAGGTTTTGTTGCTGTCTGTGGGATCCACCCATTTAATTTTGCCCGGTGACCACCTTCAGCACTGCAGAAAGTAATAGGAAATTACATTTTTTGTCACCAGAACAGAAAGTGAGGAGGAATCTTCCATTGGGGACTCCTTCTCCAGTGCCAATTGTCTAAGAGGAGAATTCAACTAATTTAAAGTGATGTCCATTCACTTTGTGTTCCATCCCCATGACAGGATGAGAAAGTAAATCCCCAAATTAAAAATATAAACTAACAGGGGTTTTCACCTTTCTAAAGCTGGCGATAGACAGATCATATTTCGACCAGTCCAGCAGAGACCAAATTTATTTCATCAGTGTGTGGCTGGCTGCAGCCGCTGATCAGTGTAATCTGACAATGGAGAGTCCCCCTGTCAGAATACAATGTTCCAGTATGCTATGCATACCAGCTCATTATGCCTTTGTCTTGCAGGGTTTTTTTTTCAGAGGTTTATAACCTCTTTAATTAATGTAATTTTGTGATAATTCAATAAAGTTTCCACAAAAAAGGTAAATAGTGCAATGCATTGTTAAGAGCACATCGTCAATGCTGCCTTCCCACCATACACCAGTGGCTGTGTTTTAACACAACAGCTAGTGTGAACAAGCCATTAAAAGCCCACACTGTCCTACAAAAAGAGCCCAATGGATATTCACTTGTATTAAATGTTTGTAAATATTTTATAAAATTACCAAAAGTATTAAAAAAAATTGACCAAAACATGCAACACTAAAATGTTTCATTTTTAATCTTTATTTCTTTAAAAAAAAAAATATTGCAACTGTGCAGTTTCCTCTTTAGCAAAAAAAAATTCTATGTAGGTGTGAGGAGAAATGCAAATAAAGCTATTACTAACATGCCTTTTTATATAAACAAAGCCATAATGACAATCACATGGTCAGAGCTGCAAGCTTCCAGCTGTAAAAGAAGTTTGGAGCAACGTACTCTCGGAAATTGAAGACATACAAGCAGGGCAGGACTTAGGGTGGTGGGGGCCCCTGGGCTTGAGTGTTGAAGGGGCCCCCTGGAGCCGAGAATTGGGGGGATCGAAGTTGTTGAGCGGGGGGGGGGGGCGAATTGAAGTTGTTGAGCGGGGGGAGCGCATTAAAGTTGTTGAGCGGGGGGGGGATTTTGCAGTTGTTGATGAGGGGGGGAGTGCCTCTCACCTGTGCCAACAGCCGGGGCCACATACTGTCATTAGCCCGGCTCTTGGCTTTCTTCCCTTCAGCAGCCACAGTCCTCCACACACCACTCCGGTTCCTCCTGCTTCCGTGCTGCCTCCTCTTGCAGTGCAGGAAAATTAACCCTTTTGCGGGACTGCGGGAAGAAGCTGTCTGTGCGGGAAAGTCCCACAGAATCCGTGCGTGTTGGGAGGTATGCGCAGGGCCGCCATCAGGAATTTTGGGGCCCCTTGCACAGCTTAAGGCATGGGCCCCCTGAAGCAGAGAACCTAGGGGGGGTGGGGGTGCTGCCGCCTGAAATTGAGAAGCGTGGGGGCTGCCGCAAATTGAGAAGCGGGGGGGCCTTTACAAAAAAAAGAAGAAATAAAGAAGAAAACAAATATATATAAATATATGTAGCCATCCGGGGCCCTGGGGACCTCTGGGCCTTTTAATAAAAATAAAAAATAAACCTCTGGGCCCTTTAATAATAAAAAAAAAAACATTTATAAAAAATACATAAAAAAAGGGAGGTTGCCAAACCTGGGGGCCCTGGGGACCTCTGGGCCCCTGGGAACCTCTGGACCTTTTAATAAAAAATAAAAAAATAAACAAAAATAAAAAAATAAACATTTATAAAAAAATAAAAAAAAAGGGGGGTTGCCACATGGGGCCCTGGGGACCTCTGAGCCCTTTAATAAAAACATATATATACATATATATATATATAAAAAAAAATGTAATTTTTTTTATAAAAAAGGTGGGTTGCCATTCGGGGGCCCTGGAGACCCCTGGGCCCTTTAATAATAATAATAAAATATATATATATATATATATATATATATATATATATATATATATATATATATATATATATATATATATATATATATATATATAAAAATAAAAAATATATAAAAAAAATTTTTTTTTACAAAAAATAAATAAAAAAAAGGGGGGTTGCCATCCGGGGCCCTGGAGACCCCTGGGCCCTTTAATAATAATAATAAAATATATATATATATATATATATATATATATATATATATATATATATATATATATATATATATATATATATATATATATATATATATAATATATATAAAAATAAAAAATATATATAAAAAAAAACATTTTTTTACAAAAAATAAATAAAAAAAAGGGGGGTTGCCGTCCGGGGCCCTGGGGGCCTCCGGGCCCCTGGGGACCTCCGGACCCCTAAAAAAAAAAAAAAAAAAAAAAATTTTTTTTTTTTTTTTTTTTAAAGGGGGCCCCCTATTGGGTGGGGCCCCTGGGCTTCAGCCCAGTCAAGGCCAATGGTAAGTCCGGCCCTGCATACAAGGGTTACAGCACTTAGAGCAAACCCACACAGGCGAAAACACAGACTTCATATAGTTACAACTTACTAGCTAGATCTATGAAGTGGAGTAAAACAAGTACTCCAGCACTACAAAGAAAATGCCCTAACCATTAAGCTGCTGTGTAAACCAGTAAAAAGATAAAGACAGACATTACGAAATGGAAAAGTAACGTTTGATTGGCTGCTTTTGACAATACAGATGCTTTCCTTCCTTCCAGTTTTTACAACTCAGCCCAGAGGGTGACCTAACATCTGATATATGTCACATTAATTTGCTGTCACTTTGCTTTACTAAAGTGGAACAGGATGTGTGATGTGATCCTAGTATTACATGTTCAAGATAAGAAATCACTGGCAGTTTTACAGTCTATGTTACGGTAGGAATCTGTTTTATTCAGCAATAATTTGAAAAAGATTCATTATTCGGCGATAAGCTGGCAAGAAACTTACCATGCCTGAATAATTGCTTAGCTAAATCCTGTAGCGTGAAAACGAGATTCTGTAGATGAACCCAGTGGTAAAATGAAATGCCCAGACATTCAATAACTGAGACCAGGAAGATTGGAGAAAAGACTTGCAGCCGGGCACAATGCTAGATCACTAAGGGTTTAGGTAAGAACGTTCAGTGTCTCCCCGCATGGATATATTACCAAGGGAGGGGACATGCACATTGACCAACCCCCAGCCAGAACGGCTCAGATTATGGGGCAAGCTTACTGAGGAGGAACAAGAAGTGAGAAATTCAGACAAAGAAAAAAACATTTAGAAGGGAAATCAAAGGAAAAGGTAAGTGAACCAACAATGCACTAGCTTAATGGAACCTATTTAGGAACCTATTAATAACCTTTATAACCCCTTTAAGGAGGGGGAGTAACAGGCAGTGCATTTTTTTTGTACCCTAAGGTAGAGAATGCATTAGGGTAAAAAACCTTAATGTTTACAACCATTTTACGATATCCCCTTAATAACAAGGTCCAAACAAAGCTTAACACCCCAAACCTAGTTTTGTAAGTTTGATATGAGTTGGTAAAACTGTACATATGTTTGCAACTGTAGTGTAATTTATCCTGGTAAATTATACCTTGTTTTTTAGGGCAAATTTGGCCTGCATTTTGGAGGTAAATGGAAATAAATATAACCATTTTTTAAAATGATCACTAATCACTGGTAAAACCCCTCAAAATAAATATTCCTACTCATGGCGTTTGCAGCGATACCACATATGTGTATGTTATTTGTTGTTTGTACCTGAAGTAGATATCTTTAGTAGAATCAATAGTACACATTTTGCTTTTTTTTATCCTACCTAAAATACATCGATACTGAATAAAAAAAAAAACACTTTTGCTAAAGCCGGACATGGTTCGAATCTCGGCTGGTTCTGCAGGGACTGGCTGAGATTCAAACCCTGTATTGGCAGGCTGATTGTACGCAAGTTGATCAGTCGATCAGATTTTTCATACGATTATTGCTATAGCAACAATCACTGTGTGTCCTTCCGGCAGGGACAGCTCCAAATTCCCCCCCGCCAGAAGAACACAATGGCTCCACAGGGGGGATTCCCCCATCAATACTGTTTGTATGAATGAGGGAATTAGGCAATTTTCTTTTCTTCCACCCATAGAAGGAAAGAAAATTGCACCATCAATGGCAGGCTTATGACACACTGATCCTGATCTTTGACCCTGACCTTGATCCTAGGCCCGATACTGACCTAGATCAAACTCTGATCTAGCCATTATATCTTTAATTTATTTTGTTTATTAATTTTTTATTTGTATTATATTTTTTCTCCATTCGAGATAAGAAAGATTACCGGGGGTGGCTGTGCAGTTACTGATCATTGTTATAGCCAATCACAGGCTATTACAGTGGTCATGTGTAGGGATGAGCTTCGAGTTCGAGTCGAACTCATGTCTCATTGCCTGTTCGGCGAACAACAAACAATTAGGGGTGTTCGCGGCAAAAAAGAAAAGCTGCGGAACACCATGTTAAAGTCTATGGGAGAAATATAAAGTGCTAATTTTAAAGGCTAATATGCAATTTATTGTCCTAAAAAGTGTTTGGGGACCTGGGTCATGTCCCAGGGGACATGTATCAATGCAAAAAAAAGTTTTAAAAACGGCCGTTTTTTCGGGAGCAGTGAATTTAATAATGCTAAAAGTGAAACAATAAAAGTGAAATATTCCTTTAAATTTCCTACCTAGGGGGGGGGGGTGTAAAGTTAGCATGTGAAATAGTGCATGTTTCCAGTACATAGAACTGTCCCTGCACAAAGTGTCATTTCTGAAAGGAAAAAAAGTATTTTAAAACTGGACTTGAGGCTATAATGAATTGTCGGCTCTGGCAATTCAAAGAGAATTCATTCATAAAAAATAGCGTGGGGGTCCCTCCAAATTCCATTACCAGGCCCTTCAGGTCTGGAATAGATATTAAGGGAAACCCCGCCGTCAATTAAACAAAAAATGACGTGGGGTTCCCCCCAAATATCCATTCCAGACCCTTCAGGTCTGGTGTGGATTTTAAGGGGAACTCCACCCCAAATTTAAAAAAAAATGGTGTGGAGCTCCCCCAAAAATTCACACCAGACCCCTTATCCGAGCATGTTAACCTGGCCGGCCGCAGAAAAGAGGGGGGGACAGAATGTGGCCCCCCTCTCCTGAACCCTACCAGGCCACATGCCCTCAACATGGGTAGGATGTCCCCATGTTGATGGGGACAAGGGCCTCATCCCCACAACCCTTGCCCGGTGGTTGTGGGGGTCTGCGGGCGGGGGGCTTATCAGAATCTGGAAGACCCCTTTAACAAAAGGGACCCCCAGATCCTGCCCCCCCTATGTGAATTGGTAATGGGGTATATTGTACCCCTACCATTTCACGAAGGAAGTGTAAATAGTTGGAAAAAACACACACCGTAGAAAAAAGCCATTTATTAATAAAAAAATAAATAAAAAAAATCCAGCGGTGATAATCCACTCGTTCCCGGCTTCCTGCTCCAACATTGTCTGTATCCAGCGACGGGTGATCTCCGGTCCAGCGATGAGAAGATCCATCCATCCAGAGCGCAGCCACGCTGACCTCCTCTCTCCCCAGTGAGCTACGTCACTGGGGAAGCCCAGTCTTCCCCCTTGCTGGGCTTCCCCAGTGACGTAGCAGAGGGTGCGTCAGAGGGGGCGAGGTCACGTGACGTGTGGCCCCGCCTCCCCAATATAAGAAATGTCACAGCTTCAGCCTGTCATTTGCTTGGTTGTGTCCAGCGGAGAGAGGAGGTTGGCGTGGCTGCGCTCTGGATGGATGGATCTTCTAATCGCTGGACCGGAGATCACCGACCGTCGCTGGATACAGACAACGTTGGAGCAGGAAGCCGAGACCGAGAGTGGATTACCACCGCTGTATTTTTTTTATTTTTTTTATTAATAAAGGACTTTTTTCTACGGTGTGTGTGTGTGTGTGTTTTTTTTCAAACTATTTACACTTCCTTCGTGAAATGGTAGGGGTACAATGTACCCCATTACCAATTCACATAGGGGGGGCCAGGATCTGGGGGTCCCCTTTGTTAAAGGGGTCTTCCAGATTCTGATAAGCCCCCCGCCCGCAGACCCCCACAACCACCGGGCAAGGGTTGTGGGGATGAGACCCATGTTGAGGGTATGTGGCCTGGTACGGTTCAGGAGAGAGGGGCCGCACTCTGTCCCCCCCTCTTTTCTGCGGCCGGCCAGGTTAACATGCTGGGATAAGGGGTCTGGTGTGAATTGTTGGGGGAACTCCACGCCATTTTTTTAAAAATTTGGGGTGGAGTTCCCCTTAAAATCCACACCAGACCTGAAGGGTCTGGAATGGATATTTGGGGGGAACCCCACGTAATTTTTTTTAAATTGACGGCGGAGTTCCCCTTAATATCCATTCCAGACCTGAAGGGCCTGGTAATGGAATTTGGGGGGACCCCCACGCTATTTTTTTTTTTTTTTTTTATGAATGAATTATCTCTGAATTGCCAGAGCCGACAATTCATTATAGCCGCAAGTCCGGTTTTAAAATACTTTTTTTCCTTTCAGAAATTACACTTTGTGCAGGGACAGTTCTATGTACTGGAAACATGCGCTATTTCACATGCTAACTTTACACCCCCCTAGGTACGAAATTTTAAGTAATATTTCACTTTTATTGTTTCACTTTTAGCATTATTAAATTCACTGCTCCCGAAAAAACGTCAGTTTTTAAAACACTTTTTTTTGCATTGACACATGTCCCCTGGGGCAGGACCCAGGTCCCCAAACACTTTTTAGGACAATAACTTGCATATTAGCCTTTAAAATCAGCACTTTGGATTTCAAATGTTCAAGTCCCATAGAGTTTAACAGGGTTCTAAAGTTCACACGAACATTTGGTGTGTTCGCAAGTTCTGGTGCGAACCGAACAGGGGGGGGGGGTGTTTGGCTCATCCCTAGTCATGTGATGGAGAGACTGTTCTTCAGACTCCAAATTGCTAGTACAGGATCTGGAGCTGCCGTGACAGCTTGTTTTCTGTGCTTGGAGCACACAATGCAGCACACTCCCAGCACAAACACAGGTACAGTGTGCATTAATGCAACCACATGAAAGAATACCCACTTAAAGGATCGCTAAAGGAATTTTTTTTAGCTAAATAGCTTCCTTTACCTTACTGCAGTACTGGTTTCATGTCCTCATTGTTCGTTTTTGCTTTGAAGTAGCTGTAATTCTGCTGTGATCTCCACACTTCCTGCTTGTCTGGCTCCTTATAACCACAGTACTGGGAGCTTTTCACGGTGGTCTAAGCTGTCATTACTGTGTGTCTAAAACTCCTCAAAACCAATCAGATTCATTTTAAAAACAAAACACTGCCCTGGATTTGTTTGTTTTTGTTCTGTGGGTCTCTTTACTTCACATAAACATGAAACCAGGTTAAAAACGAAAGTGAAACTGCAGGCACATTATATGATTGAATTTAATAAATGTTTAATCATTTATAAAAGGAATCAGTTAACTTTTATGTCTCTATACCCTGTAAACAGTCATTTCAGCAAACATTTTTTTTCCTTTAGTGACCCTTTAAATGTACTTACAGGGTAATGGGTTAAAAAAAAACCCAATGTATTACTTCTGTCTGTGTTGCTGTTAGAGGGATTTCCTACACTTTCTTATTCTTCCCCACGCTATCAATTATTTTTTTTTACGTTTCATACATAGACACTTTAACTGCTTGCTTGTCGCAGATATACGTCTGCAGCATGGCATGGACAGGCAAAAGGACGTGTATATATACATCCCCTTTAAGAAGCAGAATTGTGCCCAACACGGAGTGCCCGCCGCTAGCTACGTGACTCCGACCGCGGGTCCTGCGGACTCGATGTCCGCGGGCATACCCGCAATCGCATCATGGTGAGGAAGAATGGGCAAATGCTGATGTAAATAAGCATTTCCCCAGTCTTCCTAGTGACAGGACAGTGATCAGAGCTTCCTGTAATCGGAAGATGTGATCACTGTAATGTCACACACAGCCCATCCCCCCTACAGTTAGAAGCACTCCCTGGGGCACACTTCAGTGGTTAACCCCTTCATTGCCAGTGTCATTTTCACCGTAATCAGTGCATTTTTATAGCACTGATCGCTGTAAAAATTACAATGGTCCCAAAAATGTGTCAAAAGTATCCGATGTGTCCGCCATAATGTTGCAGTCACGATAAAAATCGCAGATTGCCGCCATTACTAGTAAAAAATAACAATAAAAATACCATAATTCTATCCCCTATTTTGTAGACGCTAAAACTTTCGCGCAAACCAATCAATATACACTTATTGAATTTTTTTTACTAAAAATATGTAGAAGAATACGTATCGGCCTAAACTGAGGAAAAACATTTTTTTTATATAGATTTTTTGAGGATATTTATTATAGCAAAAAGTAAAAAATATTGAATTTTTTTCAAAATTGTTGCTCAATTTTTTTTAATAGCGCAAAAAATTAAAACCACAGAGGTGATCAAATACCACCAAAAGAAAGCTCTATTTGTTGAAAAAAAAAGGATGTCAGTTTTGTTTGGGAGCCACATCGCACGACCGCGCAATTGTCTGTTAAAGCGACGCAGTGCCGAATTGCAAAAAGTGGCCTGGTCTTTGGCTAGCAAAATGGTCCGGGGGTTAAGTGGTTAAAGTGATTGTAAAATCTTGTTTTTTTTTCAATAACAATAACATACTGTACATGTTATACTTACCTCCTCTGTGCAGTGGATTTGCGCAGAGCAGCCCAGATCCTTCTCTTATCTGGTCCCTTTTCGGCTCTCCTGGCCCCTCCCTCTTGCTGAGTACTCCCACAGCAAGCAGCTTGATATGGGGGCACCCGAGCCGAGTCAAAGCTCCATGCGTCCTTTCAGACACGGAGCTGTGACCCGATCCTTCTCTCTCCTGATTGGCTGACTGACTTTGATTGACAGCAGCGGGAGCCAATATCGCTGCTGCTGTGTCTCAGCCAATCAGGAGGGAGAGTCTCGGAAGGGCCGAGACACTCATGAACATCGTTGGACAGAGATGGGGCTCAGGTAAGTATTAGGGGGACTGAGGGGGCTGCTGCACTCAAAAGGCTTTTTATCTTAATACATAACTTTACAACTCCTTTAAGCTCTGTAAAAACACGTTTTTTTTTTGTTAGGATTTGCCTAATAAATTATGTCTTGAATTATATCTACTGTCTATAAAAAATTATATAACATTTTTATTAACTATACTTTATACTAACCTTACTAAAATAAAAATAAATGAAAAAAACATTTTTTTTTTTAGTCCTGAACAAAATAAATAGACATTAAAGAAGATAGAATGCAATAAAAAAGACTAAACATTAAAGTGTCATATACAAAAGTTATTGTGAACACAAAACCACATCATAAACCACCACATCAGAATAATACATACAAAATATATAGTATAAATGACTCAAGTCCATAATAAAACTACAGTCACTGTGATCTTGGACAAAAAATGCTTCTTACTTCACCTCATCAACACACAGATTTGCTTATCAGATGCCTAGACCCCACAGTATAAGAGGTCTATATGCACTTGTTTGAAATGGTGTAAACCACCAACAAGGCAATAAAGCACTAGAGGAAAGAGAAGAAACTCCATAGTGTAATAATAAATTGACACTATTTACTATAAAGTAGAGGTACTCACAAAGAAGTGAAATTGAAAGCATATTCAGCCAAAATGCTTCACTGCATCTGGCGAGTGATTGTGATGATTATGTCACCATTGAAGCACCCCCCTACGCGTTTCATCACTAACTAATGTCATCAAGAGGCATTGCCTGGCCTGATTACATTTGAGAGCACATCTGAGTGACATCTATATGGCTGGTGGTTTACGCCATGATCCATATACAAAAATGTAAAAACTTCCCCCTGCAGTCCAAAGCACAGATCAGGTGCCGACGTTTAAACAGGTTAGCTGAAAAAGATAAAAAAAAACAGAAGGTGGAAACTCCACACACCAAAACCCAGCCACTATATAGAGAGATAAAGTTATGGCTTCAGCCTGAACTCCTTCTGGGTATACTCCTCTACAAGGCTTTATCATATGCCCCGGGGGAAAACCGAGAACCTGCTTGGTAACTTTTCCCCCGTACACAGGAGAGGTTTTCCCGTCGGGAAAACTCTGATGAGAGCTTTGGTCGGGAATCCTGACCGTGTGTATGCGCCATTACAGCTTTTCCCATAGGAAAACTGCCAAAAACTGCCTGGAAAAAGTCTTGGTAACTTTTCCCCCGTACACAGGAGAGGTTTTCCCGTCGGGAAAACTCTGATGAGAGCTTTGGTCGGGAATCCTGACCGTGTGTATGCGCCATTACAGCTTTTCCCATAGGAAAACTGCCAAAAACTGCCTGGAAAAAGTCTGTCGGGAAACCCAACGGGAAAAAAGAGAGCAGGTTCTCTTTTTTTGACCCGTGTTTTTTGGGCAGTTTTCCCGTTGGAAAAGCTGCGAGGAGCATACACACGGCCGGCCACGATTCCCGGCCAAAAGCTCTCCTCGTAGTTTTCCCGTCGGAAACCCAGCCGTGTGTACAAGGTTTCAGAGTTGTTTTTACCTTCTCTTTTCCAATCTGGTGGATTACACCATTTAAACAGGCAAATGTAAACCTCTTATACCGAGGGGTCTAGACATGTGGTAGGCAGATCTGTGTATTGATATGGTGGAGGAAGACACACATTTTCTTCCAATATCACAGCAATTGCAGTTTTATTATGAACTTGAGTCATTTATATTTGAGTGCTATTTTCACTCAGTTGATGTGGTTTTGTATTCACAATACCTCTTTTATATGACACTTATTTTGTTGATTTAAAAGAGACAACGCTATATTATTAAATCATGTGCGCAATATACTGTGTGTATTCTTGTATCCTTGTGCATCAGCCTGTTTTGTACCTGTGTGCAGCTGCCTCTTTTCACATTTGATTGCTATATGTTATGTATTTGATTTATATACTCATGTTTGCTTTCTTTTTTTGTTATATTTTTATGATATCATTGCTACTTGGCAAGGTGATAACTGGGCTTGCAGAGACATTTGGTGCACAGTGAATTTGCTTCCTTTGTGGCTATGGAGGAATATATGTAACTGAAAGATTTGAGCCTGGAGTTCAGCTTTAAATCGTCACCAGCACAGGAATTGAGCCTAAAATCTTCCAGTGGGGACACTTGTTTTGGTGATAGGTGTCCAAGAGGGGATTTCCCTCACTTTGAAAAAGATTTTCTCATACTTCCTGTTGTGTCTACAGGACAAGAAGTGAATGGAAAGTTTTAACCTTTCTCTGCTCTATCCAAAATTAAAAAAAGATTTGACTTTGGATACATTTTAGGGGTAATGTAGAATTTATTTCAGTGGAAATTGTAACCAAAACATAAATGCAAAGTTTGATTTTGTGATGTATAATTTATTATAGTTTTTGTGCAAAGGGATTAATGCTCATTAATTTTGTTTACGTTAACTGTACATAGAATACACATAAAATTACTTTTTTACATCAAAGATTCCATGTAGTAATGTAAATTTTTATTTCAAAAATGCTGCAAAGCATGTCTCAAGTCTGACCTCTAGCAGTTTTACTCCCAGGTATTTCTAAATCCATACTCAGTTAGAAATTGCTATTTTCTGATCCTTTACCTACATAAGCATCAGCTGCAGTCTAGCATAGCTCAAGTATTCATCTCTATGTCCTCCAGATTTCACAGACATTTCTAGAGAGTATTAAAGAATATCAGAGGATTTAAAAGTTTAAATAGCTCAAATTCTACCAGGCGCTCTTTTCTATTTCTGTAAATATTATTCATTGTAAAGAATATTTTTCTTTGGTTACTTACAGTCCAGTACTTTGAAGAAGTCTGTCTGCACATCCAAGACCATTTCTACAACAGTATACTAAGGCCCCATACACACGATAACCTAGAGGTTAGATGTGACCGGAAGTGACGTGACACCCTGACCGTCCACCGGAAGTGCCGCTGTTTGGCGTTTTATTTGTTTTTTCAATGTAAGCACATTTTTACCTTTATTAAATTTTAAAGTGCTTGCATACTTCACCATGAGAGCTTTTTATTTCTACATTTGCTCCTGATACACCTTGTGGCTATCCTGTGGAGTCGACTTCGCTGCGCCTGGACCTATACTGGTATTGGATACAGAGAACGCCCCTCGATTCTATCTCAGCACTGGGAAGATTCCGTGCAACACGTGTTACCCACTGTTTGGATTCTGTTCCAGTTTTGGGAGGATTTCGTTGACACGCATGACCCAGTGTCTGGAGGTAAGCGCACTGCGAGCCCAGGCTAAGCAAAGAGTTATCAAGATTGTCCACATTGATGCCCGAAGTGCAGAAGTTTTGTTTATCACTGGCACACTAGATTGATTTATCCAAACTTTGATTTATATATTTGGACTTTTATTTTTGGATTTATTATTAGTTTTGGGCTATTTCACTAATTTTGAATTCACTGCATATCTTTATTGATTGTTATCAGTCCCCTATGGACTGTCTTTATATTCACTTTTAGATTTTCAGTTTGCGCTCATCATTCTTTATTCAAATTTTGTTTGGGAGCCACATCGCACGACCGCGCAATTGTCAGTTAAAGTGATGCAGTGCCGAATCGCAAAAACTGGCCAGGTCCTTTACCTGCATAATGGTCCGGGTTTTAAGTGGTTGAATTACAGCATTTTTTTCACACCTGTGGAAGCCCTTTGCATAGTACTGTGCATTACTAAAAGTATATGTAAATCCTTACCTTGTAAAAACAACCCATTCTGTGTAAAATAGAAATGCAAGGCAAACATTTGTGTATGTGTATAAAACAAAACATTATAAATATATTTTTCTATAAGTAATCTCATAACCTCTGTTCTCATTTACATAAGGGGCATGGATAGGTGGGGTTGGAAACTACAGGGGGGGGGGGGGCGTGTCAATAGGAGGCAGAGAAACAGCAGTACACTGGTCTTCTCAGTGAAGAGCTGTGAAAGGGAGCATGTCAGCACAAGTATTGGCCATTGGAGGACAGCACAGCCAGAAAACTGACATCACTAGGATAGATGTGCTACCATGCCTAGCGTGGTCAATTTGAAATTTGGAAATCAGGGGGACTGGCAGATTACCAGGAATTTCCTGCAAAAGAAGCAATGCTTAGAGAACAGGACACTTTTTAACACAACAACATTAGACACATATCAGGGGTAACATACACTTTAACTTACTTGTAATGAAGTATGTCCCATGATATGCAGGTTGCTGGATTTTGCATAAATCTTTACCAAAGGGCTGGCCCAACCTCTTCCTGCTGCTGAACCTTTTGGTGCTGTGGGGGTTAAAAGCTTTGAGTCTCTTATCTTTTTTTTTTCATTCTTAACTTTTTATATATATATTTTTACAGTTATTACATCAAAACAAAACATTAATTCTGCTAAATATATATTTGAAATCTCAATATATCATTTCAGACAAGCTCCAGAATATAAAAAAAAAAAAAAGCAAACTAAAAAACACCAAGGCTGTTTGTCTATATAATAATTCTGCATCCTTCCAGGTAAAACGATTAGAGGGGGTAGGATCCTGTATATACTGAGCTTCCCTTTGCTGCACCTTGGCTGCTAACGAAGACTACCATTCTAAGTTAAAAAAAATTACGAACGCTTATTGCCTTCAATAAGAACCTCCCTTAGAAAGGCTTTCATGTTATCCCAAACCACAACCACAAATGAAGCAGACCTCTCATTAATGCAAAAACACTCACTTATAGCCCGACTCGTTGAGTCTCCCTGAGACAACCGTTTTATCCAAAAAGCAGGGACATGCCAGTTGGGCTTAATCATAGGTTTTATTTGATGACTAACATGGGGGAGTGGTCTGATAAGCCCCAGGTCATATATTGTATATTAGACACCCATGGACAAGCCGAGTCCTTGCCCAGCGTCAAGTCTATTCTCAATAAAGTCTGTTAAGTATTAGAACAGCACGAATAGGCATATGGCAATGGGTTTTTAAGTCGCCATATGTCCTGTAAACCCAATCCTCTACAATACCTATAAAAGGAAGTATGCACTTGAGGACCAGCTGGATATCTATCTCTACTAGGGTTACAAACACTATTAAAATCTGCCACCATCAACAGAGGCATCCCCGGATTATCTACCAAGAATAAGCCTATCTGGAGTATTACCTCGCTATTATAAGGTGGAGGGATATACACAGACCCCAATATGAATTTTATAGAAAATATTTTTCAAAACAATAAAATAAATCTTCCCTGTAAATCCAGCAAAGTTTGCCTGCAGGAAAATTGTAGTTTAGAAAAAATAATATACTTGTACCTCTAGCATATGTAGAATATACAGCATGATACTGGGTAGGCAGTGGCGGAACTTTCACGATCGCTGCAGTCGCCGTTGCGACTGGGCCCTGCCGTTCTGCCGCTGTGGGGGGCCCCCCCAAGACCCGGCATCTCCCCCTGCATCTCCAACTTTCAGTTTGGGATGCAGTGCGGGGAGTGGGAGGCGGCGATCAGCAGCTGTATGGTGCTCGCGGCATCTCCCTGGGGCTTGTATTTCTCCTTCAGCATGTATACAGTGGAGGGGGAGGGGCCTCTGACCCGGGCAGCTACAAGTTTCACTCTTCAGTCAGTGTAAATTGCTCGGGTCAAAGGGCCCCTCCCCCCTCCACTGTACAGACTGAGGAAGAGAATTCCAAGCCCCAGGGAGATCCCCCTGCCAATGGATATCATAGAGCTGCCGATCGCTGCCTCCCACCTCCCCCTGTGCTGGGGGTTGGAGGTGCACAGCCAGCCAGGTACAGGGGAACCTCTGGGGGGGGGGGTTTAAGTCTGGAAACCCTGATGTATGGGGGGCCCTCTGATGTATGGGGGGCACTCTGGGAACCCTGATGTATGGGGGGGGTGGGCTTTCTGTGAACTCTGATGTATGGGGGGGGTACTCTGTCAAACCTGATGTATGGGGCGGGGGGCTCTCTGTGAACCCTGATGTATGGGAGGCTCTCTGAGGACGCTGGTGTATGGGGGGGGCTCACTCTGGGGATTCTGATGTATGGGGGGGGCTCTCTGTGAACCCTGATGTATGGGGGGGGGTGCTCTCTGTGAACACTGATGTATGGGAGGCTCTCTGGGGACTATGATGTATGGGGGGGCTCTCGGTGAACCCTGATGTATGGAGGATGCTCTCTGTGAACCCTGATTATGGGAGTCTCTCTGGGGACTCTGATGTATGGGGGGGGGGCTCTCTGTGAACCCTGATGTATGGGGAGTGCTCTCTGTGAACCCTGATGTATGCGACGCTCTCTGGGGACCCTGATGTATGGGGGGCTCTCTGGGGACCCTGATGTATGGGGGGCTCTCTGGGGACGCTGGTGTATGGGGGGGGCTCACTCTGGGGATTCTGATGTATGGGGGGCTCTCTGTGAACCCTGATGTATGGGGGGGTGCTCTCTGTGAACCCTGATTATGGGAGTCTCTCTGGGGACTCTGATGTATGGGGGGGGCTCTCTGTGAACCCTGATGTATGGGGAGTGCTCTCTGTGAACCCTGATGTATGCGACGCTCTCTGGGGACCCTGATGTATGGGGGGCTCTCTGAGGACGCTGGTGTATGGGGGGGGCTCTCTGTGAACCCTGATGTATGGGGGGGTGCTCTCTGTGAACCCTGATGTATGGGAGGCTCTCTGGGGACTATGATGTATGGGGGGGCTCTCGGTGAACCCTGATGTATGGAGGATGCTCTCTGTGAACCCTGATTATGGGAGTCTCTCTGGGGACTCTGATGTATGCGGGGGCACTCTGTGAACCCTGATGTATGGGGAGTGCTCTCTGTGAACCCTGATGTGTGTGACGCTCTCTGGGGACCCTGATGTATGGGGGGCTCTCTGGGGACCCTGATGTATGGGGGGCTCTCTGGGGACTCTGATGTGTGGGAGGGGGCTCTCTGGGGACCCTGATGTAGGGGGGTGCTCTCTGTGAACCCTGATGTATGTGGGGCTCTCTGTGAACCCTGATGTATGGGGGGCTCTCTGTGAACCCTGATGTATGGGGGGGCTCTCTGTGAACCCTGATGTATGGGGGGGCGCTGTGTGAACCCTGATGTATGGTGGGGCTCTCTGATGTATGGGGGGCTCTCTGTGAACCCTGATGTATGGGGGGCTTACTGGGGACCCTGATGTATGGGGGGCTCTCTGGGGACCCTGATGTAAGTGGAGGAGGCTCTTTGGGGACCCTGATGTATGGGGGGGAGACTCTGGGGACCCTGATGTATGTATGGGGGAGCCTCTCTGGGGACCCTGATGTATGTATGGGGGAGCCTCTCTGGGGACCCTGATGTAAGGGAGGGCTCTCTGGGGACCCTGGTGTAAGTGGGGGAGGCTCTTTGGGCACCCTTATGTAAGGAATTGACTCTGATGTAAGGCGGGGCTCTCTGGGGACCCTGATGTATGGGGGGCTTTCTGGGGACCCTGATGTAAGGGGGCTCTCTGGGGACCCTGATGTAAGTGGAGGAGGCACTTTGGGGACCCTGATGTATGGGGGGAGCCTCTCTGGGGACCCTGATGTAAGGGAGGGCTCTCTGGGGACCCTGATGTAAGTGGGGGAGGCTCTTTGGGCACCCTTATGTAAGGAATTGGCTCTTTGGGGACTCTGTTGCAAGGAGGATCTGCACTCAGTTATGTAACGATATATACACACACACACACACGTATATTGTATACATGTGTATTCCCACCCAAGCGTATGACTTGCTTGCTACACTGCTATGGGCTCTAGCCCGAGATCTTTTGTTGACCTAGCAGTGCCCTTTGGGGGGGGGGCCTTCATTGTTTCTTGCACCGGGGCCCTGAAGATTCTAGTTACGCCTCTGTGGGTAGGGTATATTTTTTTCTGCAACAAAGTAACCGTATCCACAGCTAAATACATATCCTGCAGGCAGACTATTGATGGTGCATATTGACTCGGAGTATCAAACATAGCCTGATTCTTAATGCGATCCTTAATTCCTCTTATGTTCCATGATAATAGTGAGATTTCAGTCGCTATCTTCCACTTTATATATATTGTCTAATATTGGTAATAAGCCTATAAATCGGTATAAAGATATCCACCATCCCCTTACAAGGCCAAAAATTAATACATAATACCTGAAAACAAAGATTAATCTTGGACATTTATCTATACAAATATTAGGGAGAGAGAGTAGGGCCATAGATATATAAACTATTGGAGAGGTGAGAGTGAAGAAAAAATGCCAACAATTTCCCGCAGGAAGATGTAAGAGGGGGAAAAAAAGTTCATCCAGGCCTATAGCCCAATAGTAGAGAGACAAGTTTATCCAGCTATAATCCACGCTGGCTCTGCCTATATCTGAGAAGAAAACAGGTACATATCAGGAGTGTGAAATGTTGGGGTAACATACACTTTAACTTACTTGTAATGAAGTATGTCCCATTATATGCAGGTTGTTGGATTTTGCATAAATCTTCACTGGCCCAACCTCTTCCTGCTGCTGAACCTTTGGTGCTATGGAGATTAACAGCTTTGGGTCTCTCATCTTAACTGCAGTAACCATGATGAAATGGGAACATGTTCCCTTCTGCACCCTCCTCCATTGAGAAAAGTTCTTTCACTAATTACACAGCCTGTAACAAGATCTGTGAATGGAGGGGTGAATTGTGTGATTGTTTAGACTCCCCCCCATTCACAGATTGCTAGTGGAGACCCAGAGATCCAAAGCTGTTAACCTCCATTGCAAGGGAAGTTCAGCAGCTGGAAGAGGAATAGTTCAGTCCTGCAGTCTGCAAATTGAGGAACATTCTTCATTAAAAGTAAGAACTAAAATTGTAGAGAAAAAAGTTATTTAACTAAACTTCAGCTTTAACTTTATTGACAGGGTCTCTTTATGTTATATTGCAGAGTGATAGAGAGACATTTCTGATCTTTTTATTTTCTGGGGTGAAAATGTGAATTTTTTATATACTTAGAATCCTAAAAAATTGTCAACCAAGTGAAAATTTCCCTCTAATTTAGATGATGACTTTTCAGTTTTTGCAAAGTTGCAGAATTACAGAATGCGGTAATAAGTTGGTGAGCGGGTTTAAAATGTTGTCCCGAATGCCGTTGAAGAGATTATTATTTTGTATCATCACTTATTTATAACTAATATACATTTGCCAGAACAGCACAACCGTCTGTGAGAGATAATTAGATAATATATAATAGCAAGTTCCCAGTAAAGGTACAGAGAATCTCATCAATGTATCATGCAGCTCAGAAATAATAATACTGTATGGAAAAGAAAGAACATTTGCATAAATTAAGATAAAATACTAGGGGAGTGCATTGCATGTGATACTGTAGGAGAAAGGAAACATTATCTTTAAAATAAGCAGAGCCACAGGCATTGCAGCCAGATGGGTTTGGTGCAGATTCAAATGAAATAAGTGGCACAGGTTTGGTTAAAGGGGACCTGTCATCTCAGTGTGTAATCTAACACTATCTCCATTGTTGTAAACGTTTTGTAATTTGTTTGAGGAGTGGGGGATAGTTTGCTACAAAGAAATCTGAATATGAGGCTGTTAGGTGAACCCAGGGCCGGATTTGCTCTCCCTGCCGCCCCAAGGCCAGGTTCCACAATGCACCCCCTCTCCGCCAACCCCCACCCCCAAATCAACGGAGAATGTGCGGCACGGTTAGATCAAATATGTTTTGTTTGTTTTTTTACTTTTTTATCACTTTTTTTATTTTTATTTATTTGTAGCTTGTCGCTTACCTTTTAAAACTTTTGTATCATTTTCTTATTATTTTTTTATTCTTTACTTTTTTATTTCATTAATTTAATTATTATTTCTTATTTTTTATCAATTTTTTTTCACTTAACTTTTTTGCTATCACACAGGAGAAAACAATTTCCTGTGTGATAGCAATTGGAGGTGACATGTTCTCTTTATTGACCCTGTCACCTCCAAAACAGCACTGTGCTAGAACTCCTGTCACAGCTGAGATGGGAAAAGCACAGCTCTCCCCTCTCACTGTGTACATCGGCAGCAGGGACAGGAGAAAGACTCGGTGGCCGGGGGGGGGGGACAGAGTCCCGAAGACAGAGCCAGCAGAGAGAGGTATGTGGGGTGGGGGAGAGGGGAGAACGGACGGGAGCACATATTTTACAAGTGATTTCGGTGACATTGCCGCAATCACTTGTTAACGAGCGAGCAGATTCCCCCTTAACTTACCGCCCTAACTGTATGTTCCGGGCGTCGGGGGACTCCATGCCACTGCCGCCCCTTGGAGCCCTGCCGCCCCAAGGCCTGGCCTCAGTGGCCTTGTGGGAAATCCGGGCCTGGGTGAACCCCTAAATAGGGGATTGCTCTCTCAGTCCATATAAAAGGGAGTGCATTTTTGGCCGAGTCTGATTCTACTTTGGAGAGGGATATATCTAGGGCTCTGGATTTTTTGGGATTTATTGTAAGTCCCAAAATCATCGCAAATTTGTCTAGAATGGACAGGCGGTTAGGTCCGGAAACTTGTGGGGATGACAGAAATAGGAGTATGTCATCCGCAAATAGACATAATTTATGATGGTATCCAGCAGTTTCAATACATGTGATTGTCGGGTCTGTGCGGATTCGTTGAGCTAAAGGTTCTACTAGGAGGGCGAATAGGAGGGGGGAGAGTGTGCATCCCTGGCGAGTTCCTCTTTCTATATTAAATGGATTAGATGTATAGCCTGCATATTTAATGTATGCAATTGGTTTGTTATAAAGCGCTTCAATCCATGTTAAGAATTGGGGGCCAAAACCCAATCTTTGCAACGTGTAGTGAAGGTAAGGCCATCATATGGAGTTGAAAGCCTTTTTTATATCAAGGGATAGGAAACAAGAGGGTATTCAACGGGTTTTAGCTATTTGAGCTAGAAATACTGCCCTATGGACATTGTCACCCACCTGGCGCATTGGCATGAAACTTACCAAGTCTTTGTGGATAAGCTTATCTATTACATTATTTAGTCTTTTGGCTAATATTTTGGCTAACATTTTGATATCTAAGTTCAGGAGTGAGATTGGGCGGAAATTCGTACATTAGGTATCGTCAGTGAGAGGTTTGGGGATCATGCAAAGATGGCCATCAAAGTTTCTGTCTAAAGGATTTTACTTCTAATAATACATTAAAAGCTTCCGCTAAGATTGGTGATAACGTGTCTGTATAAGTTCTGTAATATAAGGTGGAGTAGCCACCTGGGCCTGGTCTCTTATTTAATTTTAGGTCTTTGATAGCCTCGGAGACATCATCAGGTGTAATGTTGCCTTCTAATAAATTCTTTTGGTCAAGAGAAAGGTCTGGTAAGTTTATATTGGAGAAAAATGTATCTGCTGTTTTTGGGTTGAAATTATTAGATGATGTATATAATGTATATAATGAGGTCAGATGGGAATGAAATTTCTGAACTATTTTGGTAGGGTTGCTCGTGTAAACATCTTTTGCCAGTTTTAAGCGGATTGGTTTAAAGGGTTTGTTCAGGGAATTAAGCGTACATGCAAGGTAGGTACCCGATTTATTGGATTTCATTAAATAGTTATGTCTTGATCGTGTGTAGGATTTTTCATATGCAACACACGTTTTGTCTAAACTGGATTTTGTTAATAGTGATGGATTGTCCTAATTGGGATATAAAGGCAGTATTAAACTCCATGTCCAGTTTACGTGCAAGGGTTTTCTGTTCGCGTTTGAATATGGCTGATTGTTTCTAAATTGTATTACATATAACTGGTTTATGGGCTCCCCAAAGAGTTAATGTATTAGTTTCTGAACTAGTATTGAGTGAGATATAATCTTTAACGGCTTGTTCAATGGTTTGGCGATAAGATGGGTGCTTGAGTAGGATGTCTGGGAGATTCCAAGTAGGGTCGTGGTCTTTGGGTAATGCTGATTTAATAGACGTGATTACTGCATTATGGTCGGACCATGGTATAGGGATTATATCTGCTGTAATAATTTCAAGGAGCATACCTATAGTTAGGAATATGTGTTCAATCCTTGCATATGTTTTATGAGGGTGGGAATAGTATGTATATCTACATTTAGTGGGATTACCTTCTCTTCATGAATCTACCAAATTATATTTGGATAAAAGTTGTGAAAAAAACATTTAAAATTTATCATGAGATGTGTGTACGGGGATTTATCCAGAAATGGAAGGAGGACCTGGTTAGAATCTCCACACAGTATAACTGTACCTGTTTTATGGTCATTCACGACTTGTAGTAAATGTGACATAAATGGATTTGGTTGCCTATTTGGTGCATAGTATGAAACTACAGTTATTGCAATGTCCATAAAATGGCCTGTGAGAATGAAGTAGCGTCCTTCAGAATCTTTTATTTGGGATTGGAGAGTAAATGGGGTAGAACGATGAAAGTGCCCCAATGCTTGGAGGTAGCCGAAGCCGTGTAGGTTTGCAGATAAAAATGGGACATAAATTTGGGTGTGGAAGTACTCGTGAAGTGGGTCTCTTGTAGGCAAACTATGTGCGCCTTTCTGGTATGAAATGCATGGAAGGCCTTGGTACGTTTCTGGGGGATGTTTAGTCCCTGAACATTCAGGGACAGAATGTTTAATGGTGCTAGGGTAGCTGAATAGACAAAAGGGACTTACCCATTACCAAGTTATTCAGGTCAATCTATACGATCCAAGTGGACTCATAGAGAGAAGAAGAGAGAGGAATGGAGATGAGTACTATAGTAAGAAAAAGGAATAGAATACTAATGGTTAGAGAAAATAATGTATAGATCAACATAAAGACACATTTAAGTGTTTCCCGCAAGTGGGAGCAAAGATCACCCACTGGGGAAAAAGTTCTTCCGTCAGACTTCCACATATTAAATGTTGCCGAATGAGGGAGGCAGGGCGCATGGATCTCCCGTCCAAGGGGGGAGAGCCATCTGAAAAAAACATCACATTGATGTGTAATACTGTAAACCTCGCAATATATAACAAGAACTATTAGTGTTAGGGTTAACTATATTAGGGAAGGGACGGTACGGGTAATAATGAAATAAAGAGCTAGCATCTGATTGCCCCAAGATGGGTGGGGAGGTAACATAAACTAAATGTGTGGTGAGAAGGCATGAGGGTAGAGCAGGGTCGGGAAAACCCCCAATGTTAATATTGAGGGTATAACTAAAGTTCTAACAGGGAGAGGTAATGGTAAAAAAAATCTCCTAGAAAGTATAATACTGTTGCTATATAAAACTTCTAATTGGCGGTCTAGGGTCAGCCGAGTTTTAACAATTAGAACAAATAGAACAAGTAGGACCTATGTCCTTAACAATTCTAATGAATGCCAAGAGGCCTTTTACATATGCCCTTTATGTAGGTCAAGGAAGGTTAGATTAATTAGCACTTGCATGCAATGGACCTAGAATTCTAACCGTAGAAATAGTAAACAATCCTGGAATTTTAGCTGAAATAAAGAAAAATTAAGCAAACATTGAGCATGCAATTCTGGAAAACAAAAAGGAGACTGTTTATATAACAGAACTAAATATTATGTATCAGAGAACTAGTAGGTGCAGTGCAATGCCCAAAAAGTCTTTAAAAAGACTAATAGCAGGGTAAGGAATGAGCCAAATGTTCAGTTTTAGAATTTCTTTCAATCCATTGAATCCTCTCTTTCCTGAGGAGGTGATGCGTAGCGACCTCTCTTGTGGGATGGATGGTTTCCATTTCTCAGGTTGGATTGAGAATGATTTACTTTGGATGAGAGAGGTGTTGATCTATTGCGTGAGGGAGTATTTTGTGGATCTGGTTCAATTAAATTTAGGTCTATGAGTGTTTGTTGAAGTTCATCAAAAGCTCTGCTAGTATATCGTTTCCCTTTGTAAGCAAAACGTAGGGAAAATGGGAACCCCCATTGGTAGATGATGTCATGGCGTTGTAATTCCAGAAGAAGGGGTTTTAATGCTCTCCTTTTAGCAATTGTTATTTGGGCCAAATCAGCAAGCAATTGGTAGTAATTTCTTTGGAAATGCAGCTGCTTTTTGTCCCTGGCTGATGACAGAAGCTGCTCTTTTGTATGATAGTAGTGTAATTTCACTATGATATCACGTGGAGGACCATCAGGTTTTTTTGCAGCAAGGGCTCGATGGATTCTGTCAAATTACAATCTTTCAATGGAAATGGCTGGTTGCAATTCCTGAAACAGAGCAGTTATGGTGGATTGCAGGTCAATGATTGTTTCAGGAATACCCCTGATATGTAAGCTGGACATCCTGTCTCTGTTCTCATGGTCCTCAATTTTAGTATGGAGCAATAGGTTTTCCTCTTTGAGGTTTTCTATTTCCATAGTGTGTTCCAGAGAAATATTTTCTAAATCATCTGCTTTAACCTCTAAAGCTGCTGTGCGTTTTCCAAGTTCTCCTATCTCTCTTGTGAGGTTAGAAGTGATTTGATCAGATGTTTGTTTTAGTGCTTTATGGAGCCTATTTATATTGTTTTAAAAGGGCTGGGGCTACTTGAGGGGTCTGAGGAGAGTCTTGTGAGGTGAATAAATCACTGTCAGAATCAGCTGGGGACAAAGGTTGTGTCAGGCTTTGCCTGTGGGAGCGCATTGAGGTTGTGAATGAAGAGGGGGGGTGCCATTTTAGTCACGGCTTTCCCCTTTGAAGCCTTCATGAGGGAATTCTTTATCTTGGCACGGCTGCCTCCCTGTGCCATAATTTTGCCCACAAATTGGTCAGCTAGATCCTGGGTACTAGTTCCACCCCGAGGATATGTCAAAATACTTGCGGTTTCCGTTAAATACGGGCTCTCCTCCTGAACGGCACGGAGCTCTAGCACTGCATTACCGCACCACTAAACTCTGCGCATGCACCCAAAATTGAGTTTTTCAAAGATTGTTTAATTTTTTAAGGCAAAAAAGCTGTCCAAACCTGCCTGGCCCTATATAAAAACTGATAAATGTAATCACTTAAACCGGAGGTCCGGCCATAATTTTGACGAACCACACATTAGTATAGCATATATATATAAAACGAAATCTATAAGCTGTTCCCGATCTATTTGGCAATAGAATAAAAACCGTACTTAATATCTTCTCCCATGATCTTGTGGCCATTTCCACGTTAATTAAGGGCATGTGAAGCCCAGTCGCTATCTTTTTATGTTTTTCCTAAGATCTCGCGCATGCGCTATTAAATGTTGGCCGTAGCTCTGATTGTTTGTATAGTTGCCATAACAACAGGCGGCGACAGAGGAAGGTTCCTGATAACTGAGATAACAAAACTCTGCAGCTAATAAAAAAAGGAATCCCTTTTTAAAAATGTCAACGTGATCCACCTTAAATCGCGCCATTTCCTGTCAGGATTTTAGAGCACAGTAATGCCCACAGACTCATGGGAAACGATGTGTCATCCTTTCCCAGGAGCACAGGTGAACGAGAAAGTAAACTAGCAGCTCTGCGCAATAGAAAGAGGCAGATTAAGAAGACAGCCTAGCAACAGGGTTTTCTGGTAAGTAAAAAAAAATAACAATTTCTATTTTTTTTCATATATTTCATATTTTTTTTTTTAGGTGGATGACCTCTTTAAAGCAGAGGTCCGCCCCAAAAAAATAATTAAAAGCCAGCAGCTACACATACTGCAGCTGCTGGCTTTTAATAATTACCTGTCCTGGAGTCGACACCGCAGGTGATGTTTCCATCAGCTGTCGGGTGCTGCTGCCGCCATTGCAAGTAAGGGAACCCGGCAGTGTAGCCTTACAGCTTCACGCCAGGAAACGTACTGTGCATGTGCGAGGCCCCGATCCTCTCTTCTACTGGCCAGGGGGAGGAGTACAGAGGAGGAGGGAGAGCCGTGGTGATGTCATGGGCCGCGGCGCGGGCTCCCAGAAGTGGGAACAGCATACCTGTCAAAGAAAGGTATCCTGTTCCTCCCCCTTCCCCCTTAAAGGTGCCAATTGTGGCACCAGAGTGGGAGAGGAGACAAATGAGCATAAGTTCCACTTTTGGGTGGAACTACACTTTAAGTGTGATAAAAAAATATAAAAACAAAAAGGGGTAAATACTTTTTCACAACACAACACAATGTATATTTTACATAGTATCAGACTCTTGCAATACCCTATACAGCAGCACTTAGACCGGCAGCAATAGGAGCCAATTACTTGTCCTGCATGCAAATATGCTAACACAGGACATGCTGATAGGAGACAAGACCTCATCAGTCAGCTGCCGCTCTTTCACTGTCCAGTTAGAAGGCGGGGAATGGAGAGCGGACACCCCTGTATTCCTTATCTGTAAGTGGGGTCATCTACCTGGCTGTGCTGTTTGGCAGAGCTGTGCAAAGCTCAGGACTGGATAGACAGAAATATAAATCCTTTGGCAGATCACATACTGTATATGTGTATGTAAAGTCTGAATTTAGACAAAACATTTTTTTTAATCAGAACAAGGGACATTTTTTTTTTACAATCAACCACAGCATATAAAATAGGTGCAAAGCCAGCCTTTTTGTTCATTGGAACAAAACTTGATATTTTTTTTCCTGATTCAGATCAGCTGAGCTACAGCTGAGGAAAATAAATATCTCTTCTTCCACTTGAGCAATTCTTTAAAAGTCAAGGCCAACCCCACAATTCAGGGTTTTCTGTTATTGCTCCAGGGTTATGTTATGTGGGCAGTTTTATGTCAAGTTAACACAAATCTTCTATAGAGATGGCAATTAATACATTGCAGGCAGACAGTTGCTGCTCTCTGTCCTGCACAACCTTGGTATTAATAAAGTTTTGGATTAATGCGGTTGGCAATTGAATGGTCATTTATCTTCTAATGCGTGGGAGGAAAGAGCCAGACAAATATTTTCTGATGTGCAAAGTTCTCCCTAGCGTGTTATGTACGACACAACAAGTCCCCTACACCCCATTCTGTCTGTGTTCCCTCCAATCTGCTAAGGATCATTTGTTTCAGTGTTTTAATGAAGACCCGGCATGGTATCATTATTTCATAAAGAGTAAGCGATGCCAATGAGAAAGAATTGTTTTTCTGTTAATCGGCTAGGGAAAAGTTAACCCGATGGTTTTTGGTACATATATTTTCCTCTACTGCTACGAAGACATTTATGTTGGAAAGCTGAACAATTTAACCCCCTTGACAATGAACACAATGCCTAATTATGCTGAACATCTGGATTCGACTTTAGAACTAGTACAGTTTTAAGGCAGTTAGAAAATGTTCTAGAGGTTAAATGCCTTTTGCATGGAGTCGGACATAAAATCCATGAAAAAGGGGTGATGGGGTGATGTACATTGGCTTTAAATATCTACAGCTATAATGCTTACAAGCAATACTATGAAATAATAGTGGGTAATCCTGCATGAAGAACCTTGTTCAGGCACTTCCTGTTATAGGGGGACAACTGTCTCCCAGATTAACTGCTGTGTTGTCACCCTGCAAAGTCCACTGCTGTCACAATCAGGAAGTCGGTCCAGAGCCAGTGGAGACCACTAATGCAGGGCATAGCCACCCTAATCCATGCGCCTGGCCCTTAATCTACATGCAGTGTACCGGACGCATGGATTCAAATATTTTTTTTTTTAAAGCATATGATTAGAGCCTGAGGCTCTAATTGGCTTCAAAAAGGTGGGCTCGGGATGCAGAGCACTGCGCCCAGAATCCACACGGTTGCTTGGAATTAGCGTGATTAATATTTGCTAATGTGCTAATGTCTTTCTGTTTTGTTTGAGAGTCCTAAGTCCTGATTGGCCAGGAGGAGATGCAGGGTAGAAGCTGCCGAAGCCGCAACCTGGATGGGTAAGTGCGGGAATGGTGGGGGGAGGCCTGGCTGGTGACAGGCGATCGATCTATAAGGGGTTTGATCCAGCACCGAGGGCAGATCTTTGGTTGGTTGGCTGGCTGGCTGGCTGGCTGAGGGGGGGAGGGGGCGGTGGGTACCCCCCAAGAAAATTGAGCACCAGCCGCCACTGTCAATAAAGGTCATGCTAATGCTAAAGATAGTGCATGTAGGCAGCAGGTGGCTATAAAAAGGCAGACAATCAGTATATAAAAATAAAAATAGCAATTTATACAGGGAGGGAGACATTTATCAATTCTGCTGCACAGACTTATTCAGAAATGTCTCCCTCTGCTGTTTAAAAGTAGATATGCAACAAAATAAAACCTGCCCGCAACAGTTTCTTTAATGTGCATCTGTTTTTAGTTAAAATGTGTTTTATCCAGAGTATTTCAAGAGGGATACGCAATAACCCGATAACCACAATAACACGCTAATTGTTGTTTCCCCCTTTATCAGTTTTGCTCAAGTTGTAAAATTTCCTGATATAATACTGTATATAGCCAAAATGGCTACTTTCAAAACAAAACTTTAATACAGAAACAGCCATTTTACAAACTCACACCTTTACAGCTATTTCCTAACTCTCTCTTCCTTATAGGAAAAGCCACCTTGTCACAATTGCACTGCTTCTCCAACAATCCCCTGCCTGATGTTTCTCTGTATACTGCACTGCCGTAAAGTGGTTCTAAAGGTTATTTTTGTGTCCAGGATCCCCCCAGCCCCCCCATACCTACCTGAGCCTGATCTCCATCAGTATTTGGCAGAAGGGTGGAACCAGAAGCGCCAGCAGGAAACCCCTGGAGGAAAAGGATCGAGGCTGCTCTGTGCAAAACCATTGCACAGAGCAAGTAAGTATAACATGTTGAAACTAATGGGTCTGGTGTTCAGTCTCAGTGGCCCATGAGCACCATATATATTTTATTGCTTATGCCACATCATATAGGTTATACATAATAGAATTTGAAAGAAAATAATGGACTTTAAAGGCACATATAAAATAGAAAAAAAAATATTAGTCAACATAAAAATACAATAGTACGGTAAAAAAAAATCAGTGGACCCTATTTTTGGATCTATTGCTCTCTTTTTATAACAATAAATCGGTATAACTGTTCAAGCCACAATAAAGCTCCTTATGTTTCCCCACATTTTGAGACCCAAATAGCCTCCCTTGGGGGCTTCCTCCAGGTTTGGGGTGAGCACTAGATATGTGCATTCCCGTTCGTACGAATGTTATTTTCGTATGAAAATGTTCATTTTCGTACCCGCAGAATAATGTGTACATACGAAAAGATTAATGCACCAAAATACGAAAACAACGGGATTACGAATGAGCCGCATAACGAACAACCGCAAATACGAACGAACGATCTGACGAAAATATGACAAAAGAAAACGGCAAAAGCATGAAAATTACATCTATAACAAAAGATTTGCATTCTGTATCCTGTTTGAATCCCCTCTCTGCTCGTATCCTCAGCCGCATGTCCACATGACACCTACAACAAAAGATTTGCATTCTGTATCCTGTTTGAATCCCCTCTCTGTTCGCACCCTCAGTCGTATGCTCATATGACATCCACAACAAAAGACCCGCACTCTGCATTTTGTTTGAATCCTTTCCCTGTCCGCATCCCCAGTCTCATGCTCACACGACATCCACAACAAAAGATTTGCATTCTGTATCCTGTTTGAATCCCCTCTCTGCTCGTATCCTCAGCCGTATGTTCACACGACATCCACAACAAAAGATTTGCACTCTGTATCTTGTTTGAATCCCTTCTCTGTTCGCACCCTCAGTCGTATGCTCACACGACATCCACAACAAAAGACCCGCACCCTGTATTTTGAATTCCTTTTTTCTGTTCGTATTTTGGATTCAACAGAATGCAAATCTTTTGCCACAGATGTCACATGAACACACGACCGAAAACACCAAAAGAAAAAGGACCCAAAAAACAGAATGCAAATCCCTTGCCACAGATGTAATTTTCGTTTTTTTGAATGGGCAGTGAGTGTAGTTAATAAAGCAGCTTCTCTTTTGTGCTGAGTAGTACAGTAAAGCCAAATAAACTTTTCTGTGGATTTTCATCTGAAGGGAGATCAGTTGGCCAGACTTTTGAACCCAAAAATGGTTTTCTGATGGAGTTTAAAAACAAACAAGTTTTCTGAGAACGAACGAAAAACGATCGTTTTTATGTTTGTTGTTAAAAAAGTCTGACCCAGTGTATGGGGCTTAACAATCGTTAATATGGATGAGCCGCGTGTTGAAAGTGCCGCGAATCCCGTGATATATTTACGAAAGTACAAAATGACGAAAATCCTTTTTCTGTTCGTATCTTCAGTCGCATGCCCACATGACATCCACAACAAATTGTCATAGATGTCACACGAACACACGACCGAAAACACGAACAGAAAAAGGAATCCAAAACACAGAATGCAAATCATTGACGAAAATTCCCGAAAATTATTGTCTAACAAGTAACGAACATGAATTAAACAGAATAACGAACCATCCCGCATGTACGAAAATAAAACGGCAACGAAAATACGAAACAATCGGAATACGAAAAAATCTCGGCGTACAAAAAACGAACGGGAACGAACAGGAAAACAGGAGTCTTACGAAAAACGAACGGAAACGAACCTACGGAACGATACGAAACAGAAAAAAAAAAAAAAATTTTTATGTGCACATGTCTAGTGAGCACTGAACCTGCAACATATAAAACACGAATCCTTTAATGCTCCTGAAGAAGCGACAAAAGTTGCGAAACATGTAGAGTGGATCTCCTGAGGACAAGTGATACCCCAATAATTGAGGATATGTAACAATATAGCATCTTGGTGTGCTTGGTTTTTTATACAATATCCTATCCTCTTGGGGATATATATCTAAGTCCAATTTGTATTTTAATATTTCTATGCTTTCTACTGTACTACTGTATTTTTATGTAGACATTTTATTGTGCCTTTAAAGTCCATTACTTTCTTCCAAATCCAATTATAACATGTTATTAAAAAAGTTAAAGGTTTTAAATCACTTAAAGTAAAGACCCATTGTGTGGGAGATATTTCAAAAGAAAGACAATATTATTGTTAATATATATTAAATCGGATTTGTCTATTAAAGCGGGGGTTCACCCTTAGAGGGCACTTTTCCCCCTTAGATTCCTGCTCGTTTTTACTAGGGGAATCGGCTATTTATTTTAAAATATGTGCAGTACTTACCCGTTTACGAGATGCATCCTCTCCGTCGCTTCCGGGTATGGGCTGCGGGAATGGGCGTTCCTTCTTGATTGACAGTCTTCCGAGAGGCTTCCGACGGTCGCATCCATCGCGTCACGATTTTCCGAAAGAAGCCGAACGTCGGTGCGCAGGCACAGTATAGAGCCGCACCGACGTTCGGCTTCTTTCGGCTACGAGTGACGCGATGGATGCGACCGTCGGAAGCCTCTCGGAAGGCTGTCAATCAAGAAGGAACGCCCGCTCCCGAAGACCCATACCCGGAAGCGACGGAAAACGGGTAAGTACTGCTCATATTTTAATACAAATAGCCGATTCCCCTAGACCGAACGAGCAGGAAGCTAAGGGGAGAAAATTTTTTTTTTTATAAATGGGTGAACTCCCGCTTTAAGTACGCTGACAAATGACATTGACAAATCGATAGTAAAATATGTCAACTGTAATATTGTTCTTGTATTTTTTAATTAATTTTTTTGAGATGTTGCCTATCATTCTATTCATTCCACTGTTTGCTAATGAAGTATTATGACCTCTGGTGTCTGTGTGTAAGCTATAATTATCAGCTATTTACTGGAATCAGAAATTATATGCAAATTAATATACTGTATACACTTTGGGGCAGATCCAAAGTAATTTGGGCGTAATTTTAAATTTCCTGCGTCGTATCTTTGTTTTGTATCTACAAAACAAGATACGACGGCATCTGGGATCGATCCGACAGGCGTACGTCTTAGTACGCCATTGGATCTTAGGTGCATTTTTTCCGCCAGCCACTAGGTGGCGTTTCCGTCGAATTCCGCGTCGAGTATGCAAATTAGCTAGTTACGGCGATCCACGAACGTACGTCCGGCCGTCGCATTTTTTTTACGTCATTTGCGTTCGGCTTTTTCCGGCGTATAGTTAACGCTGCTATATGGTGGCGTACTCAATGTTAAGTATGGCCATTGTTCCCGCGTCGAAATTTAAATTTGTTATGTCGTTTGCGTAAGTCGTTCGCGAATAGGGATTTGCGTAGAATGACGTCACCTTAGGAAGCATTGGCTTGTTTCAGTTTAATTTCAAGCATGCGCACTGGGATACCCCCACGGACAGCGCATGCGCCATTAAAAAAAACGTTGTTTGCGTTGGGTCACGACGTATTTACATAAAACACGCCCCCATCACAGCCATTTGAATTCCGCGCCCTCACTCCGCCAAAGATACACTATGCCGCCGTAACTTGCGGCGCAAATTCTTTGAGGATTCGAAAAAAAAAAAGTTACGGCGGCGTAGTGTTGATGTGGACTCATTACTTAATTGATATCCTGATCCAATCTCAGGGTTACCCATTTCTGCCAGAAGACCCAAATTAATATATATATATATATAAGGTGACATGTACAATCTAGACAAAATGATTTCACATCTCACCTCTCCAACGTTTAACGGCCAAGAGAATGGCTGCCGTCTGAGCAGTTCACTTTATTTTCTGCACACGATCACAAAAATGCATTTTCATTGGTTCACATTAAACAGAAACACCCATCAATCCTCAATACCACCCACTGATTACTCCCATTCAGTCTCTTATTACACTATTCAAAGTTCCTTCAGTAATCCCAAAGCAAGGATTTCCTTCAACGTCTCTGCGTGAGGAGGAGGGGAAGCCAAAGTCCATTCTGGAATGTCCATATTTGGAAACAGTTCTCTGGTCACGGGACATAAATTCCTTAGGTGAGGGGAAGACAGGGAGGAGGGGAAGAAGGTTTGAACACGTTTGAAACATAATGGAGAAGAAATATCATCTACTTCCATCTTCAGTCTTTTGCCCTATATTGATAACTTCTTTGCCTTCATTTCAAACAGATTTGTAGTCATAATTTTAAAGCATTATCTGTTTCTTCATGTAAGGATAATAACAGTGCTGCAATATATATCCACACATAATAACTCCATAGATCAAGCAATAAAAGGAAACAAAACAAACGATATAATGAAGGAAAGGCAACATCTGAGTGGCTCTATTCATAACACAAAAATATTCATTTTATTTCACATCTACCACAGTGTATCTTAGATACGCTGTGCCCGGCGGAAAGATATGCGGAGGTATGTGAATCTGCCCCTTTGACTTTTATCCTCAAAATGTTTACTTGTAAATTTGTTTTTATGTTCAGGACTTTTTAGCTTTCAATTTATGACCTTTGTATTTTTACTTGTTTTATAGCCCTGATGAAGGTGGAGTGCATTTGCTCCCCGAAACTTATTGTCTTTATTCTGCTATGAATTAATTGTATCATTAAATTAACTTTGGCTCTTGGACATTTGTTTAGTGCTCTCATTGGATTGTACTGTATGTATGCTGATCTTGGCATCACCTTTAGGTACATTCCCGATCTAAAATTAGCATGCAGCTAGTGTTGGGACACCTAATATTCACATGCCTGCTCCGAGTCTCATAAGATTAAATCAGTAAAAAAAACAAAACCAAATACTATATTAAATTGCAGCTTACCAATCCTTATATGTTGCATTACTTTTTCATTTAGGTTTTTTGTCCTCTGTTATCACCTGGTGATCTGGCCAATAACACACCTCCTATATTAGTGTGTCCCAACTCTGGATGAAGGAGCACGGGGGCACAGCAGAGATCTGCATTGTTAATCTGGGGGGGGGGAGTGTTAGATGTACTAGCAGATTTAGATACATTAACACATTGAAGCCAAACTCCAGCTGACGCGGCAGTTACACTAGCAGTTACATCATTTTTTTTATTTCAGGATAAAGGTCTTGCATGAATAAATAAAAGCTGATCATTGTGTAGCACTACGCTCATAGGAGTCACCAATGTCCTGGGTCCCCACTGCTGCACAGACAAACACACTGCATTTACTTCATACGTTCCATCTCAGAAAACAGTCCTTGGCTTGTTTTGATGTTTTATTTGGAGTTGATAACTTGGATGGGGTAGGGAATTATGGGATGCCCAACTTGAAACATTTCCAGAACTATGAACAAAGGGACATTTCCTCTCTATTTACAAAAAGTCCTCTTCTTCCTCCCTTCTGCAAAAACTTGGTTTTCACAACACAGCACATGTTGCTCACTCCTGTGGGAACTAACAGGATGTTACTAGTTCAGCAAAAGCCTATTATAGTTACAAACTCTCAGTTCCTTGACAAAGTAGTGTGAAGTGAGTGAACAGCATGACATTTCTCCTTCTGCTTCCCTGTAGCCACTGATCCCAGCTCCACTTGCTTGCAGAAAATGCTAGCCCACCCTGCTGCCACCAGCCATGCATGGCTGTTCTTCTTCCCAGTCTTCCTAACTTTCTGCTATAGTTCTGTCTTGCCTGACTGGCACACGTACATGGGGACCTCCCAAGGTTAGATGAAGACTTGGTAATATGCAGTAATCAAGCAAGAACTGCTACTGATAACTATCCCTGCACATGCTGATCTACTCACTGTCTCTCCTTGCCCCTTCCCGCTGCCTCTCGGGTATGAATCCTTCCACTGCCTCCTGTGTTAGGATCCTTCCAGATCAGCTTTCCTGAGCACTCGGCCCGAGGTAGAACCCCCTCAGTAAGGGGTCCCTCAAAGGCCAATGACAGCCTCTCCTCAGCACTGTTTCTCCATCTTCCACGACCTCCTCTGCTGGAATGGCAAATGTCTATTTATGGGGTTTTCTCAGCCTGCTGCCAGCCCACATCTGGGGATTGGCTGTGGCCCCATAAATATTCATGGCAGCTCCTCCTAACCCCCAACCTCTAGTTCTGGAATATTCTCCAACTTTCCAGACACCAGGGGGGCACCAGAGAGCTGCCAGAATGAGTCATTTAGCCCTGGCCTTTAGTAACCCTGACTCAGGTTATTCCTGGCCAGAATATACTTTTATCCACTCTCAACACTAGTAGCACACACTAGAGGGTGCTACAATTGTAAACATCCCTGTCCATGGTAAATGATTTGTCTCATCCCTGTAAACTGATACATCTGCAAGAGAGCTTGTTCTTTTGAAAAACATAATACTTACTGGCTGGATTCCAATATTGACTGGGCTCCCAATGGATGGATTCCCAGACCAGAAATGATGCATTACTAGATCTATTAATTACAAGTCACTCAGATCTGATCACAGATATGAAAATACAGGACAACTTGGGATATAGCAATCACAGGATGATCACTTTCAGCATAAATCATAGGAAAAGGAGGCAAAAGGGTAGCACATGAACACTAGATTTCAGACAAGACAATTTTTCAAAACTGGGCTCAATAATTAAACATTAAATGGGACCAAATTTTAGATACAATAAACACAGAAGAAAAATGGGAGTGCTTTAGGAAAATATTAATTAAAGGTATTGTCGAGTTCATTCCAATGGACAATAAAAATAGAAGAACAAAGGTTAACCAGGGTGGATAAACCATAATGTAAAAAGTCTAATTAAAGACAAAAAATTGCCTTTAAAAAATATAAAGCGAATGGTTCACTGTCAGCATACCAACACTACAAGGAATGCAACAAGAAGTGTAAGAACGCAAGCAGGGTGGCTAAGATAGAGCACGAGAGACACATAGCGAAGGAGAGAAAGAAAATCCCAAGAAATTCTTTAAAGGAGTTGTAAAGGTAAAAAATGTTTTCCCTAAATAGCTTCCTTTACCTTAGTGCAGTCCTCCTTCACTTACCTCATCCTTCGATTTTGCTTTTAAATGTTCTTATTTCTTCTGAGAAATAATCACTTCCTGTTCTTCTGTCTGTAACTACACACAGTAATGCAAGGCTTTCTCCCTGGTGTGGAGAAAGCCTCTTGAGGGGGCGAGCAGGTGTGTCAGGACGCCCACTAACACACAGCACCTTTCTCTATCTGCAAAGTAGAGAGTGTCCTGACACTCCTGCTCACCCCCTCAAGAGGCTTTCTCCACACCAGGGAGAAATCCTTGCATTACTGTGTGTAGTTACAGACAGAAGAACAGGAAGTGAGGATTTCTCAGAAGAAATATGGACATTTAAAAGCAAAATGGAAAGATGATGTAAGTGAAGGAGGACTGCACTAAGGTAAAGAAAACTATTTACGGAAACAAAAATTACCTTTACAACCCCTTTAAATATATAAACAGTAAAAAAAGAGAGGTCAGAGCACATTGGCCTCATGAAAGGGGATGAGGGAACTTGGTTACAGATGACAAAGAGAATGCAACTGTACTGGATACTTTCTTCTCCTCAGTTTTTACACAGGAAAAGGAAGAGTATAACAACCATGGCTGTACTGTTAGTGACACGTCACAGGGTGACCTGACAGCTTGCACCTGAGAGTCCTTAAGGAACTCAATCACGTTATTGCCAGACCGCTGTTCCTAATCTTCATGGACAGCATATTAACAGGAATGGTACCAGCTGATTGGCGAAACGCCCATGTGGTAACAATTTTCAAAAAAGTAGGTATATTCCTGGTAACTACAAGCCTGTTAGCCTAATGAAAACAGTATGGCCCCGTACACACGTCCGAGAAACTCGACGGGCAAAACACATCGTTTTGCTCGTCGAGTTCCTTGTGAAGCCGCCGAGGATCTCGGCAAGCCAAGTTTCCCCATTGACTAACGAGGAAATAGAGAACATGTTCTCTATTTGGCTCGACGAGTTCCTCATCGGTTTCCTCAGCCAAAAGTGTACACACGACCGGTTTCCTCGGCAGAATACGGCTCCCATCGAGTTTCTGGCTGAATTCTGCCGAGAAACTTGGTCGTGTGTACGGGGCCTATCATTTGTAGTAATCAACATGAGTTTACGAAAGGTCGTTCTCGCCAAACCTTCCTGTTAACCTTCTATGAGGAAGTGAGCTGCCACCTAGACAAAGGTAGGCCTGTGGATGTGGTGTATCTAGATTTTGCAAAAGCATTTGATACAGTCCCCCACAAATGCTTACTTATAAACTGTAGGCATGGACCATAGGGTTTGCTCTTGAATAGAAAACTGGCTACAGGGGTACGTCCAAAGGGTAGTATTAAATAGCGTGTGCTCAGAGTGGTTCAGAGTGGTGAATGGGGTACCCCAAGGCTCTGTCTTAGGACCAATTCTGTTTAATGTATTTATAAATGATTCAGAGGATGGGGTAAATAGCTCAATCTCAATGTTTGCTGATGACACAAAAATAAGTAGGGCAATAACATCACAACAGGATGTAGAAACCTTACAAGAAGATCTAAAAAAAAATAATAGAGTGAGCAACTAGATGGCACATGAGGTTTAATGTTAAAAAATTTAAAAACGTTATGCACTTATAAATGCAGGTTAATTACTAGGGGGAGAAGCTCTGGGGGATTTCAGGATGGAGAAGGATCTGGGGTCCTAGTAGATGACAGACTTAGCATATTTAGCAATATCGTGCATTGTCAAGCTAGGGCAAGCAAAGCCAGCAGAATATTAGCATGCAATTACCAATCCTCAGAAAGGATATGCTGGAGCTGGAGAGAGTTCAGAGAAGGGCAACAAAATAAATAAGGGGTCTGCAGGACCTCAAATACGAGGAATGACTACAATCACTAAATCTATTTTCCCTGGTGAAGAGATGCTTGAAAGGAGATATGATAGCGATATACAAATATCTTAAGGGTAATCCCTGTGTAGGTAGGAAACTATTCAGTCTCAGCGAGGACACAGGGCCACACAATGAAATTGGAAGAGAATTTTTAACCTTAAGCTGCGTAGGGTTTTTCACTGTTAGGGCAGTAAGGATGTGGAATACTCTTTCACAATTAGAGGTGTCAACAGGAAGTATTGATAGTTTCAAAAGACTTTTGGACATCCATCTTATCATACACAATATACGGGAATATGGGAAAAAAGTATCTACACGAATACATGCACACCAACATAGGTTGAACTGGATGGACTATTGTCTTTATTCAACCTTATCAACTATGTAACTATGAAATAGAAGAAAGAAAGCCTAAAAAAGAAAACGGAAGCAGCCATCATATCTAAGAATTGGTAAGCCGCAATATAAAAAATGTTTACTTTTGGGTTTAATACTGCTTTAAGAACCCATATTTTCACCCTAACAGCCATGTATAGCATCCACAAATTGCAAACAAAATATTTGTAAACATTACAAAAATTCACAACTAGAAACTATGGGCCAGATTCACAGAAAAAATACGCCGGAGTATCTGCTGATACTCCGGCGTACTTTCAAATTTGCCGCGTCGTATCTTTATTTGTAATTCACAAACAAAGATACGACAGCATTTGGCTAAGATCCGACAGGCGTACGGCTTCGTATGCCTTCGGATCTTAGGATGCAATACTTCGGCGACCGCTGGGTGGAGTTTGCGTCGTTTTCCGCGTCGGGTATGCAAATTAGCTGTTTACGGCGACCCACGAAGGTACGTGCATTCGTCGCATTCTCTTACGTCGTCGCTAGTCGGTTTTTCGCGTCGTAAAGTTGCACTTGCTATTTAGGTGGTGTAATATTAGACAGCCCATGTTAAAGTATGGCCGTCGTTCCCGCGTCGAATTTCAATTTTTTTTGCGTAAGACGTCCGTGAATACGAAAGGACGTAACGCACGTCGCTGTTCAAAAAACATGTCGGGGCGCCGTAAGTGTGAATGGGAATGCAGCTTTGTGCTAATTCATATGTCCTCCATATTCTATTACACATAACCCTTGCCCCCTCCCTTCCAAATAATCAAAGAGTTAATAATTCTAAAAGGGAGGTCCAAACACTAGAAAATTACAGTACCTGCAAACAGAATTAGGTGGGCATATTTGGGAACATTAATTCAGCAGAATGGGGTTGAGGTGTTCACAGAACATCAGATGTTCTTTTTTTTAGCAGCATGGTCTGCTGTATTCAAGCTGGGCCAGGGTAACAGTAGCCTCGGGCAGCTAGTTTAGTTTCCCTGCATATATTTCCATGTTACATTTTCTGGCTTGATTGTAATGAAAATTTTTATACTCTTGCCACTACCTAATCAGTTACATTAATGATCACACTAGTTGATTCCCAACATCTATATTTCATTGTTTTATCTTCGCACACCTGGCTTCTTACAAGAAAATCTCATCTGTTCCTCTCTTTGATACTGCATTGCAGGTACAGTTTTATGGAGATCGTAAAGAGGAAGACTGAGAGAGGGAAAGTGAGGGAGGGAGAGCAAGCCAGGAAAATGTTGATTTGGAACAGAGAGAGAGAGAAACTGTATGAGCCAGCGTCTAGTATAAAATATGAGCATGTGATCGAAGGGCAAAAATAGTGTTCTCCTGGGAAATCTGGAACAAATATCGGTACACAGAACAACCTAATATATGAGCCTGAAGGATAGAAATAGGAATAAAAATTTAAAATTAAGCCAACTCTAATGCTATTTAGCCCAGTTCCCTAGCCGAATCATAACACGTATAATTGAGATTTATTCACAAAGCAATTTTAGATGGGACACAGAGTAAATATTTCAATGGAAAGCCTTGAAATTAAATAAGCAGATGTAATATTGTACTGTATGAAAGGAAAACAACAAAGAAAATGTACTTGTGTGTGTGTGTATATATATTTATACAGTATATATTTATATATGTACTGTATTTTATGTCACAATGTAGAGAATAAGATTTCCTACCATCTGTGCCCAATCTTGCCACACAGAGTTAATCCAGCGCTGAGCAATCCTCTTTTTATTGTTCAGTGAAATAAAACAGACTTCCAGATAAAGACCAAAGTCCTTGCTTGAGTGACAGATTATTTACATAGCTCATGCACTAGCTTGCAGACATGCACAGCTTCTGTAAAGTGCACAATTCACATCCCCCTCCCCTCTCCTCCTCTCTTCTCCCATCCAGCTCTCCCAGGATTGGCTGTCTTTCCTGTGTTTTGATTAAATGTTTTCAAAATATGGGGTGATCCACAGTTCAGTGTAAACAGCCATCAGAATATACATAGACAAGAAGCTGTGCATGTCTGCAAGCTAGTGTACAAGATATGTAAATAATCTGTCACTCAAGCAAGGACTTTGGTCTTTATCTGGAAGTCTGTTTTATTTCATTGAACAATAAAAAGAGGATTGCTCAGCGCTGGATTAACTCTGGGTTTACATCCACTTTAAATATGAGGAGCTATAAAATAAGGTTAAGATTAGTCCGGTTTCTTGGGGACAGTTCAGGATGCTGGGATTTCACATTGAGAAATTAATGAGCCACCAAGCCAAAGGAAAGAGGCACAATATATTTCAGTTTCATCTCTTTTTTTTAATTTTTTCAGGAAAATGTACAGGATCCACATACAAAGAAGACATGTAAAAGTAAATTCCCTTTAAAAGGGAAGTTCCGTCCGGCACATCTATATACGCCGTTTATGTAAGGCATCGGTCCGGCATAACTTTACCCCTCATAAAGCAGGGGTAAGTCATGTTAGGTATGGATGTCAAAAACTTCGGAACAGCGTCATATTTTACGTTGTTTGCGTAAATCGTCCGTTAATGGGGATGAGCATAGGTTACGTTCACGTCGACTAAACATTGAGCCGGCGTAAGTTACGGAGGAAATTCGACGTGATACTGAGCATGCGCGCGGGTCACGAATCATTTACATACAACACGCCCACTACCAGCCTAGTTTGAATTAGGCGGGCTTACGCCGGCCCATTTACACTACGCCTCCGTAACTTAGAACGCAAGTTCTTTCTGAATACGGGACCTGCCGCTCTAAGTTACGGCGGCGTAGTGTATCTGAGATACGCTACGCCCGCCTAAAGATAGGCGCTTCTTTCTGAATCTGGCCCATTATATTTGTATCAGAGAGCCTCCAGACAATGCAATATATATGAATGGAAACAATGCATACAGTGGCTGGGATTCAGAGAGATCGGCGCATCTTTAGATAGGCGTAGCGCATCTCACATGTGCTACGCCGACGTAACATTGAGAGGCAAGCTGAGTATTCACAAAGCACTTGCTCCCATATTTACGCCGGCGTAACATAAATGGGCCGGCGTAAGCCCACGTAATTCAAAGTAGCAAAGCAGTGGGCGTGTTGCATTATAATGAAGCGTGACCCCATGTAAATGCCGAACGAACGGCGCATGCACGCGCATGCTCAGAATCACGTCGAATTTACTCCCTAAGATACGCCGGGTCCATTCATGCGTTGTGAACGTAACCTACGCCCAGCCCCATTCACGTACAACTTACGTAAACAACGTAAAATACGACGGCTGTTCTGACGTTTCCGATGTCCATACCTTAACATGACTTACCCCTGCTTTATGAGGGGTAAACTTACGCCGGACGTACGCCTTACGTAAACGGCGTAGCTTACTGCGACGGGCGCAAGTACGTTTGTGAATTGGCGTATCTAACTCATTTACATATTCAACGCGTAAATCAACGGAAGCGCCCCTAGTGCCCAGCGTAAATATGCACCCAAGATACGACGGCGTAGGAGACTTACGTCGGTCGTATCTTGCCAAAATTCAGGCGTATGTGCTTTCCTGAATAAGCGTATAGATACGACGGTGCACATTTGGACTTACGACGGCGTATCTGGAGATACGTCGTCGTAAGTCCTTTCTGAATCCGGGCCAGTATGTGGTATTCCTGGACAACTGAGTGAAAATTCTTTGCAGTATGATATAAAAAATTACATTTTTTTTATAAAAGTGATGATAGAATTGTATTATTCTGGCATTTTAGGGATACACATTAGAGAAGCTGTAGGACTGTGGGAAACTCAAATCCACCAGGCTGATCTACTTGGGGATCTCTGCCCCTCAGTGCACTTGTATTTAAGCATAAAGGAATAAATGAAAGAAGAAAAATAGAAAAGGAAAAGAATGAAAGGATGTATAGATATAAGGTCAGCAATAGAACTCTGCCTGTCTTGTGGGATTTTGGTCACGAATAATTATCAAGGTTGGGTAACTTTAATATTACTCCTATAGTCAAAATATGTCAATAGCTCAAGTAATCAGGTACAATATGTATCATTAGAACCCCTAGCTTGGAATAGCATCCATGCTATTTGATAAATGGTGCCTATCTCACATATAATCCTGTAAATATAAGGGGTATTTGAATTTTGCAAATGCAGCCGCTGTCAGGAAATTACATAGTAATCTTTGTTTAATTTATTTATAGGATCCTGGTATCATTTAATAAGGTAATTTGAAGGGTGTTCGAAATAACATCTCCAGTAAGATTGCTATATAACTGAAAAATCTGTTTTAGAAAGGAGTGATAAGACGGCATGTCCCCATATATGTGTCATTGTACCCTCAGAAGAGGTATCTGCGAGAGAGTAATTTAATAAAGGATAGAAGGGCAACAGTAACATCTAGACAAGATCTTGTAATTTCACTTCTGAGCCTTTGAGCATATCAACAACTTCTGGATAAAAAACAATGCTTTCTCGCAGTCAAGGTCTTTTGTTGTGGTCACCAGTTGCAAAGCTTGGAGCACCGGGTTGATTTTTAGTAATAAAGAGGTTATAGATTGTAGAGATGAAGTGGTCAGATTTGTTTGTTGAAAAGAGGTTTATTAATTGAGTACAGTTGAGTTAAGTTAGTGACTTTAGGAATATACAAACTCACCATTTCATATTCCTGATATGTTCCTGCTGTACCATTTTTGGATATGGTTTATCAAAGCAATATGTTGTGCTGTGTTGTGAACCATGATTGTAGGATGATATTTAGAACAAAAGTATCTACACTTCCTGTGCATACAGGAAGTGATCATATAAGTCAATTATAATAGTGGGTGTAATACCTCAAATAAGTACCTAGTTGATGAAGTTAGCGCTTCCTGTGGGATCCGGCGAGGCACTTCCGGTCCCGGCGGAGCATTTCCAGCGGAAAATGGAAGTGAATTAAATCTTACTTCGCAATCACTGAGAATAGTGGGAGTTATTGGGTGTAGTAGGCAGGACTAAATACATATAAGTCAACAAGTCACAGACATCATTAGCTTCTGATGACACCCAGTGGAAGGGGCGAAACGTGTCACGCTGAGGTGATCTAGTGATGGTTGTTTGCACACCAAGGCAGCATTTTTATGCACAGTTTATATAGTCTGATGTAAGTGTAATGTTTTTTGGCTTTTTATTAATAAAAATAGCAGTATTACACTACATATCCTCTTCTCGTCATTGCCATATGCTTAATATGCACATTCGGTCATTTGGAAAGTTGGAAAGGAGATAATTAGATCCGGATACAGGACACACCTGACACCTTCATACACTGGTGGAAAGAAGGGGACATTTCCACCCATGCTTACAGCCAGTAGCAGGAACGACTGTCAGAGGACGCCAACTCCAAATCACATATCAGGCTATTTTAAAGGGTAAATCTGGAAAGTGGGCATCCAGGAGGGGAGCATGGATTGTGACCGAGATCCACACCAACTGCATAATTTGAACGAGTTCAACAAATCATATGGATGGACTTTTATTTGATTGCACTTTAAATCGTATTTGCACTATAATTGCACTTTATACTGTTATTTAGTACTGTGTTATTGATGCAGGCTTTTCCATATTATTTAAAAAAATATATATATATTGGTTTATTTTTTATTGTTGGAGCAGCGCTGTGTTTAATACTTATACTTATGTACTATGTATTTGTATGAAAAAGTATCCTGTTCTCTTTGCATTGCTTCTTTTATGTGAAATTACTGGTGTTCCTGCCAGTCCCCCTACTTTACTTTACTCAGCCTGCTCTCCTCTAATGATCAGGCTTTTTCTGAAATGCTCCCCTCTGCACAGCAATTCACTGGGAAGACCAGTGTTCTGCTGTTTCTCCTCCCCCCAGCTCCCTGAGCTCCTTATGCTGCTGAGAGCAAAGGGTATGTGATCACTTAGGAAAAAAAATGATATATATATATATATATATATATATATATATATATATATATATATATATATTGTAAGGGGTTAGCTCGGTAGCGGGGTGTGTGACCCCTTGGATGGGTTCACTACACCCTGAATTTATACAGACAGGCAGTCGAAGACGGTAGAAAACAACGATTTTGGTTTATTCTTCCATCTTGCTGGAAACAAGTGCAAGCATCCAAACAGCATAAATAAAATCAAACATAAAATAAACCCTGGCCACTTGGGGCATCTATCTTCACCACACAGGAACCTATCTATGGAGTCTGGCACAGCCTAGTGCTGGGCAGACACTGCTGGTCATACAGAAGAAAAACAATAGTCTTTTGCTTTTTATCACACAGAAAAATCAGTCACCACCTCACCTTCTCAAAAGACTTTCAGCATGCTGCTCTCCTTACTCGCAAAGCCTCAGGATGCAGCAATTCAGTGGTAATCCTCTGTATTACTTATAGAGGCCTTAATTGCCTCATTCTGAACAGCTGAAGTTTTCCAACGCCCTTAGACCGTTTCTGGCTACGTTTGCAGCCGACGCCTAATAACAATTGGTGTATTGTCTAAACAAGGCAGAAATGTATGTCCCGTCTGTGACAACACCCACAGATTTACCTGACTTCCTGTCACATACCCCCCCTCTTGTTTCAACCCTAGGGTTGGGACACAGGTTGCCAGGCAGGCATGCACTTGGGACAACCCATCTGCATTCCCCATTTTAGCACCGGGGCGATGCGTTACCACACAACTAAATTCCTGGAGGGCCAGGAACCACCAATTTTTTCTCCTATTGGTCTCTTTGTTCTGTGCCATCCACTTCAATGGGGCATGATCCGTCACCAGTTCAAACTGTCTACCCACGAGGTAGTACCGGAGAGAATCCAAAGCCCATTTCACCGCCAAACATTCTTTCTCAATAGTGGCATAATTCTTTTAATGGGCCTTCAACTTTCGGCTGAGGTACATAACAGGGTGTTCCTCCCCCTTGATAATCTGAGATAGTACAGCTCCTAAGCCCACATTTGACGCATCTGTCTGAACCACGAAGTCCCGTGAAAAATCAGACGAATTTAAAACTGGCTGACTACATAAGGCCTGTTTTAAACCCTGAAAAGCTGTTTCTGCTTCGGGAGTCCATTTGGTCATTACAGACTCCTTCCCTTTGGTCAAATTGGTCAGGGGAGCAGCCTGTGAGGCAAAATGGGGGATAAAGCGGCGATAATAGCGATCCCCAAAAATGCACAAACCTGTTTCTTGTTGGTGGGACGTGGCCAATCCTGAATAGCCTCAACTTTGTTTATTTGGGGCTTGATTAGACCTCTTCCAATAGTATACCCCAGATACTTCGCCTCTTCTAGCCCAAGGGTACATTTTTTTGGATTGGCTGTAAACCCGGCTTTCCAGATGGAATCCAACACAGCTTGAACTTTTGGCAAGTGTGATTCCCAATCCTCACTGTGGATGACAATGTCATCGAGGTATGCAGCAGCATAGGCTCGATGAGGCCAAAGGGTCTTATCCATGGTGCATTGGAATGTGGTGGGAGCATTTTGTAACCCAAAAGGCATCGTCCGATATTGGAAAGATCCGTCTGGAGTTACAAATGCTGTTTTTTCCCTGGCCACTCCGAGAGTGGAATTTGCCAATAACCCTTGGTCAGGTCTAACGTTGTCATGTACCGGGCAGTGCCTAGGCGATCAATCAGTTCATCTATGCGGGGCATAGGATAGGTGTCACAATTAGTGATTTGATTCAGGCGGCGAAAGTCATTACAAAACCGCCAACTTCCATCTGGTTTGGGCACTAAGACAATGGGACTGGACCAATCACTATTTGACTCTTCTATCACCCCCAGCGCAAGCATTATTTTAACTTCCTGGCGAATTGCCTCTCGCCGGGCTTCTGGAATTCTATAAGGCTTCAACTTGACCTTATCTCCTGGTGTGGTGATAATGTCATGTTCAACTCCGGAGACCCAACCTGGCAGGTCTGAAAACTTCTCCTTATTACGGAGCACACATTTTTTAACCTCCTGTTTCTGAGTTTTGGATAGAGTCTCCACTATCCCAACTTCAGGGACAGCCAGGTTAAATGGAGCAGAAATTTGTGTAGTCTTAGCGACCAAGGACTCTCTATCCTTCCATGGTTTCAGCAAGTTCACGTGATAGAGCTGCTCAGGTTTTCGTCTTCCCGGTTGGCTAATTTTATAATTCACCACTCCCATTTTTTCCAACACTTCATATGGACCCTGCCATTTGGCTAGGAATTTACTTTCGACCATGGGGACCAGCACCAACCCCCTATCACCAGATGCAAAGGAACGGACCTGGGCCCCACGATTGTAAATCATTTGTTGAGCCAATTGGGCTTGGGCTAAATGTTCCTTCACAATCGGCATCACTATTTTATTCATATCTTGCATTTGGCCAGATGTTCAATCACACTTCTATGAGGGGAACTCTCACTCTCCCATGTTTCCCTGACAATGTCCAGTAGGCCCCAGGGGGTACCTCCAATACAGTAGCTCAAACTGAGAGAACCCTGTGGACGATTTGGGTACCTCTCTTATTGCAAACATCAGATAAGGGAGCAGATAATCCCAATTCTTGCCGTCTTTATCCACCACCTTCCTCAACATTTGTTTTAAGGTTTTATTAAACCTTTCCACTAACCCATCTGTTTGAGGGTGATATACTGATGTACGTAATTGGGTCACTTTCAGAAGTTTACAAAGTTCTTTGGTCACCCTGGACATAAACGGGGTGCCCTGGTCAGTTAGGACTTCCTTAGAAAGACCCACACGGCTGAAAACCTGAAATAACTCTTTGACAATTGTTTTAGCAGAGGTGTTTCGGAGAGGAATCGCTTCTGGGTACCGGGTAACATAGTCCATTATCACCAAGATGTGCTGGTGCCCTCTAGTGGACTTCAGTAAGGGGCCAACCAAGTCCATGGCGATCCTCTCAAAAGGGACCTCGATAATGGGCAGGGGTACCAACGGACTGCGGAAATGTGGCATGGGTGCAGTAATCTGACACACTGGACAGGAAGAGCAGTACAATTCTACTTCTTTAGTGATCCCAGGCCAATAAAACCTCTGGGTGATCCTCTCCTGGGTTTTTTCTGCTCCCAAATGTCCCCCAAGAATGTGCCCATGGGCCAGTTCCAAAACCATCTTGCGGTACGGTTTAGGCACTACCAGTTGCTCAATGGTGTCCTCTATCCTCTGTGACACTCGATATAACAGGTCCCTTTCAATAATGAAGTAAGGGAGGGCAACCCTCTCGTCAGGGTTAACTAACTCCCCATCTATCTTCACTACATTCTCCCAGGCTCTTAGCAATGTGGGGTCCCTCAATTGCTCAGTGACAAAATTTTCTCTGTGCACCTCGAGGTTCCTCTTCTGAGGTAGCAGGCTCCTCCCTAGGGACTGGTGTTTCCCCTGATAATACTGAGAATGGAAACTCAGGAGAATCCTCACAGTTATAGGTTTCTGGAGTAGATGGTTCAGACTCAGAAGAACCACCTACTGGGCAATCTGGGCAGTCCCAGAGTTCCCAGAATTTTGGAAAATCCCTTCCCACAATGGCGTCATGTGGCAGTTTGGGAACTAAACCCACCTGGTGACACAAGTTACCGAGGGAGGTTTCAAAGGAAACCGTAGTCACCGGATATTCTCGAGTGTCCCCATGTGCACAAACTACAGCCATTTTCCTCGGATGTAAGGTTTTTCCCACCACTAGATCACTTTTCCCTAAGGTGACCAGGCTACCTGACTCCAACAATACCACAACATTTTTACCATCTAAGCACATTCTATATAAAGGTTTCTCATTTCCCTTTACTGCAGTGCATGTGGTTGCAAAAAGTGACTGTCGTCTCTCTGTCAGAAAGTCACACTGCATGGGTTCATCACCCGCTGGGCAAATCGCTGCTACATGTCCCTCTTCCCGGCAACGGTAACAAATCAACCTTCTGGTCCTCTCCTGTGGGGTGGGTCTTCCAGGCCACTCTCGCCAAACATTAGCAGTAGTCCCGATAATTCCTCTAGCTGTTCCTTGGTACCTGTCTTCACCCCCATCCCTTGATGCAGTCTTACCTATAGGTGGGGAGGGTCTGGTCTTGGGGTGAAAAGTCTGTGCGTCTCTGGTGGAAGAGGACAAATTCTCTGTTGTTAGGTACCTTTTGAGCAGGTCTACAAGTTTGTCTGCAGTTTCCGGACCACCATGGTTCACCCATTTCTGCAGGGTGTTAGGAAGAGACCTAAGATATTTGTCCATGACTACTCGCTCCAAAATTTTTGGTCCGGACAGAGTTTCTGGCTGCAGCCATTTCCTAGCCAAATGGATGAGGTCACACATCTGCGACCAAGGTGGCTTCCTCAGCTGAAAACTCCAATTGTGGACCCGCTGAGCACGGACATCCAGGGTTACACCAAAAGGTGCCAATATTTCCTCTTTTAACCGATCATAGTTTTTCACGTCTGCCAGCTCCAAATCAAAATATGCCTTTTGGGCTTCTCCAGATAATAGGGGGGCCACTAGTCCAGCCCACTGTTCTTTAGGCCAACTCTCTCTTTCCGCTGCTCTCTCAAACGTGGTCAGAAACATCTCAGGGTCCTCATCTGCAGTCATCTTTGGCAATAAGTGTCGTACCCGAAAAGTCGGAATGTTACTGGCCTGACTCCAAGCCTCGGTCTGCTGTCTCTGAAGCTGTTTCACAATGGCCTCCATTTGCTGCTGGTGTCTCTGTTCCAAGCCAGCAATGCTCTCTCGGTGAGCTGCAAGGCTCTCTTGGTGAACCTGTTGTTGAGCTGCCATGCTCTCTTGGTGAGCCTGTTGTTGAGCTGCGTGAGCCTGTAGTTGAGCTGCCATGCTCTCTTGGTAAACCTGTTGTTGAGCTGCCATGCTCTCTTGGTGAGCCTGTTGTTGAGCTGCGTGAGCCTGTAGTTGAGCTGCCATGCTCTCTTGGTAAACCTGTTGTTGAGCTGCCATGCTCTCTTGGTGAGCCTGTTGTTGAGCTGCGTGAGCCTGTTGTTGAGCTGCAAGGCTCCGCTGCAAACCTGCATTCGTCTGCTGTTGATTTGCATTTGCTATAGTCAGCTGTTTCAGTATCTCCTCCATTTTGGGTTTACTTTAACTGCCCGCGGCACTCCACCATGTGTAAGGGGTTAGCTCGGTAGCGGGGTGTGTGACCCCTTGGATGGGTTCACTACACACTGAATTTATACAGCCAGGCAGTCGAAGACGGTTGAAAACAACGATTTTGGTTTATTCTTCCATCTTGCTGGAAACAAGTGCAAGCATCCAAACAGCATAAGCAAAATCAAACATAAAATAAACCCTGGCCACTTGGGGCGTCTATCTTCACCACACAGGAACCTATCTATGGAGTCTGGCACAGCCTAGTGCTGGGCAGACACTGCTGGTCATACAGCAGAAAAACAATAGTCTTTTGCTTTTTATCACACAGAAAAATCAGTCACCACCTTACCTCCTCAGAAGACTTTCAGTACGCTGCTCTCCTTACTCACAAAGCCTCAGGATGCAGCAATTCAGTGGTAATCCTCTGTATTACTTATAGAGGCCTTAATTGCCTCATTCTGAACAGCTGAAGTTTTCCCACGCCCTTAGACCTTTTCTGGCTACGTTTGCAGCCGACGCCTAATAACAATTGGTGTATTGTCTAAACAAGGCAGAAATGTATGTCACGTCTGTGACAACACCCACAGATTTACCTAACTTCCTGTCACAATATATATAGTGGAACAAGTAATGCAGTTAACGAGAGTTTTGCAATATGAGCAATAATTTTTTTAAATCCTAACTCAGTTCACAAATGTTTTCTCGCAAAATGAGCAGGATTCAACCCTCTGTGGTGTGCAGTACTGCATTTGGCCAGAGGTGCAGGGGCGCCGGTGACACACTGCGCCATTCAGAGCTGTTCGGAAATACTCAGAAACACTCAGAAACACTCCGTTCCTGACGGTTTCCGAAGCAATCTGAGGGTTTCTGAGTGCAGCCAAGCAGTCTCCGAGTATGTTCGAGTCTTTTTGGCGCCCCCCCCACCTCTAGCCACATGCGGTATTGCATGGCATAGAAGTCAATGTGGAATGAAATATCTTTGTTTCCAGTGACTTCTATGGGTATTATACAGAAAGAAAGTGCAGCGCAAAAATTTAAACCTTAATTAAATGAAAAATTAACGTGCAAAATCGAGATAATATTAAATTGAGCATATAGCAAGTGAAGTCCATAAATCAGGTCATGTGCAAATAAAATATTCAAAAGAATATTTTCAAAAGAACGAGTTACGTTCAACACAGAACTTCCTCAGCGGGGCGCCCCGCTGAGGAAGTTCTGGCTTGAACGTAACGCGTACGGGGAAAGCAGCTGCGCATGACGTCACCCGGTCTGCTGTACAGTCCACAAGTTTACTACATGCTGTTTTTACATGACCGTTTGTGAGTAGCCTGTATTTTAAATAAATGCCTGTGTCCTTTATTAAGCGGAGAGCACTTAGATTATTTCTTCTGTCTCCTATATACATACATTGCCTGCTGAGCTTAAAGGAAATGAGCTTTCTCTGAGGAGTTTAAGCAACGTTTTGGAGGATTCTTTGAGGATTTGATCTGTCTCATTATCTGCTTTGCATGACTTCCTGGTACTACAGGGGTCTATGCCAGGAGGTGAAAGTACCTAGAGAGACTTTTGGTGGTGGGATTGTCACTTTTTGTGGACTTTCAACACTGGTGAATCATCTTTGTGGACTTTTTTCACTTGCTACATGCTTAATTTACATTTAATAATATTTAAAGAATTATTTTGAATATTTTATTTGCACATCACCTGATTTATGAACTTCACTTGCTATATGCTCCATTTAATATTATCTTGATTTTGCACGTTCATTTTTCATTTAATCAAGGTTTAAATTTTTGCGCTGCACTTTCTTTCTGTATAATTTTTGTCACTAGAATTTTGTGTTATGCTAATAGTGTTCAGCTTGCATAGGGGGGTTTTGAATTATGTTTGCGCTGGTTGCACCTTCTGTTTTTGCTGACTTCTATGGGGAAACTCGCTTTTGATATGTGAGTGCTTTGGATTACAAGCATTCTCCTGGAACGGATTATGCTTGTAATTCAAGGTTCCACTGTATAATTGTTTTGTCTTTCATTTATATTTTAAACTGAAGGAGATGATTTATATGGTGAGTGTTTACATGTACTTTAAGATAGTGGGACACCTGAGAAATTTTCAGATAGGCTGTAGGGTTGTTATAGCATGATGGTAATACCTATGGTAATGGAGGAAGCTTTCTAGCTTGTAAAATTTGTGTAACCATAATGTCTAATCATTGCTATTTTAAAAGTGGGGTGTGCATGGCTGGAGACAGGGCATTCAGATGGTCAGGGTATGAGGAAAGGAGGCACCTTGCTATATACATATCTTATATGGATAATTCATGGGAATGTAGGCTATACCAACTATTACCTAATAAATAATAAGACCAAACCAAGACCATCAAAGATGGTGATAAAATGGCCGCGGCACCTTTATTGGTATAAAAATATATAATACAAACATTGAAATATAATTTAAAACGTATCTTTATTAAATTCCATCAATACATAGATATATAGGGGGCGTGGCTACCGAGCTCCTGCATGGATGCCTGAGCAGTGAGCTCCGTGCCAGCAGTAGGTGTAACAACGTGCCGAAGCACCCTCAGCCACTCAAACTTGCCTGGATCGCTCCTCCAGACTGCCTGGACCCCCAAGATGGCCCGCAAACGGAAGACAGCACCCCAGGTCCAGAAGCTCTCACACTTCTTCCCGCCGACTCCTCGAGGCCTAATCCAAGATGGCGCCGGCGGCGCCTCGCCGTCCTCCTCCAGCGGCTCCAGCTCATCCCCTAACAGCCCGAATCCACTGCTGGGAACAGCGCACGGATCCCCGGAGGCCTCCACACCACTGACACGCAGCCCAGCTAAGTCAAAGCCGCGGCTGTCCCCCGAGTGCTCAGACAACAAGCAGGTCAGTGCTCAGGACTCCCTTAATGATACCAGGGAGCTGGCGGAGGCGATCAATTCATTCCCCACCACTGACAAACCCCTGTCTGACACCATGTTGAGGGATATGCTAGTGTCCCTCCGCAGTTCCCTCCACGCTGACATGATGGACTGTATGAGGGGGTTCAAGGCAGACGTACAGGAGCTGGGGGGCAGAGTGGAGCATGTGGAACAGAAGATGGGGGAGTTTGCCTCTTCTCACAACTCCTTAGTAGATGCCCACAACGATCAGGCTGATGAAATAGCATGGCTCAAAGCTAAGATCTCGGACCTGGAGGACAGATCCAGGAGGAATAACGTCAAAATCCGTGGCGTCCCTGAATCTGTCCTCCCTCAACAACTGTTGCAATATGCTCAGGACTTTATGAAGCTAATTGTCCCTGATCTGTCTGCTGCAGACTTAGCAATTGATAGGATACATCGCCTGCCTAAGCCGTCACACCTGCCTGACACCATACCCAGGGACGTTCTGATGCGGGTGCATTTCTTTCAAATAAAGGAGCGCTTTATGATGTCCTTCAGGAAAAACAAGGACCCGCCAGCTCCATACTCATCCATCCAATTGTTCGCGGATCTCTCCCAATTTACTATGCAGAGACGCAGGTCCCTTCTCCCAGTTACCAAAGCGTTACGCAATCACGAAATTGTGTACAGATGGGGCTACCCAGCCAAACTCACCATCACAAGAGACAACCACACATCCGTGATTAACACCCTCTCTGAAGGCCTCGATCTCTTGCGGTCTTGGAATATCGTCCCTGAAAAGGCGGACGAGGACCCTCCCTCGACCTCTAAAATTGCCACCCATGATTCCTGGCAGAAGGTGACCCACAAAAAGAAGGGCAAGAAGCGATCCTCCTAGGTGCTCCGGCCTCGAAAACATCACTATACTACTCTATACCTACTGACTATGACACTTTACCCTCCGTGTTAACTGAGCAGCATGGCTGCCCTCAGATTCATAAATGAATCTCCCTTTTTACCTCTCAGAGTTGCTCTGTTCGAGCTGATATGTTATCTGACTGTTTGCTTTCTTATGACTTTGTCAAATTTTTTTTCTTCTATTTTCTTTGTTCTCTTTTTTTGCCAACTTCCTCCCCTTGCCAAGAGATGGACCTCCTCCCACATGCCAGGATGTAGCAAGCCCTCTGCCTACGACCAACAACACCTTGGATTTCATCTGAGCTTAGAGTGCTACTTCAGCCTAAGGTACTGTTTCTCTATTCCCCCACTACACCATGGTGATTAAAATAGTCTCTTTTAATGTTCACGGTCTGAACCACCCCGTTAAAAGATCGGCACTATGGAAGGAAGCCCAGAAACTGCGGGCGGACATTCTTTGCGTACAGGAATCCCATTTTCTCTCCTCTAAGCCCCCTCCCCTTACAAACAAGAACTACCCCCATTTGTTCTTCGCCTCTGCCCCCAATAGGAAGCATAGAGGGGTCATCACCATCATCAGAGACTCTGTGACATTCAAACTTGGAGAGGTGATTTCTGATCCTGCTGGTAGATATTTGATTGTTATAGGTGAATTCAATAATCGTTCCTATACTATTGTTAATCTCTATGCCCCTAATGTTCACCAGACTAGGTTTGTTAATAGGGTGTTCAAGATTCTTTCCTCTGTTAAAAAAGGAGAGGTTATTATATGCGGTGACTTTAACATGACGGTTGATTGCAGTGTTGACACAACCTCAAAATCTAAACGTCCCCTTCCAACACTATTCCCCACGCTTCTGAGAGAGGACTACTATGATGTCTGGAGGTGTCAACACTCCAATGAACGCGACTTCACTTTCCATTCAGCAAGGCACAATTCTTACTCCCGTATTGATATGATTTTGGTGGATAGGTCCCTGCTTGGGGTGATCTCCTCCTCCTCCGTTCACAACATCTCGTGGTCAGACCATGCACCTGTCTCTGTTGTGTTGGAGGAGGAGTTGACCCCCAGCCCTGCTCGTGTGTGGAGGGCCAATGCAGGAGTGTTTCAAATGCAAGATCAGGTAAATAATATTACTAAACAGCTGACTGAATTTTTTGAGATTAATGAGGGTTCGGTTTCTGATCCGGCTGTCCTATGGCGTGCCCACAAAGCCTTCATCAGGGGCGTTCTACTCCAAATTAGCTCGAGGTTGAAACGCCAACGGACCTTGAAGGTTGACCTTCTCCTTCGGGAGATCAGATCCATTGAGACACAAAACAGGACCTCGCCTAACCCAGATCTGTCGGCCAAACTGGTTAAACTCAGATGTGACCTTAGACGCGTTCTCCTAGAATCCCACAATAAGTTTGTTAAAGCCTTGAAGATGACGCACTACTCCTCTGGTAACAAAGCTGGCAAATTTTTAGCTCGTCACCTTAAGGACCAGAGGACTCGTGCGAAAATCCCCTTTATCCGCAACCTGAAGGATGATAGCAAACTATATGACCCGAATGACATTGCCAACTCATTCGCTGACTATTACTCGTCCCTATATAACCTAAAAAATGACGGTGACACCCCACAGCCCACGGATCAAGACATACAAACGTTTCTGGCCGATCTCGCTCTACCCACCCTGTCCCCCTCCCAACTTGAAGACCTAAATGCCCCAATTACAGTGGAGGAAATTCTGAAAACGATAGCCAAAATGCCCCTAGGTAAATCTCCTGGTCCAGATGGGTTGCCAAACGACTATTACAGAACGTTCGGCAAACTCCTTGCTCCCTCATTGCACTCGGTGTTCTCACAGGCTATGTCCTCCGCCAACTTCCCCCCTGAGATGTTAAATGCCTATGTTGTGACCATACCCAAACCCGGCAAGCCCCCTGATGTCCCTACCAACTTTCGCCCCATCTCATTATTAAATACTGATGTTAAGCTCTATGCCAAAATCCTCGCCCACAGACTTTTAACTGTTCTGCCATCATTAATCAACTCTGACCAGTCCGGTTTTACGGTCGGCAGACAAGCGTCTGACGCCACCCGCAGGATTATTGGGGTGGTGCAGCATGCTTGGGCCTCTCGAACGCCTTCTCTGCTCCTCTCTTTGGATGCGGAGAAGGCGTTCGACAGGGTCCATTGGGGCTATATGTCCCAGACCTTAACTAAGTTTGGGTTTCGGGGTCCTATCGTATCAGCTATCCTAGCCCTCTATTCTCATCCCATGGCCCAGGTCTACACTTCTAATTGCCTTTCCCGCCCTTTTCAAATAACTAATGGGACGCGTCAGGGGTGCCCCCTTTCCCCATCAATTTTTAATCTCTTGATCGAACCATTGGCCGAAAAAATTAGATCCCATCCCCTAATCCTAGGTTTCTCTATCCAAGATACACTCCATAAGATTAACTTATTCGCCGATGACATCATCCTATCCATAACATCCCCGGCTAAATCACTCCCCCACGTCCAAAATGTTCTTCGGTCCTTCAGTAACATCTCCTACTACAAAGTTAATTGCTCCAAGTCGGTCATACTGCCCATCCATCTCCCTCCCTCTGACCGGGCATATTTGGAAGGTGCCTTCCCATATGCGTGGTCTACAAATAGCATCTCATACCTAGGCCTTCAGATCACGGCAGACCCTTCGGGACTAGCAGATGCCAACTACCCGGCTCTAATAGGGAAACTCTTGAAGGAGTCCACCCGGCTGGCTAAGACAGAACTCTCCTGGTCTGGGCGTCTTGCTTCCTTTAAGATGTTATTGCTACCCCAGATCCTGTACGTCTTTCGCACACTTCCTGTCCCCATAAAACCCCCCCACCTGAGATCCTTGAACTCTATACTGCGGACATACGTGTGGAGCGCACGAAGACCCAGATGCTCTAAAACAATACTAACTAGACATAGAGCTGCTGGTGGCATGGGTCTTACGGATATAAGGGACTACTATCGCGCAACCCTCCTCAACCAACTAAAGTCATGGTTTACTGACCCTCCGGTGGTCCCTTGGTGCAGCATCGAACGGTCACTAAGCCCCACTAAGGACCTACCCTCCCTACTATTCCTTGACAGGCTGAGACCCTTCTCCCTTCACCGGCTTCCCCTGTCCATTCGGGCCTCCTTGGGGGCCTGGAGGGACCTCGGACTCATCTCCGATCCTCGGGATGAAATGGTGGAAGTACCTATCCCCATTGAGACTCTAATGAGTGCTATCCCTAATATCACTCTTGGAGACTGGAAAAGCAGGGGCATCACCCATATCTCGGATCTTTTCCGCGAGGGCCGCCTCGTCTCCTTTCAGCTCCTCCAGTCCATGTACAACCTCCCCTTGAAAGACATGTACAGGTTTCGCCAAGTATCCCATTTCCTTCAATCAATTAACAGCCACAAAATTCTCCTCCCGGTCCAAGTGTGGAAATTCTTTACCTCCCCCACTCCCATTGTCAAAGGGATACCACTTTTCTACACTCTTCTCCAGCATAGACGCACCTTCGTCAAGTCCCCCCCGTTCTTGAAATGGGAGGCGGATCTTGGCAAGACCTACACAGACTCACAGTGGCAGGTCGCTCTTAATTCGGTCTTCAAGGCCTCTAAATGCTCAAACCACTGGGAACTTGCCCAAAAGATTTCTCTACGGTGGTATCTTACACCGTACAGAATGTCCAAATTCTCGGAGGCTAACTCGCCTCTGTGCTGGAGGGGATGTGGAGAGGTGGGTAACATTATGCATGTCTTTTGGAAATGCAAACACTTGACTAGCTTTTGGAACAGTGTGTTCAGATGTATATCCTCTATGACAGGTATGATCACGCGGCCGGGACCTGACCTGGCTCTGCTGAGTTTACACATTGACAAGTTCCCCCCTCAGTTCCGAACTGTGGTTACACACCTCTTGCTAGCTTCCAGATCCCTCATCACTCGGAACTGGAAATCCAACGTAGTCCCCAATCTCTCAAACGTAATCTCCCTCACTCGAGACAATTACATTTATGAGTCCCTGATTGCCTCTAGGGCTGGACAGAGGAGGTGCTTTGATAGGAGATGGCTGATATGGACTGAATGGTATAAGGAGTGACCTTACCTTGCTTTACCTTAGTTGACCGATGGCTTACGAGCTATTAATGATTACTTACGCTTCAGCGGAGGCTTCCTCCAGTCCTGGTATTAATACGCTTTGTACTGGTCCTAACTACCAGGTCCATCTCACTCTCACTCCCACTCCCTTTCCCGCTCTCTTCTCCTTCACCATTCCCTTCCCACCCCCCTTCATTTCCCTTTTTCTTTCTTTTATTTATTTCTCCATTTATTTCTCCATTTGTTTCCATATCTGTATTCATTTCACTGTTCGATGCCTCACCTTTGCTTGTTGCAATTGTACTTCCGTTATGCATCGTCTACCAACGCTAAATGTCCATGTGGGGACATATAAAAATTAGCTGTTAGACTTGTTTGAGGATGTCAACTAATTTGCTGTATCTTACTATGAATCTAAGTTATCTTCAAGCTGTAATACTAAGCCAACCAGGTGATGTCGCCCTATACTCTTGTATGTTTACTTGTTTCAATGATGTATGACATTCTTTTGTATGTACTAAAATCCCAATAAAAATTTAAATTGAAAAAAAAAAATACATAGATATATAAAACTTAAAATATTTTTCAAATCTTTCAAAATCTCACTCAGTCATAGGACTCAAGCGAGTACCATAAATAAATTATTCAACAAAGTCCCCCCTTGATCCAAGGGTGACAAAACCACATGAAAGGTGCTGCGACAGGGGTGGGAGGGTTGGGGGAGCTCTTCAACCTATAAGGTAAAATGTGACCTGAACCTCCCTTTGCAGGGGTTTATATACCCCTCAAGTACACGTATATGAGTCATGCAGTACACGTGTTATTCCCGCCCAAACACTCACATGCTTCCCGCCCAAATTCACGTTTTTCCCACTCCAAATGCATGTGCCTGCTATTTCCCTCATAAAACCTATACCAAAAAACCCAATTATGCATTTTTCTTATTGGGATAGCCACAATCCCATGCTGTGGGTACTAACTAATGCCCCATTGTTCCTGGGAATGTAGGCTATACCAACTCTTACCTAATAAATAATAAGACCAAACCAAGACCATCAAAGATGGTGATAAAATGGCCGCGGCACCTTTATTGGTATAAATATATATAATACAAACATTGAAATATAATTTAAAACGTATCTTTATTAAATTCCATCAATACATAAATATTTAAAACTTAAATATTTTTAAAATCTTTCAAAATCTCACTCAGTCATGGGACTCAAGCGAGTACCATAAATACATTATTCAACAAAGTCCCCAACTAGCCTTTTTTGTTTGAAAAACAAAAAAGGCCTACCCCAACACCACGGCCTTCTCAATCATGGTTTGGATACCTGAGTTAAATATATCCAGGCCTATATCAGACAAGTGAACACTGTCTTGTCTATATAAACCTGGAAAACCGCCCTATAAATCAACATGTCTAAAGGAAAAATTTCCTAAACTCGGCATACATTTTTCCAAAGAATGATTAACTCTCGTTCTTATTTTTTCTAAACTTTTTAACTTACCCGAGGACAACCAAACCAACCTTGGGACCATTTCTGAAAAATTACCTTAACACCAGGAAAAAACAGGTGTATCATTTGTAAATCCCTTTTAATCATGAACAGCAGCTCTAAAGTGGATTGTTTACCCACATCATTTCCACCACCATGTATTATTATAATATCGGGGAAAGGCCAACTTTGCGCCAACTTAAATATATGAAATGAAAGATTATTCCACTGCAATCCTCGTACACCTTTCCACAAAATTTGACACCATTCGGGAGAAAACGATAAGTTAGCAGTATAACATCGCTGACAAGCTCTTTTATGAGCCCAGTGTCCAAAAATCCAAATAACTTTCTTGTGACCTGAGAAATTAAACAGGTAAATTAGGGCGAATATACAAATTAAATCTACTGGACTCCCACCTTTCTAAACTTTTAATCACTGAATTGTCAAGGCCCATTCTAGCTGCCTCTGTTGCAGCTCCAATTCTTAAAGGAGTGGGAAGAAAATGTTAATTGAGAAAGACCTATGTGTGAAATACAGCGTTGCAATATCACTGAAAATTGAAATTTTGTGAGCGGTGAGTGATCTAAATGAACTAACAAATTTCCTGCACATTGAGGCCTAGCGCTCAAATATTTGGATATTATCAAAAATGGGCAGATGAATGGGTCGCCGCAGTCATTTAGAGTGAGCCAATGACCTTTTGCCTTAACATCAGTTTTTGATTTGCTAATGAACACTCAAACTTTATCATTATAAATTGTCACCTCTTCCAACTTCAAACGTGTAATACCCTGTTTAATGTTAGGGACTAAGGCCCCTTTTACATGTGCGGACCGAATGTCCGCATTTTCATACATCCGTTGCGGATTAAAACGGGACATACATTGGTCCCTATGTGATTGCGGGTGTCAGCGGATGACCATCCGCTGACACACGTAATCACCCGCCTCCTCTAAGATACGATTTTTCAGACGGAAGAAAATCCTATTTTTCTTCCGTCTGGCGGATCGGATCGGGTGAACACGGACATACGGTCCGTGTTCATCCAATCCCCCCATAGGGGAGAGCGGAGGAAAGACAGGATGGTCCCTGCACAGTGTGCGGGGACAGCCCTGTCAGCCGACGGCTCAGCGGGGATTTTACGGAGCTGCTGCTGAGCTTAATGGACACACGGAGGTTGATCATTACTGATCCGCCCCGTGTGAAAGGGCCCTAACTCAGATATTCGCAGAGCCGCAAAGAAAATTAATACAAATGCAGTATGAAATAATAACGCTTCATACTCAGACTGACATATAGAAGGCGTAGCCGCACATTTTTTTTTTAAATGTCAATAGAAATTGGTCTGCGCATATCTGGCCGACATATTCATTTTGAAGAAAAACGAAATTCCTACTAACATTTTATTTATATGTGTGAAGGAAAATTTTTGTTCCATCAGTGAACTAAGGAATGCTAATACTGTGTTTTCTGTAGGTAATAACCCTGAGCAACCTAAATCATCATTGAATAACAGCCATTTCTTCCATGCAATCGAATATTCGATCCATGTTCTGGGGGCCACTGACTGTTTAATAGACTCTAATACTGGAGTTAAATCAATTCCCATAAGTGGTTTGGGCATTTGCAACCAACCAAATCCGCTTCTGGAAAAAGTAGCCTGAACCGTGTCATCTGAAAACGAGATAATGCATCAGCCACTGTATTTTGCTTACCTGGGACATGCTTCACCTTAACCCAAATATTACATTTCAGACATAGCAAAACAAAATAGCAACTTTATCACACTTTCAGACTTTAAAGTCAAGCAATTTATTGCAAACAACACACCTTTATTGTCTGAATGTATCAATATTCTCTTGTTAGAAAAATAACTTCCCCACAACTCAAAAGCTACTATTATACGAAATAATTCTAACAAGACAATATTTTTTGTTGCTTTGCTAGTAACCCAAATAGGGGGCCAAGATCCATAACACCAATGTGTTTGCCAAATCGCAGCGAAACCTAAAGATCCCGCCGCATCTGTGTACAAATTCATATCTGCCGCAAAAATAAAATCTTCCTGAAAAATTGTGCGACCGTTGTATTCCACCAAAAATTGAGCCCAAACTAACAGGTCATCGTTCAACTCAGTGGTGAGACGGATATGAGAAAAAGGTGATTTTAAACCAGATGTTGCCATTGACAATCTCCTGGAGAATATCCTGCCAACAGGCATAATCCGTGACGCAAAAGCTAATAGACCTAGAAACGATTGCAGCTCCTTTAAAATCACATTCTTCTTTCTTAAAAGACAGCATATTGTAGCTTGAATTCGTACGATCTTCGCTTCTGGAAGCTGGTACTGAAACAAATTAGTATCAATGCTGATACCCAAAAATTCTAACACTGTCACTGGAAGGAATGTTTTTTCCATAGCGATTGGAATACCGAAGTATTCAGCAATAACTAGGAAAAGTTTTAATAATAACTCACAAATGGGCGAATCAGGAGGACCTATGAACAATAAATCATCTAGGTAGTGTATGATTCCTTCACTACCTGACTCAAACATAATTACCCACTGCAGGAACGTTGCAAATAACTCAAAGTAATGGCATGACAATGAGCAGCCCATTGGTAGGCACATGTCATAGAAAAAATTATTTTCGAAACAAAAACCTAGAGAACTGAAAGATTCAGGAGCAATGGGCAACAACCTAAACGCCAATTTGATGTCTGATTTTGCTAATAAAGCACCAATCCCAAATGTTTTAATAAGATTCACAGCATCATCAAAGCTGGCATATGATACTGATGCTGAAGCAGAATCAATCTCATCATTCAAAGATTTACCTTTTGGATATGAGAGATGATGGATTAATCTGAATGAATTTGGGGCCAGATTCACAAAAGAGATACGCCGTCGTATCTCTGTTTCTAACTATGCGACTGATTCATAGAATCAGTTACGCATATATAGGCAGAAGATCCGACAGGTGTAATGGACTTACACTGTCGGATCTTAGGATGCAGTACCGCGGTCGCCACTGGGGGGAGTTTGCGTCGTAAACCAGCGTCGGGTATACAAATTAGGAGTTACGGCGATCCACAATGCTTTTTCCCATCGTTACGTCGTCGCGAGTGTTAGATTTCCGTCGCAAAGATAGGGCACCTTTAACATTGTGTAAAAGTACTCCACCATGTTAAAGTATGCCTGTCTTTCCCGCGTCGCTTTTGAATTATTTTTAAATTTTTTACTTTTCCCAGCGTAACTCTTTTTTCACGTCGCGATTCACAAAACGTCGGCGCGTCGTAATTTTGCGCAAAGCACGTCGGGAAATTTGCAACGGGAGCTTGCGCAGTACGTCCGGCGTGGGAGCGCACCTAATTTAAATGGTACCCGCCCCATTTGAATTGGGCCGCCTTGCGCCGAACCTGTTTACGATACACCGCCGCAAATTTCCAGGTAAGTGCTTTGTGGATCGGGCACTAAATCGGAAAAATTTCGGCGGTGTAACGTAAACCGGTTACGTAAAATTGCGCCCGCTCTACGTGAATCTGGCCCTTGGTTCCTTTTTTGGAATGAGACCTAATGGAGATATCCGGAAATCTTTAAAAGGGGGGGGGGGGGACAAAAGGACTGGCAATACGCCCAGACGCTATTTCTTAATCAATTTTTGTCTCACCACCTGGCTATGTTGAAAAACTGACTTTAGGTTGTTAACGGACTCACATCCTGCTCCTGAAAATTTAGGAAGTTTAAAGCCTGTGGAAAAACCCTCAATTAAAGTTTCAGCTCTCTCCTTGTCTGGGTAAAGAAGAAGCCATGGATACATTCTTTCCAGCTTCACTGGAGTGCGTGCTTTTATTATTGTCTTTTTGTTGAAAATTCCTTTTAAAACACTTCACTACTGGGTGTGTCCCAAAGCAAAAGAACATTTGTGCTTGTACCGGCACGATGCTGCCCATCTGCATTGCGACTCTTGAAAGCATACCATATTCCTTTTTTATAAATTGAAGGAGAAGCATTTTGACTAACTGTAGATTGTTTACTGAAAGCTGTTTTTTGTGGGATAATGAGATTTATTCACAATCCCACATCTTTCATTCCCCATTTAAGATTTTTGTAAACTGCCATCTTTTGGCGGAATGACTCGTCATAATTAAACCAGCCAAAACCCCCAAAATATGTTCCAAATGTTGGAAAAGGCCACTACATTTCTCTGGGAATTTTTCTCCTAAAACTGCTGAAAATATACAAAATGCTTGAAGCCAGTTATGGAAAGATCTAGGTGCAGAGCGGCGTCTATCTTCCTCATCAAACTTCCTATCACTTTTAACTGTAAATTCTTTGGCATTAGAAAGCAATGTCATTAGATCAATGAATTCACTATTCCAAATGTTCTCTTTTATATTTGTTGCTAGGTAAAAACCTAAAGGAGAAACCTTGCATGGTAAAACTTCTTTATAACAATTTTCAGGTATATTGGCTTGAAATTGCTCCCTAACCTCACTATTGATTGCAGGCAATGTATTATTCTTTAACCATACATTTGCATGTGAAGAGACAGGCACTGTTGCTGGCTTTAACGAGTCAGTCAATTGTTAACAGTAATTGAGAAATCAAGCTGCTCTCTGATGACTCACCAGCTTGTGCTGTGGGAGCGCTCTTTGCTGCTGTATCCTGGCCTGTCGTTCCGTCCCTTCTTCTTTCTGCCTCGCATTACCCAGCTGATCTAGCCTGGAAGAATGCGACGCTGACGAATTAGCGGTATTCAATTCCGGAACCCTCCTCTACTACGCCCTGGTGATAGTGAAGCATTCTTACGCTTCTTCATGGCCTTCCGAGCGATTTGCTCCTCGGTTCTGACGCCACCATTGACCTCCTCTTCAGGGCGGGACACGTCCATCTCGCGAGATGACGCTGACGTCGACGGACACTCTGGTGGAGGATTACGCTGTGACTTGCGGGTTTGAAAAGAGAGTACAGGGGGTGGAGGCGGCTCGCACGGCGAAACCACCTCACCCTCTTCTAGAATGGCAGCGATTTCTCCCGGGACATCTTCAAACGGGTCCTCTGCGGCCGTCGCCTCGATACCAGCCAGGCATCTTTCCAGCCACTCCTTCCGACTCCGCTCTCTCCAAGACTCTCCGCACCAACATCTTCATCACTTCAGAGGTAAGCAGGCTCATCTTCCAGCAGCGTCCGGAGCTCTTCAACCTATAAGGTAAAATGTGATCTGAACCTCCCTTTGGGGGGGTTTATATACCCCTCAAGTACACGTGTATGAGTCATGCAGTACACGTGTTATTCCCGCCCAAACACTCACGTGCTTCCCGCCCGAAAACACGTGCCATTCCCACCCGAATTCACGTTTTTCCCTCTCCAAATGCATGTGCCTGCTATTTCCCTCATAAAACCTATACCAAAAAAAACAATTATGCATTTTTGTTATTGGGATAGCCACAATCCCATGCTGTGGGCACTAACTAATGCCCCCTTGCTCATTTATTTGTAGTCTAGAAGTATCCCTAGAAGATACACTAAGGTTTGGCTTATAAGATCATCCTGCAATTTGACCAAATGTTTAGAACTTTTATCATGAAACCAGTCTTTTATCTTCATGAGGGTATTGGGACATGTAGATATAGAGAGATATCTGGTATGGTGACATCCCCCACACACACCTTTCCTCTGTCTGCTGCATTTTTTAAGACAAGTGTGTGAAACACACAGGTATTAGATCCCTGCCTTCCTCACCAACTCACGACAAAGGACTGACCAATCTCACACCGCACTGTCACTTACGTAACAATGCCACTCTCAGCTACACCCTGCACAAAGATTTTCCAGCTTGTGGGACCCAATCTAGGTGCCATTACCCTCTTTTGACTGAGAAGGAGAAAACCCCTAATCTTAGCAATACCAATTACGATTTTAGAACAGCAGAGAAATTTAAAGGAGTTGAAAAGTAAGAATATTTGAAGTGTCCTTAGTTTTATCAGAGTTCAGTCAATGGGCAAGGTGTCATTGGCTCTCATCATAACCTGACAGATATTTCTTGGTTGATGGTACATGCAAACTGTCAAACTGTCAAACTGTCTTGGCATCTCCCTTTTCTCTGGGAGAAAGAGGTGTTTGCAGAGGCCACCTGACTAGATAAGTGTCTGAGTCGTGGCCATGGGATGTCACTGGGTTTATTTTATTTTATTTGGACATGCCAAAATGTATTTTTGATGGTAAGGTTACCAGATTTAAAAAAATAAATATGAGGACACCCTAGTGACTATGCTGACTCTTAAAACCACGCCCACAAAATGTCTTTCCTCCCCATTTGTAGCCACGCCCACAAAATCAAGCTACCTTTTTTAACATGCCCTGAAACAATTGGTCACAGACTTTTGGCGCAGGAGACAAGGCAGGCCAACTTGGTGCTCAAAATCCCTTGAGCACCAAGAAGAGGGAAATTATACTGCAAATTGTGGGTGTTGCCAAACCTCCTCGGTTATAAAAGAGCTGTCAAACAGCTTGCACGTCATTCGGGCAGGTGCCTCCGGTGGAGGCAGGATCGTTTGTCGTTCCTCGCTGCAGAGCATCGCAGGAGAATGGATCATCGCTGGAAATCGAGAATGGATTACAACGCTGGACATTGAGACTGGATTACATCGCTGAAATCGTTTTTTTATTTATTTTTTTATTTTTAATAAAGGACTTGTCCCAAGCCATCTCCTGTCATTTTTAAAATGTTCACACCTTTTTTTGTGAAATGGTAGGGGTACAATGTACCCCTTACCAATTCACATAGGGGGGCGGGATCTGGAGTTCCCCTTTGTTAAAGGGGGCTTCCAGATTCCGATAATCCCCCCACCCACAGACCCCCACAACCAACGGGCAAGGGTAGTTGGGATAAGGCGCCTGTCCCCATTAACATGGGCACATCCATACCATATCCATACCAGATCTGAAGGGTCTGGTATAAATTTTTGGGGGGAACCCCATGCCATTTTTTTTATTTGGCACAGGGTTTCCCTTAATATCCATACCAGACCTGAAGAGCCTGGTAATGGAATTTGGGGGGACCCCCACGCATTTTTTTTTCAATGACTTTGATCTGTATTGCTGGGACCCAACAATTAAATTAATTATTGCCGCAAGTAGTTTTAAATTACTTTTTTTCCTTTAGAAGTATAATTTTGTGCAGAGACTGTTATAAACACGGGAAACATGTGATACTTTACATGCATACTATAAACACCCCCCTGGTGCGATATTTAAAGAAATATTTCACTTTTATTGTTTCACTTTAAGCATTATTAAAATCACTGCTCCCGAAAAAAAATAAGTTTTTAAAATTTTTTTTTGCATTGATACATGTCCCCTGGTACAGGACCCAGGTCCCCAAACACTTTTTATGACAATAACTTGCATATTAACCTTTAAAATTTGATTATTCATGTTCGTGTCCCATAGACTTTAATGATGTTTGCATGTTCGAACAAATTTGTTGCCTGTTCATATGTTCTGCTGCGAACCGGGGGGGGGGGGGGTTGGCTCATCCCTACTTGGGAGAGAAAGTCTGATGGTGCCAAAATGGGGGCCATTTGGACAGCATGTCCATCTTAAATATTTTGATACGTCTTAGGCCCCGTACTCACGACCAAACATGTCTGCTGAAACTGGTCCGCGGACCAGTTTCAGCGGACATGTTCGTTCGTGTGTAGGCAGTAACGGACAGGATTCCAGCAAACAATCGTCGGCCAGACCGTTTTCCAACGAACAACTGTTTCCTGGTCTTGCTTTAAAACAGTCTGCTGGAATCGTGTCCGTCAGACATGTTCGGTCGTCTGTACACAAAAGCAGCGTACAAAAACCCCGCGCATGCTCAGTCCAAATGAGGAGACGGGAGCGCTCGTTCAGGTAAAACTCGCGTTTGTTTGGGATATGGCACATTCGTCATTAGAAACCTTTTATTCTAGCAAGAGAACAATGTCTTAAAAAGGCGCACTAAACCACATTTTCTTGCCTCGTTTTATTAATTCTTCACTTGCTAGAATAACCCCGTTCTCTTGCTGATGCAATTTCAATAGAGTTGTCCCATACTGAAATGTCACATTTCTTGCTTGTGATGTAATCCTTTAATAATGTTTTCTATGCCAGACGTGTGTTTTGGTTGGTGGTCCTCCATAATTTATAGTAGTCATTTTTGTAAAGGAATGTGCATCTTTTTTTGTTGTTTCTAGTTATGTCACCATTTATATTTTTATTTTTTAACATTTTTTTTTCTTTGTATTTTTTTTTTTGTGTTTCATTTGAGAATATTAAACCATGTTGGCACACCAAATGTCCCCCCCCCCCCCAAGGAGTGTGTCCTTTGTAAATGACCCATTGTATATTTATTAAAGGTTTGCTGCCTAATAATCCCCACAGTATAACAAACAATAGACATGTTTTCAAATGAAAGCAAAAAGCCTTTTATTCAGGCAAATGTCATCACAAAAAATAAACAGAACGGCAGCACTAGAATAGATAGCAAACTATATGCAAACTTGCATTTCCAACATGGTGAAGGATAAACTTCCAAGCCTCAGGAGCCAAACCAAAAAATATGAAGCAGCAGCACAGAAACAAAGGAACCCAAACTGTGGTAGTCCAAACAAGATGTCCTTTATGTGGAAGGAAATGGAAGGCAGAGAATCAACGTTTCCTCCTCTTTCCAGCCTTCCCTCCAGGCAGCCTTCCAGCGGATCTAACACGGGGTCTTGCAGGTGGGGTCGATGTGGCAGCAGGAGGATGGTGTTCCGCAAGCCGGGCCGGGTCACATAGCCCAGTCTCTGGGGTCAGCAGGCCCCTCTGCATCCACCAAAGGACCTGGTTCATCAGGGCCTTTGCCAGTCTTCTCTGGTCCTCCTCCCCTTCATTCAAATCGTGGGCCAATGAGGCACTGAAGGCCTCTGTGGGGTTGAGGGGGGCCCTCATGATGGCGCTTGCCTCCTGTATCATGCGGAGGCTTGCCTCCTCCACAGGCCTCAACTGCCTCCTTCGGCCTGATGGCCTCACCTGGGGGGGAGAAGACTGGCTGGTGGTGGTTCTCCTGGCCGGGGGGACCTGCTGCAGGCCACTGGGCCCAGCCTCCTCCTGGCTGCCACTGACCCCGGCCTCCTCCTGGCTGCCACTGACCCCGGCCTCCTCCTGGCTGACAGACACCTGAGGATCTGCCACCTCCTGGCTGATCTCTTCTTCCTGTGTGGAAAAAAAAGGACATTTTTTACAATTTCGCTAAATAAAACCACACTCATTTTCATGTTTTTCGTTTAGTATTTTATGTTCATTATTACTTGAATACACTCTACTTCTGACCCCTGCAGTTGTCATCTCTGACACCTATTTGTCTGTACACCTTTTTTTTTGCTTTTTCCCAGCTTGGCTTTTCTTTTACAATATCAAATCATTAATCCACCAAGAATTATTTACGCCAGAAATATAGAGGAAACTACTATACCTCCTCATCGAAGGGTGGCAGATCTGCATCTCTGTCAGCCAGGCCCTCTTCCTCCGACTCTGCAGGGCTGTGGTCATCTGGGGAAGGTCCGCTGGAAGGTAGCATGGAGGAAAGGTTGGAAGAAAGACTCGACATCGTTTTCCTGCCTTCCATTTCGTCCCGCAAAAAAGCCATCTGTTTATAATACCACAGTTTGGGTTCCTTTGCTTGTCTTGCTGCTGCTCCCGATTTTTTGCTTTTATTAGCTTTGTATGCTCTCCTGTATGTGCTTCTGAGGTTGGCAAGTTTATCCTTCACCATGTTGGCAGTGCATCCTGGCACCCATGTTTGCATATAGTTTGCTAGCTCTTCTAGTGCTGCCGCTCGTACATCTTTATTGCAATATAATGCGTGTTTGGAATTCCACAGGATGGGCGTGTCCTGATATTTTTGTAGTAAGGCCTCTATAGCTTCCTTGGTTTGTAGTTGGTCCATTTTACTTTTTGAAATATGATATTTTTTTTGGAGTCTAGATTCAAAAAACATAAACCAAAGAAAAATAAATATTCAAAAGGATCAGCGTTGACCTTGATATAATATGTGTCTTCAAATTTATTACCTATATCTAATTACAAACACAGTCTCTCTTGTTTAAACAATGATTGGCAGCTCGGCCGCATTGGTTGTACCAAACATTGATTTGCTAGATGCAGAGCCATTGTTAACATTGCAGTAAATATTTTTAATATAGAAAAATAAACAATGCTTACAAATGACAGTATTCATCTAGGCACTCTTTCATGTGTAAATCTCATGCCCCTGACAATGGATGACATAAAAGACACTTCCTAATGACCTCTGTACAACCAACACTTGAACAATACTTTGCCTGATCTGAATACACCATTCAAAAACTTGTCAATGAGGTACAGCATTGTTCACATCTCTATTTTGTGAGGTGTCCAAAAGCATTTGGATACCAAAATAACATTGTGGTACCCCATAGACAGAATAGCTTAAAAAGGGTGCAACCAACAGCCCAAACCCCCATCCCATGTGTCTACATTTTCAAGGCCTCTGCTGATCACATTTTTAATTTCCTTACCTTCCTGTCTCTCGCTCCTCGTTTCTCACGCTCGCCTAATTACCGCGTAAGATGCGTAATCACGGCGTGCACCTTTTAAACACTCCGCGTATTTATTAAACCCCGCCCTCGTCACCTTTGCGAGGCCCCTAATCAATGAGTTTAGGAAATATGGCGTTAACTGTGTATGTTCTGGATGCGCTCGAAGATTATCCGCGTAACCGACGTAAACACGTTGTTTGCATTCTCTACACTCCGCGTATGTATTAAACGCCACCCTCTTCTCCGCCCATGGCGTAAGAATTCATCTTTTCCACGCCCATAATCTCTGTGGGAAAGGAAAGATGGCGATGTCACACGAGCGGGCACGATGCTCTCATGCCACAAGTGAAGGGACAGAGGCAGGGACGTCCCGATCAAGGCCAAGAAGATACAAAGCCACTAATATGCGGTTCCAGGAAATGGTGGAGTTAGTTTACATCATGCGAAAGAAGGACTATGATGGTGAATTAGGGCCATACAAGACCCCTAACCGCCGAAAGGCACATATTATGGACAAGGTGGCGAGGAGAATGCAGAGGATGTTTGGGATCACCAGGTCCAAGGAACAGCTGAGGAAACGCTGGTCAGACTTAAAATTGAGGGAGCCACATCAGATGAAGAAAATACTTAAAATTCTGCGTAAAAGTAAGTAAATATATATTGGGGTTGGGGGGGGGGGTGATTGTCTGCAATAATGTGTTGCCATGTATATTTCACCATCTGCCTCCTTGGCCTGCTTGTAATTTTAAAGACATGTTGTCATTTATTTTTTATGACATAAATACCTACATATTTACAAATAGTGTTCTTAGTAAACCACGTAACATCACATAGTTTCTCAGAAAGGCTCGGTTATTCCAGGAACAACACACCTGGACATGGCTCACTGGCCAAAAACTTTGTTTGTAAACATTGTGTAAAAGCTAGTTCAAAAAAATAAAATTAGGAGAATGGGAAAGGCAAACAGGATTCATTCTAAAAACAGTGGTAATAAAGCAGATGTTTTCACATCTGCAATGCAGAGCACCTGTGTCTCCCCAAACCAAAAAAGGGTTTTGGTAGGGTCTCCCAGAAATACTGTTTAGGGGGGACATCCATGTGTGTCACTTTGCTAAAAAGGGGCAGGATCAGAGCTTGCCATATAGAAGTAATTGCAAAATGTAGGTTTGGTGAAAGATAAAAGTAACTAAATGAAAGCATCTTCTAAGCAATGTGTGCGATTTATGCTCTCCAATATCTGTGTGCTGATGAGTATACATTTTTTTTGTTTATTTCAGGGGAAAGAAGTCGCCAGCATTTGGAGGAGGCAGAGAGGGCCAGACAAGGCCAAAATCTGCCATCTCAACATGTGGAGGAGGAGGAGGATGTGGAAGGAGAAGAGGATGTGGAAGGAGAAGAGGATGTGGAAGGAGAAGAGGATGTGGAAGGAGAAGAGGATGTGGAAGGAGAGGAGGAAGGAAGAAAGGAGGAAGGAAGAGAGGAGGAAGAAGTAATTTTGGACTTAGAATTTATAGCAGATGAAGGGCAAGTGGCGGAAGAACAATTTGGCGAATTGAAAGAAGGTGGATTGATGGATGAAGGAGGAGTCCAAGATGATGGGGAAGTGGTGGAAGAAGGAGGAGTGATAGAAGATGATGGGGAGGTGGTGGAAGAAGGAGGAGTGATAGAAGATGTCGAAGAGGTGGAAAGGAGAAGCCCATCAGGTCAGTGTCACCCTAGCTTGATTAAAAAAAACATATGTAGATAGGCCTCATCGAAAAATAATGTTGTAAATGCCAATTTTTTATTTTTTTTTAGGGGAGGAGGATGGTGTGCCAATATTTTCACGTGCAAGTGCTGCTATAATTATTCAACAGGTAATGGAGTGCAGCACTGAAATGCACAATATGCGTGAAAGGATGGTTGTCATGGAAGAGAATTTAACAAATGTCCTTTTGGAATGCTGCACGGAAATGGACAATATGCGGCAAAGAATGATGGTCATCGAATCTAATTTTAAAAATATTATTGACATGATGGGCCGTGTCAAAGACTGAAACACCCCCCGCCCATCCCCCGCCCCCACAAACATTTTTACTGTTTTATAATGAATACGCCAAAATTTGAAGATACACACACAGTGTGCCAACATGTGCTATCTGCCATCACAGAATATCTAGTGTCTGTGCTTTGTGGGTCCAACCCCCTCCTCCATCCTCAAGTAGTTGAGAGGAAGGGTTTGCTCCCACAAAACACAGACATTGATCACCCATGATGTCAGATAGCACATGTGGCCATTTGTCTTTTGAACCAATGACATTTGGCGAGTTTGCACTGAATGTGTGTATCTTCAAATTTTGGCGTGTTCCAGTGTGAAAGCACACCATGACTGACTGCTGTTGTGAGTTTTTATATTTTTTTAATTGTATTTTGTTACTTTTTGACCATGTTGAACATTTTTGGATACTATAAAGTTTAGACCATAAAGAATAAACAACGCCAAAAAATTAAAAAGATATATATATAGAATTATAAATCTCTCTAATCACTGAATTTAGTGAAGTCGAGATTTGACTCCTAAATCTCAACAACAAATTTTCTTATTGAAAAACACAACAAAAAAAAAAAAAAATTGTTAAAAAAATATTTGTTTTTGTGCATAAAAAATATGCCGAAAATAAAAAATACTAAGGCGGTAAACACCCCACCAAAAATATTCTATATATATATATATATATATGTAAACAATAAATCTAACTATATTTGATAAACAAAAATGTGAACTTGTTAAAAAATGTATAATCTGCATAATATTTTTGGTTGAATTACCTGAAAAAAAAAAAAAAAAAAAAAAAATTTTTTGTAGACTCCTAAGTACAAAAGCAGGGAGTAATGAAAAAAATATAAAATAATTTTTGGGGTCATGAACAAGCAAAAATTAAAAAACTTGACCTCAAAATTTACAAATGGAGTTGCTTCTTATTTCTAGACTCAATACCCTGTTTGTAGATGAGTGAATACTGTGCAAAATGTGGTTATTTACTAAAAGTGGAGAAATCAATTATGCATTAAAATTGAAGAAGTTAGTTAGAGAACCAGGAAGACAGATAAAAAGAGAAAAAGCATTAATGACAAACAACTGTATAAAGTCCAATGGTCTAATTATTTTTTATTTGAGAGAATATTCCTTTCTTTGGGGGCCGAATTAGAAAGAAATATGATCTGGCATAGCAATGGCCCCCCGACCCATGAAGTACTCAACATATTTGTCGCGTACCTCACGAGCTGATTGGGGGGCCAAGCCAGCGCGACCAGTGTCCAGCCCGGGAAGGGGATCTGAGGGTAGTCTTGCCTCAGAACCGATGTCGGGTAGGTACGTCTGGGAGTGCCTGCGTAAAAAGTTGTGCAAAATGCAGCAGGCAAATACAACGGTGTCCAATTTATATTCCGCCAGATGTATCGATGTCCTGAACAGGCGGAACCGGTTGGTGAGTATCCCAAAGGCATTCTCGACTACCCTCCGAGCCCTGGCCAACCGAAAATTAAACACACTCCTCTCTGAGGTGAGGGTCCTCTGGGGAAAAGGCCGCATGAGGTGAGGACCAAGCCCGAAAGCCTCGTCCGCTAGGAACACAAACGGAAGTCCTTCCACATTATCTTCATCTGGTGGCAATGCCAGACCACCAGCTTGGAGACGATCATAGAAATCAGTCCGTGCGAACACTCCCCCATCAGACATCCGGCCGTTCTTCCCCACGTCCACATATAGAAACTCATACTGTGCCGACACCACCGCCATCAACACAATACTATGATAACCCTTGTAATTATAATAGTAGGACCCCGAGTGGGGTGGGGGCACAATGCGGACGTGTTTCCCATCTATTGCTCCACCGCAGTTTGGAAAATCCCACCGCTGGGCAAATTGGGAAGCCACAGACTGCCATTCCTGTGGTGTGGAGGGTAGCTGTGGGGACAAACAAAAAAAGAGATTTAGTACTTTGGAATAAAAACATCCTACAAGCATCCTTGTGACACTTCAAAGTATTAAAATTGCATTCGAAAAATGTGCATGGAGAATTTGGGAAATGAAATATATAGGGCCACTTCATTAAGAGACTCCACAGCCCTCTGATGGGGACAATTAAAGTTTGAAGGGGGGGGGGACACAAAAACCAAAAAGTCATGTTTTAAAAAATGGCAAGGTGGGTTTGTCCCTAGGATAGCATGCTGGACAGGTTAATATTGGGTAAGGGACAAATATGCAGGTAGGCCAAGAAAAAAACATGTAAAGCTGATATCAACATGCATAGGGAGAAAAGGGAACGTTAGTTAAACACACAGCATATCTGGGAAATTAAAAAAAAAGTTGGTTAGCAACATTATTACAGCCAGGAAACTTACCTTAATATACTCCTCATGCATAACTTTGATGATGGCAGCACACGTGTCCGGTATGATGACCCCAAGCGCCTGCGGAGAGATGCCTGTCGAGAACTTGAGGTCCTGCAGGCTCCTCCCAGTCGCCAGGTACAATAAGCCTCTGCTCGGCCGTGATGGCTTGGCGCATCACAGTGTCCTGCCTCGTGATATAGGGGGACAGAAGTTCCAGCAGACTGTTGAATACGGGGTCCGTCATGCGGAGAAAATTCCTAAAGTCATTAGGATTATTCTCCTGGAGTTCCCTAAGCAGAGGCATATGTGAGAACTGGTCACGCTGGCGCAACCAATTCTTGGTCCAGAAACGCCTCCGCCCCCTGTTTCTGGCCAAAGTACTGGAAAAATGAACATATCCAGCAGCCATCCCATAAACAGCACCAACTCGCGAAAATTGACGCTGCTGCTCCATCATGGCTTCAAACCGGCCGGCTGGTCAGTCAAGAACACACTCAAACAGAAAGCACTCGCAAATCCAGCACTACCTGCGACAAACGCGTGACAAACAGATACGAGCGCACAGGATGCAACTGCTAAAGCAGAAACAACCTGCTAGCCTATAGCCGAATGACAACTACGTTACCGCAAGCACACGCACTGAACCCGTGAATACACGCTGTCAAAGCCTGGAGACCGAGAAGCGCGAATCAGCTCTAACCAAACCTTCACTAACACGAGCAAACCCGTAACTAGCAAAAGAGGAACAGAGGGCGGCGCCATTAAGTTTGGTCTTCCCCTTTATAGTGACGTCGTACGTAGTTTACGTGCACGCGTTCCGGTACGACGGTAATTTGGTCCGCTGGTGTGTACAAGCCAGCGGAACCAAACAAAAATCAGCCTTGTACGCCGGAAACTGTCGGGCAGACAGTTTCCAGCGCACAGATCCGGTCGTGAGTACAAGGCCTTATATATGAAAAACATGATTTGTATAAGACACAGCAAAGCAGTATAATTCTTCATTGCTAAATACTGTGGAGTCTTGGAAATATTGATGCCCAGATATTTCACAGCAAACTTCTGCCAGTGAAATGAGAAATTAGACAGGAATAAGGAAAGATTGTGTTAGGGTATGGATATATTTAGAGCCTTCGTTTTGTCAAAGTTAACTTTAGAGTTGCTGATCGAGACAAATGTGTCAAACTCCTTAATAATAAAGAAGGTCGTCAGCATATAAAGGCAATTTATAGTAATGGTCCACAGCTTGAATCCCAGAGATGTCCTAGTTGTTACACGGTGCAATTGCCAAATGCTCCATAACAAGAATATAGAACGGTGGGGATAAGGGACATGCCTATCAAGGACCGTTATGAATCCTTATAGAGTCTGATAAAATTATTTGATTGAAAATTTTAGCAGAGGGGTTATGGAAGAGAGCCATGACATTTTATAAAAGTGAGAGGTAAAGACATCTGGACCAGGGCTTTTGGCATTTTTAAAGAGGCAATGTACAGTGCCACTTCCACTTCCCAAAAAGATTGCCTAATGTTGGGATAGTAAGTAGAACACTTTCCTCTATATACAGTATGTTTGGATTTGGATTTTTAAGCAAAGAAGGGTCCACATTCTCAAAGTGCCTAGGTATAATGTAAAGTTTATTATTACAATATTGTAAAAGATCCTCAATTTTTTTCAGATCACGAGTGAGGGAACACTTTGGGCTTTTCAGCATAGGGATAGCCTTGCTACTATTTTTAGCATGAAGAGCAAGAGAGGAATTCGCCAGACTTGTCTCCAGATTTATAGAAAAGGGAATGGGTATGATCTCTTAAAGGTTTTTTGTCAAGGAATTGTAGGAGTGATTACCTGGCAGTGAACAAGTGTAGTAGTGTGTCCTGGTCAGAGTGCTTTTCCAAAGTCACAATGTGATGGAGCAGGTCTTTTTTGGGGGTTCCAGGACTTTTCTTCAGATATGCAACATGTTTATTAAATACTCCCTTAAATATACATTTGAGTGCTTCTCACTGTAGGGATAAAGAGGTATAATCCCGATGGTGATCTATGAGAAAATGTCTGATGGTGTCATTTATCTCACAAAGAGTATCTTGTAAGAGGTTGTCATTAAGTTTCCATGTCCTTGTTCAGTATGGTAGATCTGGGAGAGATAAACTCAAGTAGATGCAGTACTTGCTCCTGACCTCTGTTCTCTGTGTGTTAGTTATGTCTGACCACTGCAATCTGTTCATTACTTCCTGACCCTTGCACTATGTATGCTTGCACCATAGCAGCATAGGCTCAAGTTTTATTTAACCACTTGCTTACTGTGCATATATACCCCCTTCCTGCCCAGGCGAAATGTCAGCTTTCCCGCACTGCGTTGCTTTAACTGACAATTGTGCGGTCGTGCGTCGTGCCTCCCAAATAAAATTGACGTCCTTTTTTTCCCACAAATAGAGCTTTCTTTTGGTGGTATTTGATCACCTGTGCGGTTTTTATTTTTTGGGCTATAAACAAAAAAATAGCGTAAATTTTGAAAAAAAAGAACACAATATTTTTACTTTTTGCTATAATAAATATCCCATTTTAAAAAAAAAAAATTGTTTTCTTAGTTTAGGCTGATACGTATTCTTCTACATATTTTTATTAAAAAAAAATTGCAATAACTGTATAGTGACATTGTGGATCACATGTAACTGAAGAAACGTATAATTCTAGATTGGAACAATTTACTTTTCACTTTTTTTATTGTAGTTCACATGCTAATAGAAGGATTTCACATATCTGTGGTTTGCAACGCTCACTAATAACCACATTCACTACATTAAGAGGCCCAGGAGGGACACCTAGTGGGCAGTTTGGGCTAGATTTATACGCCCCCTGTCTATCACTGGTCACCCCTAATATATTTATTAGCCTAGCAGAGGACACACACTGTTCTATTTTATATCATATATATTAATTATATATCATATATTGTTATATGATCACCACAACTCAAAAAAAAGGGAACCTAACCACTATTGGAGGCGCTTCACATGAGCTCTTAGGTGCCCGACATTGCAATATCTATCCACTAATATTTGGGCCCTACTGAAGACACATTAATATTATACTCAAGCAGCGCCAATACCCTGAACACAAATTCTATTCACTATACTTTGCCTCTCAATTGAGGGGCCATCCAGGGGGCAGAAGCTCATCTACCCAGTCCTAGCGTGAAAATGTAATAGTATTTTTATACTCTCTCACACACTAGTGTGTGCCCATTCTGCAGACATGGACATTTTTGGGTACATGAACAATAGGAACATCGATGTAGGTGGCATCTTTAATCAGGAACAAGTCACCATTAAACAAGACAGTAGTATAGAGGTATAGAAGCCCACATAGTGGAATTAAAGAACTCACTATTGCCCTTCGCAGGGAAACCTGATTATAAAGACAAAGAGTCACACCTACAAGAAACAATTAAAAAATATACGACACAGAAATCCAAACCAAAAAACAGAAAAAATTCAAACGTGATGTTACTGACTATAAAAACAACAAGGTTTACAAATGGCAGACTGAAGATGACCATCTCCTGGAGATAGACGAACTATCCATGGAAGACAGTTCTGAAGTTGACAGTGATGAATTGGAAAATGAGGAAGAATTTAGCCGCCCACGGCTAAGATTCCAAACGCCCCCGGGCAGAGGGCATCGTGCCCCAGACCTACCAACTTACCATACCAGATACAGAGAAGACAGAAGCCCACATAATCAATCTGAACAAATAACACCAAGATACTCCAGAAATCCTAATTATCAGAGAGTTAATACTCCTAGACGGCACAGAAGCCCTCCCCACAGAGAACCTGAGGACAGAATGACCTCAGGAACCTCTTACAGTTCTAATCAGAGGGACAATAGGGGTTTTCAGAGGGCCAAACCTGGAAACAAAGAGGACAAACAGGGGAATACGGCACCCCACAAGATGTCCAAAGAGGACAAGAACCGGTAGGATACCAACAATGCCAACAAACCCAAGACATCAATGGAAGACAAGGGAGAACACAAGACTGGGAGAGGAACATGGGAGCATCAGATTGGAACACAGAAAGAATCGAAGGCCTAGAGGGAAGAGAGGGGGGAAGAAAAAAGCGACAGAGAGAATACTAGGGCAAGGTACTTATAACCTAAGTGATGCCACCTTTACGGAAGAGGAACTAAAGGTACTTGACTTGGGACTCAAATATGCTCCGGAAAACTCTTTGGATCACTTTGATACTTATATAGATCTTCAAAAAATTTTAAAAAAATTTACTTGAAAAAACACTTTGCCCTAAACCCGAGCGAACAACAACCTGAAGAATCCACTTACAAACAAACAAGACTGAAAAACAACTCGGTATACAACCCCCAGACTAAGGGTAATCAATGTGTGATGACCTTCAAAAAGATGGTCAAGCAAGATATCAAACATATCACACAGAGAGGCAACAAACGTAAACGGAATATATGGAAAACCATTAAAGAAATATCCAAGAAAAAGGGAGTGGTGTTCAGAACAGCAGATAAGGGGGGAGGGCTTGTGATTTTAAACATTAAAGATTATGAAAACGAGATGGAAAATCTACTGAAAGTGGAAGGTACATATAAGAAACTCAAAGGCAACCCAAAAGCACTGTATGATAAGTTACTCAGGGCGTATGTCAAGAAAGGCAGAGACATGAACATTTTAAGCAAACGAGAGTCTGAGTACTTGGTGGCAGAGGCTACCAAAACGCCTGTGATGTACCAAGTACCTAAAATACATAAACGACAAACCAACCCGCCTGGTAGACCTATTATTAGCGGGATCAATTCTGTTTTTTCAAGGTTGGGAGAGTACCTGGATCAGTTCTTAAAACCCCTGGTATCCCAAGGAAGGTCCCACCTTAAGGATAGTACGCAGCTGATCAATGAATTGAAAGACTTTACCAACACAGGGAATTTCCTACTTGCCACCATAGATGTGGAATCCCTGTACACGAGTATCAACCAATCCGACGATCTGACATGAGACAGGAACAAATCTCTTACATTCTAGAAGGTCTCTAACTAGCCATGCAGAATAATCACTTTTGGTATAATAGAGAGTACTTTGTGCAAACAAGGGGTGTAGCCATGGGGGCCCGGTATGCCCCCAGTGTGGCGAACTTATTCATGGATATGTGGGAAGAACAGTATATCTACAACCGGAACATCACCCAAATGAGATTATACAGACGTTACATAGACGATATAATCATCCTATGGGAAGGAGAGAGAGAGAGAGAGAGAGACTTGTAAAGCGCAACACATGCGAACTGAATCGCCTCTGGGCGCTGTATCCATTTCATGGGTAAGGAACCCCTTGACCTCAGAAGAGATGGGTTTTAATCTTTCTCCTGAAGGCCAAGTGGACCGACTCCAGTCGGATGGTGGTTGGTAGTGCATTCAACAGGCGAGGTCCCTGGACTGCAAATCTTCGATCTCCTTTGGACTTGTATCTGGCCTTGGGTATCTGGAGGAGGTTTTGATTGGTGGATCGCAGAATGCGATTGGGGTTATGGGCTTTTATTTTTTCGCATAGATATTGGGGGGCGTTGCCTTGAATACACTTATGTATTAGGCAGAGTGCCTTGAAAGTGATTCTGTCTTTTACCGGCAACCAATGAAGGGATCTCAGTGAAGGTGAGATTGATTCCCATGGTTTTTTCCCAGTCACTAGTCGAGCGGCCGTATTTTGAACGACTTGCAGACGAGTGATTTGGTATTTGGGGAGTCCTAGATAGAGGGCATTTGCGTAGTCGAGTCTGGAATTGATGATTGTTCCCACCACGACTGCAATGTCCTCTTTCAGGATAAAGGGCGTGAGTCTGCGTAGTAGGCGCAGCAGATGGTGGGATCCGCTGACTACTGACCCTATTTGTGCATCCATTGTCATGTAGGTATCGAAAATGACTCCGAGACTTTTGACTTTGGTGCTAGGGGTGATAGTTTTACCCAGAATGGGTGGGGGAGTCCATGTTGACGCGGGGTGATTTTTCCGGTTAGCGTGAAACAGAAGTTCTGTTTTCGAACCATTGAGTTTAAGATAACTGTTTGTCATCCAGTTATCTATTAGAGTGAGGCATTTCTCTAGTCCAAGAGAATGATCCTTTTTGTTGCAGATGCGGAAATACAGTTGTGTGTCGTCTGCATAGGAGTGGTAAAGTAACTTCTGGTTACTGATGATTTCAAAGAGAGGGCGAAGATAGATATTAAACAATACGGGCGATAAGGGAGATACCTGAGGGACTCCGCATGACACCGTACGTTTTTCAGAAGTGAAAGACCCCAGTTTCACTATTTGCGATCGGTTTTCCAAGAAGGAGGAGAACCAGGGTAAAACACATTCAGTGACTCCGGCTACTTCAGCTAGCCTAGCCAGTAGTAGTCCGTGGTCTACAGTGTCAAAAGCCGCGCTTAGGTCCAGCAGTATCAGGAGACAAGATTCTCCTTCGTCTGCGGCCTCTAGAGCGTCATCCCATATTTTAGGAACACCCGAAAGGTTAGAAACCTTTATGAAACAACTCAATAACAACCAATTTAACATCAAATTCACGGGGAAATGGCACACAAACACTATAGAATATTTGGACCTTGAGATCTTTAAGAACGAAGAATCATTGTGCACCCAGAAGTTTTTAAAAAAACGGATAGGAATGGGTACATACCCACATCAAGCTGTCACCACCCCAAGTGGATATCCAACATCCCAAAGGGGCAACTCCTTAGAATCAGAAGGAACTGTCATAGGGTTGAAGATTATGAGAAACGAGCAGATGTCTTAATCAAAACGTTCGAGGTAAAGGGGTACCAATTACCACAATTTATCAAATTAAAAGAACAAATACGCAACACGGAAATATCAATATTATTAAGACCGAACCCAAAATCCAAAAAGAACACCTATGACTTGGCCTTTATAACAGGGTACAGTACCCAACACCGACAACTAGAAAAGATCAAGAAGAAATACTGGCCCATTCTAAAGGAAGACAGAACACTAGCAAGCATTCGGCCAAAGAAGCCTCATTTTATCTACCGCAGGGCACCGACCCTGAGGAATCACTTGGTTCATAATGTGGTGAACCCACCAAAAACTGTGGAAATATGCCCAGAACTAAAGGGTTTCTATAGGTGCCAAAGATGCCTTCCCTGTAAGAAAAGTAAGAAACAAGTCAGAAGACGTCTAACATTTTCATTGAATACTTACCACAAAGAATTTCAAATTAAAAAGCTCATCACTTGTAATAGCACGCACATCACATACGTAGTAGAATGCCCCTGCAAATTACAGTATGTGGGACGCACAACCAGACCTCTTAAAGTCCGGATCAGGGAACATATAAAATATATCCGGAAAGGATTCCCCTACCACAGCTTATCCAAACACTTCAGTGAAGCCCACAACAAAGACCCATCACAAATGATTTTTTATGGAGTGGACATAATACAAGACCACTGAAGAGGGGGAAGCAAAAAGATACAAATATCCCAGAATGAAACAGAATGGATAAATCGATTGGGGTCCCTAGCTCCCAAAGGGATGAATCTTGACATTGATCTTAACTGCTACATATCAAATTATTAAATTCTAACCTACATTGACAGAATTAGATTAAAACCCGTATGACATAACATCTTGGACTATCACGTTAATGCAGGAGGTGAACTCCCATGGTTCCCCCCAGGAATCATGTGCTAAATCACAAGAAGACAACACCAACCTTACAGGGACTGACTCTCAATATAAGCTAATAAGTCACTTACATACTAACCCCACCACTTATTTGCAATGAATATATGCACAAATAATTATTTACCCCATACCAGATGAAAGGCAACTGGGGGAACACCTTGTCAAACCAGCTGGTGAACCGGGGGTTCCATTTTCATTTTTATTTTTATTTCTGTTTTTATTCTATATATTTCTCTAATATTATCACAAAAGGGTGTAACTTTCATCTGAAATAAAGCCCTCTCTAAGGCACCAGGCCTAATTTTATTTCACATAGACCCCACCCCCTATTGGATACAACAAGGGCTGACACACAAATAGACGTTCCGCTCTCTCTTTTGTTCAACTTTATATATATAATCATTTAAATCCAATTCAAGTATATTGAACCCACAGGCCCATTCTTTTTCCATCTACAAAAGCTGTGTATGTTACTTTTTTACCTACACATAGCCAGAAATAAGCGGGGATTACCATTCTCCTACTCACCTCAATTTTAAGTGTCAAGTGACCCAGCTGAAATCACGTCACATGCACACCACGTCAGAGGAACTTCCGGGTAAGGAGCTGCAAGGTGTGGAGCGCAAACACGCCACATGCGATACGCTCCATCTTGGGACTACATTCAAATATACCCGGAAAGTACCTGACGCGGTAGATTACTGGATCTTATCTGGTGTTTTCTGCTTGCCAGTAGGCTCGCTTTTATCAATTTTTTTATTTTATTTACCTTTTTAAAAAACTTTTTGTATGGTACAAAAGATTTTTTACAATAAATATATCCAGAGCACCAACAATATTACCCTATGTGGATTCCCCTTTTTTTCTCTTCCACGTCCATCACTAACCTGAATAAGGCCACGGTGACCCGTTGAGGATTCCGCCCGACAATAGGTGGTAAGTGAATCAAAAGCTTTGACTCCGTAAGGCTCTACACCCCCTAGTGGGGACATCTATCCGGTGAGTGGGGACCTAAGTGGGGGGGAACGTGGACCACGTATGATGACCCTGGTTGGCAGATGAGGCTGTGAGGTTGAATGCATATCCTCTAGATCAGGGCTCAAAATGTCAAGTCCTGAGCTACTAGCCAGGCCTCAAGAGTTACTCGCCACCAGTTGCCCCACCTAATTCATACACTGCCCTGCGCCTAATTGCACCCGTAAACACGCCCTCGTAGATTATCTCATGGAATGACAATGTTTTATGCAGAATCAAGTTACAAAATTAAATATTACCAACAACAATTTTAACAAAATGACACAGGGCACTGGGGGCAGACCAGAGGGACAGGGCACTGGGGGCAGACCAGAGGGACAGGGCACTATAACTGTGTCTCTTCCCCATTCTCTTGCTGTCTCCTCTGCAACTCCCATCCATCCTCTCTCTCTCTCCCATTCATCTCTTCATCAGGAGCCTGTGTGTGCGGCTCCACGCTTGCATGTCCCCACTTCCCCCTTTTATTCAGGCTGGCAGAGAGGAGAGGAGCTGCAGCACAGCGGGAGGGAGTACAATCCAGCGCTGAGATCCACACAACTGCACAGCCATTGACACCATAGCACAGCACATACTGACAGCGCACATCACACATTGAGACCAGTCTGTTCACAGTGTTCAGGCTAAACTGTTGGACAAAAAGGGAGAAAGAAAGGCGCACCAGCCTCGTGTACTACCGTTTGACAAATTTTAATGGAAATAACAAAATAATGAAAACTACTCACAAACAAAGAATGATAAAAGGCTTGTCAAACGATAATTGAAATACCCCTCAAACCACACTCCAGAATGTAGGGGGGGTGGCGAGGTGCGTTGCTGCTGTCTGACGCGTTTCGAGGTGACAGAGACCTCTTCCTCAGAGCCCAGCAGTGCATAACCATCCACATCCACCGATTAAATAGGAATAAATAGGAATACATGTAGGCCCAGGCACCGCCCACCACCGACCACGGAAACACTCCCAGGGGCCGTCCAGACTCCACCCCCAAACAAGCAAAAATAAAGATACAAATACAAATAAAAATAACAATGAATCAAAATAAAATGATGATGGTGGTAACTAGAAATATTACTAGTGAAGCCGAGGATGAATGTGCACAGCAACAATAGTAGTAATGATACTAAAGGAAAAATGTATAAGGTTGAATGAAATACATAAAAAAAAAATATATATATAAAAAAAATATAAAAAAAAAAAAAAAAGTATATGGTTATACTCAACCATCACTATTTATGGTGACGGTGAAGTGCTGATAAGATGCACAAGGTGGGGAAGGTGTACTGTAGATCCGACGATGAGGACTACAAATGCACCCCCTGCACATCATAGTCCTCAATAAAGTGATGGCTGATGACAGAGGGGAGAGAGATATATATGAGGGGAAATACATGGAGTTCACATGAGGAAGAGGAGGGAGGGGGAGAAAAGAGATGGGCAAAGACAGACATAGATGACTTACATGGATGGCTTACATCATAAAGAATCTATGGGGCCGATGGACGAACATCTCTCCTGCTAGGGAGTCGTCACCGCTACCGAAGTAGCCAAGCAGGGGGCGATTCGATCAACATGTGCTGCTTTGCGATGGAGCGCAAACAGATACGTCTGCGCTCCACAGGCTGGCGCGCCGTCTTGCCGCGTCATCAGCCATCGCCTACTTCTCTGACGAATCGTCAGAGGGCATGCTGGAGACACCAGGGCTCAAAATCCGCCATATTTGCGGGGCCCAAGTGTCGAGAAAGGAAACAAACAAACTAAAAATGACAAGAGTAAAAGGGAAAGAAAAGTTAGAGAAGGGGGAAGGAGGAGAACGAGCAAACCTGAACGGACCCCAGCAGAGCACACCCGGTGGCTAAATGAGGGCACCTGTCGACACACATGTGTATGCCCACATACAGACATGCTGATTACACAATAAAATAAAATGAAATACAAATATAAATATAAACAATAAATACATAAATAAACTGGCATCCATAAAAACGTATGCATGTAAAAAGACAAGGGTCCAGATGAAAGCCTGCAATATTGCACAAACCCGGAAAAGGTCCATACTTATACGCTGATAGACGAAATGTTATATTATATTGGAATTGTAAAAGAAAAATACTACCTTAAATACATAAAATAAAATAAATACATCAATATAATTCTCTCAGGGGTAGGAAATCCCCTTTGCAAGGCTAGATATATAACTCATCAGACCACGCATGCTGTACACGGGCCACCGACTCAATCAGTGTGGAAGTGGAGGGTGGTCAGAAAAAAGGGAGGGCTAAACATACTATGAGTGAAACAATGCATGTGTCCGTGCGTATGTGCACTCCCGTATGCACATGCAGGTTCACAACAAATACATATAGAAAAAGCATCTAGTAATTCATTTTATTTTACTCTTAAAACTCTTATAAAAATAAAAAAATAGTATTTAAAATAAATTACAAATATTGCAAATATAAAAAGCAATTGGTATAAAAGTGGTCATTACCTAAAAATGGAGTCTATGCAAAATAGATATCAAGACACACCGAGAAAGGGTGTTTTGGGGTGAAATGAATCAATACTAAAAGGGGCCAACCGGGGGAGCTCAAAAAAACTACCTAACCAGACGGCACAAATGGGAACAAGAACTGGACCAATCGACTATTACAAATTTTTTAAAAATAGATTTTAACCAAATTTTAATAACATTTTTAACCAAACTTTAATTAAATTTTAATTTTTAACTAGATTTTGTGAATTTCAGGATCTTCGTTGAGGCCCCCAGGGGCTAGACTTCCGAGAGTGAAAATCCAATAAGCTTCCCGTTTGCAAAGCCTCTGGTGCCTCCTACCCCTGTCAAGATCACCCGTAATGGACTCTATGCCAAAGACTTTCATACCAGAAGGGTCCCCATGGTGCGCCTCTACAAAGTGCCTAGGGACCGGATATTTTTCTCTAGTATTGAGAATATCACGCTTGTGCTCCCCGATACGCACTCTCATAGCACGAGAGGTACGACCAACATAGAGGCGACCACATGGACACATGATTCCATAAACCACGAACTCCGTCCCACAGTTGATAAACTGTTTACACTGATGGATTTTACCATCAAGGCCAGCCACTGGACACTTACATAGAGCACAAGGAGAAGAAAACTGCACAAACTAGAAGGCTGCCGCTCTCATGTCAGGGCAACTTTCAGTGAGCGCTGCACCGGAGTGGTAATTTTTGCAATCCTCCACCTCACTCATTACTTTCTGCTCTCCAGCTACATTGGTCGGGGCCCGGGGGAGGGGGGCAGGCTCAGAGAGGTCATACTGTTAGGTCCCATGGCTTAATGAAAATTGTAAGGAGAGCACCTGTGTACTGCTCTGCCTGTGCACGGCTCACCAGACTACTTTTCCCGAGCATGCACCTTTCCTCTTCGGCCGCCAATCTCATCGGGACTCTAAGTGTAGGCACAGATTGGAGGGAGATTGCTCATGCAGCCCTGTCATCACTCGCCCCCAGCTTAAATCCACTCGCCAAATGCTAGTAGGCGAGTGGAAATTTTGAGGGCTGCTCTAGATTGTACAAGAATCATTGTCATCACATCACTGTGGACTGCCCTAAATATCTCCTGTTAGTTTGCGGAGACTATATATTACTTAAAGGGAATACGTTGTCGTTTTTTCCATTGTTTAAAATTAACACTGTTGTGGTTTTTGTCATATTGTCAGCCTGACCTAATCAATTGAGTGTGACTATAGGGGGCTTTGCTGCATTTGTTTCTGTCCCTCATATACACCATTATTTTATATATATGAGTCATTATCTATAGTATTTTTTCTTTGATCACACACGGTTGGATTGGATTGTCGCATTTTTTTTGAAAAACTGGCAATTTATATTTGAGAATGTTGTAATTTATATTGAAGAAATTAATTTCTCACATTTTTCATTATTATTTTTTGTATTTTTATTTTCATTTTTATTTACAAATGTAACCTCTCATTTCTTCATTGTGGATCACATGTAACTGGAGAAACTTATAATTCTAGATTGGAGCAATTTACTTTTCACTTTTTTTATTGTAGTTCACATGCTAATAGAAGGATTTCACATATCTGTGGTTTGCAACACTCACTAATAACCACATCCACTACATTAAGAGGCCCAGGAGGGACACCTAGTGGACAGTTTGGGCTAGATTTATACGCCCCCTGTCTATCACTGGTCACCCATAATATATTCATTAGCCTAGCAGAGGACACACACTGTTCTATTTTATATCATATATATTAATTATTTATCATATATTGTTATATGATCACCACAACTCAAAAAAAAGGCAACCTAACACTATTGGAGGCTCTTCACATGAGCTCACCGCACTTAGATGCCCGACATTGCAATATCTATCCACTAATATTTGGGCCCTACTAAAGACACATTAATATTATACTCAAGCAGCGCCAATACCCTGAACACAAATTCTATTCACAATAACTGTATAGTGACTGGTGTGTGCAAAAGTTATAGCGCATACAAAATAGGGAACATAATTATAATTAATTTAGTATTTTTTAATTTTTACTAGAAATGGCGGCGATGTGCGATTTTTATTGGGACTGCAACATTATAGCATACACATCAAACACTTTTGACACATTTTTGGGACCATTCACATTTATACAGTGAACAGTGCTATAAACATGCACTGATAACTGTATACATGAAACTGGCAGGGAAGGGGTTAACACTAGGGGGCGAGGAAGGGGTTAAATGTGTAGCCTAGTGAGTGATTCTAAGTGGAGGGGGAGGGGACTGACTGGGGAGGTGACCGATCTGTGTCTCTATGTACAAGGGACACAGCATCGGTCTCCTCTCCCTGACAGGAGGTGGATCTCTGTGTTTACACACAGAGATCCACGGTCCTGTTCAGGTACTAGGCAATCGCGGGCACGCGCATTGTGTTCCCAGTAACGCGACGGGTGCGGCTTCATATGACGTCCTGTCAGAATAACTGAGCTGGTAGTATAGTGGTTAACCATACCCATTTAAGCCCCTCTAACTGTTATGGCAATTTGGCAGCACCCACAATTTGCAGTATCATTTTCCTGTTCTTGGTGCTCAAGGTATTTTGGGCACCAAGTTGGCCTGCCTTGTCTCCTGCGCCAAATGTCTGTGACCAATTGTTTCAGGGCATGTTAAAAAAAGTAGCTTGATTTTGTGAGTGTGGCTATAAATGGGGAGAAAAGTCGTTTTTGTGGGTGTGGTTTTAAAACAGAGCATAGTCACTTGGGTGTCCTCGTATTTATTTTTTTAAATCTGGTAACCTTACCATCAAAAATTAATTTTGGCATGTCCAATACCAACTGAAATTTCAAATCTGGCTCAGAATGAAATTAATTGATAGGAAACAGTTACAGTGGAACCTCGGATTACTAACATAATCCGTTCCAGGAGAATGCTCGTAATCCAAAGTACACGCATATCAAAGCGAGTTTCCCTATTGAAGTCAATGGAAGCGAAAATAATTTGTTCAGCATTAACTTCAATGGCATACAATACTGCATGAAAAGTATTAATGCGTAATCAACCCTTGCTGCTATACAGTGAACCGCATGTAGAAAGATGCAATGATACCTGCGGTTCACTGTATAGCAGCAAGGGTTGATATTAGCGCATTAATACTTTTTATTCACTTCTTTATTGATTTTAGTACACCTTTTATGTATGCAGCAGTATCATTTGGTTATTTTTGTTGTTTTTTTTCCTTTTGCATTTATTTTAGTAGCGCTGTAGTATCTCTATATGCAATACTGCATGCGGCCAGAGGTGGGGGACACCGGAGAGCCTCTGAAACGGCCGGAATGGCCAGAGGACACCTCAGCTGACCTCGGCAAACCTCGGAAAGACTCCGTTCCCGAGGTTTGCCAAGGTCAGCCGAGCTGTCCTCTGGTCTTTTGCGTGCATTTCCGAATGGCGCTGATCGGCTGCGATCCACGCCGTTTGGCTCCGCTCGGCTCCTGCGCCCCCCACCTCAGGCCTGAATCATGCTCTTTTGCGAGACAACACTCACAAACCGAGTTACAATACTTAAAAATACAGTGCTCGTATTGCGAAACGATCGTTAACCCCGTTACTTGCAATCTGAGGTTCCACTGTAGTTAGTTAGTTTGTTAGTTATTTAGAAATTCATCTAACTAACTAATTAACTAAGTTTTTCAGTAAAACACAACATCCAGTTTTAATAAATAAACCCCAATGTCCCATATTGTACATTTGAATAGGATGTTGCTCCTTCAGTATGGTTTACATTCCATTAAAGTCTATAGGATATTAGTGTGCAGAGCTCTAAAACAGAATTGCCAGAGCTTCGTGTCTTGACCAGAACACACAACTGGTTTACTTTTTTATTTAACTCATTAAACACATGAGTATCCAAATGCTTTGTGTCTGCCTTTATTTCACTTTACACTCTGCTACAAAGCTTAAAAAGACACTGTCACCTTGCCCATGCAGTGGAAAGTGATACAATTTGCCAAGCCCCCCCTTACTCACCTTGCCTGCTGTCCCTTATTACGGTACTTCTTCCTCCATTGTAGCCAGCAACACTACTTGGTGCTTCTCGGTATGGGGAATAATGCTCTACTGTGACAGTGCAGTGTCTTCACTGCTCCCCTGGGTCACCAACACCACTGACTTCTGTTCCAGCTGTATAGAGGACGGTATTAGGAAGAACCAGTGTTGTCAACCTACCAGACTGAAATTTACTGCCTAACCACCCAAAATTTACAGACACAGCCACGTTTTTACTTTTTCCAAAAGTTAAATAAAAATGCAAAAAACATCTTTCTTATTTTATTTTTGTTATAGTAAGTTAGTAGCTCAATGACAGGACTCAGTAGGGTAAGAAATTAGATTGGGTCAGGCACACACATATGAAACTGACTCTCACAGTGACAATGACAGCAGTGTGCAGCAGCACAGATCACCGACACTACATGTCCCCTCCTGAATCACACCAACAGTCACTGTCCACGCACGTGGACCTTCCAGTCCACTCCAGTCTAAACAGCACTGAGAGTCCCGCTCCCGGCCTGCCTTGCTCCCGACCCGCACACGAGGCTCTGGCCACTCTGCTTGGCTCCCTTGCACCATGACATCACAGGACATGCTCAGGCACCACCTCCGCCAGAGCCGCCCAAACACACTGTAGCAGGCATTCGGATGGTCTCTGCCAGCTTCAGGCCTAGCCAAGCATCACAGCCATATTTTTTACTGGCAACCTTTTCATTTTACTGGCATTTACTGGCAGGAGCAAATGTCTGATTTTTACTGGCTGCCAGTAAAAATGCTGACGGGTGACAACACTGGGAAGAACACACAAGGTGAGTATAAGGGGGTTGGAGGGGCCCCTTGGCAGAGACACTGTCACTTTGCCCAGTGTCTATTTGCCTTTATACATAACATGTAACTGTAAATGAGAAATCCTGATGTATTAATCTACCTCAAATACATTGCTGAAAACTGAAAACTGAATGGCAGCTATGGATGATGGAAAAAGCACTGCTGTTGGCAATATGCTGTTAAGTAAGATCCTTTGTGCTGAACCTTCCCCAGGGCATATGGCACTTTCAGCATGAAATCTCTGAATGAATGCTTAAACATCAGAGGACTAATAATATGTCAGTCTGCTTGGCACAACTCTCTGCAGATCTATAAGATGCAGCCAAGGAGAGCTAGCCATTATGCAGTTTATTTAGTAGAAAATCTGCATCCTTATGAAAATTCTGCAATTCTGTATAGCACAGGTGTATTTTTAATTATGGCTGAGCAGTGGGGACCATATGTATGGATGTAACAGTGCAGGCTAAGCAAAAATGAGCTATCATTTTTACATTTTTGTTATCACTGCTACTTTAGAATAGTATTGTTGTCCTTTTTCTATTTTATTAACGCAAGATAAAATTAATTTTTAAAGTTTGCCGTCCACAAGTACTCTAAGATACTCATTGGGGAAATTTCAGCATTCCTAGTCAGGGCCAGGTGTTCGAATAAGCAGAATCTCTCAGCCTTATACACACAATATTCAAAAAACAAATTGACAATTTACGTTACATTAGTTATCATCACAAGACAATTACCAGCTCAAGAAACCAAGAGCCCTGTAGTGCTGATGTCCTTTAGCACAATTAAAACACTTTTGGTGGTTTACCATCAACACAGGAACATATGCAAACCTGTACTAAGGGTTATAAAGATAACCCAGAGTAAAATTGTATAGCAGGCCCACTAAGAAATCTGCTTTTACCTAAATTATAACTTTACCCAAACTGCTTGGCCTCATCCTCCAAAAGTCATATTTAAGTAATGACTTTCTGAAATTCTAAAAATACATAGTGCTAACAGTGCCCTTTGCTTTCCATGTAGCAGTTCTTAGGACTGGCAAATTGGCTTTTCAGGAGTGCAAACCATATAAATAGAGGCCCAGATTCTCAAAGGGCTTACGACGGCGCAACGCAATGTACGCCGTCGTAAGTCCTAATCTGGGCCATCGTATCTATGCGACTGATTCTTAGGCCCCGTACACACGAGAGGATCTATCCGCTGGAATTGATCTGCGGATCAGTTCCAGCGGATAGATCCCCTGGTGTGTACAACCCAGCGGATCTGTTTCCGCGGATTTTTATCCCCTGGGATGGATTTCAAGCGGATAAAAATTTGAAGACATGCTTTCAAATCTATCCGCTTGAATCCATCCCAACGGATTGATCCGCTGGTCTGTACAGACTCACCGGATCAATCCGTCCGAATGGATCCCCCGCATGCGTCGTAATGATTCGACGCATGCGTGGAATTCATTATATGACCTCGTCGCGCACGTCGCCGCGTCATCATCGCGGCAACGGCGCGTCACGTCATCGCGATGGGATTTCGGCGCGGATTTCGATCCTATGGTGAGTACACTCCATCGGATCCAAATCCGCGGAAATCCTCGAGAGGATTTATCCGCGGAAATGGTCCGTTGGACCGTATCCGCGGATAAATCCTCTCGTGTGTACTAGGCCTGAGAATCATTTAAGCATAGATATCCATTAGATCCGACAGGCGTAAGGCTCTTACGCCGTCGGATCTTAAATGCAATTTTTTTTTTTGCCGCTAGGTGTCGCCTCCGTCGTTTTCCCCGTCGAGTATGCAAATTAGCAAAATACGCAAATTCCCGAACGTATGCGCGGTCGACGCAGTGAAGTTACGACGTTTACGTTAGATTTGCGACGCGTAAAGTTGCCCCTGCTATATGAGGGGCAACCAATGTTAAGTATGGCCGTCGTTCCCGCGTCGAAATTTAAAAATTTACGTAGTTTGCGTAAGTCGTCCGTGAATGGGGCTGGACGCCATTTACGTTCACGTCAAAACCAATGACGTCCTTGCGACGTCATTTGAAGCAATGCACCGTGGGATATTTTCCGGACGGCGCGGCGCATGCGCGGGAACGCACCTAATTTAAATGCTCCACGCCCCCTACCCGGCTCATTTGAATTAGGCGGGCTTGCGCCGGGGGATTTACGCTACGCCGCCGCAACTTTACAGGCAAGTTCTTTGTGAATAAAGCACTTGCCTGTAAAACTTGCGGCGGCGTAACGTAAACCAGATACGTTACGCCCGCACAGTTTTATGCCCATGTACGAGAATCTGGGCCCTAGTTTTCCATGGGTTAAATAATTCCCATATGCCATGTATAGTTTTGAGTGGAAGTTTCAGCTCTCATCCTGACGGAGGGATCTGACTGTGGCCAGGATCGGCACGGGCTGTAGGAGAGTGCACACAAACAAGTGTATACATGACATATGGGAATTGTTTAAAGCAGAGTTCCATCCAAAAGTGGAACTTCCGCTTTAAGCACTCCTCGCCCTCCTACATGCCACATTTGGCATGTCATTTTTTTGGGGGGGAGTGGGGGCTTTGTTAGGAGTGGGACTTCCTGTCCCACTTCCTACTTCCAGATCGCCTGTCCAATCCAGGAACGCAGCGCGTCTTGCGCATGCGCAGAGCGTGCCTGGCCATTAAGCCGAAAGCTGTCATGGCCGGGTGCCCAGAGTGTGGAGGGAGGCACCGAGGAGAGGAGGGGGGAAAGGAGCATCGCTGGACCGTAGAACAGGTAAGTGTCTGTTTATTAAAAGTCAGCAGCTATACTTAATGTAGATGCTGACTTTTTATAAACATTAAAAGACTGGAACTCTGCTTTAAACCACTGAAGACGATTTGGTTCCAACACTATACATACATAGCACTCTACCCATCACCCTTCTCTAGATAACACAATTCTCTGCATATGGTATGTTTATGACCTTTTGTCAGGTCCCCCTTTTTTTGAGCTGAGGTATTTTGGACACGGTCTTGTTGTGGGGCTGTTAATGAGCTGTCTATTCCTCCTGCTTCCCATGTCTTGGGTTTGGCACCTCACATACACCATTGAAACCTGGTACCAATAGGATCCCCTGGGGAAGCTAAAAGAAAATTGCGTAAGTGATCCCCTGGTGCTCTGATATCCCGTGGGACTTTCATATGAAAGATTATCTTGGACACAAGTCTCTAGCTCATTACATTTGTGTGCATACCTACAAGTTTCTTTTTGTACACACATTGGTTCAACCAATGTGGGATGATATCATGTATACTATATGTGTTTACATATTTTAATACCATTTCTTGATTTTTATATATTTTTTAATATGTTGTTGAAATAAATTTGGATTTTATCCTATTGAATGCTTTGTCCTTTTCATCAGTGGCTACCAATTAAAAGTCCATTACCACATATACCTCTGCTCTCTTTCGATTTCATTTGGATGTGATGCTACAATCCAGGGACATGCAGTCAGGGGAGGCAGGTGAGGCAGGGCCGGTGAGGCAGGGCCTCATCTGCCATGAACATTAAAAAAAGCTCACAGAGGCCCCAAATTTGGGGGGTATGAAGCCTAAGTCCTACCCCACCAATTTGGGGCTCCTACGACTTATGATTACCGAGATATGGGGCTTCTTGTGCAGCCTGTCAAAAGCTAAATACAGAGTGGCCACTTTAAATACAAGCTGACACACTCTGTTTGCAGCAGACTGAGAGGATGAGCTCACAGTGCTGCAAGCACTGAGCTCAATGGACAGCTTGGAGTCTTGGACCAATGGTAAAGTACCATTGGTCCCAGTTGTTCAATAAAAATGCTGCAGTTGAGGCACGCTTCTCACTGCAGTGTCATAGAAGGGGGCATGTGTCTAAAAGACACATGCTCCCTTCCAGCCCAGCCCTCTTAACTACGAGGAAAAATAATGTGTTTATGGTATAAGATTTACTCACAATTCCATGTTTTTCTCACACAGTTAAGAGGGAGAAACTGATTTTGTTGAAAAGGTACTGTTTTATTCAACCTAAATCATATAGTTATATGCTATATGTTAGAACTAGGGATGAGCCGAACACACCCCGGTTTGGTTCGCAGCAGAACATGCGAACAGGCACAAGATTTGTTCAAACACGTGAACACCGTTAAAGTCTATGGGACACGAACATGAAAAGTGCTAATTTTAAAGGTTAATATGCAAGTTATTGTCATAAAAAGTGTTTGGGGATCTCTGTCCTGCCTCAGGGGACATGTATCAATGCAAAAAAAAGTTTTAAAAACTGAAGTTTTTTCGGGAGCAGTGATTTTAATAATGCTTAAAGTGAAACAAACAATACATTCCTTTCAATTTTGTACCTAGGGGTGTCTATAGTATGCCTGTAAAGTAGCGCATGTTTCCCGTGCTTAGAAAAATCCCTGCACAAAATGACATTTCTAAAGGAAAAAAAGTAATTTAAAACTACTTGCGGCTATAATGAATCGTCGGGTCCCGTCAATACAGATAAAAATAATCGAAAAAAAATACATGGGTCCCCCCCCAGTCCATTACCAGGCCCTTTGGGTCTGGTATGAATATTAAGGAGAACCCTGAACCAAAAAAAAAAAGGGTGAGGGGTCACCCCAAATTCCATGGATGGATATTAATGGGAACCCCATGCCAAAATAAAAAAAATGGCGTGGGGTTCCCCCCCAAAATCCATACCAGACCCTTATCCGAGCCCGAGCATGCAACCTGGCAGGCCGCAGGAAAAGGGTTGACGCGAGAGCCCTCGCTCCTGAACCGTACCAGGCCACATGACCTCAAGAGGATGTCCAAGGGCAAGGGACAAGGGCCTCATCCCCACAACCCTTGCCCGGTGGTTGTGGGGGTCTTCAGGTGGGGGGCTTATAGGAATCTGGAAGCCCCCTTCCAGTGCTGTAATCCTTCTACGACCCGGACCCGCCGCCACAAATGATACAGCCTCCATAGAAGGTGCTCAGCCAAATGACGTACGACCCGTCTGACAGCTCTTAAATAACCGAGCTGACTTCAATGACTTTTATCTGTATTGCCGGGACCCGACAATTCATTAAAGCCGCCAATTTTTTTTAAATGACTTTTTTACCTTTAGAAATTTAATTTTGTGCAGGGACTGTAATAAATATGGGAAAACTGCACTATTTTACAGGCATACTATAGACACCCCCCAGGTACGAAATTTAAAGGAATATTTCACTTTTATTGTTTCACTGTAAGCATTATTAAAATCACTGTCCCCAAAAAAGCGTCCGTTTTTAAAACTTTTTTTTTTTGCATTGACATATTAACCTTTAAAATTAGCACTTTTGATTTCTCCCATAGACTTTTAAAGGGTGTATCGCGGCTTTCGAATTTGCCGCAAACACTCCAAATTGTTCGCTATTCGGCAAACAGGCGAACAGCCAATGTTCGAATTGAACTCATGTTTAACCCGAACATAAAGCTCATCCCTAGTTATAACATAATAATTTATTATTTATCGATTTACTGTGAAATTACTGGTTGGAAGTTACTGTATAACTTCAAACTATAGTAATTTGTCCGTTAAGCCACCTGCTTGAGTACCGATTTTGAAAATCTAGTAAATTACCTTAAGAACAATATTTTTTTTTTTTTTTCACAATCCAAGGTTTATTAAAGCACATATAAAATCGTACATTGAACATTAAGAACAGTATAAGCCAGATACATAAATCTGTAGAACAGTATATAATAATTATTTGTATATTAATTACTTATGGTAATTAACCCCTTGCCACCCAGGCCAATTCTGACACTTCTCTCCTAGAAAATTATTCAGTGCCCCAAAGTATTGTTTTAGCAGACCCCCAAGGGAATAAAATTGTGGTATTTGCAACTTTTTATGTCACACAGTATTTGCGCATCAATTTTTTTAAACGCACTATTTTTGGGGGAAAAAACAGTTTCATGAACAAAAAATAAAAAAACACTGAAGGTTAGCCTGATTTTTTGTATAATGTGAAAGATGATGTTACGATGAGTAAATAGATACCTGACATGTCACACTTGTCAAACTTCAGTATTTATAAATCTCCATAGGTGTTGTTTAACCTCACCAGATGTCCCTGCCACAATCTGAGAGTTATGTCTGAACATCTTTTTACTAATATGTATAGGCCATGGAAGGCATAGGTTTTAGATGCATATACCCCTAAAATTCAGTTTTACATATCGGCCCCTTTTAAACTCCAGAGCCTTTCTTCACCCTGCTTTCCTTTGTACCCTACAATAAGTTCATAGAGATTCAGGAAAGTGTTTGCCTGTTGCTTCACAATGGGAAATTCTGCAACCAGATTTGGTATGAATTTGTGAAAACATGTAATTTACAAATGAATTGTAGATACCCGTATTTAAATATTTACAAGATGTAGTAATAATGTTATATTTCATGTTATATGTTATTTTTATTTGAATGAACAACCATCAATGCCTCTTATATCTGTATACTCCTAAATTCCTCTAAAAAGGTATAATGCCACAAAAGAATCAAAGTGAAGTTAATCCCTGGTAGTTTGTGATGTTTTTCCTGTGAAGATCCTAAGAGGCAGGATGTTGGTGTGATAATCTTGCTAAATGTTGCCCATAGGTGGGATTCTTTTCCTTGTCAAATATTTTTATTAGAGTTCCATGTGGGGAACAAAAAGAACCAAAAGGAAAAGGGAAGGGGAATATATAGAAGTACATAGTCCAATATACAAGGGGTACATACAGATTTTGTTGTATCATGTACTAGTACATTATCTATCACAATTAATAACTTACAGTAGTTAAAGTGCACTGACTGTAGTTCAAGGAGAGAAAAAAAACCCGGGGTGGTGGTCAGGATCGCTGTTAACAAATATATACATACTGAAAACTAATTTTATATATCTTAGTTCGGGGACAATAAAGACTGGTCAAAGTCAGTGGGGAGAAGATGTTTTACCCAAGGTTGCCAAATCTTATGAAAATTATTAATTTTATTGTTATCAATGGCTGACATCTTTGCATGGATAAGTGATCTATTCATCCTGTGTTTGGCTTCCGCTACAATTAAAGTTTTTGTTTTCCATGCTTTAGCAATAGTCTGCTTGGCTGCAGTGCTAAGGTGTATTAACAGTTGAAATTGAGTATTTGTGAGCGTTGCAGGTTTTAGGTTTAAAAGTGCTGTAGCTGGGTCTGGAGAAATATTTTTATCAAGGGCTTTAAATGCCATACGAAAAATACTTGACCAGAATTCCTTGACGACCGGACATTGCCACCATATGTGGAAGTGAGTACCTGGTGCGTCACAGCCTCTAAAACAATTTGGTGAATATGCAGGAGCAAATTTTGCTATTGGTTGGATTCTTTTAAAATATTTTTTAGTGGATATAAAAAACTAAGGGCCAGATTCACAGATGAAATACACCGGCGTATCTACTGATACGCCGGCGTATTTTCAAATTTCCCGCGTTGTATCTTTAGTTTGAATCCTCAAACCAAGATACGACTGCATTTGGGTAAGATCCGACAGGCGTACGGCTTCGTACGCCTTCGGATCTTAGGATGCAATACTTCGGCACCCGCTGGGTGGAGTTCGCGTCGTTTTCCGCGTCGGGTATGCTAATTAGCTGTTTACGGCGATCCACGAAGGTACGCGCGGTCGTCGCATTCTCTTACGTCGTCGCTAGTCAGCTTTTCCTGGAGTAAAGTTATGGATGCTATTTCAATGGCTTATATTTAGACTAGCCATGTTAAAGTATGGCCGTCGTTCCCGCGTCGAATTTCAATTTTTTTTTTTGCGTAAGGCCTCGTACACACGACCGAACATGTCTGCTGAAACTGGTCCGCGGACCAGTTTCCGCGGACATGTTCGGTCGTCTGTACGGCCGACCGGACAATTTTCCGGCGGATCGGACAGGTTTCCAGCGGACAAATGTTTCTTAGCATGCTAAGAAACATGTCCGCTGGAAGCCTGTCCGCCGGACATGTTCGGTCGTCTGTACGACTCACCGGACATGTCCGCTCGGCCGAAAGCCCTCGCATGCGTCGAAGTGATTCGATGCATGCGTGGAAGCATTGACCTTCCAGGGTCGCGCACGTCGCCGCGTCATCGTCATCGGAAAACATATAAAAACAAATTCATAGGCAACGCTACAAACAATGGACATAAAATATATAAGTGCAAACTTGATGTTAAAGTTTAAAAGAAAGACAGGAAATGAATTCCGTGAATGTGATCAAAGCAAGTGAGAGAGTCCCATCTGGTTATAGTTGCCATTCAGTCCATTCTCCACGGTAATCTACCACCAACACCTCCACTCGTTAAAAATTTTGGGGGAAACACCACCCCTGTTGAAAATGCTCTTACCAGACTACGCTGGGAAAACAGCTTCAAACAATCACAGGTGTCATTAAATGAATGGATAGGATATCACACTGACACTCTCATGCTGAGGAAAAAGTAATGACATCCATAGCGTGATTCCATTTAAAACATTTATTTAGTGACACCTGTGATTGTTTGAAGCTGTTTCCCCAGTGCAGTCTGGTAAGAGCATTTTCAACAGGGGTGGTGTTTCCCCCTGAATTTTCCGCGAGTGGATCTAATAAACCAAGCTGCTGTATTAATAATTTGATGATGATGATGCAAATAAATAATCAAAAGAATATACAGTGCTATACAAATTCAAATGCAAATACACTCATTCAAAATACAATAAACTAAATGAACCAGTGCACAATACAGAGCAATAATACAACAGTATTATTGTGAAAGGTCCTCTATTATTTGTAAATTCCATATAAAATGTTCCCATCAATACTGCTGTGCAAATAAAGTAAAGCAACTCACTCTTCATAAGTGTTTTTTCATCAAACACCACAGTGATTATTCCCCTACGGTCAACAAAACTCACTTAATAGCACTGACCTCTTATGCAATAAGAAGGTCAAATAGTACTCAGATCTCGTCTATTAGAAAGAGTTAGAAAAAGATAATCCCATAGTGTAAAACATTTTTTTATTAGTGCCCATTCATACCAGAAACTGTGCATTTTTGCGTGCACAGTGACGTTTATTTGACACACATTTTTCCTAATCTTGCATTTCCTTTGAGGCCACTTCCGTCTTCTTTCTTTTGGGGTTTTTATGTGCATTGTACTGCATTTTCGTGCATTTACATGCATTTGCAGTGCAGAAACAGGCATCACTGCACCACAATAGTGTAAACTATGCCCAAAGGTTAACCTGGATTTTTTTTTTACTGTCTATGCAGTTACAGTAAGGTCAAAAATGCATTCCACTACACCTGATGTGAATGGGCCCCTAAAGAATAATTCCAGGAATTGGTATGTTATACATAGTTACATTGGTCCATGTTGGAGCAATGTAACTACAGTATGTATACAACATCAATTGAAATATAGTGTTGCACTGTCAAACAAAATCAATAAGTGCAATAAATAATCCATAGTAAAAATATTTAGATCAATAATAAAGTCCAGTGTTAAATCAATGTATAAAGTTTGTGTGCACCATCCACCATCCATCCAACTGGGGTTTGTTACCATCTAAATTCTGATTTGGCCCTTTTATGCCTTGTACACATGATCGGTCAATCCAATGAGAATGGTCTGATGGATTTTTCCATCAGTTAACCGATGAAGCTGACTGATGGTCAGTCGTGCCTACACACCATCGGTTAAAAAAAACAATCGTGTCAGAACGCGGTCACGTAAACCACGTACGACGGCACTATAAAGGGGAAGTTCAAATCCAATGGCACCACCCTTGGGGCGGCTTTAGGCTGATTTTGTGTTAGTAAAAGACATTTTGCGCTTTTCTGTCTGTTACAGCGTGATGAATGTGCTATCTCCATAACGAACGCTAGTTTTACCAGAAAGAGCACTCCCGTCCCCTAATTTAGTCTGAGCATGCATGGATTTTTCACCGATGGACGTGCCTACAAACGATCATTTTTTTTCTATCGGTTAGGTATCCATCGGTTAATTTTAAAACAAGTTTCAAATTTTAAATAACCAATGGGGCCCACACACGATCGGCTTGGTCTGATGAAAACGGTCCATCAGACCGTTCTCATCGGATTTGCCGATCGTGTGTACGCGGCATTAGGCTCCATGCACATTGGAGCTCATAAACTGCATTTTTTTTGGAGTTTGGGTGTTATTTTTAAAAGCTCATAAACTCAACTCTATGTTATCCTATGTGTCCATGCACACGTGGAAGTTTTTGGATGTTTATCCCCTGCCCCAAAGCACCCACCCCCCCATGTTGAGGGCATGCTCATCCGTCCACCTCATCCTGACCTGCTGGGCTGTGTGCTAGGATAAGAGTTTGGTATGGATTTTGGGGGGACCCCACGCAATTTTTTTGGGGCGTGGAAGTTCCCCTTAAAAATCCAAACCCGACCTTAGGGTCTGGTATCATCCGGGGGGGGGGGTGCCACACGCCATTTTTTTTTTTCATTTTGGTAGGGTTCCCCTTCATCCTCAGCAAACAAATTGCACCGCAAGTCAGATCATGATGACCCGATGGTGCAACTTCTATTCAAATCAATGGGCTCCCATAGGGAACCATTGATTTTGAATAGAGGCAGAGAAACGTGGCTAAAAGCTAGCGCAGCTAAACGCGCATTGACGGTAATACAAAACACTGATAAAATCAAATTTTTAAAGCAGCATTTTCCTGCCAGCAATCCAACGTTCAGAACGACTTTTTTGAGCGTCCTGTGTGCATGGAGCCTAAAGATGTGGGGGCTAAATATCTGGTAAGCAACTTTATAATCACATGGTGGTTGGTGCACATTGGATATATGAAGATTTTTTTGCACTCATGGTGGACTTGATTTAACACTGGACTTTATTATTGATCAACATATTTTTACTATAGATCATTTATTGCACTTATTGATTGATTTGACAGTGCAACACTATTTTTGAATTTATGTTTTGGATATCTATGTGTAGAAAGCAGAGAGTTCTGCAGTCAATAATTTCACATTATTTTATGATGCGGTTGAATCACTTTTTCAAGCCCAGGATATATGGATTATTTATGTATATACAGTACCATACCTGACTAATGCCCCTGGAAGCTGGAAATCACTGAAGCAGACATGTCTACTTTAGTGATGTCCACTTGCTTCTGTGTCCAGCACCGAGCAGCTGCTCTCCTGCATTGTGAGCACAGCATTGTGGACCACTCAGCATGGGGGCCATTCAGGGAATGCTTTGCATTCTCTGAATAAATGCAAAGCATTCTCTGAATGGACAAGGTGAAGAATGTAATGTCACTCTCTAAATGGCACCCGTGGCAAGTGGTCAAGCTCCAGTGTTCACAATGCAGCAGAGCACCACTCAGTGCAGGACACCAAAAGCAAGTGGAGCTCATTGGAGTAGCAGTGTCCATTTCAGTGATTTCCAGCTTCCAGGAGCATTGACCTACATAAGTAAGCTGGTAAGCTGGAATGTAACTATGTACAATATACCGATGCCTGGAATTATTCTTTAAAACATTTTTTAAATCACTGCCACTCACTGAAAACAGTGCTCAGCCCAGCAATCAGAATCAAAGCGTATTGCTGCTTATAGCATGTCACACTACTCATACATCCATCTCAGTGCATGCAACCATCCTCTAGTGCATACCTACATCATGATGCTTTGCTCCGCCCACCACATTTTATTTCTGAAGACTTCATCAGAGGAAGCAGAATTACATTTTTTGTTTTCTTAAAGCGGAGTTCCACCCAAATTTGGAACTTCCGCTTATCTCACTCCTCACCCCCTTACATGCCACATTTGGCATGTAATTTTTTTGGGGGGGGAGTGGGGGCTTCAGGAGGAGTGGGACTTCCTGTCCCACTTCCTCCTTCCGGGCAGACGATTAAGCCTAATCACCTACAGGAAGGGGCTGCTGAAGGCGATCGCCCAGGACACGTGACAGGTCCTCGGCGATCGCCTGTCCAATCAGACGGCGCCTCGCCGGGCCGCGCCGCGCGCGCATGCGCAGTGCCGCTCGCGCATGCGCAGTGGGTGCCCGGCCGTGAAGCTGAAAGCTGTCACGGCCGGGTGCCCACACTGAGCATGAAGACTCGTCCGGCGCGTCGCTGGAGCAGGTAAGTGTCGGTTTATTAAAAGCCAGCAGCTACACTTTTTGTAGCTGCTGACTTTTAATAAACTTACAAAATGGGTGGAAAACCCCTTTAACTTCCAGGCAGTTTCTATATTTTTTTGTCCCAGAAATGAACCTCAATTATTCTTGCCCTGAGCCTAGCTGTCCCACTGATATAAAGAACCCATTATGCCCCATACACACGAGCAGAATTTCCACCAGCAAAATTCTGATGTGAGCTTTTCATCGGAAATTCCGACCGTATGTATGCTCCATCAGACTTTTGCTGTCACAATTTGCACCAGCAAAAGATTGAGAGCAGATTCTCAATTTTTGTGACGGGATAAACGAAAAAAAATCCGTTTGTCTCTATGGAATTCCGACAGGGAAAAAAAAAACACGCATGCTCGGAAATAATTTGCTGCATGCTCGGAAGCATTGAACTTCTTTTTCTCGCCTCATCGCAGTGTTGTACGTCACCGCGTTCTTAGCGCTTGAAAGTTCAGAGAACTTTTGTGTGACTGTGTGTATGCAAGCCAAGCTTGAGCGGAATTCCGTCGGAAAAAACATTCATCTTTTTTCCAACAGAGAAATCCGCTCATGTGTACAGGGCATAACGCTTTGGATAGATTCATTCCTGTAACAGAGATAAATCACTACATGCACAATGTTACCCAGCAGAAGCATAACTACAACTGACAGAGCTCCATCGCAAAATCCTAGACTCTGGTGTATACAATGCAGATAGTAAAATGCAAAGGTGAAATACATATACAGGAGTTGTTTTACCTGCTAAAGGATTACTAATTCTTTCCAGCCAGCTCTGAGATATGCAGTACAAAGCAATACCAGATAGCAGAGCCAGGTGAGAGGGCTCTAACTTTTCTCTGCTGTAGTACAGACAGGTCCACTCCATGCCATGAAAACTGTTTGGACAGTGAAAAAGCAGTAGATGATTTAGAGATGAGTCATTACTCTCACTCTGCTCTCTCCTCCTGTCAGTTCCTGCCCCTCATGTGCACTGTAGCACACCAAATTGGTTCCTAGTGCTCTGCTATCCCTCTCCCAGTGCCGCTATGCAGGAGAATATAAGAGGTCGGTACAAAAAAATAATAATCATGTAATTACACTAATTACTGGTACGTTTAACCACTTAAGCCTGGGACCATTTTGTTGCTAAAGGATCAGGCTCCTTTTTGCGATTCGGCACTGCAACGTTTTAACTGACAATTGCACAGTCGTGCGACGTGGCTCCCAAACAAAATTGGTGTCTTTTTTTTCACACAAATATAGCTTTCTTTTGGTGGTATTTGATCACGTCTGTAGTTTTTATTTTTTGCACTATAAACAAAAATAGAGCGACAATTTTGAAAAAAATTCAATATTTTTTACATTTTGCTCTAATAAATATCCCCCAAAAATATATAAAAACATTTTTTTCCCTCAGTTTAGGCCGATACGTATTTTTCTACATATTTTTGGTAAAAAAAAATCACAATAAGCGTTTATTGATTGGTTTGCGCAAAAGTTATAACGTCTACAAAATAGGGGATGGTTTTATGGCATATTTATTAATATATTTTTTTTACTAGTAATGGTGGCTATCAGCGATCTTTTTTCATGACTGCGACATTATGATGGACACATCGGACACTTATGACACTACTTTGGGACCATTGTAATTTTTACAGCAATCAGTGCTATAAAAATGCACTGATTACTGTGAAAATGACACTGGCAGTGAAGGGGTTAACCTGTAGGGGGCACTGAAGGGGTTAAGTGTGACCTAATGAGTGATTCTTACTGTGTGGGGGCGTGGCTTGGCGTGTCACGTCACTGATCGTCGTTCCCTATGACAGGGAACAGACAATCAGTGACAGTCTCACTAGGAAGCATCGGGAGAGGTAAGTGTAAACAAACCTCTCCCCGTTCTTCAGGTCTGTGATCCGATCGCAGGACACAGGCGGCGATCGGGTCCGGGGGTGCTGCGGGCGTGGTCACGGAGTATCCGACAGGGTCGCGAACGCGCCGGCGGTGGTGAACGCACGAACCGCGGCTGTGCACATTAAAGGAGACATACCTGTATGCCAATATGCGCAGCCATGCCATTCTGCCGAAGCACATCGGCATGCGGCGGTCGGCAAGTGGTTGAAAATACATTCAATTATGTTTCAAAAAACATATAACCATTTGTTTCCATCTACATGCTTGGAAAACACCTTTTTGGCTCTCCCCCAATACCCCCACCCCGATATATCCTATTGTGTTTAAAAATATTCTAGTCTTGTAAGAGTCATTTTCAGACAGTAAGCACTTTCACACTAGCGGTCTGATCAGGTCTGCCTATTAGTTTTTCAAGCGGACCTGATCAGACACTCCATTCTCCTCTATAGGGCAGCGGGTGTAAACGGACATGTGCTGTTTACATCCAATCCAATCTGCTAAAAACAGATGGATGGGGATCCGTTCCCCTTCTCTTTGGTGGATTGGATCGGATGACAGTTGGGTGTAAATGGACAGGCAGCACTTTCATCCAACTGTCCATAGAGGAGACCGGGCTGTGTCTGTGTCCACTCTGCTTAAGCCAAGCAGACACTGACTGGTCACTGGAAAACAGGAACAGATACTGGAACTACCATTACAGAGCATAGAAAGTATAAAACATGTAACTAATGTAAATAGTAACATCTACAGCCCAGGGGTATGAACATAACAGGAATGCGTTTGCAAACCAAGAATTGCTCATAAACATACCATCATTAATCAAACTACTATCATCAGGATTGGGGATTGATCAGCCATATTTCAGTGGTTACCTTGAAGCAGGTGTAAACTCTAGCCACATGATATTTAGTATAATATACTTGTTTTCATCCTTTAATCACCTTTTGTCAGTGGTCCCCTGCAGCTTCTTTGCAGCCACTACCCATCTACATGCATGCACTTCAGCAGGACAGGTTTCCTGATGGTGAGAACAAGGGACCAAGTCTGCATAATTTGTGGCAGGGTGAAGACAGAGGCGGTTTTAGGCATTGTGAGGCCTTAGGCAAAACTTGACATGGGGCCCCACTCACGCCCATGATGGGAAAAATAATTCAAAGGACAAGAGCCCTTTTCCCCACAACCCTGGCTGGTGGATGTGGGGGTCTGCGGGCAGGGGGCTTATCGCAATCGAAAAGCCCCCTTTAAAAAGGTGGCCTCCAGATCCTGCTCTTTAATAACTAAGGGGCGGGGGCACCCGGTGATGTCACCTAATGAACTCGCCCAGAGGCGGCTCTAGGCTTTGTGAGGCCTTAGGCAAAACTTAGACATGAGGCCTCACTCACGCCAATAATGAGAAAAATTATTCAAGCAAGAAAAATTGCTGCAGAAGATGCACGGATCTAGCGCACAGGTGATCAGTGCCACTTCCAGGGCACCCTCCTTACCCATCAGACATATGCAGCCAATGCAATAGGGGGGTGTAGAAATGTAGATGAGAAAGAGAGAGGGGTGATAGAGAGATCCCTAGCCCTGTCCCTGTCTGCAGTCCCTACTATGCCCCATGTCCCCGTCTGCAGTCCCTGTCTGTGGGAAGGTTTGTGTGATGCTTGGTACAGTACCTTCCATGCCAGCAGGATGTTCAAGATGGCCAGCAGCAGGCAGAGTCCATTCTTGTTCTGGATGGGACAGTGTTCTGCTCCTTCCAGAGGATCTGTTTGCTGTGAGATTGAGTGGTCCCTGGCCGCCAGCAACTTCTGCCCATCCTTGCTTTCTGTGTCTGTCCTGTGGTCCTGGGAGGTTCTGGGAGGTCTTCAGAGCTCTTTTCCCTGCAGGGCTATAAGTCCTTGCTGCCGATGCTGGCCCCACCTTTCCCACCAGGCCCGGACTGGGACCAAAAAAAGGGGCCCAAGCATTTTAGACTGAGCAGTCCATGAGACTTGTCCCTTCCTCACTCTACATCCTGACAGACCCACTGCAGCAGTCGGCGGGAGAAAGGAGACTGGAACCTTGCAGAACTGCAGGTGGTGAGGGGGGCCGGGAAAAAGCACAGGGGTGGCGGATAGCATGGGGGTGAGGTGGAGAACACTGGGGGAGTGTAGAGAGCAGCCGGGCTGAGAGCACAGGGGGTGTAGAGCACTGGGGGCAGAGAGTAGGGGGCAGTGGGAGAGCACTGGGGGTGCGAGAGCGCACTGGTGGGGCAGAAAGCATTGCGAGAGCCAGAGAGCACTGGGAGGCAAAGAGCATGGGGATGGAGAGTATGGGGGCTGGGGAGCACGGTGGGTTGGAGAGCACTAGGGAGAGGAGCCAGGGAGCACTTGGGGGGGTCTGAGATCACGGTGCGATGGAAAGCACTGGGGGGGAGCCTGGGAGCACATGGGGGGGCAGAGAGCACTGGGGGAGCTGGAAAGCATGGTGTGGTGGAGAGCAGTTGGGGAGGAAAGGGAAAGCACGTGGGATGGAGAGCATAGGGGGAGCCAGAGAGCACATTGGGGGGGGGTGGAGAGCAGTGGGGGAGGAACTAAAGTGCACAATGGGGTGGAGAGCATAGGGGAAAGCCAGAGAGCACTGTAGGTGGGGTACTGAAGCACACAGTGGGGTGGAGAGCACTAGGAAGGGAAGAGCACATGGGGGGCTGGAGAGCGTGGTGCAGGTAAAAGCACTAGGGGGGAGCCAGGGAACACATGGGGAGCTGAAGAGCACTGTTTGGGGAGCTGGAAAGCAAGGTGAGGTGGAGAGCATGGGGGACGGAGAGCAGATGGGGGAACGGAGTGCAGATGGGGGGGCTGAGAGCATGGTGGGGTGGAGAGCACTGGGGGGGTGGAGAGCATATGGGGGGCAAAGAGAATGGGGGGCTGGAGAGTAGATTGGCCGAGAGCATGGTGGGGTGGAGAGCACTGGGGAGGGAGCTGGAGGAGATCATGGGGGTGGAGCAAGGAGCACATGGGGGGACCGAGAGCATAGTGGGGTGGAGAGCACTGGGGGGTGGAGAAGATCATGGGGAGCGGAGCCAGGTAGCACATGAGCGGACCAAGAGCATGGTGGGGTAGAGTGCACAGGGGGGTCGGAGGAGATCATGGGGCGGAGCAAGGGAGCACATGGGGGGGGTCGCGAGCATGGTGGGGTGTAGAGCACAGGGGTGCCCAGAAGAGGTAATGGGGGCGGAGCCAGGGAGTACATGGGGGACCGAGAGCATGGTGGAATGGAGAGCACAGTGGTTGGGCTGGGGGAGATCATGGGGCAGTGCAGTGCTGAGCCAGGGCAGTAAAAAAAGCTGGATAGAAGGAGCGTCGAGGCCGTTGCATATAGAAGTATTGATCTGTCCATATTCCTCCTGCAGCCGGTGAATGTTCATTTCTCCTCCCCCTCCTGCCGACATTCAGCGGCTGCAGGAGGAATATGGAAAGATCTGTTCTTCTATATGCAGCAGCGACTGCGCCGCTCCTCCTGACCAGGACTCAGAGCACAGGAGGACTGCATGGCCAGGCACTTACTTTTTCTCTGGATTGCCAGCCCAGGCAGCATCAGAAGATCGGATCCATTGAAGCTCCACCTCCTTCACAGTCATGGGGGTACGCTGCTGTGGAGTTTCTGTCCCTGACTGCTGAACTGAATTGGCAGGCGGGTGGGCGACGCGGGCCAAAGGCACAGCCCGCCTACCTCAGCAGCTGTGTGCCCTATAGCTTCCCACGCCGCCACACGCCTTGCTGAGATCGCACCTGGAGCCGGGTGCTGGCACCTTTGCTGTCCCGCTCCCCGCACCTTCTGCCACCAAGCCAGGATGCTCCATGATTGGCCCAGGGCCTTCAGACACTGTCCGATTGGTCAGTCCGCCCCTGGGCTGCAGAGTCCCGGCGGTGGGGGAGGTGGAGCCGACGGCCCCGACATTAGTATTATTGATCACGGCAAATTAGGCGGCCGCGAGGCCCCTGTGAGTTCGAGGCCTTAGGCGGTCGCCTAATTTGCCTAATTGGAGAGCCGCCTCTGAACCCGCCCCCTTGTGACATCATTGACTGAGGGCATGCTGGGTCATTGACAACACAAGGGGTGGGGTCACTGATATTCACTGGTTGTTAGGGATGCTGGCGGCTCTGCTCCTGAGTCAGGGCTCTTAACACTGCCTGAGCACAGCAGCGTTAAGGTCCCCTGTCCCTCATAACTGGGGTAATGCATTGGGCAAGTTAGGCGACCGCGAGGCTCCTGTGAGTGCGAGGCCTTAGGTGACCGCCTAATTTGCCTAATTAAAGAGCCGCCTCTGGGAGAAGATGCAGATTACAATTATGAGACAGGGACATAGCGTTATCACTCTTACACACATGTGTCAACAGGGCAGCCATCACAAATTTTTGGGCCCCTTACACAGCTACACAGCTTTAGACAGGGCCACCCTGGAGCAGAGAACCAGGGGGGGGGGAGAGCTGATGAAAGTGTGATCTGTTCTCTCCTTTCTCCTGATGCAAGATGATAAGCAAGGGGGGGGGCTAGGGACAATCGGGCCCCTTACAGGTGTAATGCAAAAAATAAAATAAAAAATGGGAGGGGGGCCAGCCGGACCTGTAATGCCTGTACCCCCCTGATGGCGGCCCTGTGTATCAAACACAAGGCCCGCTGGCTAAATCCAGCTCGCCAGGCCATTTCATGTGGCCCTCGCACCTTACCTGCAGCTGCGGCACCTCCCTCATCTCTGCCCTTACCTTGTCTTAGCAGTCACCAGTAGAGAGGAGGCCGATACTCCTCCACCGATCCCTGCATTTCTCAGTGCAGCCAGCTGCAGCACCCCCTTGTCCCCACCTCCCCTGGTCTCAGAATTCAGCAGACACTGGCAGCTGACTTCAGTCCTTCTCTGGTCCTCCTCCAGACCCTGCACTTTCTGCCCCCCAGCTCTGCCCCCCAGCTCCTTCTTGGCAGTGATGTAAGGGATGGTGGGGTATTCTTCACTTGTGATGGTGGGGGGCTCTTGACATCTGATGTAAGGGAGAGTGAGTTGTTATAGACATCTAGTTTTATGCCGCATACACACGATAATTTTTCAGCATGTGCAAAAAACGAAGTTTTCCCAACTTCATCATTAAAACGACATTGCCTATACACCATAGTTTTAAAAAAATTATCTAGCAAAGCGCGGTGACGTACAACACGTACAACGGCACTATAAAGGGGAAGTTCCATTCGCCTTTGGGCTGCTTTAGCTTATTCCGTGTTAGTAAAAGACGATTCGTGCTTTTCTGTCTGTTACAGCGTGATGAATGTGCTTACTCCATTATGAACAATAGTTTTACCAGAACGAGCGCTCCCGTCTCATAACTTGCTTCTGAGCATGCGCGGGTTTTTAACGTCGTTTTAGCCCACACACGATCATTTTTTACAACCCGAAAAACGACATTGTTTAAAATGAAGTTTAAAAATGCAGAATCTTCCAAAAAAATTTGGGTTGTTTTTCAGAACCTGAAAAATGATGTGTAGCCCACACACGGTAATATTAAATGACGTTTTTGAAAAACAACGGGTTTTTCATGCCGAAAAATGATCGTGTGTACACGGCATCATGGCTACAACCGGCTCTTTGTGGGCGACCATAACGCTGATGTGGCCCACAATGAAATTTAGTTTGACACCCCTGCTTTAACAGGAAATGCTTAAACAAGTACCACCATGTCAGGATCACCAGGTATTATTTTATTTAACTACTTAAGACCCGGACCATTATGCAGGTTAAGGACCTTGCCCCTTTATGCAATTCGGGACTGCGTCACTTTAACTGACAATTGCGCGGTCGTGCGACATAGCTCCCAAACAAAATTGGCGTCCTTTCTTTCCCACAAATAGAGCTTTCTTTTGGTGGCATTTGATCACCTCTGCGGTTTTTATTTTTTGCGCTATAAACAAAAATAGAGCGACAATTTTGAAAATAATTAAATATTTTTTACTTTTTGCTATAATAAATATCCCCCAAAAATATATAAAAAAACGTTTTTTTTCCTCAGTTTGGGCCGATACGTATTCTTCTACATATTTTTGGTAAAAAAAAAATCGCAATAAGCGTTTATCGATTGGTTTGCGCAAAATTTATAGCGTTTACAAAATAGGGGATAGTTTTAATGCATTTTTATTAGGGCTGTGCAAATTAACTTTTAATTAATCGATTAATCTTTAATTTTTTTGATCGATCAAAATCTTTTTGATCGATTAAAATTCTTTTGATTGGTACTCACCTCTCCGCCGGCTTCTGGGCCTTCAGGGAGTTCCGTCGGAGATCCAGTAACGTCACGGACACCGGCGGGGCTTGCCGTGTCCATCTGAAGGGCTCCTTTGCTGTGCCTTCATATCTGCATGCCAGCGGGACCTCACTATCTGCCACACGCAAGGGCTGTTACACTTCCCTCTATCACTTCCCTCTATCAACCTGGGATTCTACAGCCATCCACTAGGAGTTGTGATAGTTCCCTTCATGGGACATCTACATGCCGACGGACTGATGTTAACCTCTCCTCATCTGGATTCAGCAGTGGTATCGTTGTACACTTTTTTATACCAGTATCATACTTAGCTACATGTTTTTATGACTGCTTTTGGTACCGTTTGGTATTACTCGCACCATTTTTACAGTTTATGTAGCTACATTGATTTTATCTCCAGTGCAATATTTATTTTGTTACCTACTTGAAGACTATAAAAGTTTTAATGCTATTCCCATCGAGCGCTGCCTTTGTGTGTTTTTTGTATCCTGCTTACCATTTTTCCAGTGGTTGGTAGCTGCACTGGGAATCAGCCTGCAAGGAGATCAGCTAAAAGTAGTTGGATCTGTATGTGCGTTATAATTAATCGAAATTAGTCGATTAATCGATAAAAAAAAAATGTTTTGATCAGTAACAACCCTTATTTTTATTAATATATATTTTTTTTACTACTAATGGCGGCAATCAGCGTTTTTTTCGTGACTGCGACATTATGGCGGACGCATCGGACAATTTTGACACATTTTTGGGACTATTGTCATTTTCACAGCAAAAAGTGCTATAAAAATGCATTGTTTACTGTGAAAATTACAATTGCAGTTTAGGAGTTAACCACCAGGGGGCACTGAAGGGGTTAAGTGTGACCTCATATGTGTTTCTAACTGTATGGGGGCTGGGCTGGATGTGTGACATCATTGATCGTCTTTCCTTATATCAGGGAACAGACGATCAATGACACTGCCACAGTGAAGAACAGGGAAGGTGTGCTTACACACACCTCTCCCCGTTCTTCAGCTCCGGTGACCGATCGTGGGACACCGGCGGGTCTGCAGGTCCTGCGGGAGCGGTCACGGAGCTTAGGACCTGGTCGTGAGCGTGCCGACGGCAGCGCGCTCGCGACCCCACGGCTGGGCTTAAAGAGTCACGTACAGGTACGTGATTGTGCCCAGCCGTGCCATTCTGCCGACGTATATCGGCGTGAAGGGATCCTTAAGTGGTTAAAGCTGCAGATTAAACCATATTGAAAATGCCTTCTGAAATTACATTAACATGTTAGAGCTCATTTGAAATAATAGTGGTTGGGTCTACATACCCTTTAAAGCGAAACCCAGGGCCTGATCCAGAAAAGGTATACGCCGGTGTATCTACTGATACGCCGTCGTATCCCTGTTTCTATCTATGGAACTGATCCACAGAATCAGTTTCTCATAGATAGGCAGAAGATCCGACATGTGTAAGGGACTTACACTGTCGGATCTTAGGATGCAGTACCGCAGCCGCCGCTGGGGGCATTTCTCATCGAAATCCAGCGTCGGGTATGCAAATTTTTTCTCCGTAAGTATTAGTTTGCCGTCGCAAAATTAGGGCTGCTTTTACAAAGTGTAAAGTTAGTACACCATGTAAAAGTAGACCCTTCTTTCCCGCGACGCTGTCAAATTTTTTTTTTTATATTTTATTTTTCCGCCGCATCTTTTTTTTTCCGACGCAACTTTTTTTACCCGGCGCGATTCACAAAACTCGGCGTAACGTAACTTCGCGCAAAGCACGTCGGGAAAATCGCATCGGGAGCATGCGCAGTACGTCCGGTGTGGGAGCGCGCCTAATTTAAATGGGACTCGCCCCATTAGATTGGGCACGCCTTCCGCCGGACAGATTTAAGTTACACAGCCAAAAATTTCTAGGTAAGTGCTTTGTGGATCGGGCACTTAGGTAGAGATTTTGCGGCGGTGTAACTTAAATCCCAAAAATTAAGTTGCGCCCGCTGTACGTGGATCTGGCCCCAAGTTTTTTGTATGCTGTTTGCTTTTATATCATTCCGAAAAAGCTTCCTAAAATATATATACATATATAGCCAAAATTATTTAGTCAATTCTGCTGCAGGCTTAATAAATCATAACACAGCCAGACGGTGTTGTTCCTAGCAGTCACAAAGGATTTCTCCGGCTGTAATTATGCCCTGGTGGGCCAGCGTACTGTATTTCAGTAATTAGACAACAGTTGCACAATTGGTCTTTTGCTTATAAAATTACTACTGTCCATTTTACTGCTGTTGTAAATGCAGTAAATAATAGCAACGCAATTATATTGCGCTTTCTATTGATAACCCATAGATGGTAGAACCATTAAGAATTCACATCATTATTTTTCCATGGTTATACTTATTGATTGTATTGTTTTGCTTCAAGCATATATATAATGGAAGGGCATCAATTACTTCTACTGTTATGGAAGCCTTAAACACAAGTGAAGTAACCTGTGATTCATTGAAGCAGATTCTATTCCAGATCTGCCTATACAGTGTATGCTACAAATTAGTTAGGGAAAAGTATCAGCATTCCTATGTTAAGCCAGCCATAGATTGATAAAATGTTGTTCCCTCGTTGGGCAGGCTAATTGTACAGAAGTTGATCTCTCGGCTGACTTCTCTACAACCAGCCTTTTTCTTTCTTTGCTTGATCTGTGCCGCCGGCTTTATCTGGCAACACTGATCACTGTATTCTGACAGTGGGAACTATCTCTGCTGTCAGAATATAATAATATAATATAATAAATAACTATACATAATTATAACAAATAATAATATAATAATAATAATAAAAATTAATCAATAATGTAATCAAATCAAAAACACTGAAACACTCAGGCCCCGTACACACGGACGGATAATCCGATGAAAACGGTCCGCCGGACCGTTTTCAGCGGACATGTCCGCCCGGAGATTTCTGTCTGATGGTTGTACACACCATCAGACAGAAATCCGCGCATAAACAATACGCGGGGCGTGGCCGCGCCGTCGCCGCGATGATGACGCAGTGATGTGCGCGGCCCTGGAAGTTCAATGCTTCCACGCATGCCTCGAATCAGTACGACGCATGCGAGGGATGGCGGTCGGTCGGACGTGTCCGGTGAGTCTGTACAGACAACCGAACACGTCCGACGGACAGGTTTCCAGCGGACAGATTTCTTAGCATGCTAAGAAATTTTTATCCGCTGGAAACTGTCCGATCCGCGGGACAATTGTCCACTCAGGCCTACACACGACCGGTGGAACTGGTCTGGCGGACCAGTTTCAGCGGATCGATCCGGTCGTGTGTACGGGGCCTCAAAGACACTTTCAGTGTCTGAAGACGAATTTCCTCACAAATCGCTATCGCTCAATTCTGCAAGTAATTATAATTTATTATCGCTGTTTTCTAGTTGGTCTAAAACCACTTTTGACATAAAGGGACACTTTTTGGTTGCTATGGACAATCTCCAGTTTCCAGGCAGAAAAAACAGTCTTTATTATATAAAAGTACATGCAGGTCACTGGTACGACCACTAAGGACAAAGGGGGGTGTGTAATTATTTTATACAGTACTGTAATGTGTAAGATTACAGTATACTGTGGGCTAGATTCATCAAGCAGATACGGCGGCGTATCTCCCGTAATTTCAAATCTGCGCCGTCGTATCTTTACACCGATTCTCAAAGGCAGATACGTTCAAAAAATAGGCTTCCTCCGCTGACGTAACTTGAATACGGTGGCGTATAATTGTGTGCAATTTTACGCTGGCTGCTAGGGGTGCTTCCGTTGTTTTCGGCTTAGAATATGCAAATGACCTAGATACGCCGATTCACAAACGTACGTACGCCCGGCGCAATTTAGTTACGTCGTTTACGTTAGGCTTTTTTGGCGTAAGGTTACTCCTGCTATTAGGAGGCGCAGCCAATGTTAAGTATGGACGTCGTTCCCGCTTCGAATTTTGTACGTCGTTTGCGTAAGTCGTTCGCGAATAGGGCTGGACGTAATTTACGTTCACGTCAAAACCAATACGTTGTTGCGGCGTACTTAGGAGCAATGCACACTGGGATATGTACACGGACGGCGCATGTGCCGTTCGTAAAAAACGTCAATCACGTCAGGTCATCATTCATTAACATAAAACACGCCCCCTCATCCACATTTGAATTACGTGCGCTTACGCCGGCCCCATTTACGCTACGCCACCGTAACTTAGAAGGCAAGTGCTTTATGAATACAGCACTTGCCTCTCTAACTTACGGCGGCGTAGCGTGAATACGATATGCTGCGCCACCGTATTTATGCGCGCCCCTACCTGAATCTAGCCCTGTATGTATTGTGTGTTTTGACTTTTTGTCATTTGGCGCCGAACTCCGCCCCCGTGGGTCACAATGTCGCAGGGGATGGAGCTCGGCGGCACTTGGGCACGGTGTGAATCGAGCTCACACACACAGCGGGGAGACTTTGCAGGATCCAGGGGACAAGGTAAGTAACTTTGCCTGGATCCTACAATGCGATCCCGATTCTGGCTCGAGGATACCGCTAATGGTACTGAAATTCCACCCTGAGCCAGGCTTGGGAATACCACTAGGCAGGTTAAAAAAAATGCATAATTATACAATCTTCTTTCTACCTAATTATTTGTTTCAAGGGAAACTTGATTATTTATATCTGAAAATGCTGTTAGTTATTTCCACAATGGCCTTACAGAATTATTGTGATGCAAATTTTGAAAAATATAACTTTTTCTATGAACTTCCACTTTAGTTTCTCCATGTGTTAGGCTTCTTGCATGGACACAGACATAGGGCCAGATTCACGTAGATCAGCGGATCTATAGATCCGCTCGATCTACGTGATTTAAGATCCGCTCCCGCAAGTTTGAGAGGCAAGTGGCTAATTCACAAACCACTTACCTCCAAACTTGCGGCGGCGGATCCTAAATCCCCCGGCGGAATTCAAATTCCGCGGCTAGGGGGAGTGTACTATTTAAATCAGGCGCGTTCCCGCGCCGATTTAAATGCGCATGCGCTGTCCGCGAAATTTCCCGGCGTGCATTGCTCCCACGACTTACGCAAACAACGTTAAAAAATTCAAATTCGACGCGGGAACGCCGGCTATACTTAACATTGGCTGCGCCTGATAAAAGAAGGGGTAAGTATACGACGGGTACGCCGCTACGGAAATGTCGTAAGAAGACTGCGTCGGGTCTGCGTACGTTCGTGAATTTGCGTATCTCGCTGATTTACATATTATTTTTTTGTAAATCAGCGGGAACGCCCCCTGCGCCATTTTTAAATGGAAAAAAAGATCCGACAGTGTAACACAGTGTAACACTGTCAGATCTTAGCCCTATCTATGTGTATCTGATTCTATGAATCAGGCGCATAGATAGGACCAGTGTAAGTCAGAGATACGATGGTGTATCTGTAGATACACCGTCGTATCTCTTTGTGAATCTGGCCCAGAATTTATTGAATTTATACGCAGGATCTTGCTGGCAAAAAGATCGTGGCCCAGATTCAAGAAGCTATTGCGCCCGCGCAATCATAGGTTGCGCGGCGCAATAGCTGTTTTGCTCCCGCGTAGCGAATGCCCCTGATTCAGGAACATCGCTACGCGGACTGCAGCCTAGGATATGACAGACATAAGCCTCCTCATGCCTTCATATCTCAGGCTGCATTCTTGCGTTGGCCGCTAGGGGGCGCGGCCATTGTGATCGGCGTATAGTATGCAAATTGCATACTACCACCGATTCACAAAAGTTGCGCGGGCCCTGCGCACGCAAGGTACGGAGTTTCCGTACGGCGACTTTAGCGTAAGGCTGCTCCTACTCATAGTAGGAGCAGCCAATGCTAAAGTATAGCCGCCCTTCCCGCTCGTGAAATTTAAATTTCACGCCGTTTACGTAAGTGATTCGTGAATGGCGCTGGACGCCATTCACGTTCACTTAGAAGCAAATGACGTCCTTGCGACATCATTTGCCGCAATGCACGTCGGGAAAGTTTCCCGACGGAGCATGCGCTGTTCGCTCGGCGCGGGAGCGCGCCTAATTTAAATGATTCCCGCCCCCGGCGGGATCATTTACATTAGGCGCCCTTAAGCAGGGCTAATTAGCATAGCGCCCGCGCAATTTACGGAGCTACTGCTCCGTGAATCGCGGGCAAATCGAAATATTTGCGTGGGCGCAGAGAAAAATCTTTGCTCTTTGCCCACGCAAATATTGCGCGGATCTACCTGAATCTGGGCCCCTGAGTAAAAAAGGCATACAAGCATACACTGTAAAATTATTTTTCATCCTGCCATTGTTTCAATGTTAGCGTATATATTCTTGTATGACCTTGCATACACATAAATTACAGCATCCCAAGGTAACATTTTCTATACATATCATTTTTTACAGCCCTGAACACATAGCTGCATTAGGCCCGGTTCACACTGATGGAGTTCATAACGAATGTGAAGCGTCAAAAACATTCTAAATTTGCATGTCATCCATAAAGTCATAGACCCGGATTCACATACATCGGCGCATATTTATGCCGCTGTAGCGTATCTCATATACGCTACGCCGACGTAGTGCAGAGAGGCAAGCACTGGATTCACAAAGCCAGTGCTGCCAAATCTGCGCTGGGTTTCCTATGCGTAAGTCGTCGTAAGTGGAAGTGGGCGTGAGCCATGCAAATGAGGCGTGACCCCATGCAAATGATGGGCCGAGCACCATAAAGATACGAATAACGAACGGCGCATGCGCCGTCCTGTGGACGCATCCCACTGCGCATGCTCAGAATCACGTCGAAACTACTCCCTAAGATACGACGGATCTCTGCCTACGACGTGAACGTAACCTACGCCTAGTCATATTCACGTACAACGTAAACGACATAAGATACGACGGCTTGTGTTCCCTGGTCCATACCTTTGCATGGGTTGCGCCTCCTATATGGGGAATAACTTTACGCCGGACGTACGACTTACGCAAACCGCATATATTATGCGCCGGGCGCAAGTACGTTCGTGAATTGGCGTATCTCCCTCATTTCCATATTTGAATAGGAAATCAATGGGAGTGCCACTTGCATCCAGCATAAATATGCGCCCACGATATGCCGGCGTAGGCAAGTTCCGTCTGTCGGATGAAGCCTATTTTTAGGTGTATCTCGGTTTGCGAGCACGGCGCATAGATACGACGGCGCATATTTGCACTTACGCGGCGTATATCTCGAGATACGTCGGCGTAAGTGCTTTGTGAATCCGGGCCATTGTTTTCAATGACAGTCGTTCACATACATGCGTTGCGGATTCCTCTACGAATGCGATGCGATAAAAAAAGGGTCTTTTGTGAGTTTACAGCGTTGCGTTGCGTTAGTCTCCATAGACATCAATGTAAATCGTTCTGGAATCGCATTGATGGTTCACATATGTGCGAATTCCACCACACTACTCTCCACAAAAAACAGGAAATACACAGGAAGATAACACCTTTTTTCTTTTACATTATGATTCCATTGGCTAGAACATCAATCGCAGAATGTCCAACTCATGTAAATTCGCTGTAAAATCGCAGTAAATTTGCGGTAAATTGGCACCTCACACAGGACAAAAAAGGAACAAATTTGCAGTGCAGCAGTCTGAACCGAGCCTTATAGAGTTTTACGCAGCTGTGTGCATTGTCCCAAAAGCAACAATGCACCTGTGTTCAGATCCTTTGTAACAAAAAAATGCTACACAGCTACAAATGTAGCATTTTTTTTTGCCTGTGTGCAAGAGGACTTAAAGGGGTTGTAAAGATTTTTTTTTCCCTAAATAGCTTCCTTTACCTCAGTGCAGTCCTCCTTCACTTACCTCATCCTTCGATTTTGCTTTTAAATGTCCTTATTTCTTCTAAGAAATCCTCACATCCTGTTCTTCTGTCTGTAACTCCACACAGTAATGCAAGGCTTTCTTCCTGGTGTGGAGAAAGCCTCTTGAGGGGGGAGGGGGCAAGCAGGCAAGTCAGGACACTCTCTACTTTGCAGATAGAGAAAATAGCTGTGTGTAAGTGGGCGTCCTGACACTCCTGCTCGCCCCCTCCCCCCGCAAGAGGCTTTCTCCACACCAGGGAGAAAGCCTTGCATTACTGTGTGGAGTTACAGACAGAAGAACAGGAAGTGATGATTTCTCAGAAGAAATACGGACATTTAAAAGCAAAATCGAAGGATGAGGTAAGTGAAGGAGGACTGCACTAAGGTAAAGGAAGCTATATAGGGTAAATAAATATTTCCTTTACAACCCCTTTAAGGCCCAAACACACGATCAGAAATTTGTACGAAAAATACCGCTTTCAAAGTGATCATACAACAATATGATCGTTTGTACATTTTTGTTTAATCAATACAGTTTTCATCCCAAAATACAATACACATACAATACATTACATCTCTTCCGAATTTTTATTCTGCCCTACGAGAATTTTTATAACTTTAGTAATCTCTTTTATTTTCGAAATTAGACTAGCATCCAATAAATTTATTGTGTGTACCAGGCGTTAAAGTTTACTGTTAGCTAAAATCTTTGTACTGCTCTTAGTTCATTTTGGTGATGCCCACAAAATGCCCAGAAACATTGGGACAGGCAGTGATAATATATGAGCTGCTGCGCTGAATGTGATAATATACAAACAAATAAAGTGAGTCAAAATTTTTTAAATATGACAGATACAGTTTGGACATAGGCAGATATATTTGGACATAGGCACGATTTAGTTTTTTTTCAGGTATTTACCAAAACATATTTAAGCTATAGTTATATAATGAATATGGGCTGAAAGTGCACACTCTCAGGTTTAATCTGAGGGTATATATATATATATATTCAAATCAGAGGAAGGGTTTAGGAATTACAGCTCTTAAGAATAGCCTTCCCCCTTTTTCAAGGGACCAAAAGTAATTGGACAATTGAATCAAAAGCTGTTTCGTGGCTAGGTGTGGGCTACTTCTTCATCTAGTTTTTTCATCAATTAAGCAGGTAAAAGTTGATTCTAAAGCCTCGTACACACGATCAGTCCATCCGATAAAAAGGGACCGATGGACCGTTTCATCGGTTAACCAATGAAGCTGACTGATGGTCCGTCGCGCCTACACACCATCGGTTAAAAAACGATTGTGTCAGAACGCAGTGACGTAAAAAACACAACGACGTGCTGAAAAAAACGAAGTTCAATACTTCCAAGCATGCGTCGACTTGATTCTGAGAATGCATAGATTTTTAACCGATGGTTGTGCCTACTAACGATCGTTTTTTTCCCATCGGTTAGGAATCCATCGGTTACATTTAAAGCAAGTTGTTTTTTTTTTTAAACAATGGTTAAATACCCTATGGGGCCCACACACGATCGGTTTTGACCGATGAAAACGGTCCATCAGCCCGTTGTCCTCTGTTTAACCTATCGTGTGTACGAGGCCTAAGTGTGGTGTTTGCATTTGTAATATATTGCTTTGAAACTACATAATGCGTTCAAAGGAGCTGTCCATGCAAGTGAAACAGTCCATTGTAAGGCTTTAAAAACAATACCATCAAAGAGATAGCAGTAACATTAGGAGTGGCCAAATCAACCGTTTGGTACATTCTGAGGAAAGAAGAATGCACTGATGAGCTCAGCAACATAAAAAGGTCTGGACATCCACAAAAGACAACAGTGATGGATGATTGCAGGATCCTCTCTATGGTAAAGAAAAACCCATTCACAACATCCAGACAAGTGAAGGACACTCTCCAGGAGGTGGGCATATCATTGTGAAAGTCTACAATCAAGAGAAGGCTTCACAAGAGCAAATACAGAGCCTTCACCATAAGGAGCAAAACATTCATAGAATAGAAAAGCAAGATTAAACTTTGCCAAAAAAAACATCTAACAAAAAGACAGATCAGTTCTGGAAAAACATTCTTTGAAAAGATGGACCTAAGATTGATCTGTACCAAAATGACAGGAAGAAAAAAGTGTGGAGAAGTGTTGAAACAGCTCATGATCCAAAGAACACAACGTCATGTTTAAAACATGGTAGAGGTAGTGTGATGGCATGGGCATGCATGGCTTCCAGTGGTGCTAAGTGGTGGTGTTGATTGATGATGTGACAGAAGACAGAAGCAGCTGGATGAATTCTGAAGTGTTTAGAGATGTACTGTCAGCCCAGATTAAGCCAAATGCAGCAAAGTTGATTGGATGGCACTTGACAGTACAGATGGAGAATGATCCAAAACACACTGCAAAAGCAACCCAGGAACTTTTGAAGGAAAATAAGTGGAATATCTTGCATTGGCCGAGTAAGTCATCTAATCTCAACCTTATTGAACATACATTTCTCTTGCTGATGGCAAAATTAAAGGCAGAAAGACCCACAAACAAAGAACAACTGAAGACAGCTGCAGTTAGAGTCTGAAATGTGCCCCTGACATGTCAACAATCTTCAGGACCCAAAATAATCCACAGATGATGTTTTCAAAACCTTTACAGGTTTTCATTTTAAGACTAGCTGTGAATATTGCCCTTAGAATTCTTGCTGTCACCCCAGAATGCTGCGGCGATATATAACTTGTGTGGCCCAATTGTTTTAATATGTAGTCACCCCCAACACCTACATTTGGATATGTATGTGCATGTACAGTATATGGGGGTGGGGGGCGTACGTTTTTTAATATATATGTAGCGCTACCCCCTCAGGAGCCGCTGGTTAGATTTGGGGTCAGCATAATTATGTTACCTCTGTGATGTGTCTAGGGGTGATGATGATGATTAGCAATGACGGAATGTCCAGACAGTTAGTTGACATTTTCTGTGCTTTTATTTTGGGTCAAACATGACCAACAGTCAACATGAGGTAGATAGAAAAAGGTTGGTGAGAAAGAGAAACGTTGCAGATTCAGGCTATGGATAAAAGAAGCAGTCCTGCCTCCGATGAATATTCTTGATATGTCGCCACTCCAGCTGGAGTGGGTATAGTGCCCCTGGACAGGTCCCTCTCACAGGCCTGGCAGCCAGGGTGTCACTCGGAACCACTGAGAAGGAACAAGTCTCTGCCACTGACTTGGCTCTAATAGAATTAAGATTAGTAGAGAGCCTCTGCCACCGGCCCAATACTCAGGAACATGGATAGTAGAGCGAATCCTTTCGGTCAATAATTTGCCTGAATCTCCCTCAGGTAGATTTCCTATGTTTGGGGTCACCGACTGACAGTTTTCAGAATACAACCTGCCAGTGTTCGGTCACCCAGATCCCCGATGGTTTTGTCCGAGTCCTATTGGATCACCTGCCTCACGTCTCACCTCAGACCGACTCCCCATCGAACAGCACAACTCGCTTGAGATCTTCTTAATAAGAGATGGGGGACCCAGTAAGTCACTGGGGCCCCTCTGCAGCATCAGTTGCTCTGAGCCACGAGGGCCCAGAGTCAGGAACTTCGCGTAGCACGGGCACCCTGGCCTGGTAGGCCATATCGCCGGGGCCCGTGATGTGCGCACACCCTAAAGGTGGGTGCCGCACCTGGAACCCGCGAAGAACCCCCGAAAATGGCGTCCGCCCCAGAAATACCCTACCCCAGCATGCCCCGCGAGGGAAACACTCCTCTGATTGGCTGCTGGAGAAAGGGCGCCTCCGCCTGGACCTCTCTGGCGCCACCTGCCATCCAGAGATGGAACTACATCTCTGGAGCACAGAATGAGCCACAGGACAGTCCAGGGCTGGCGACAGCCAAATTTAAAGAAATCAACATGGATGAGAGCAAATAACTCTCTCATCCCACTATATTTGAAATAGCACCTGTACTGAAAAGTACACAGGCGCTACACATATTATATTTTTTAACCCTTTTTCATTCAACTTGGGAGCAATATCCCCATAAGATAGCATTTTAACAGTGAGAGCTACTCTTTAAAGAGGCATAACGGATCTATTAGACCCCTGCGGTCTCTCCTGAACTCCACAGGAGTTAACAGAATGCAGATTGTGCTACATTATCTTTTTCACTGGCCCTACAGGGCATGACAGCTCTAAACAAATGAATTGATACAACACATGTTGCTTCCTGGCTCCTTCGCAGGAGGGAGGATCCCTATGCCCTACTCAATTATACCCATCATGCAAATGGCACAGTGGAGCATGGGTTTTATGGTGGTGGGGGGGATATGTTTTGTGTCCATGGAAGTGATCGGGTGGCTTTGTGGATGTCAGGAGTGTGTATGAAATTCATCACTGCCACCAATTTTCGTTTTAGTATAGACTTTAGCAGGATATGGGAGTATTTACTATGCTCTTTTGTATAGTGTCAACTCCAAGACCCAGGAGGAGACCTATGCAGCACACTTACTGTACAATTTTAAGCTTTAATATGTTCACCCTCCTTGGGTCCTCAAGAAGTGCTATACATGGCGTACTGTACTTTTGTATTCACATTTATATTCAAGTTGCTCGTTAGTACATTGAGGAAATGTGCTACCTTCGTCTATTGCAATAGGATTGTTTTCTGGAATTAGTTTGATATTGCTCTTTCTGTCTTTATTTACCAGAAAAAGAATAAAGCTTTATTTAAAAAAAAAAAAAAAATCTTGAAGGGATTAGTTATGGGCTAGTTGTGGTTCATAAGGTGTCAAAAGAAAACGCCACATTTTTATAATAATAATATAGCACAAATAGTATAATTGCTACACAAGGCATTTTTTAACATGACCTTTCTATTTCCCTTACTTGCAATTTGGAGACCTGGAGGGCATTATTTTGTATGTGTCAGAACTCCCCCAGAAAGTTGATGCCTTGCTTGTGAGATTGGCTTACTGCCTTCCCGTCTTCACTGAACTAAAAGTCAAATTACAGGCAACTTCTGCAATATGAGTTTTTTTTTCTATAACAACCCTTTGCCTGAAGGGTAGCAAACACTGCAGCTTGTGTTATTACAACACTGAGATTGCTCAGGTGATTATAATGAAGACAGAGCATCCCATTCTGAAATCAGTTTTTAAAAAGTACATGGTAAGACAAAAAGCAATTTCTTCAAAACTGAGAAAGTTAAGAATGTACAAAAATCTAAAATCCTTGCCATATAAAGTTCAGTTTTAGATTTTTTTTCTCAATAAAAATAGAAGTTCCCTTTGATTAGGACTATGCCCTGTACACCCGATCGGTTCATCCGATGAAAACGGACCGATGGATTTTTTCATCAGATATCCGATGAAGCTGACTTTCATCAGTCTTGCCTACACACCATCAGATAAAAATCAGATCGTGTCCAACGCGGTGACGTAAAACACAACGACGTGCTGAGAAAAATGTTCAATGCTTCTGACTTGATTCTGAGCATGCATGGATTTTTGACCGATGGATTTCCCCACAGACGATCATTTTTTTCTCTAGTTTTTTTAACCATCAGAAATTTTTAAAACAGGTTCTATTTTTTTTTACCAATGGGGGAAAAAAACGATGGGGCCCACACACGATCGGTTCGTCCGATGAAAACGGACCGGACCATTTTCATCAGATGAACCGATCGTGTGTACAGGGCATTAGGCTCCATGCACACTGGCTTAAAAAAAAACATTGCTTCTACAGGAGTTTTGTGTTCTGCCTGTAGAAGCAGCTCAATGTTATCCTATGTGTCCATGTACATTAGGATGTTTAGAGGCATATTTTGAGCTCAACGTTTAGGCTACATGCACAATGGATGTTAAAATAACTTTTTAAAAATGCCAGTAGCTTTGCAGTGAGTCTTTTAACTTTTACATTTTTTAAAGTTTTTGCAATAGCGTTTATTAGCAATTTTTTTAGTTTTTTCCACATTAGCATTTTTTGGTGCAATGCATGAATCTATCTTTTGGTGATAGAGGGGTGGCAGGAAAGAGGGGGTGGCGCCCGTGCACCCTTTATGGACGCACCGCCGCTGGACTTGGGGAGGTTTTTTCTTTTTAAATAGCTGCAGAGCAGAGGTGCCCAGGGTTTGTGAGTTGGCCTCTTCTCTGCTGCCGGGAACACATACAGAACTGGCAGGACCAGGCAAAGCGATGCACATGGGGGATGATTAGGGTGTTCCCAGGCACACTTGGCACACCCCAATGCACACGCCTATGTTGATGGGCTTATTTTATGCCTGGCTGGTTCACATGTATGTGTTTTGGCGGCCCACATTTGGGCAGGCACAGCAGTCCATTCATTCGAATGGGTTGCCATGCCTGCGTTTCCTGCAGAAAAAAAGGTGCATTATGCATGAATGAATAAATGGGCTGCTGTGCCTGTGCAAATGTGGGCCGCCAAAACACATACGTGAACCAGCCAGGCACAAAGTATGCCTGGCTGTGTGCTCTGAAATAAAAAAATACACTCACAGCCTCACTCAGCCTGGACACTGCTGGACTGCAGGAGCAATTTTAAACTCTCTACAAATGGGGAGCCAGCGTGGAGAAAAAAGACCTACCTTGTCCTCCTGGCCAGCTCAGCTCCGATCAATTCCTCTACACTCTAGTTTCCCTTAGTTGACCATGGTCCAGCACTCTGACAGCACTCCTCTCCGTGGTCCAACTCCTCCTAGCGAGGCCTCTGCTCCTCCAAAAACATACACTTGTACAGGCAGTGACCGTGCACACATAGCAAGGAGTGGGGCCAGAGCATCAGTGGAACTCATGACCTGGAAAAGCCAGAGAAAAACAATGTCCATCCCTATATAGATAGATAGATAGATAGATAGATAGATAGATAGATAGATAGATAGATAGATAGATAGATAGATAGATAGATAGATAGATAGATAGAAAATAAATAAACAGTTGGACTTTAAATGAGATTATGCTGCAAGAATTATTCTGGAGTATATATACATATAATCAAAACTTTTATTTATCAAACACAATTTCTGTGGTCTAGAAATGCATGATACAGTTTTCAACATTCAGTATACATAAAACACATCAAAATAAAGCTGACATATTAATAGAAAAATACCACAAGGACTTGTGATTAAAATATAATATTCATACATGTTGTATATATACACATAAATATGTAGATGCTAGATAAAGATTGAAGAGCCAAATTGTATAGGCACCCTAGGGGTCATAACTCTACACATTTCATAAATAACGTTCACTCATCAGGAGTATGGATGCAAAAATTCATTCACTGTAAGTACAGAAAATCAGATATGTAAATATAATAAATAGTGTTGCTCAAGAATATTCGTATTGCGAATATTCGTTACGAATATTGCATATTCGAGTATTCGCGAATAACTCGAATATCGCGGTCAAAATTCGCTATTACGAATATTCGTATTTTTTCAAATTTATTTTTAAAACAGATCACATCCTAGTGATCTCCATCGACGTCTAAAAGCATTGCTGGTATGATTAGAGACCCTGGGCCGAGTAGCTGAGGCGATCCTTTTATGTTGACGAATATTCGCTTTCGCGAATATTCGTATTACGAATATACGCGAATACTTTCTCCGTCCTTCTTTTGCATCAGAGCCAATCAGAGTTCTCCTACCACAGTTGTCAGAGGTTAGCAACCTCCATAGCAACCAATAGGAACCTGCCTGCACGACCAGTATATAAGATCACTCCCAGCAGTATTTTAGTGCAGATTCACAAGGTGGCTAGAGAGAGTGGAGTGTTTCTGTGCGTTTTTCCAGTGTATTGCGATCTTAGAGCTTAGAGCATTGTGCTTCCTATAGTGCTTTCAGTTCTGAGTTTCCTGCTTCTATAACCAACTGCTTTTTTCAAAGCAAAAGACCCAACAGCTTTTCTAAAAGCTCAGATTTGTGTTGTTTTGTCCAGGTTAGTGTAGCTTAGTGTTAGATAGATTTCTGTGTAGTTAGTGTAAGTGTACATTTCTTTAAGGTAGCTTAGTTTAGTGTTAGTTTAGTCTCTGTGTTTTGTGTATAAAAAAAAAAAAAAAAAAATTAGCTTTAGTTTAGTCATATAAGTTTGTGTAAGTAGAGTTAGTGTTTAGTGCATATTAGTTTAGTATTTGTAGTCCTTGTCCTTGCCTGCGTCCTTCAGTCTAAAAAAAAAAAAAAAAAAAAAAAAATTTTAGCTGTAGTATTTTAGTTCCTGTTTAGTAGCTGTCCGTGTCGTAGTCTACGTCTTTGTCCGTGTAAAAAAAACAAAAAGAAAACAAAAAAAAAGTTTTAGGTGTAGTATTTTAGTTCCTGTTTAGTAGCTGTCCGTGTCGTAGTCTACGTCTTTGTCCGTGTAAAAAAAAAAAAGTTTTAGGTGTAGTAGTTTTATTTTAGTTTAGTAGCTGTCTACGTCTTTGTCTGCGTCTTTGTCTGCGTCTTTGTCTGCGTGCCTGTCTTGCTAAAAAAACAAAAAACACTCCTTTCTCACATTTCCCCCCCCCAATAAAGTTTACCCCCCCCCCCACATCAGCAAGCTGTCCAGGCATGCTGGGAGTTGTAGTTTTGCAACAGCTGGAGACACACTGTTTGGGAAATACTAATATCTGATCTTATATCCTAACTTTTAAACTAGTCTAAAATGCAGTTAAAGATAATGAAATAACAGTGATGAAATTACTTACACTAATCAGCAGTTTTTCCTCACTGGATGAAAAGTTACTCCCCACCATCTTCGCTTCGCTGGGCAGCACAAAATAGCGATCCGAAAATCGACTGGCAAAGATCCAGGAAATAATCTCCGTTCTCGCGTGTTCTTAGCGCGCATGCGCGGACGAGAATTTCGCAATCAATTTTGCATTAGCGAAATTTCGCAAATTTTTTTTTTTTTGATAAAATATCACAAATATTAGATTTTAACGAATATTTCACGAATATTCATCTATATATTCGTGATATATCGCAAAATCGAATATGGCGTATTCCGCTCAACACTAATAATAAACCCTTCATTAAAACGAGGGAGGGAAAACTTTCTAAAGGATCCAAAAAAGTTACTTTAAGAAGTACTTAGATGAACTGAAACTTACCAGTGATCACTGCTTAATCACTGGATGATTCACCTCTGTTCTCTCTGATGCTGCAGTCATTTTATTGTCAATACCAATAAGTTTGGTGAGCACCTTTACTAATAGTAACAAGATTGTTAATATTGTGAATAAATGAATCTATTATTGATACTAATGTTATATATTTCTGTAACTTGGACAATGATATAGCTGCATGTTGAGCTGCCCAGAAGAAGCAGATAACTAGTCTGTGAAACGCGTCGGCTGTCCGCATATACAAGCATCTGTTCAAGCTTTTTTGATTGGGTATTAATCATGGTCAATGTTGTATATGACCAAATGTTATGACTGAACTAATTTTATTAACTGTACATTTTGTATATCCTGTAATAAGTATATAGTTTATATTACCCTTGTGGTTGTGACAGAAAAACCTATCCGTTAAAATCCCATCATCCTATGAGAGAGTGAGCATTCTCCTATCCTTCCTTTAACTAAACCAATACCTATTTTGAAGCGTCGCCTATAGAAAAGATAGGGTACTGAAGTCTGACGCCATTTTACGGGCGCAAAAAAAAATGATTTGGCATGTTGGGTATCTATTTACTCTGCGTAACCTCATCTTTTATATTGTGCCAAAAGTTTGGGTAATGTATTGCGTTTGTTTGCCCTAAAATTCACGTTAGTGTGATTTTCACAGAAATATTGCGTTTCCTAGACCTTTGCGGTAATATCGTGTGACATAAAAAATTGGAACAACAACAATTTTATTCTCTAAGGCCGAGTACTCACGACCAAACATGTTCGCTGGAAATGTCCGACGGGCTGTTTCCGGCGTACAAGGCTGTTTTTTCATTTGGCCCGCTGGCTTGTACACACCAGCGGACCATATTTCCCTGCGGACCTGAACGCGTGCACGTAATCCACGTTTGACGTCACTATAAAGGGAAAGGCCAAAGTCAATGGCGACGCCCTCTGTTCCGCTTTTGCTAGTTACGGCTTTGCTCGTGTTAGTGAAGGTTTGGTTAGAGCTGATTCGCGCTTCTCGGTCTCCAGGCTTTAGCAGGTAGTATTTTCTCGTTCAGTGCGTGTGCTTGTGGGTACGTAGTTGGCATTCGGGTACAGGCGTGCAGTTCGTTCTGCTTTGCAGATTCGTACTGTGCGTTCGTATCTGTGTGTCGTGCGTTCTTTGCAGGTACCGCTGGATTTGATTGTGCTTTCTGTTGGAGTGTGTTCTTGACTGACCAGCCGGCCGGTTTGAAGCCATGATGGAGCAGCAGCGTCAATTTTCGCGAGTTGGTGCTGTTTATGGGATGGCTGCTGGATATGTTCATTATTCCAGTACTTTGGCCAGAAACAGGGGGCGGAGGCGTTTCTGGACCAAGAATTGGTTGCGCCAGCGTGACCAGTTCTCACATATGCCTCTGCTTAGGGAAATCCAGGAGAATAATCCTAATGACTATAGGAACTTTCTCCGCATGACGGACCCCGTATTCAACAGTCTGCTGGATCTTCTGTCCCCCTATATCATGAGGCAGGACACTGTGATGCGCCAAGCCATCACGGCCGAGCAGAGGCTTATTGCCACGTTGCGGTACCTGGCGACTGGGAGGAGCCTGCAGGACCTCAAGTTCTCGACAGGCATCTCTCCGCAGGCGCTTGGGGTCATCATACCGGACACGTGTGCTGCCATCATCAAAGTTCTGCACGAGGAGTATATTAAGGTAAGTTCCCTCATTTGAACCTCACAATGTGTCTTTAATAATGTTGGCAACTAACATTTTTTTTTTATTCCCAGATATGCTGTGTGTTTAACTAACGTTCCATTTTCTCCCTATGCATGTTGATATCAGCTTTTACATGTTTTTTTTATTTTGGCCTACCTGCATCTTTGGATCTTACCCAATATTAACCTGTCCAGCATGCTATCTTCGGGCCAACCCCCACCTTGCCACTTTATATATTTTGGGTTTTGTTTTCTAAAAACAGTTTAAACACCCCCCACCCCCCCTTAAAAGTGTTTTTGTCCCCATCAGAGGGCTGTGGAGTCTCTTATTAATTAAGTGGGCCTATCTATTTGTGCCCCGAAATTCTCCCTTCATAATTTGCAAATGCTATTTTAAAAATGTAAAGTTGCACAAGGATGCTTGTAGGATTATGTTTGCTATGTTTATGTGCCAAAGTACTAAATCTCTTTTTTTGTTTGTCCCCACAGCTACCCTCCACACCACAGGAATGGCAGTCTGTGGCTTCCCAATTTGCCGAGCGGTGGGATTTTCCTAACTGCGGTGGAGCAATAGATGGGAAACACGTCCGCATTGTGCCCCCACCCCACTCGAGGTCCTTCTATTATAACTACAAGGGTTATCATAGTATCGTGTTTATGGCGGTGGTGTCGGCACAGTATGAGTTTCTATATGTGGACGTGGGGAAGAACGGCCGGATGTCAGATGGGGGAGTGTTCTCACGGACTGATTTCTATGATCGTCTCCAAACTGGTGGTCTGGCATTGCCACCAGATGAAGATAATGTGGAAGGACTTCCGTTTGTGTTCCTAGCGGACGAGGCTTTCGGGCTTGGACCTCACCTAATGCGGCCTTTTCCCCAGAGGACCCTCACCTTAGAGAGGAAGGTGTTCAATTTTCGGTTGTCCAGGGCTCGGAGGGTAGTCGAGAATGCCTTTGGGATCCTCTCCAACCGGTTCCGCCTGTTCCTGACATCGATACATTTGGCGGAATATAAATTGAACACCATTATATTTGCCTGCTGCATTTTGCACAATTTTCTACGCAGGCACTCCCAGACGTACCTAGCCCCCATGGGCTCTGAGGCAGGACTACCCTCAGAGAACATTCCTGGCCTGGACACTGGTCGCGCTGGCTTGGCCCCCCAATCTGCTCGTGAGGTACGCGACAAATATGTTGAGTACTTCATGGGTCGGGGGGCCATTGCTATGCCAGATCATATTTCTTTCTAATTCGGCCCCCAAAAGAAAGGAATATTCTCAGAACTAATAAATAATTAGACCATTGGACTTTATACAGTTGTTTGTCATTACTGCTTTTTCTCTATTTTTCTGTCTTCCAGGTTCTCTCCAAAAATAGTGCACTTCTAGTGCCAAATTCACTTACTCAGATGTATTAACTAACCACATTTGCACATTATTCACTCATCTACAAACTGGGTATTCAGTCTAGAAATAAGAAGCCACTCATGTTTCTGCTTTTGATGTCACAACTATATTTTTTTATTTTAGTCATTTTTCTACAAGAAATGTGTATTTTTTTGGCAGAAAACATTTTTTACTAATATTTTTGAGAAAATATTGGCTTAGAATTTTTTTTTTATTTTTCTTTATTGACAGTGATTAGCAATAATACAGATCCAAACACAATGTAATAATAATTTTATTGAAACTATACGCCAGATTTTTTGGGCTTGTCTCCTATATATCTATCTCTAGATATATATATATATATATATATATATATATATATATATATATATATATATATATATACATTTCTAACCATATATTTTTTCTACTTTTGTTCAAAATTAAAGGTTTTATTTCTTTTGTTTTTCAATAACCCAGAATAATGTATATGTTTCCTTTTTTTTGGGTATATTTTCAAATTTTTTTTTTTTTTTTTTTTTTAATGTTTTATTTTTTTATAAGACATTTATTTACATTTTGAAATGTTTGGGTATTGTTTTTCTACCAAAATATTTTTTGCTTTGTATTTTTTGTTAAAAAAAAAATATACACAAATGTATATTTTTTTTTTAACAATTTTAACACAACAAAAAATTATTACATTTTTTAAAGATAATTAGTTAACTTATATCTTTAGGTGAGATTTCTTGTTCGTTTTGTGATCTGAAACTGTAAACATTTACAAACAAAAAAAGATCAACACCAAACAAAAATATAAAAAAATAACAGCAGTCAGTCATGGATGGTGTGCTTTCACACTGGAACACGCCAAAATTTCTAAATGCACACATTCAGTGAAAAATCGCCAAATGTCATTGGTTAAACAGACAAATGGCCACATGTGCTATCTGACATCATGGGTGATCAATGTCTGTGTTTTGTGGGAGCAAACCCTTCTTCCTCTCAACTACTTGAGGATCGAGGAGGGGTTTGTACCCACAAAGCACAGACAATAGATATTCTGTGATGGCAGATAGCACATATTGGCACACTGTGCATGCATGTAGAAATTTTGGCGTATTATAAAGTACAAAAATTAAAAATTGTTTTGTGGGCGGGGGATGGGCGGGGGATGGGCTTTTGTGTTTCAGTCTTTGACACGGCCCATCATGTCAATGATATTTTTGTAATTCTGTTCGATGACTAGCATCCTTTGGCGCATGTTGTCCATTTCCGTGCTGCACTCTGAAATGACATTTCGCACATTCTGCTCCATGACGACCATCCTTTCCCGCATATTGTCCATTTCCGTGCTGCACTCCATTACTTGCTGTACAATTATTGAAGCACTTGCACGTGAAAAATGTGCTACACCATCTTCATCCCCTAAAAACAAAAAAATTGGCATTCAAAATATGTAAAGAGTTTCCAGCCTATCTGCATATGTTTGGCCCTATTAATGTTGGGGTGACACTGACCTGATGGCCTGATAATTTCCACATCCCCAATTTCTTCATCTTCTATCACTCCTCCTTCTTCCACCACCTCAGCCTCATCCTCCACGACTCCTCCTTCTTCCACCACCTCCCCCTCATCATCCACGACTCCTCCATCTTCTTCCAGAACTCCTTCTTTATCCATCACTACCCCTTCAAAATCACGCAATTCTGCTTCGTCAAGTTCCGCCTCATCTTCACCGAATTCTAAATCCAGAGTTAAGTCTTCCTCCTCTCTTCCTTCCACATCCTCCTCTCTTCCTTCCACATCCTCCTCTCTTCCTTCCACATCCTCCTCTCTTCCTTCCACAGCCTCCTCTCTTCCTTCCACATCCTCCTCTCTTCCTTCCACAGCCTCCTCCTCTTCAACATGTGGAGGTGTTTGATTTTGGTGGTGTCTGGCCCTCTCTGCCTCCTCCAATTGCTGGCGTCTTCTTTCCCCTATAAGAAATAAGAAAAAACAAAAGGTATACTCATCAGCACACTGATATTGGATATCATAAATCGCACACATTGCATAGACGATACATTTATGATGATTTTTGTTTGTTTATTCTTTCACCAATCCTCCATTTTTGGCGTAGTTCTAGGCCAAGCTCTGATCCTGCCCCTTTTTTGCAAAGAAGTGACACAAATGGATGTCCCCCCAAAACATTAATTCTCGTCGACCCTCCAAATAAATATCCTTTGATTGTTGAGACACAGGTGCTTTGCATTTCCAGATGTTAAAACATCAGCTTTATTTGGATTTTGGAGAATGAATCTTGTTTGCCTGTCACATTCACTCAATTTAATTTATGTGATTTTGCTATTCAACAATGTTGGAAAACAAAGTTTGTGGCCAGTCAGCCATGTCCAGGTGTGTTGTTCCTGGACTCACCTCGCTTTTTTGCAAAACAATGTCATATTACACGTGTTTACTATTTCACGAAATTTGTTAAAGGTTGTTATTTTACATAAACACAATACAGTATCTACACGTGTTCAAAAGTACAAGCAGGCCAAGGAGGCAGATGTGAAAAACTACATGTCAACACATTATTGCAGACATTCCCCCCCCCCCCTTAAATAATATGGACTTACTTTTACGCAGAATTTTGAGGATCTTCTTCATGTGATGTGGCTCCCTCAATTTTAAATCGGACCAACGCTTCCGGAGTTGCTCCTTGGACCTGGTGACACCAAACATTCTCCTCATTCTCCTTGCCACCTTGTCCATTATGTGTGACTTTCTACGGTTCGGTGTTTTATAGGGCCCACATTCACCATCATAATCCTTCCTCCTCATGATGTAAACCAACTCCACCATTTCTTCAAACGCCATATTAGTGGCTTTATATCTTTTAGGCCTGGATCGGGACGGTCCTGCCTCAGTCCCTTCACTTGCGCCATGAGAGCTCCGTGCCCGCTCGTGTGACATCGCCATATTTCCTTCCCACAGAGATTAGGGGCGTGGAAACGAGGAAATGTCCCGTCAGGGGCGGAGATGAGGGCGGGGATTCTTGCATATGCGGAGTGTCGCGAATGCCAACAACGTATTGACGTAGGTTACACGGAGAATATTCGCGCGATTCCAGAACCTACACAGTTAACGCCATATTTACTTTTTCAATTGATTAGGGGCATGGCAAAGGTGACGAGGGCGGCGTTTCATACATACGCGGAGTGGATAAAAGGCGCTTGACGTGATTACGTAGGTTACGTGTTAATTAATCGAGCGTAACAAACGAGGATTTGGAGAGAGGCAGGTAAGAAATTTAAACATGGGATCAGCAGCGGGCTATAAAATGTAGAGCCATGGGATGGGGGTTTGGTCTGTTGGTTGCACAGTTTTATTAAGCTATTATGTCTCTTGGATACCAGAATGTGATTTTCGTACCCAAATGCTTTTGGAGACATCACAAAATAGAGATGTCAAAAATGCTGTGACTCATTAGCAATTATGTAGGGTGTATTCAGATCAGGCCAAGTATTGTTCTGTGTTGGTTGGACAGAGGTCATTAGGAAGTTTCTTTCAGGTAATCAATGCTGAGGGGCAGGATATCTACACATGCAATAGTGCCTTGATGAATGCTGTCATTTGTAATAATTGTGTATGGTTGTACATTTCTATTATTCCCTGAAATGTAACCAAAGGGGCGGCATGTTTTTAAAACATGTTAGCTACAACCAACCAATGGAGCAGAGCTGGCCAGCATTTGGGAAACAAGAGACACTGTGTTTGTATTTCTATATAGGTCCTACTTTTTTAACAACATATTCTATCAATGTAAATGCTGAGCATTTTTTAAATCGTGTTTTTGGTTTCTTGTTATTTTTGTAATCTAGAATAAAATTATAACAATCAAGATTTACCAATGGATCTCCTGCAGACCCAAGAGATTATCCAGCACTTGCTGGATAAATTTAGGGAAATGCCCATCCTGTGGGATTCAAAGCAGCCCACCTACCATAACAAGGACGTACGAGCGGCAGAACTTGAACAGCTAGCAGCATACATGAGGACATGGGTGCCAGAATGCAGTGCCAACATGGTGAAGGATAAACTTGCCAACCTCAGGGGCACATATAGGAGAGCATACAAAGCTCACCAAAAGCAGCTAAGATCTGGAGCAGCAGCAAGACCACCAAAGGAACCCAAGCTGTGGTATTACAGCCAGATGTCATTTTTGCGGGATCAACTGGAAGGCAGGCCATCTATGTCAAGTCTGAATCCCAACCTTCCCTCCACGCTACCTCCCAGCGGGACTTCCCCAGATCACCACAGCCCTGCAGAGTCGGATGAAGAGGGCCTGGCTGACAGAGAGGCAGATCTGCGCCTCTACGATGATGAGGTATAGTAGTTTCATAACTATTTATGGAATAATATTAATTATTGTTTGATTCTTGACTTGATATTGGTTAATAAAATACAAGCTGTGAAGCAAAAATGAAAAGTCGTAGGCAAACAAATAGGTGTCAGGGATGACAACTGCAGGGGTCAGAGGGTCAGTCTGTTTTCAAGTTTAAATTCAATGCAAAAAATAAGATTCAAGCATGAAAATGTGAGTGATTATATTTAGAAATATATTACAACATGTCCCTTTTTTTTACACAGGAAGAAGGGACCAGCCAGGAGGTGGCAGATCCTCTCCTCACTGACAGCCAGGCCGAAGGGGTCAGTGGCAGCCAGGAGGAGGCCGGGCCCAGTGGCGTTCAGCAGCTCCCCAGGACAACCAGCACCAGCCAGGCTCCTCCCCTTTATATTAGGCCACCAGGCCGTAAGAAGAAATTGGGGGCAGTGGAGGAAGCCAGCCTCCAAATGATTAGGGAGGCGAGTGCCATCATGAGGGCCCCCCTCAACCCCACTGAGGCCTACAGTGCCTCCGTGGCACATGATCTGAATAAAGGCACGGAGGAGCAGAGGCAATTGGCCAAGGGCATCATCAACCAGGCCCTTTGGTGGATGGAGAGGGAGCTGCTGACCCCAGACACTGGGCTATGTGACCCGGCCCGGCTTGCTGAACATCATACTCCTGCTGCCACATCATCCCCACCTGCAAGGGCCCAGGGAAGACCCGCTGGAAGGCAGCCTGGAAGGAAGGTTGCAAGGAAGAGGAGACGTTGATGCCCTGCCTTCCATTTGATCCCCCACAAATGGCATCTTGTTTGGACTATCACAGCTTGGGTTCCTTTGGTGTTATGTGCTGCTGCTTCAGATTTTAGTTTGTGTGCCTCCTGAGGTTGGCTAGTTTAGCCTTCACCATGTTTGACAATGCAAGTTTGCATGTATTTTGCTAGCTGTTCAAGTGCTGCCATTCTGTTTTTGTTCCTTTTTATCATTTGCTAAAATAAAAGCCTGTTTGTTAAATTTAAAAACGTGCCTATTGTTTGGAATACTGTGGGTATTATTTTAGGCATAAAACATTACAAACAAATAAAATGTTTCATCTAAAATATTCACTAACTCATGTGGGGGGGGGGGCATTTGGTGTGCCAACATGGTAGACAATTTAAACAACCTTCAAAAAAATCCAGTTAAATATACAAACAAATGCAAAATCCTAACAATTTGCTAATAAAAATTTCTAAATGGTGACATAACTATAAACACATAAATAAAGTGGGAAAGATAAACATTAAACATTAAAAGCAAAAAAATATACATGTGGAGGACCACTAAAAATATGATACGTCGGGCCAATAAAAGATTGCTAAAATCTTACTACATCACAGCTAACAAATGTCACTTTTCAGTATGGAACAACTCAGTTGAAATAACATGAGCTAAATAACTGATTATTTCTAGCAAGAGAAGAATGAATAAAACGACGGCATCAAGTGTTGTTTATTGTGTGGTTTGCTTCAGTGTTCTATTGCTAGAATTAATCTTTCTAGTGACGAATGTGCCATATCCCAAACAAACGTGAGTTTTACCTGAACGAGCGCTCCCGTGGCCTCATTTAGTCTGAGCATGCGCGGGGTTTTTGTACGTTGGTTTTGTGTACTCACCACCAAACATGTCCGTTCGGACAGGATTTGAGCGGACGGTTTTAAAACAAGTTTGCAAATAAATGTCTGCTGAAAAACGGCCCGGCGGGCAAATGTACGGTGAAATTCTGTACGCTCGTAACTACACACGACCAAACATGTCTGCTGAAACTGGTCCGCGGGCCAGTTTCAGCAGACATGTTTGGTCGTGAGTATGGGGCCTAAGGTGTCTGCTTTCCGAAATTTGTAATGTTTGGGGTTTTGTGTAATCTTCAGGCCTAAAATAAATTTTTTTAACGTGTGCAAAAAATGCAAAAACGTCTCTGGCAGCAAAAGTGTTAAAGAATAGGACAAACAAAAATTGCTTACATTCAGAGCTGGAATTTTTAAGGTGCCAATAACGTGAACTGTTCAAATTCATAGATTTCATTATTACTGATTAAAAAGTATAAACATAACAGAAGATAAACATAGTGAAAAAATGCAGTTAAAATTGCTGGATCATATCATTTTTGGAAGTTGACAATTATGATCAATAGTTGGCGGTACTTATGGAGTGATAATCCCTGAAGAAAAATAAGTGTTTATTTTTTTTAAAGTGTCTGTTCTGAAAAGAAAAAGAAAATCATCTTTATCTTGACATTTTCAGATGAGGTACGATCAATTTACAAAGCAAATACAGTACACCAGGATGAATCTATATTTTTTGTGCCCGCTAAATGCGAGAATTACTGTCATGCGACTAAAATAAAACTAAAATAAACCCTAGCAATGAACTTCTATTATTTGCTACCATTTAGTCTCACATTTTTTGTTTTATATTCAAAATATACTGGTATTTATTTCAAAATGTTTTGTTATATATTTGATACATGCAAATAAGAAAAAAAAAAAAAACATGCTTTCTTTCCTAGGGTGACAATATTGTTCCCCAATAGACAGTACAGGGCCACCATAGGAAAGGGAGTGTGTTACTTGCAGGATCACAAGGTAAAAATAAGGTAACAAATAAGGGTAAAGGAGGGAAAAAAAAGACTAAAAAAAACTCTAAACAATCTGGAGTTACATTAAGACTGTGACTGCTCTCATAGAGTCACAGGTTTATTTGGCTATCGAACACATTCACCAGCACACCATGGATCGTACAATTATGTCCAAAAAAGTTTTATTGCAGAAAAATCACATCACAAAGGTGCAACGTTTTGGAATCATGCAGGACCCCTTTGTCAGGCATGTGATGGTCAGTGACGTCACATGCCTGACAAAGGGGTCCTGCATGACTCTGAAACGTTGCACCTTTGTGATGTGATTTTTCTGCAAAAAAACTTTTTGGGACGTAATTGTAAGATCCATAGTGTGCTGGCGAATATGTTCGATTGTTTGATGTCTCCAGGACCCAACTGGTAATCGTTGCAGCACCCACCATTTTTATGAGACATTTTACCAAGAATGTGTGCGATTGGAATATTAATCAGGTTTATTTGTCTGTCCCCTCTTTGTAAGTATTACTTTGTGACTGCTATTAAAAGGCCTGCAAAGGCTGGGACTTTTAACCCCTTGCCGACCTCCTCATGTAGATATACGTCAGCAGAATGGCACGGACAGGCACATCAACGTACCTGTACGTGCTCTGCTTGACGTGGGTGGGGGGTCCGATCGGGACCCCCCCGCTACATGCGGCGGTCGGTAAGCCTCGGGGAGCGATCCGGGACGACGGCGCGGCTATTCGTTTATAGCCGCTCCGTCGCGATCGCTCCCCGGAGCTGAAGAACGGGGAGAGCCGTGTGTAAACACGGCTTCCCCGTGCTTCACTATGGCGGCGCATCGATCGAGTGATCCCTTTTATAAGGGAGACTCGATTGATGATGTCAGTCCTACAGCCACACCCCCCTAAAGTAGTAAACACACACTAAGTGAACACTAAATGTTACAGCGCCCCCTGTGTTTAACTCCCAAACTGCAACTGTCATTTTCACAATAAAGAATGCAATTTAAATGCATTTTTTGCTGTGAAAATGACAATTGTCCCAAAAATGTGTCCAAATTTTCCGAAGTGTCCGCCATAATGTCGCAGTCACGAAAAAAAATCGCTGATCGCTGCCATTAGTAGTAAAACAAATAAAAAAAATAAAAATGCAATAAAACTATCCCCTATTTTGTAAACGCTATAAATTTTGCGCAAACCAACCAATAAACGATTATTGCGATTTTTTTTACCAAAAATAGGTAGAAGAATACGTATCGGCCTAAACTGAGGGAAAAAAAATGTTATATATGTTTTTGGGGGATATTTTATATAGCAAAAAGTAAAAAATATTGAATTTTTTTCAAAATTGTCGCTCTACTTTTGTTTATAGCGCAAAAAATAAAAACCGCATAGGTGATCAAATACCACCAAAAGAAAGCTCTATTTGTGGGGAAAAAAGGATGCCAATTTTGTTTGGGAGCCACGTCGCACGACAGCGCAATTGTCTGTTAAAGCGACGCAGTCCCGAACTGTAAAAACCCCTTGGGTCTTTAGGCAGCATTTTGGTCCGGGGCTTAAGTGGTTAAGGAAGCTGTCTGTGGGTGGATCTGTTGTCTGGAGCTCTGTGGGTGGAGTCGTGATGTCAGTAGACTCTCCTCCCTCCTCTACACTCCCCTTGTCAACATGCATTTTTTCCTGTGTATTCCTTACACTGAATTCTGCTATGATCACCAACATCCAGTCAAAATCCAGAAAAGTAACCACATGACTTCAGAAAAGGAGTGGGGGTGGGAATTAAAAAATAATGCCTGTCTCCAGGCTAGTGCATGAGATATGTAAATAACCTGTCACTCACAGCAAGGGGGCGGAACAGACTATGGTTTTTCTCTGTAAATCTGTTTAATTTCACTGAACAATAAAAGAGGATTGCTCAGAGCTGGATTAACTCTGTGTGGCAAGACTGGGCACAGATGATAGGAAATCTTATACTGTACATTTGTGACATCAAAAAATAAATAAAACAATTTGGGTTTACATCCACTTTAGATCCTTTTCTTACAATTATAAATCCATTGGTTTTTGTAGATATTTACTTCTGCCAAACGATGCATTCAGAATAAAAAAACAAGGCACAGGTAAACAGCTAATTACATACTGTAATTCTAACTAATGCAAATGTTTAGTCTAGGCTCTGGAGTGTTGTGTTCTAAAACATTGAGATTTGTGATCCATTAGGCCTTGTACACACGGACAGACTGTCCGATGAAAACGGTCCGCCAGACCGTTTTCATCGGACATGTCCGCTCGGAGATTTCTGTCTGATGGTTGTACACACCATCAAACAGAAATCTGCGCGGACATGATACGCAGTGACGTAGCTGCGCCCTCGCCGCAACGATGACGCGGCGACGTGCGCGGCCCTGGAAGGTCAATGCTTCCACGCATGCGTCGAATCACTTCGACACATGCGAGGGCTTTCAGCCGAGCGGACATGTCCGGTGAGTCTGTACAGACGACCGAACATGTCCGACGGACAGGCTTCCAGCCTGTCCGATCCGCCGGAAAATTGTCCGGTCGGACGTACAGATGACCGAACATGTCCGCTGAAACTGGTCTGCGGACCAGTTTCAGCAGACATGTTCGGTCGTGTGTACGGGGCCTTACAGTCACCACTGAGCTTAAAAGGGACTCTAAACCAAGCACAAAATCAGTAACAAATTTAACATCAAGCTTGTTCAACGGGGCAGTGCAGTGATAAAGTGTGGTAGTAAGTAACACAAAACAATAATGCTGCGTACACACGATCATTTTTCGGCATGAAAAAAAACTATGTTTTTCGGCATGTAGAAAAAACAACATTTTCCAACTTCATCATTAAAAAGACGTTGCCCACACACCATCGTTTTAAAAAAATGCTCTAGCAAAGCGTGGTGACGTACAACATGTACGACGGCACTCTAAAGGGGAAGTTCCATGCGGATGACGCCACCCTTGGGGCTGCTTTAGCTGATTCTGTGTTAGTAAAAGACGATTCATGCTTTTCTGTCTGTTACAGCATGATGAATGTGCTTACTTCATTATGAATGGTAGTTTTACCAGAACGAGCGCTTCCGTCTCATAACTTGCTTCTGAGCATGCGCAGGTTTTTAACGTTGTTTTAGCCCCCACACGATAATTTTTTACAACCCGAAAAACGTCATCGTTTAAAACGTTGTTAAAAAATGCAGCGTGGTCGAATTTTTTTTTGTCATTTTTCAGAACCTGAAAAATGATGTGAAGCCCACACACGATCATTTTAAATGACATTTTTTAAAAATAATGTGTTTTTCATGCCGAAAAATGATCGTGTGTACGCGGCATTAGATTTTACCTTTATGACTTCAGAGAAGTGAAATATTAAAGACGCACAGGTTGATTGTGATGAATTACTGTAGTTTGTACCTTAGTATATCCAAGTTTATCATCCAGCCATTATGAAAAAGGTTCCTTCACTACTTTTTACTGATTTCATTGCAACTTGTATAGACTTCTGTAGTCACTAGCCACAATAAAAACATCAGTGCAAATCGCACTGATGTGCAGCTATGGAATCGCGCTGAAATAGCACAATTTCAAAGCTGCACTGGTGTGAATCAGGGCTCAATGTACTTAAGATAAAACATAACAGCTTATTTGCAGTGTCGTTTCTCTTACATTAGATTTTATTCATCTGCAATGTGCTGGAAATTGTAATCACTCCTTATATGTCATAGCTTTCTCCTCTGCTGGGAGTGTCTAATTACTGTGCTGGTCCAGCTCCTCCCCTATTTTCACCTCTATACATAGGCTTTTATTTAGCAGCCAGGGCCCGGATTCACAAAGGACTTACGACAGCGTATCTCCACGTATGCCGAATGTGCGCCGTTGTATCTTCGCGCCTGATTTATAGAATCAGATACACCTCACGGTTGCCAAGATACAAGCAGCGTAAGTCTCCTACGCTGTCGTATCTTGGGGTGCATATTTACGCTGGTCGCTAGGGGCGCTTCCGTATATTTCCGCGTTGAATATGCAAATGAGCTAGAAACTCCGATTCACGAACGTACTTGAGCCCGGCGTATTAAAATACGCTGTTTACGTAAGGCGTATGACCGGCGTAACTTTGATCCCTCATAAAGCAGGGGTAAGTCATGTTAGGTATGGACGTCGGAAACGTCGGAACAGCATCGTATTTTACGTCGTTTGCGTAAGTCGTCCGTGAATGGGGATGGGTGTAGGTTACGTTCACGTCGACTAAGCATTGAGCCGGCGTAATTTACGGAGAAAATTTGACGTGATACTGAGCAAGCGCGCGCATGCGCCGTTCGTTAGGTGCGTCATTTACGTGGGGTCACGATTCATTACCATACAATACGCCCCCTACCAGCCTAGTTTGAATTAGGCGGGCTTACACCGGCCCATTTACGCTACGCCGCCGTAACTTAGGGCGCAAGTTCTTTGTGAATACGGTACCCGCCTCTCTAAGTTACGGCGGCGTAGCGTATCTAAAATACGCTACGCCCGCACAAAGATACGCCCTCCTACATAAATCTGGGCCTATGTGTGCAGTTTAATGTAATACTATTGAGTATCACTTGAGTGACAGCTCTGCGATTGCTGGAGCTACTGACATCAAATCCAAGATGGTGACACTCAATCAACAGCAGTTTTAGGGCTTTTAAATGTCCCCACGAAGGAGACTTTTACAGGTAAATAACATGCATAAAATATGTTAAATGTGCATATAATCTTATAAGAAACTGTTGAAATGAATAATGTGGCAACAGGGAATCTTTCAGAAATAAAAAAGCTGCCCATGGGCATGAAGTGCAGACAAAGGTGCCTACGCATACCTATTATTTTTTTGTAAAAAGGGGGGGAACTAATGCGCAAAACCACTCTAACCAAGGGCACTGAAACTAGATAGTATAATATAAAAGCAAGTTAAATTTAAATTAAAATTTAAAAGAGCAGCAGCCACTACTAAAGGTGCTCACACACCGAGGATCATATGTAAAAGAGGGGGTGTAATGGTGCTTGCTAATAAGGAAATAATGAATAATCAAAGAAAAATAAAGATGTATAAGCACAATATATAAATGCCTAACTAATGTATCCAAATAAATGTGTTCCACTCCTAATTCCGTATGTCCCACCATACATCAACAATCATGATGGGAGGGATGGATACCGTGAAGATAATGAAATCCAAAGTGAATGACTAAAAAAAGTGTTTTTCGGTCATCAAAATTAATTCACTATAAATAAAGTGTAGAAAATCCTTAAAATGTGAAGAAAGTCCAGTGCAAAAAATATATAAAATTTAAACAGTGATAAAATAACTATCCAAAAATATACAGTAATAAAGTCCCAGTAGGTAAAAAATACACAAGTCTATATGTGCACAATAACCGTGCTAAATATATAAATAGTGTAAAAAAATATAATATAAAGTGTAGAAAAATATATATATATAACGTGTAAAAAAATGGCAGTGCTTCAAAAAAAATTCCAAAAGTGCACAGTGCTCCAAAAACAAATTCCAGTAATAAAGTGCTTGATTGAATATTCCCCAAAGTGTAATAGTGCTTGAGAAAACGATGCTGCAATCCACCGCACGATCACTCAGTGTAGTTGTGCAGACAAAGCTCCAATAAAGGTAATCCTAGCCTCTCACCTTAGACAAGGCTATGATAAGCCTGTAATGATACCAAAGCCCAGCAGATTCCACTGCAGATCTGTGTCTCCAGGTCAGCCATGTTGTTCCAAACGCCTGGCTGCAGGTCTCCCAGATTCTGACCAGATCACTCCCAGGATGGCACTCAATAAAAGCAAGGTAGAATCCCCATAGTGTAGTACAGTGTTTTTCAACTCCAGTCCTCAAGGCACACCAACAGGTCATGTTTTCAGGATTTCCTTTAGATGAAACGGCTGTGGTGATTTCAAAATAATGGAAAGCCTGAAAACATGACCTGTTGGTGTGCCTTGAGGACTGGAGTTGAAAAACACTGGTGTAGTATATCAACACGATTTAATGATAAATAATAAAGCACTTACATTTAAAATCACTTCAATCAGCATGCGAGTATTACTTTTATTATTATTATTATTATTATTATTATTATTATTATTATTATTATTATTATTATTTTCATTATTATTATTTTTATTATTTTCTTTATTATTTTTATTATTATTTTTATTTTTTGTACTATCCAAACCTATTAATTTACAATTTATCGCAATATCATATTCACCCATGATACATGACACTTGTATCATGAAAACAGAAGCACGATCCCAGTGAAATATACAAAGTAGTTTATTAGAATGCAAAACAAAGCACACTTACATCAAAGGCTTCCAGGGATAAGCTGGATTCAAGGTGTATTACAGCAGTAACTACACAGGAGAATTCATGTGAAGACAGATGAAAACCATCAATGACCGCAGCTACTGTAGATGCACCACCTTGGAACTTCATGACATTGACAGTGTGGGGATGAAGGGCTGGTAACGTATTTTAGAGTAAAAACACTCTTTAAAGCGAGGTTCCAACCACAATTAGCATTTTTTAAATTTATGTCCTTTCATCATGCGTTTTTTATAATATAAATCCGGTCACTTACTATTTTACAATCTGCCACCGCTCCGCATAGTTATTCAAAAAAGATAGTTTATGTCCACACTGTTGTCATTTTGCTTGTGGGCATTGTGAAGCCCACAAGCACTTACTTCCTGGAAGTCTTGGATGGGGAGTGATAATTGGGCAGCGCACTACATCCTGGGAAATGATGACACACATTTCCCAGGAGCATTAGAGGGAGATGATGTCAGAATCCTAGGTGATTCCAAAGGCAGATTTTGTGGGACCGCATAGCAACAGGCATTTCCAGATGAGTAAAAAAAAACAATTTTTTTCGTTTTTTTCTTTTTTAGGTCTAATGAGCAGAATAATGAAAAAAAAATTTGGGGATGGAAACTCCACTTTAAGTATGCCTTGTTTTGCATTCTAATAAATGACTTAATTGGGTTTGCGCTTCTGTTTTTCTGTTTTCTGTGGAACTTGCAGGAGTGGCTGGACTGCCCATAGTCACGGCCTCTGTGTACCCATAGTCTTCTGGGCTGGTATCAAAGGCCAGTGGGTGCTTCTCCAGCAGTAGGTGAAACAGCCATTGTTGTGGCAGAAGGTAGTCCTGTAAGGGTAATGTCCAGTTGTTCTAGCAGTAGTTAGTATTGAGACTCATCCAACAAAGCCATGGCTGCTTGTAGTATGGCTACAACTAAGCCTCTGAGATACAGTGACGGGCGCTACATACAGGTCTGCTAGGATGGCATGGTTGGGGAGTGAAATTGGGGTCATCCCCAGGTTGATGAGCTACACCAGGACCTTCCCCCCTGTGGACCTTGGATAGAGTGCGAGCAAGCAGACACTCCCTGGGGTGCCACTGAGTTTTGGTGGGTTTTCACAATTATGATGACTCCTTGAAGTTTCCTGTACATCTTGATGGGAAGGAACCAGACTACCTTTTTGAGGGGTGCCAGGAGTAACTGTTGCTTCAAGGTGTATGGACACCCCACTTGTTCGGGCTTTTTCCTTGCTGCTCTTTGTTGAGCCTCATAAGGCCGTATCACGTTGATCAACACAGCTCGCAGACCACAGCCCCGAATGCTCAAATGTAGCCAGTAAGTGGAGTAAGTCCAAGTCCTTCAAGACATTCATGCCCAGGACAATAGACAATGCTGAACTTACTTGGCCACAAGTTACCACATCCCTGCTCGATCCACCACTTGGTCATCAATCTGGATCTTCACACAGGTAACGCCTTCTACTTAGATAGGCAAGCTATTGGCTGAATTGAGGAATAGCCATTAGGGGTCCAATTGGTCTTGTCCCCCGAACTGCTGGGTGTAGAAGTCATACTCTGACATGGACCATGGAACCAGTGTCATTTAGGCATAGGACCCCTAGTCCATTAACAAGGGTGGTCACCACTGAACTAGGTGTGACCATAGACTCTGGTTTTCTGGGGAATTTTGCTGACTGTCCCAGGGGTTGTCCTTCAGCTCCAGCAGCCATGTAGTTTAACAGCAATTGAAATTAAAGCCCCACACCACTGATAAGAGGTCCAGAAACAATGACTCCATTAAAGTCAGGGGTATGATTAAAAAAAAAAAAGCCAACATGCTTTGGGAGTCCAAGCACCCCCTTTTTTTATCAGGGCTTCACTGACAACAATGTGAACAAGCAAAGTGAACTGTACCTGTTATTGTTTTTTTTTCCAGTGTGAAATACAAGCACAGACTTTATCAGCAGCTTGTTTGGCTCTGCTCTGCTGGAGAGCCATGTTTAAACTGTAGAACTGGGCTGTTAGTGTTACTGCCTGGTCCTACACAGACCAGGGAGATGCAGAAACAGGAGACAACATCCACTATTTAAATAAAAATACAAAATTAAAGCTAAACAATAAACCATTTGAAGAAAACATACTGACATTGGCAATAATAGCCTGAAGGAAGAAACCACCTACCTGGGGCAAAGATTAGATAAACTAGAATCAGTAGAATCAGAGCGTAAGGAATTAATAAAAACAGTTGAGCTTTTGAGAGAAAAATCACAGAAGCAGGGCACTGTTATTAACACTTTGTTGTTATGACTAGACTATTATGAGAATCAGAATAGGAGACAAAACATTCCCATTAGAGGTCTCCCATAGACCATGTGCACTCAGAAGCTCACCCCAACCCTACAGGATATTTTCTAGGAGATTTTGGGAGATTCAGCGCTTCCTCATATAGAAATCGACCAAGTTCATAGAGCTCTTGTACCTCTCTTCCACGATGCTCTACGACCCAGGGATGTGTTTTGTAAGACACAAATAAATATGCCATCAAATGGCTATCATGGCAGCTATGAGTGGAAAGCAGTATGTAGACTTTGATGGCACACACCTCTCTCAAGTCTCTCCCCGACTTGTTGTAGCAGACCCTAAAGATGCAGCGAATGCTTTGTCCAGTGCTGGAGGTGCTGCAATGTAAGGAAGTGTACTATTACTGGGGCTTCACATTTCAGCTAATCACCCACAAAAATTAGAAAACAGCATGCCTACGAGAAAAGGATGATTTACCCTCTTTTCTGAAACAACTTGACCTGCATCGTAAAGACTTCCTGATTGAGACTTCTGGATGATATTCAAATGCCACAATGCCAAGAGACCTGGCGTCCAGCCCTGAAACAGTCTCATAACTAGAACTTTCAGGGCTTCCAGGTGCAAGAAACCATGACCCCCACCCTGACTTCCGGGGCCCTTTTCATCGGTCTTGGGGCCCTTTACATCAGTCCCAAGGTCCTTCCCTCTGGGCCTGGGGCCCTTTTCACTGACCCCCTGGGCCCTTTAAGTGACAAAACTTACATGCATGAGGATGCGCATGTGTACGTAGCAAATGGCACGCACACTTGCCTAATGGCCTATTTAAACTGGTGTGTCACTGAGAAAAGTTGCTGACTGATCTTTAGCTTGTTCCTTGTTCCTTGAAACGTGATCGGTTCTCTGCATTCTGCCTCAACTCTGCTCATCTGGTTACCTTCAGCCTCTGCCTGATTACTGGATTTAGCTTGGCTAATTCTGTACTGCTTTGCCCAGCTGTTACTGGCCTTGGCCTGCTTCCTGGACTTAGTCTGTCTGCTGAATTTGTCCCATGCTGCTTGGCTGTTAGGGACTTCAGCCTGCCCTCCAGTTTCTTCTGCTACCCGGTGCTCTGCTACCAAGCTCTCCCTGTGTCCTGAGGTTTGTGGTTTCCAGTTCTACCCACATGCAGTGTAGATACAATCAGTCAGCCACCACGTCACTTCTGCCACTCCTTGCCTTCACACTGTCTGTCCCCACCTTCAGGATAGTTGGGCAAGAGGCGAAAGAGAAGCCCCTACAATGTTCCAGTCTCCACCAGGTATGTGATAATAGGCCTTCAACAGCATTCTTCTTCCATAGGCCTAAACATGCATGTTCAGCAGATTTAAAGTGGAAGTTCAGGGAAAGATCTTTTACATAAAATATCATTAAATTCTGTGATGTACAAAGACAATCTCATTTCTGTAAAGAGCTGTACAATGTGAGTTCAACTTGAGATAGTTTGGACAGGTGTTACTCTGGCAAGATGGCTCAAAAATATAATAGCAGGGGCGTGGCTTGCGCGCGACCGAGATGGCCGCCTGAGAGAACTGCTCCATCGGATCACCGGGCTTAACGGCGAAACAATCCATTGATCAGCGGCTACCGGAAGGCAAAAGAGTACCGGTGTGTATATGAAGATGGACCCGATGTCACAGCGTAAGAGGAAGGATCAAAAACAAAATAAGAAGTTGGTAAACTTCTTTGAATCATCCGACGCTGCGGGAGACGTGTCACACTATGGCGGAGGTAATGACGCACTTACAAAGCAGACGCATTACACTGATTTGCCTGACAGTGACCTCGACCATCGGAGCTCTGAAACACAGCGAGATCTATCCCCTGGCTGCCATTTAAAAAGTCCTTCATCCCAAAGCCCTGCAAAGGCAAGGAGAAGAGTTGATGACGCAGCGCAGTATACACAATCAGACATGACAGCTGTCAATCAATTCATGACAGGCCCCAATACTGCGTCATCAATTAATAATTACCCCACATCTGGAACACCAGTTATGGACACTACGATGAAAGAGATGCTTATATCACTGCAATCATCTCTTATGTCAAACATGTCAGCTATGATGACTAATATTTCTATGGAAGCGAGAGAATTGAATGACAGAGTGTACACGGTAGAAAACAAAATGGAGGCTCATTCTAGTACTGTTAATGACATAGTGGAAAATTGCAAAGAACAAATGGAAGAGAACATTTGGATCAGAACAAAACTCGCAGACCTGGAGGACAGATCACGCCGTGAAAATGTGAAATTGAGAGGTGTCCCAGAGTCTATTAACTCGTCTGATCTCCCTGCATATGCCGACAATCTGATAGTTGCATTACTACCAAATCTGCCTCAGATAGAACGCATGATTGACAGAATACACAGGATACCTAAACCTAGACATTTAGATGTGTCTGTTCCAAGGGACATACTAATGAAATTTCATTTTTTCACTACAAAAGAAAAAATGCTTGCTAAAGCCAGAATGCTACAGATACTTCCAGAGCCTTATAAAGACATTCACATGTATGCTGACCTCTTGCAACATACTCTATCTCTAAGAAGACAACTGAAAACTGTTACCAAAACTCTATATGACCATAAAATACAGTATAAATGGAAACATCCGGCAACATTGTTCATAACTAAAGATGGAACGTTCAATGCTATATCTACACATCAAGAAGGACTAAGACTTTTACATTCCTGGGGAATTGTTCCCATAATCTCTCCTACAGAACAAAGAAACAATGAAGACAAGAGACTGTTCAGCAACATGAGAGAAGGATATATTCTACCATCAGGAAAATGAATACTAGAAAAAGAAACTTGTCCTTACCTCGTCTTCCACTCTTCCTTCATACTATTATTTTTTCTTTTCCTACCTTTTGTGATATCTACAAATAACACCCGGTGTCTGATAAGTTACCCTTTTCCTTAGTCAGACCAAACTATTTCTGAACATTTCCCCCCTCTCTTGGTCGGAAGGAATTTACCTGACCACTGTAGGATCTGTCGAGATAATATCTTGATAGACCCTATATTTATTCACTGCTTTGTTTTGTTTTGTTAGTTGTTTGTTTCTTTACTCATTAATATTATTTTATTTATATTAATTTATTTATTTAGCTTTTGATTAATTTGCTTTGCTACTTTGTTTTAGTTTGTTTGTTTAGGTTGGAAGCCTATCAATTTAATTTATACTTTATTTATTATCCTTTTTTTAATTTTTTATTTGTTTATTTATTTATTTGTTTATTTATTGTTTATTTATTTATTTATTTTATTTATTTTTATTTAGTTTATCAGCAAATACTGGACTGACCAAATCGGTGTAAGATTCATATCTCTTCGAGTATTACTGCCATCAAATTTGATCATCCTTGCTTCTGACAAAAGGAACCTTTCGTTTGTAAGTATTTATTGTGTAAGATTTGCTTAATATCAATATGTCCATCAATTTTCTATCTATAAACGCTAATGGCCTTAACCATCCTGCAAAAAGATCTTCGCTCTGGAAAACAGCTTTTCAGGTGGATATGACATTATTTGTGTTCAAGAGACTCATTTTGCTCTTGGTAAAACTCCTCAATGTACACATCGAAGTTTCCCAGATATTTTTAGAGCTGACTATAAATACAAACAGAGAGGAGTTTTAATTGCCATTAGGGACACATTGACATTTACTATACTAGATTCATATGCAGATCCGAATGGAAGATATATTATAATAGTTTGTACACTAAATAATATAACGTACACTATTGTGAATGTATATGCACCAAATACTAAACAAATGCAATTCCATAAGAAAGTTTTAAAGAAAACTCGAGAAATACAACAGGGACAACTTTTGATATGTGGTGATTTCAACATGGTCCCAGATGTACTTATTGATTCATCTTCTGGTACTAAGAGATTTATTTCCCCACTATCAAAATTCTTTACAGATAACGATGTATATGACATATGGAGATGCTATCATGCGACGGAGAGAGATTTCACTTTCCACTCTCCTCGACATAACACCTATTCCCGTATAGACTTGTTTGTCTCGGATAAATGGTTGCTCCAGAAAGTTTCTGAATCGCATATCCATGATATCACGCCCCTATTAGTATCAAAGTCAGAAATTCGAATTCTCATCAAGGAGCATATATATGGCGCATAAATAACTATCTCCTACAACAACGAGAAAATATAGACTATATTTATCCAAAAATTTATGAGTTTTTCTTAGATAATGAGGGATCTGTATCCGACCCGACAACATTATGGAACGCTCACAAATCTTATATAAGGGGTATTTTCATACAACTTGGCTCAAGGGCCAAGAAGATAAGAACCAAAAAATTTGACGAATTAACTGAAAAACTGAAAACTTTCGATACAATGAATAAAATTAACCCTTCTCCGTCACTTAAAGCAGATATATTCAAATTAAGACATGAATTACGCTCAATGCTAATAGACTCATATGATGTTAGACTACGGAAACTAAAAGCAAACTCATACGCTACCAGTAATAAGGCAGGAAAGATGTTAGCTAACCGAATTAAGGGATACAGAACTAAAACTAAAATTCCTCACCTGTATGACCCTGCAACTCAGACCAAAATAATACATCCACAGAAAATAGCTGATGAATTTGGTTTATATTATGGCAATCTTTATAACCTTAATAAAGATGACAGTACATATCAACCTTCTATAGATGAGATTCCATCGTTCCTAGCTCGGATTAATTTACCCACTTTATCGGAAAATGATCTAAAAATGCTTAATGCTCCCTTTAGTGACATAGAACTAACACATACCATTGATTCCCTACCTACAGCCAAAGCACCTGGCCCGGACGGATTCACTAGTGAATATATTAAATTATACAAAAAATTACTAGTTCCACATATAAGAAATATATTTAACCACTCTGCTTCAATTTCTTCCTTTCCAAAGGAAATGCTATCTGCGCTAATATTGACTATTCCCAAACCTGGTAAGGACCCAACCACCCCTCCTAATTTCCACCCAATTTCCCTACTCAACATCGATATGAAAATCTTTGCCAAAGCAATAGCAAATAGGCTGGTGAACTTAATCCCGAATTTGGTGCATACAGATCAGACAGGATTCACCAGGGGTCGTCAAGCCTCTGATGCGACCAGACGTCTAATAAACATTATTCATAATATAAATATCACAGGGACGCCTTCTCTGCTCCTATCTTTGGATGCAGAGAAGGCGTTCGATAGAATAAATTGGACTTATTTATCCCTAACTCTCCGGAAGTTCGGATTTGAGGGCTTTATTTTAAATTCCATACTAGCTCTTTACTCTACTCCAAATGCACGGGTCCTAGCATCCAATTTTTTATCCAAAAGCTTTCCCATATCCAATGGAACTAGACAGGGATGCCCTTTGTCCCCTTTATTATTTAATCTCTTAATGGAACCATTAGCCGAACATGTGAGATCTAACCCTAAAATCTCGGGAGTGACTATAGGTCAGCAAACTCATAAGATCAGCCTGTTTGCCGATGACGTAATAATGATGTTGACATCCCCGTCCACCTCCCTGACTGAAATACAAAACTTACTACTCTGGTTTAGCAAGGTATCATATTACAAAGTAAACACCTCCAAATCATCAATCCTAGACATAAATATAGACGCAGTGAATAGTGCAATACTACAACATAACTTCCCTTACAATTGGGCGGAATCCGAAATTGCATACTTAGGTATACAATTGACTAAAACTACTAAAACCTTATTTACGAAGAACCATTTACCACTGAAAAAAAATTACAATTAGATCTAATCAATTTGAGTAAACACGAACTCTCATGGTGGGGTAGACTGTCAGCTTTTAAGATGATACATCTACCTCAGGTGTTATACTTATTTAGATGTCTGCCCATCCCAATACCGACTAGTTTTTTCAAGTCTCTTCAATCTATTCTTTCTAAATTCGTATGGCAAGGGAAAAAATCTAGATGCGCCCACCATAAGCTTATTAAACATAGCATGTGGGGTGGAGTGGGTTACGTGGATTTTCAGGATTATTTCCACAGCTCCATTTTAACGCAGCTGAAAGAATGGTTTCGATCCTCCCCAACGAAGTCCTGGGGATCGATTGAATCCTCATATTGTTTACAAAAACCAACTAAACATTGGCTTTTTGGAGCACAGATAGGAATTAAAATCCCCTCACATCTTCCACCTACAATGAAGATATCTATATCATCATGGCTGAAATTCTTGAAATATACGGAGAACTCTTTCCCCAAAATTATTTTGAGTGTTCCCTTGGAAGTTCTACAACTGCTTATATCTACAATTACCCTTGATGAATGGTATTCTCATGGGATTAAGCTAATTCAAGATCTCTACTGCAGGAACGAGATTAAATCGTATGACTGCATTAGATCAGAATTTAACCTACCCCAAACATGCCAAATTCAATATAAAAAGATAGCACATTGCTTGAAAAACTTTGATTCTAAAAATCTTCATGTCTACACACAAGCTTGGCTTTTTTTAACGTCCCAGAGCTTACAAGAAAAGGGTATATCACTTTTTTACAATATAATCCAAGGTAAGAGGGAATTTATTAAGTTCTCTCCACATATCCAATGGGAAAGAGATCTAGGTCATTCTTACACAGACGACCAATGGAAAACTGCATGTAAAATAAATCAATCAGCCTCCAGATGTGCTTCCCTTTGGGAATTGTCGGTGAAAATAAATTTGAGGTGGTATTATACACCCTGCGTATTATCCAAATTCGGTAGCCAACACTCAGATAATTGTTGGAGAATATGTGGTGCTAAGGGAGACCTGCTTCATATTTTGTGGAATTGTCCCAAATTGAAAGTCTACTGGAAAAACATTTTCGCTATATTGACATGTATGACAGATACTAAAGTAGAACCTAACCCAGCATTGGCATTATTGTCCTTGGGAGTGGAAAATTTTCAGGCCACCAAACGTATTTCGATTGTCAATTTGCTCCTGGCAGCCAGGCTATCAATCACCAGGAGGTGGAAAGACCCATGCCCTCCATCGGTGATTGAAGCCATCGACCTTACAAATCTTCATATGTCATATGAACGAGTGTGGGCTTTGTCCCAAAATTCCTTATATAAATTTGATATTTCATGGGCACCATGGACAAAATGGATTGATCAAAATGATTAATGGTGCACTTTAGGATTCGAATTCTAAAAACTCAAATTCTTTGTTCTCTAGATTACTACTATTCGGATATAGTTAAGTTATATATATATCCGATATAGATAACTTACTAAACTTAATCTCCTGCTTAGTGGTAGGAGTCTTGTTTGTTTATAATCCTAGTGATGACAAGAGTGTAATGTTGATCTTCTAATATGATATCCCCTTTAAGAAAAATATCTAACTTTCAAATGTTTACTTACATGATGAAATTAAAATGTAATTATATGAGTTGTAAGTTTATATACGTCGATATTTGAAGAACTTACACGTATGATATACTTGTATATGTAAATTAATATATACCAATAAAAACTATTGAAACAAAAAAAAATATATAATAGCAGCAATGACCCTGAAGCAGATTTCCAGATCTTACTTTGTCCTTCCTTCATACGACAGTCCTCTTCAGCCTCTATCTTGAATTATTTACATATTTTTTTTTTAGATATCATCAATAGTGCGTCTACATAAACCTGATTGCATTTAGACTTATTGATCTTTTAACATACATTTACTTGTTCAAGTTTGTGATCTATAAAGGTTTGCTTAAGATGGATAATAGAGATATTAATCATGATGGAACCAGATGTCTCCGTCGTTAGATTAATTATATGTGTCAGGATAACAGAGAAGCCACACCTGTTCTTTCGTTAGTGGTTTCACAGCTTGTGCGCACCAAAGAAATTCAAATAATCTCTGTTTAATTTAATGTATTCTTCACATCTTTTTTATCGAATCTCAGGTGGATATACAATATTGTAAGCCATGATAGATGGTCTTATAATACGAGACTCATGTATAATATTGGAGGATAGGAAAGGGATTGTTCACAGCTATTAGCCAGCTTTCCGCTGTTATTTTGTTCAGCACATGGTACAGAGTAAAAACTGACATGATGACTGCTTTGGGCAACAGTAGAAGCAAAAGCTACTCAGAACTCTCATACTTCATATGAATAATACCTAGCATTTATGGTATGTTGTAGTTGTGTGCAATGCACCATGCATGCGTTGTGGTATCAATAATCTTCAGTGGTGCACCAAGGCACTTTTGATGCAAATGCTTTGCAACACAATGCATAGTAATGTACTACTGTGCATTTTGATGTGCTGCGTCGGAAGAAAAAATGGGCTGCCTTAAAGCAAAACTTGTTATCATGTAATTTAGCGCACATAGATTAATGCAACTAGCTGCCTGAGTATGAATGTTAATACCCCCCCCCCCCCTTATCCTTCTTCTTAAAATAACTGCATGATAATGTTGTTTGTCATTATATTCCTACACATGTTGTTGTGCACCACTTATTTGTGCAATGCATATATGATGTCTAACTCAGTTTTTTCTATTTTAAAGAAAAAATCTTCTGGTAGGTTTTGCAACATTTGCAATTCTTTGGCCCTTCACGACTTCTGCTGATTTTAGCTCTGTTAAAATTTTAGAAAAATAATTCTAACTTAAATTGTTTTTTTTTCACTGAGATGCTTAATTGCATTGTGGGAGATGCAGGGCTGCCGGAGCTTCTACCTTGCTTGCATGTTAGAATTCCTGACTTCTGCATTGCAGGTCTTTGTGTCATGTGACAAGAGCCTTACCCTGGCTATACCCTGCTTTACAGATATTTAATTATAAGGAATCTCTTTGTGCACCCCTATTTTGTTCATAAAAATCAAATCCAAAAAGTTGCTTTGGAGTGTACCACACACTCCAAAGCAATAATATAAAATTAATGATTTAGCACTACACTGTAACCAACAATATATAGGTTTATTTACTAAAGGCAAATATACTGTGCACTAGAAGTTGTGATGAAGTCCGAAGTGGCGAAACACGAGTCACCTGGCATGTTTGGAATTTTACCACGGCGATTTTGAATCTTTTATGATGTAAGTGCAATACTTTTAATAAACCAATTACCTTAGCCACTTACCGGCCGGCCTATAGCAGAATGACGGCTGGGCGGTGGTTCAGTTATCCTGACTGGGCGTTATATGATGTCATATGGATAACAGCTGCCGTGAGCCTGTGGGGGCGCGCATTGCTGCAATCGTTGTTGCGGCGTCTGCCACACCGCTACACCGATCTCAGTAAAAAGCCTGTGATGGAGGCCCTGTACCACGTGATCAGCCATGTCCAATCACAGCCAATCACAATTAATCGGCTTTTCCTCACTCGCGTCTGACATATGCGAGTAGAGGAGAGCCGATTGGAGAGCCCCCTTTGGGGGCCCAGGACCACCAGGATGCCGCCAGGACCACCAGGGATGGCCACCACACTTGACCACCTGGTATATGCCAATCAGTACCCAGGCAGCTGCCAATCAGTGGCAAATAAAAATGCCTGCCAGTGCCACCAGTGATGCCTATCAGTGCAGTCTATCAGTGCCCATCAGTGCCGCCTTTCAGTGCCCAACAGTGCCACCTATCAGTGTCCATCAGTGCCGCCTATCAATGCCCATCAGTGCTGCATATGAGTGTTACCCACCAGTGCTGCCTACCAGTGCCCATCATTTCCGTCTATCAGTGCCCATCGTCAGTGCCCATCAGTGCCACATCATCAGTGCCATATCATTGGTGCCACCTCATCGTGCCACATTATCAGTGCCCATTCGTGCAGCTTATCAGTGCCCATTAGTGAAGGAGGAAACTTACTTATTTACAAAATGTTATAACAGAAACAAAGAAAAACTTTTTTTTTCCATAATTTTCTGTCTTTTTTTATATGTTTAGCAAAAAAAAAACGCAGAGGTCATCAAATACCACCAAAAGAAAGCTCTATTTGTGGGAACAAAGTGATACAAATTTAGTTTGGGCACAGTGTAGCATAACTGAGCAATTATCATTTAAAAAGTAACAGCGCTAAAAATTGGCTTGGACAGGAAGGGGGTGTAAGTGCCTGGTATTGAACTGGTTAAGGTGTTTTTACACTAGTGGAGGCTCTGTCTTAATTTCTATCCCCACATGTGGAGAGTGTCTTTTTTAATCTGGATGGAGATTGGCGTGTATAAGCGGCTCTTCAATAACATCAAATAAGGCGATTATATTTGCCAGACACAAGAGTGAAGGGCAACAGTATCTGATGAGCTTTATTCTTAAGGGAGTAGAATTGGCACACATCACTTTGGTGAAGGATTGTGGTGGATCAAATAGATTTTGTTTCACTATTTTTTGCAAACAGACCATGTTTGCGTTATTCGGTCAGCCGCAGCTCCAGCTCTCCTGTCTGCAGCTCTCCCTGTCTCTGTGTCCTCTCTCCTCCACCCCCCTCCCCTTACAGCTTGTACCTGCACCAGCCCCACCCCCCACCCTTGCTCTTGCTCTTCTCTTACCTATAATAAATCTTCTCATCCCCTCTGTATCATTAGAACATCGGTACCTGTGTAATATAAAAACTCTGATGATCTGTACCTGTATAAACGACTCCCGGCACCCAGCTAATTGTCAGCTCTATCTCTCTCCTTTCTCCCCAGCTGATGTCAGCGGGACGGCTAAGCACCGCCCACTGCAGTTGTGAGCTGCGATAGAATGGAGGAGAGCAATCAACTGTGTGCCCGAATATCATTACAGAATGGCAGAGTTTTATCAACCACTTTAAACCTTGTGGACAGCCTTCACAGAAGAGTGGAAGCTGTTATAGCTGCAAAGGATGGGTCAACTCAATATTGAACCCTATGGGCTAAGGCTGAAATGGCATTAAAGCGGGAGTTCACTCAAAAATAAATGTTTAACATTACATTCAGCCACGATGGGGGGCGGAGTCACCTAACATGGCGCCGTAGGAGAGCGGCGTGCTCGGTCCTTCTCCTGCTCTCCCCATGAGACTAATTATGACCGGATGAATGAAGCTAAGCTAAGCTAAGAAGGAGCCATGAAGGAGCTGGACGGTTCTCACTAACCTAGGCTCAGATCAGCAATAAGGTGTCCGTGCGGTGTTTGCTGGTGTGCAGTTCCCGGATCCCGTGTGCGGCACGTTTTGGCTTGCCTGATCCTGTCCTGTCTGATCCCGGTCGGGTTGGCGGTGTCTTGCGCTTGGTGCCGGCGCGGGACGAAGGGAGGGAGGCTGCTGGTGGCTGATTTGACCCCCGAGCGGGATATCTGAGCGGGGGTGACCTTACCTGCACCCTGCTGTATCCGGCGTTTGGCCCCGGGTGGAGGAGGAGGTCGGCTCTCCCGTGCTGTGGCGTGCTGTGAATAGCGGGGATCGTCAGAAGCGGACGCCGTCAAGCCGACAGCAGAGCAGGTGTCCTCGGGATCTCGGGCTGCGGAGAGTGGAGAGCGGAGGGGTGCCTGGGACCAACAAGTGCCATCAAGGGCCATCAGGAGGGACAGTGCTGGAGAAGGAAAATTGACTCGGTGGTGACACCTGAAGGAGCCCACCGGTAATAACAGCAGTTACAAAGAATACAGCAAGAGAGGTGAACAGCAAAGAAGCTGGTAAGACTGTTTCAATTTATTTATCCATGTCCTCCCATGTATGCTGTTGGCTGCGTGCCGCTAAATTGAAGTAATCTGTGCGCAGAGTAAGCGGAAAAAACTTTGGCCGAACTTAGCAACACAGAAGAGGAAAGTGGAGGACATTAGCTATCTGGCCCCCCTCTGATTCACTCTTTATTGTCTTCTGGAGGGGACTGCATACACTAAGGGGAGCAGTACATAAGGGAGGGGTACTTTGAGCACCATAGGAAGCCCCCGGGTAGAGTCTATTTTGTGTATACCCTATTCACCCAAATCAATTGATTGTTACCTGACGGTATTGAACTGTTTAAACTGCCGCAACAATACAGTTAAGGAGAATGGTGAAGAAGGCTCCTAAAGGTAATACAATTACATCTTATTTAGTGGCTGAAGGTTCTGGTCAGGGGGCGGAGAGCCCGAGGAAAAAAGGGACTGTAACTTCCCCAGTTAAAAATACTACTGACCCAGAAGTACATCACGCCTTGGAAGGGATTCCGGGAATGAATAAAGATAAGGGTAAAAATGGGAAAACACCGGGAAGCAAAGGGGCAAGCAAGGACCAAAAATCCCCAGAGAAACAGCAACAATCTGACTGCCCCCCTGAAGGGTCACAAGCCCCTACCAAGCAAGATATGACAGATATGATGGAGATGATACTAAGCCTAGAACGAACAGTAAAAGGGGAGATGGGTGCAACAAGGAAAGACATACAGAGTGTGTTACAGAGGGTAGAGGGAATAGAAGAGCAACTGGAAGAGCACAAAAATGCAATTAATGAACTGAGAGGCCGTGTAGATAATGATTGGATTGAGATTAGAAACACACGATATAGACTGGAAGACCAAGAGAACCGCAGTAGGAGGAAGAACTTGCGGGTAAGGGGCCTCCCAGAAGAGGTAAAGGATGGAGAACTTGCTGGGACATTGCGAGAGATATTTAACAAAGTGCTTAAACGAGAGCCAACTGCCCAGATGCATTTTGTAAGGGTTTATAGAATACAAGGGCCATATAAGGCCCAGAGGGACTTACCAAGGGACACCATAGTAAGATTTCAGGACTTTGATCAGAAAGAGCTGGTGTCCCAAAATACAAGAAACTCAGTTTCATTGGACTATAAAGGCTCACCGTTACTTATATTTTCAGATCTATCCCCTGAAACTTTAGCTCGTAAAAGGGCACTAAAACCAGTGACGAAACTGCTCTGGGAAAAAAATAATATCTATAGATGGGGGTTCCCTGCTTGCTTGTCGGCTAAAAATCAGGGGGTGTCGGCGATTATCCGGTTCCCCGAGGATGTAGAGGAATTTTGCGGTAAACTTTGTATACAGCTATACGAACATGGAGAAAAAGCAGGGAAGATGCTGGCATATCTGGCGCACATGGAGGATAGGCCTCCGGTGGTGGTGTCTTTGATGGAGCCGGACAGCTCAGTGATCACAGACCCCCCGAAGGTGGCAGATAGATTCAAAGATTTTTATGGGGCTCTATATAAATCGCAGTGTCAAAACACGCCAGCGGAAATTAGAAACTACTTACATAGATTGCAGTTCCCCAAACTCAACTCAGAACAAGCTAAATTATTGGAAGCCCCGGTTACAACGCAAGACATAGATAATGCAGTATCGCAACTGGCCAAATCTAAGGCGCCGGGACTAGACGGCCTACCATTGGAGTTCTATGCCACTTACTCAGAGGTCCTAATCCCTAAACTGAAGGAATTGTTCCATTCCATCTTTGAACTGGAGAAGCTCCCTTCTTCCATGCAGGAGGCCCAGATCATAGTGCTACCGAAACCGGGCAAGGATCCGCAATACCCAGAGTCATACAGACCTATATCTCTGTTGCCAGTGGATATTAAGATCCTAGCCAAGGTACTGGCCAATAGACTAAATGAGGTTATTCTTTCCCTAGTGCACCCGGATCAGACCGGGTTCATGCCGGGGAAGAATACAGCAATGAACATACGTAGACTATTTATGAATATCCAAGCTCAACACGATAATACGGGGACGAGAGTAGTAGTGGCGCTAGACACGGCCAAGGCCTTCGACTCAGTCGAGTGGCCATACCTGTGGGAATGCCTAAGGTGCTTTGGATTCGGACCAAACTTTATAAAATGGGTGCAGCTTCTGTACCAGACCCCCAGGGCCAGGGTTTACGTTAATGGCTGGCTCTCGGATCATATATCCCTGGAGAGGGGTACGAGACAGGGCTGCCCCCTGTCTCCACTGTTGTATGCCCTTGCTGCAGAACCCCTAGCTATCGCAATACGGATGAGCCCAGAGGTCATTGGACTTAGAAAAGGCGACACATGGGAAAAGATAGGACTATATGCCGATGATACGGTCCTATATTTAGCTGACCAGGGCCCATCACTAACAGCGGCATTAAACATCATAGAGGAGATAGGAAGATTCTCAGGGCTCAAAATAAACTGGGATAAATCCAAGATCCTCCCACTAGATCAGTTCCCTCCGTCAAAGACCCAATCGGAAATGCCACTACAAAGGGTAGCGGAGGTTAAGTATTTGGGAGTTATGGTCACCAAAAATCTACAGGAGTATGTGTCCCTTAATATAGACCCTCTATTTGAAATTATAAAATCCAGAACACAGGCATGGGCGAGACTACCTCTGGGGGTCATGGGAAGAATCAATCTAGTTAAGATGATCTTACTACCCAAAATTTTATACATGATATGGCACGCTCCTCTATATATCCCACTGAAGATATTCAAACAGATGGAGGCAATACTAAATTCCTTTGTATGGGGATCTGGCAGACACAAACTGGCATGGCATGTACTTAAAAATCCAACGGCGGAGGGGGGTTGCTCTCTACCAGATATCCAGGACTACTATGTAGCAGCTCAACTCTCTCACCTCTATCATTATAATACAGTTGAGTCGGGGAGATACAGATCGCTGGTCTGCAATAAGCCGGGAGGGGTGTTTCACACCCCCTGCCAGGCGATATTCAGAAGAGGACAGGGAGGCTGTAAGACATCACAGTTTGGAGCCGGCATGCTAATACACCTTCAAAAGATATGGGACATAGCACTTAAAAAGCAACACAGGACACATATGCACTCGCACACGCCGCTGTGGCTAAATGGAGGCATGACCGAATTGACTTCAGTACCAGACCCACAGATCTGGGCAGCATATGGGGTTCTATATCTCTCCCAGATCCTAACAGAAAATGGGGTCAAGCCCTTTTCGGTGGTGAGGAGGGAGTTCTCCCTTCCACAACAGTTCTTCTTCAGATACCTGCAACTCAGGCACGCAATTAGCAAACAAATGGCATCGGCAGCGGTGGACCTGAGTGTCTCACCAGTGCTGGGCATCATATTTGGAGCCGACCCGACCAAGCTCATATCCAACTTATACTATGCTATCAGGCAAAGTAAAGTAAACGGAATAATCCAGGCAGCAAGAATACAGTGGGAGCAGGATGTGGGCCCCATCGAGTCAGAGGAATGGGGGGAAATTCTGGAGGGAGTGAAGACCGCATCTCCCAAGCTCTCTGACAGACTGACGCAACTGTATATAATACACCGAGCATACCTGACGCCACTGAGAATGACAAAATTCCAACCCACGAGAAGCCCACTATGCCCCATGTGTATATTGATGGAGGGCACCTTCTACCATTTAATATGGCAGTGCTCCGACATGCAGGCATACTGGTTACAAGTGACGCAATTCCTGCATGACAATATGGGATCACCAGTGGGAATGGACCCAAGACTGTGCCTACTGGGCCTAATACCAGACGTTGAGGTTGACAAATACCAGTCCATATTCATACAGGAATCACTGTTTGTCGCAAGAAAAGTGGTAGCCAAGACATGGTTGCGAGCAATGGCTCCATCCTTACGGGATTGGAAGAAGGAAATAAATGCTGTATTGCCCTACAGGAAAATGATATATAAACATAGGGGCCGTCCACAAAAATTCTCTAGTGTATGGGACAGGTGGTTAGAGGATGGGGAAACGTTCACAGTATAACCCAGGAGTAATACAGGGAAGGAAGTGGGCGAAGAAGAAAATGTATGACCACTGCATATTAGAAATTACGAAAAGGGATCCCTCATGTAAGATATGGCAATGGCGATTGTAATAAAGTTAGGTATACATACCTGGAACATATTGTCAAGGCGGAAGGCCTTGAATTCAGAATGCTTATGTTGTAAGTCAGGAGGAAATGTAACTCCTGTATTGTATGACCTGTACACCTTGAACACATCTCAATAAACTTGTTTTTTGAAGTAAAAAAAAAACTTTGTATACAGCATATTAAGGTGGATAACTGGGAAAGAAGACCCTCTGGGTGGAAGAGGTGGAAGGATCAAGATTGGAACAGAATGTAGCGCTCAGAAATTAGGACATGAACCATAAGAAGCTGAGGAATCCGAGAGACAACTCTCCCCTGATGTTTTTTTTTGGGGGGTGCTCTTTCTGCTGACTTTCTTTTTTCTTTTTGGAGTGTGTCCTTTTTTTTTTTTTTTCTTTGGCGTAAGCTTCTATGTCTCTATGCTGGGCTTCTCCCCTGGGTTCTTGCCCTCCTCAGCTCCCCCCCTTCCCCCCCCTCCTGAGGGGGGGGGAGGGGGGGATTGGAGGGGGGGGGAATGTATGAGGGACCAGGGGTTAAATGGGGCCGGTCAGGTCTATGGGGGGGGGAGGTACGGAGTAAATATGTTTCACCCCTCGGCCCGGGGGATACCCCTAATTAGGGGGGCTGAAACCGGTTGAGGGGGGGACATATTACAGGCCCCTAGTAAGGCCCGCTCGGCAAGCCGCCTGGATGGGCGTAGATCAAGGGAGCCTAAATATTGTTGTACAATGTGTTTGGGGTTTGGGTAGGGAGGAGGGAGGGGGGTATATGTGGTATATGTGGTCTCTAGAAAGTATGTTTTTTAGGTCTTGTGGATTATGTTGGTTAGTATCGGTGGCCCTAGAACTGATCGGGAGTGTCTTCTATTTCCTGCAGGAGTCTGATTTAAGATATGAAAGGAAAAGATAGAAAATGGCGGCATTAAAAATTGCTACGTACAATGTGCGGGGTCTGAACAACCCAAATAAGCGATATCAGATACTGCAGGAGGTGAAGAGACTGTCGATCAATATAGTGTTTCTACAAGAAACCCATTTAAAAATAACATCCAAGACAAGACTGAAATCAAAAGATTTCCCTACTTGGTATCACAGTTATTCCCCGAATAAAAAATCAAAAGGTACTGCAATTGAGTTTGATAGAAATACACACTTTATCCCTGAAGCCATAGAAATGGACCCTGAGGGTAGATATCTATTTATAAAAGGTTCTATGTTCAATCTGAAATATACATTAGCAAATGTGTACTGCCCTAATGTGCAATCGGCAGTGTTTCTGAAGAAGATCCTGAACAAATTAGAGGGATTTAGAGAGGGCAATGTGATCCTTTCGGGAGATTTCAATTTTGTCTTTGATCCATCTTTAGATACCCAACCGGTATCACTGAGATCGGAGGGAAAATACCTTAGGGCTATCAAACAGAAATTCCACCAAATGCAATTAGTTGAAGCCTGGAGAATTCTACATCCAAGAGAGAAAGATTTTACATATTTTTCATCAGTTCATAAGTCATACTCAAGAATCGACCATATTATTCTAGATCATCGGTTACTAGAGGGATTGAGAAGTGTAGATATAAAATCTATAACGTTGTCAGATCATGCCCCAGTGGTGATGTCTCTAGATGTGGGGGAGGTCCCGCTGGAGCAGAAAATATGGAAAATAGATGAATCTCTCCTAAATAACACCAAGATAGCCGAGGATCTGGAAAGAGATATGTGCCTATTCTTTCAGGAAAATGACATAGAAAACGTTGCCCCCTCAACCCTATGGGAAACACACAAGGTTTTCATGAGAGGGAGGCTGATTGCAAAAAAAGTTAAAAGAAAAAAAATCAGGCAGGCACAGAAGCAAGGGCTACTAGAGGAAATCTGGAGCTTAGAACAGCTACATAAAAAATCACAGGTAGACGAGGTCTATATAATATTGAGTAAGAAGAGAGAGGATCTATGTAACTTGTTAGAGCTGGAAACAAAATGGGTATTTAATAAAATGAACAATAATTTCTACGCTTTGGGGAATAAACCAGGGAGATTTCTGGCTAGGACTATTAAGCCACGAAACTCACAAATTTTTATTTTAAAAATAAAAGATAAAAAGGGAGAATTGAGACACTCTACGAAGGAAATAACCAGTATATTTCAGGAGTATTACCAAAATGTATATACAGTAAGGTCAATCAAGAACAGGGCATAATAGACATCCAGAATAAGAGAACGAAGATTAAACAATATCTAGAAAAGGTAAAGCTCCCGGGCCTATCGGAGGAAATAATTAGCGGTTTAGAGGGGGAAATTACAAAAGATGAAATAAGTCAAACTATAAAGAGTATTAAGATGGGAAAAAGTCCTGGCCCAGATGGGTATACATTGGAGAGATTCTGGGGCCCTTCTTCCAGAAGTATATGAATTCCATCGGGGGAGGTATGAGGATACGGGAGGAGGCCCTAGGGGCTCACATAACCCTGATTGGAAAAGAAGATAAGGATCCCTCACTATGTGCAAGTTATAGGCCCATATCCCTGATCAATGTGGATATAAAAATTTACTCAAAAATCCTGGCTGAGAGAATAAGACCACTCTTGCCTGAATTGATAGAGAATGACCAGGCGGGATTTGTACCGGGGAGGGAAACGAGGGACAATATTCTGAGGGCCCTGTTTTTGATACAAAAGGCTAAAAAAAGTAAGAAATCAACACTGTTCTTGTCATTGGACGCCGAAAAGGCATTTGACAGGGTGGACTGGGAATTTTTGCTAGCCACCCTGTCATATGTCGGAATGGGCCCAAATATGCTTAGGTGGATAGGGGCATTATACTCCTGTCCCTCGGCCCAGGTCAGGGTAAATGGCACCCTGTCAGATAAATTCCCACTGTACAACGGGACCCGTCAGGGATGCCCGCTTTCCCCTCTCTTGTTTGTCCTGACATTGGAACCGCTGATGGAGACAATAAGAAGGAATCAGAAAATAGAGGGGATAGAAGCGGGGGGAAGGAGCATAAGATCTCTGCGTTCGCGGATGACATGCTGTTGTATGTATCTAACCCGAGGGAAACACTTCCAAGGATAATAGCCGAATATGAAAGATACGGGGAGATTTCAAATTTAAGAATCAATCAAGAGAAAACAGAGATTTTGAGTATTTTGGTAGGTCATGGAGAACGCAGAGATCTAGAAGCTCTATATCCATTTAGATGGAAGCAGAGGAGAATGAGATACTTGGGGGTACTCTTATCTACTATTGATAGGTACATATATGAAGATAACTATATACTCCTATTAAATAAAATAAGATCAGAGCTAAAAGGTTATAGCATAAGTAGAGTGTCTTGGTTAGGAAGGGTAAACACAATAAAGATGATGATATTACCTAAAGCTTTATATATTTTCCAAACCCTCCCGATAGGAATCCCAGAAGTTTTTTTTAGAATTTTAGGAAGGATAATTGGGGGATTCATATGGAGAGGGAGGAAACCCCGTATAGCGGTAGAAACTCTGAACAGACCCAGACAGGAAGGAGGACTCCTACTGCCCAATTTTAAACGGTACTATGAGGCCTCAGTAATGAGGAGGATGACGGATTGGTTCATGAGTGAGGGTAGGGAGAAAAAGAAATGGGTGGAAGTAGAAGAAAGTTTAAGTACTAATAAACTAGGAGAAAGAATATGGGTACCGAAACAGTATAGGGGGCTGCCCCAAGATATTCCAATAATCACAAAAGAAACATATAAAATCTATGATAGAATCTGTAAAAGGGTGGAATGGCCATACAATAGTCCATTGATGCCTCTCACGGGTACAGAGTACTTTGAGCCAGGCAGAGAAGGAGGGATATATCTGAGGTGGGGAACTTCAGAAACATTAAAATTGATGGATGTGATGAAAGGTGAGGGTCTATGTTCCCTGTCAGAACTACGGGAAAGATATGGAGTATTCTCAGGAGATACTTGGAGATATAGGCAAATTAAACATTTTTTAAATACCCTGCCGAAACCATTACGAGCCCCAAGTGATTTAAACCAATGGGAAAAATGTACTCTCAGGGGAGGAATGGGAAAGCAGGGACTTTCTAACATCTATAAGATCCTGACACCTAATGGTAAGCTGGAGGCATTTAAAATGGTTGAAAAATGGGAAGCAGAATTGAACCAAACAATCTGTATAAAAAAAAAAAAAGGAAGATACTTGAATATGTCTATTCTACGTCAATGGACGCTAAGATCAAGGAAATGAATTATAAACTTCTCTGTAAATGGTACTATGTTCCAACAAAAATGCACAAGATAGATAGAGGGATATCACCCCTCTGCTGGAGAGAGTGCGGGAGGGAAGGGTCTCACGCTCATATATGGTGGCAGTGCCCCCTGATTCAGGAATACTGGAAGGAGGTACTGGCACAGATAAAGGAGATCAGTGGATATGAGGTGAAACAAGATCCCTGGGAATGCCTTTTTCATAACTCGGAAATGACTAGAAAAAAATATAGAGGGTCTATAGTCCCGCATTTATTAAACGGAGCTAAGATACTTATTCCTAGGAGCTGGAAGAAAAAAGAGGCACCAACTGTAGAGGAATGGTTCCGTGAAATAGACAGAATCAGAAGGATGGAGGAAATGTGGGCATTTCATGGTAACTTTAGGAGGGGACAGGAGGAGATGTGGGAGGGATGGAGGAGGTTTAGGGAGGGAGGAGTTGGGGGCGTAGATATAGGAGATACCCCCTGATTACCCTCCCCCTTCCCCACTTATCTCTATTATTATTATTATTATTTTTTTTCTTTCTCTCACGGGGGGAGGTGGTTAGGAGTAGGCGTACCCCCCCCTAGAGTTTAGAAGGTCTAGCACTTATATATATATAGTGGGTAGGTTTGACTGCCCTCGGGGGTTTGAGGTGGAGGTTAACTGTGTTTTGTTTTCCCTCTTTTTTCTTTTTTTTTTTTTTTTTGACCACTAAGAGACGATGTAGGGAGGAGATGGACTCTCAAGAGAGTTAAGAAGATTTAGCACGTATATATATATATATATATATATAAGGGGAAGTTTATCTTTTTCCTTTCCCCTTTCTTCCTTTTTTTTTTTTGTTATAGATCACAAAGGTTGGAGGTAAGGGGCAAGTATAGCCCCCTTAGAGTTAAGAAGGCCTAGCACAAATATAAATATGATGGGAAGGTTTAAGTGCCTCCCTCGGTGGTGTGTGGTGGAGGACACAATATAATAGAATCCTTCAAATTTAAAATAGGAAGGTCATTATGAAAAATTCTGTATCCCACTCTTTTTTTTTTTTGTCCTCCCATTTACTCCTTGATTTCTTCTCAATGGGAGAGAGAGGAGTGGGAGGATGAGGTCCTTTAAACTCACTTTGCCCTCTGAAAGGGAGTCATTACCTAGAAATATAAATTATAATAGAAATAAACAGTGCACTTGGGTGGGTTCGATTAAGAAGATGACATAGTCACAGTTAGGAAGGGGATGAGGTGTGTCCCCCCTTTTTTTTTTTTTTTTCTCCTTCTATCTCTCTCTCTCTTCTCTCTCTCCCTTCTCCATTACCCTTCCTCCCACACTTCCTACCTATATACATTTTATTAGTACCTGTAACAGGAACTTTGCCATATCTATTAGTACGTACCCCAGAGAGGTCCAAGGAGCGGGATAAGATGAAGTACCTTGTCCTCATGTTTGAAAAATAAGGGCCACCAGAGAGTTACTTACATAAGGGATTATCAGGAGACCATGTATGTGTTGTTATATGTATGTCAAATTATAAATGTAAGTATGTGTATGTTAAGTCCTTGTTGGAAAAAAATATTTAATAAAAATTTTATTGGAAGAACATTACATTCAGCCGAGTTGTCCTAATGACAATCAGCTGTTTTTTTTTTACCGTACATACCGACTTTCACCGCTGCTTCCGGGTATGTCGCCTTCGGGACTGGGCGTTCCTATCTGATTGACAGGCTTCCGACCGTCGCATACAGCGCGTCACGGGTTGCCGAAAGAAGCCGAACATCGGTGCGGATCTATACGGCGCCTGCGCACCGAGGTTCGGCTTCTTTCGGCAACTTGTGACGCGCAGTATGCGACGGTCGGAAGCCTGTCAGTCAGATAGGAACGAGACATACCCGGAAGCGGCGGTGAAAGTCGGTATGTACGAAAAAAAAACAAAAAAAACAGCCGATTGTCATTAGGACAACTCGGCTGATTGTAATGTTAAAAATAGATTTTTTTGGGTGAACCTCCACTTTAAAGTTCATGTGCGTGTAAAGGCAGGTGTCCCAATACTCTTGGCAATAAAGTGTATAAAAAAATCATAGTGCTACCACATGGGGGAATCATAGAAAGAGGCTGCAGCTTGTGGAGACTCTGCCATTCATTCTAAAGCCGCGTACACACGATCGGTTTGTCCGCTGAAAACAGACCGATGGACTGCTTACATGTAACTTCAGCGATCCCTTTCTACTGTTAGAGAAGACGTCTTACATCACCAGTTCCGCCCCTTACGCATTATGCCACAGGAAGTGGCTTCATCAGAAAGCACTATAATTGTTGTTTATATGTTTTATCTCTGAGCATTATATTTGGATTCTTGGGAGCTCTTGCACAATTAGATTGGATCAAGAGAGTAACCTGTCCATTTGAAACCATTTGTAAACTGTCCATCTGATAACGTCCTGTAAAGGGACATGCACACGTGACCTATTGAACATAGGTCAAAAAGTGAAGTGAGCTGCTAATGGTGGTGGGGTGAGCAGCACATTTTATTATTGCATTTATTTCACAGAAGAAATAAGAAAGTGATGATAATCAATAGAGTGACACAACACGATGGCTTTTTTTTTCTTATTCAGTGGACTTTGTTTCGAATATTCATTATATATTGTTGGTTATAGTGCAGTGCTAAACCATTGTTTTTTCATTACTGCTTTATAAATATACCCTCTGCTTTGCTTGTTTCAGGACTCCAAGGCAATTGATGCTTCAATCAAATAATAAATGAGAAATAAAAAGTCAAAAGAGAAAGAGCCTGTCACATAACCTGTCAAGGTCATGTAACCAACCTCTCCTCCAATCATATGTTTTGAAGAGAACACTCTGACAGCACAGGCTCCGCAACGTGCCTTGCATTTCATAAATGATGCAGTATGGAGTAAACACTGCGGAGTCTGTCAGATAGCCATATCCTCACTCCTTTATAAATCAGCCCCTTACTCATTCTGCCAGGGGCCATGCGAAAATCTTGTCTGAATGAGAAGGCATGGAGAAGCTTTACATTGACAGTACAGCAAGTAATCTATCACAATAGCGCCATTTGCTAGCGAAAAGGGTTCCTGTATACTGTATTGGATTTCCAACCATAAAGAATCAATATGCACAAAAAATGATTGGCTTGTCAAAATAACAAATATAATAATTTATATGTTGGGTGTTGTATAACACTTGTGGTAGTTTATTAGTGCATTTTATAGGGTTTTAAATATCAGACCGAAAAAGAGAAGAAACCAAGGAGGAAATAGGAACAGAGAGATTTGATTCCTGTAGTTCAAAAAAGCGGGACAGTCCCTTTTGAATATACTTGCTGCGGTGTACTACTTCTTTATGTGGATTATGATTATTTTAAAGGCTTATATACAAGTTATTGCCATAAAAAAATGTATGGGGCCAGGCTCCCTAGGGAACATGTATCAATGCAAACATTTTTTTTTTTTTTCAAAAAAACAATTGTTTTTAACCACTTAAGACCCAGACCATTATGCAGGTTAACCACTTCCATACAGGCCACTTATACACCTTCCCGCCCAGACCAATTTTTAGCTTTCATCGCTGTTGCACTTTGAATGACAATTGCGCGGTCATGCTACACTGTACCCAAACTAAATTTTTATCATTTTGTTCCCACAAATAGAGCTTTCTTTTGGTGGTATTTGATCACCTCTGGGATTTTTATTTTCTGCAAAAAAAAAAAAAAAAAATACAGAAAATTTTGAAAAAAATATGTTTTTTTCTGTTTCAGTTATAAAACATTGTAAATAAGTAAGTTTTCTCCTTCACGGATGGGCAATGATGGTACTGCACTGATGGGCACTGATAAGGCGGCACTGATGGGCACAGATGAGGTGGCACTGATGTGGTGGCATTGATGGGCACTATTATGCGGCACTGATAGGCGGCATGGATGGGCACGGATAGGCGGCATGGATGGGCATGGATAGGCGGCATGGATGGGCATGAATAGGCAACACGGATGGGCACGGATAGGCGGCACGGATAGGCACTGATAGGCGGCACGGATGGGCATAGATGGGCACTGATAGGTGGCACTTATGTATGTGTTGTACTAACGGATGCCAATCAGTGCCAAAAAATGCCTGCCGATCAGTGATGCCCATTGTGGGCACTCATTGGCATCCATTATTTGTAAATTTTCATCCCTGGTGGTCTAGGGTGGCATACCTGTGGTGGGCATCCCTGGTGGTCTAGTGGCATCCCTGGTGGTCCTGTGTGGGCATCCTCGGGGGGGCTGTGCTGATAATCGTTCAGCACAAACCCCCCCTGTCAGAGGAGCAGCCGATTGGCTTTCCTCTACTCGCGTCCTGTTTACATCGTGATCAGCCGTGATTGGACACAGCTGATCAGACTGACACCCTGCAACAATGATCGCCGCGATGCGGGCCCCCGGGGGCGCGCAGCGGCTCAATATCCTGAGGACGTCATCTGACGTCCACTCAGGATATTTAAACCACTTTGCCGACGTCTTTTTGCATAAGGCAGGTGGCAAGTGGTTAAAGGAGTTGTAAAGGAAATTTTTTTTTTGCTGAAATGACTGTTTACAGGGTATAGAGACATAATAGTTAACTGATTCCTTTTAAAAATGATTAAAAATAGATAAAATCAATCATATAATGTACCTACAGTTTCAGTTTCGTTTTTGCATGTTTCCTGCTTCTCTGCTGCACAGAGCCAATACAGGGCAGTGATGGTTTGGAAAACGAAACTGATTGGTGTTGAGGGGTTTTAGACACACAGTAATCACACCTCCTTGATTAGTGACCACAGAGAGAAAGCTCCCATGACTTATTTTATCAGGAAACAGACAACCAGGAAGTGTTCAGAACAGAGAAGGATTAGAGCAAAAACGAACAATGAGGACATGAAACCAGGACTGCAGTAAGGTAAAGGAAGCTATTTAGCTAAAAAGAAATCCTTTAGTGACCCTTTAAGGACCTTGCCCCTTTTTGCGATTCGGCACTGCGTCGCTTTAACTGACAATTGCGCGGTCGTGCGACGTGGTTCCCAAACAAAATTGGTGTCCTTTTTTTCCCACAAATAGAGATTTCTTTTGGTGGTATTTGATCACCTCTGCGGTTTTTATTTTTTGCGCTATAAACAAAAATAGAGCGACAATTTTGAAAACATTTTTTTTTTTACTTTTTGCTGTAATAAATATCCCCAAAAAAGATATAAACAAACGTTTTTTTTCCTCAGTTTAGGCCGATACGTATTCTTCTACCTATTTTTGGTAAAAAAAATCGCAATAAGCGTTTATCGATTGGTTTGCGCAAAATTTATAGCGTTTACAAAATAGGGGATAGTTTTATTGCATTTTTATTAATAATTATTTTTTTACTACTAATGGCGGCGATCAACGATTTTTTTCATGACTGCGACATTATAGCAGACACATCAGACAATTTTGACACATTTTTGGGACAATTGTAATTTTCACAGCAAAAAGTGCTATAAAAATGCACTGTTTACTGTGAAAATGACAATTTCAGTTTAGGAATTAACCACCTCATATGTGTTTCTAACTGTAGGGGGGCGGGACTGGACTTGTGACGTTAGTGATCGTCTTTCCCTATATCAGGGAAGAGATGATCACTGACACTGCCACAATGAAGAACGGGGAAGGTGTGTTTACACACACCTCTCCCCGTTCTGCAGCTCCGGTGACCGATCGCGGGACACCGGCGGCAATCGGGTCCCGCGGGCGCGGTCACGGAGCTTCGGACCGGGTCGCAAGCTCGCGACCCCATGGCTGGGCTTAAAGAGACACGTACAGGTACGTGATTGTGCTCAGCCGTGCCATTCTGCTGACGTATATTGGCGTGAAGGGGTCCTTTAGTGGTTAAAGGAGCATTGATTTTAATGATACTTATAGTGAAACAATAAAAATGATATATTCCTTTAAATATCATGCCTGGGGGTCCCCTTAATCTGCCTGCAAAGTAGCACATCTGTACAATGTATAGAAAATGCCGCAGCAATACTGAAATTTCTAAAGGAAAAAATGTAATTAAAACTTGCTTGCGGCTGTAATGTATTGCCAGGTCTCAGCAATACAGATTAAAAAATAAATGAAAAAACCAGCATTGAGTCCCCCCCCCCAGTCCATACCAGGTCCTTTCGGGTCTGGTATGGATTTTAAGGGAAACCCCTCGCCAAAATAAAAAAAAATGGTGTGTGCCCCCCCCAAATCTATACCAGACCCAGGGCTGTCTTTAATATTGTTTGGACCCTGGGCAAACATTTTCTTGCTCTGAGACATACAATACATAGCAACTAGGCTAAAAATCTGTTTACTGTATCAGATCAGGCAGTGATTGTGATTGGTTGCCAGAGGTTATATTGTATTATTACTGCTCACTGACTGGCTGCTAGAGGTTACAGCACACATTATGGCTCACTGTTTATTTTCTAAAGGTTACAGCACATGACTTCTACTTGTTGATTGGTTTCTAGAGATTACTGTACATCAATACTGTTTACTGATTGATTGCTAGAGGTTACTTGACATCTATACCACTCACTAATTGGTTGCCAGAGGTTACTGCACATTATTACTGCTCACTGATTGGTTCCTAAAGGTTACTGCGTATCTATAGCACTCAATGATTGGTTGTAAGAGGTTACAGAACATTATCAACTCACTGCCTGCACACTATGGACTGGGGAAGTGAGGGGACCCATCAATAGACAGAAAATTGTGGCAGTGCTGGGGGGGGGGGGGGTATGATCAGTGGCAATGCTGGGGGGGGGGTTGATGGGATCAGTGGCAGTGGTGGGGGAATGGGATTAGTTAGGAGGCAATGCACTGTGACAAAATCTGATCATTAGGCCCCTTAGTACCAGTTAGGCATTGTTTAAATGCCACAGCCTACCTGAGTATTGTTGCCCACCATATCCATTTCTTTATGACTACAGTGTACCCATCTTCTGATGGCTACTTCCAGCAGGATAATGCACCATGTCACAAAGCTCAAATTATCTCCAACTGGCTTCTTGCACATGCAAATTAGTTTACTGTACCCAAATAGCCTCCGCAGTCACTAGATCTCAATCCAATAGAGCACCTTTGGGATGTGTTGGGATGGAGATTCACCAACTGCGTGATGCTATCATGTCAATATCGACCAACATCTCTGAGGAATGTTTACAACGCCTTGTTAAATCTTTGCCATGAAGAATTAAGGCAGTCCTGAAGGCAAAAGGGAGTCCAGCCTGGTACTATCATGGTTTTTCACAATAAAGTGGGCAGTGAGTGCATATTGGATGCTTTCCCTTTTCTAGTATTTCCCATCATTCAAGTTATAGACAGTGGGCCGGATTCAGATAGGTTAGCGGATCTTTAGATCAGCGTAACCTATCTGATTTACCATCCGCCGGCGCAAGTTTTTGAGGCAAGTGCTTAATTCAGAAAGCACTTACCTCAAAACTTGTGGCGGCGTATCGTAAATACCCCGTCGGAATTCAAATTCCCTGGCTAGGGGGCGTCTACAATTTAAATCAGGCGCGTCCCCGTGCCGATCGAACAGCGCATGCGCCGTCCTCGAATTTTCCCAGCGTGCATTGCTCCAAATGACGTCGCTAGGACGTCATTGGTTTCGGCGTGAGCGTAACTTGCGTCCAGCTCTTTTCTGAATCGACTTACGCAAACAACGTAAAAATTCAAAACTCGGCGCGGGAACAACGGCCATACTTAACATAGGATACCTCTCACATAGCATGGGTAACTATACGCCAGAAAAAGCCGAACGCAAGCGACGTAAAAAAAAAACGACGGGCGGGCGTTCGTTTCTGAATCGGCGGAAATCCTTATTTGCATATTTGTCGCGTGTAAAAAACGAAACGCCACCTAGCGGCCGGCCTGGAATTGCAGTCTAAGATCCGACGGTGTAAGTCACTTACACCTGACGGATCTTAGGGAGATCTATGCGGAACCTGATTCTATGAATCAGTCGCATAGATCCGACCGACGGAACTCAAAGATACGACGGCGTATCAGGAGATACACCGTCGTATCTCTATCTGAATCCGGGCCAGTATTTATATAAAAGGATATTGTCTGCTGGTTCTTTAATGCTGTATAATTGTAATACTGTAAAATCCAATACTTTATGTGTATAGATATTTGTATGTCAACGTTTTATTTTTTGAAAGTGTATTTTTCAAACATATACTACACAGTTTAACAGCTCATTTACATGGGTGCAGAGGCCCATACAGCATGCAGAAGAGAACTGAGAAGGCACACCTATTCTATACAGCTGCCAGCAGCAAACGTTTAACAATCAATAACAAGCTGACAGAAACAGCAGCTCTTTAGACCTTCTTGCAGGTCCGAGCATTTATATCCATATAGGGATAAATGCGCAGCCCTCGCCCTTCGTGCATGACCATAAATCCATCCCTGTGTGGGATATAAATGCTTGGATGTGCGGGAAGATCTGTACACCCACTTGTGTCTGTCAGCACATGCAACTCTGGACACTGTATGGACCTACATGTCAGTGTGAATGAGCCCTTAACTTAATGTTTATAAAAAGTGTATTTTCCATCACAACATTTTACTGTACTTTTAAATATGACCTCATTCAACTAGTTGGGAAGTGAACATTTTTAGCTGGGCAGTGATTTTTTTTTCTATTGCTGACATCCTGTCTGGACAGTGCTGATTGGCCCTGTGCTGATCACATGCACCCTCCGAAGAAAAAAAAACTACCTCTCTAGAAATACACACCAAACTGAGCATGTGCAGCCTGACTCCAAAGGTTCTGTATTGTTCGGACATGTTCTGGAGTCAGTGGAAGAGGAGGATCATAGAAGACAGTGGCTTTACATAACGCACAGGAGTAAACCCTTAGGTTTCACAGTGAGTATAACAAGCATGCTTTACTGCATAGACCGATTTTACTGTTGTGGGTTTAGTAACATTTTAACACTTTTTAGGCACACATTTAACCCCTTGATTACCTGCGATTTTAACCCCTTCCCAGCTAGTGTCATAGTGACAGTTTATAGTATTGTCACTGATCACTGTATTAGTGTCACTGGTGATGTCAGTGGCAGTTAGTCAGTGCCCATCCAGTGTAAGTTAGTGTCAGATTGACCACCACACTATCACAGTCCCACTATAAGTTGCTGATTACCGCCATTAGTAGTATAACACAAATAAATAAAAAATCCAGTATACATATAGTATATAGATGCTATAACTTTCATGTAAGCCAATCAATACACACTTATAGGATTTTTTTTTTACCAAGGACATGTAGCAAAATGCATTTGGGCTTAAATTCTTTTTTTGTTTATATAATAAAACATAGGAAAAAAGTGGTGATCAAATACCGCCAAATTAAAGCTCTATTTGGGTACAGCGTTGCGCGACCGCGCAATTACCAGGTAAAGTAGTACCATACTAATTATCAAAACAATTGCCCTGTCATGAAAAGGGGTAAAACCTTCCTGAGCTGAGGTGGTTAAAGCTGGAGCTGTCCCCTACAGTACTACATTTTCACCACAAGATGGGCTGAGATTCCCAAATGAATGACATCAAAATCACACAACCTAAAAGACTAAGGACAATAGACTGTGAAGCAGAGCTGCATGATTAATTGTGATCTTGATTCAACCCCGCACAAAATCTTAATCCGGCATTTCCAGGATTCATGTGACAAGTGCAGAGCAGTTCCCCTGGTCACAACTGTAAAAATAAAAAGCAGCCGGAAATGTTTGCTGAAAGAGCGATAAAAAGAAACATTGGCCCGGATTCAGATACAATTGTGTATCTATCCGCCGAGATACGTTACGCCGCCGTAACTTAGGGCGCAAGTTCAGTATTCATAAAGAACTTGTGCCCTAAGTTATGGCGGCGTAACGTATGTGGTCCGGCGTAAGCCCGCCTAATTCAAATGTGGATGATGTGGGCGTGTTTTATTAAAATGTATTGTGACCCCACGTATTTGAAGTTTTTTACGAGCGGCGCATGCTCCAAAATACGCCGCAAACTGTCAATGCTTTCGACGTGAACGTAACATACGTACAGCCGTATTCGCGAACGACTTACGTAAACGACGTAAAATACGACGCTGTTAAGTCATTTCCGACGTCCATACTTAACATGACTTACCCCTGTTTTACGAGGGGTAACTTTACGCCGGAAAAAGCGTTACGCAAACTACGTAAAAAAATGCGTCGGGCAGACGTACGTTTATGAATCCGCGTATCTACCTAATTTACATATTCCTTGCATAAATCGACGGAAGCGCCACCTAGCGGCCAGCATAAATATGCAACTAAGATACGACGGCGTGAGAGACTTACGCCCGTCGGATCTTAGCCAAATTCCGGCTTATCTTGTTTTCTGAATACAGAAAAAAGATACGCCGGCGCAGATTAGAATTTACGTGGCGTATCAATAGATACGCCAACGTAAATTCTTTCTGAATCTACCCCATTGTATCTTTCTGTTCATTTACAGATCAAAGAGATGTACTTCGGTCTGTAAATTAAGTCAGTTTAAAGCAACCTTGTCAAGTAAAATAAAAAACATATTTTTTTGGTTTTTAATAAATTGTTCCTCTGCTTAACCCCTTATTAACCCTTAATTTACTCTAATCAGCCTTATTAACTCCTTATTCTCTTTCTCCATTTAATTATTATTTTCCTGCTGATTTTTTTATTTACTTCTATTTTTTTTTTTGTTTGCTTTGTTTATTAATGTTTTTACACCTTAACATGTATTTACACATTTCATGAAAAAAGCACAACATTTAAATACATTTATGTATTTATGTATTTCATTTGTAAAATAAATTTTCAATACTTTGTACCATTGCTGACAGCTGAAGTGTAAACAAAAAAGTTGCGGTAGGTATTGGTATCGGCGAGTACAAAAAAAAAGAAAAAAAGACCCTAATATAACTTAATGGTATTTTTTTAAATTTCTTTACATATTACATTCTTTTTCATTACGTTTCTTTCAATTTGATTGAATATGTCTATTTTATTGCCATTTTAATGGATAACCTAATGTTCAGGGGTTGTAAATCTTTAAAATACAAAAGTTCTTCAGAATCGTGAGAGAATTGTGATCTTTATTCAAAGCAAAAAAATGGTGATTCACATTTTATCCAGAATCGTGCAGCTCTTCTGTGAAGGCAGAGCATCAATGGCCCCACACCATTTATTTACAGTATATTGATGCAGCGCTAATATCTGCATCTAAAGGACTGCTCACCACTGGGAGAGGACTGAAGAGGACCCACTGCATCACATGAAGAGACTGAACTAAAGACTTCTATAAAAGGTAAGCATATTAAACAAAGTATACACATACCATACATAGTGGAAGACTCAATACGATAGGGGGGTTGATCATCTGGAAAAAGTATGGAGGGGACGGTCCTGTTGCTGGGCTGAGTGAATCTGTTTTAGTTCAACTGTCCCAGTAAATATTCTAAACCAGAAAGATAGCCCAAATGTGCTTTAACTTCTATAGTTTGGGCCGGATTCAGAAAGAAATGCCTATCTTTAGGCGGGGCGTAGCGTATCTCAGATACACTACGCCGCCGTAACTTAGAGCGGCAGGTCCCGTATTCACAAAGAACTTGCGCTCTAAGTTACGGCAGCGTAGTGTAAATGGGCCGTAGTAAGCCCGCCTTATTCAAACTAGGCTGGTAGTGGGCGTGTTGTATGTTAATGACTCGTGACCCCACGTAAATGACGCGCTTAACGAACGGTGCATGCGCGCGCATGCTCAGTATCACGTCAAATTGTCTCCGTAAATTACGCCCGCTCAATGCTTAGTCGACGTGAACGTAACTTACGCAAACGACGTAAAACGTGTAAAATTCTACGCTGTTCCGATGTCCATTATTAACATTGGCTGCGCCTCATGCGTCCAGCGTAACTATGCGACCACGATATGCCGGCGTAGGCAAGTTACGTCGGTCGGCTGAAGCCATGTTTTCAGGCGTATCTAGCTTTGTGAATTGGCGTAAAGATGCGACGGCGCACATTTTAAATTACGGCGCCGTATCTGGAGATACGCCGCCGTATCTCCTTTCTGAATCCGGCCCTTTGTATTTTACGACAGACAAGTGCAGTTTATACTGATTACTCACCCTCTTTGCGTCCAGGCAATGTCCTACAAGGTAGTTTCAGGGCATGGAGTACAATAAGAGAATAGTAGAAAATGTAGTTTATAACTCTAGTAGAGATGCTGGGCCAGATTCAGGTACATTTGCGGCGGTCTAATGTATCCCATTTACTTTACACCGCCGCAAGTTTTAAGCACAAGTGCTTGATTCACAAAGCACTTGCCTGTAAACTTGCGGCAGCGTAGAGTAAATGCGTCTGGCGCAAGCCCGCCTAATTCAAATGGGGCGTGTCATTTAAATTAGGCGCGTTCCCACGCCGAACGTACTGCGCATGCTCCGTTTTGAAATTTCTCGCCGTGCTTTGCGCGAAATGACATCGCACCGACGTAATCTTTTGAACGGCGACGTGCGTTACGTCCATTCCTATTCACGGACGACTTACGCAAGAAAAAAAAAATTTAAATTCGACGCGGGAACGACGGCCATACTTTAACATGGGCAGTCTAAATATAAGCCATGAAATAGCAGCCGTAACTATCCGCCGGGAAAAGCCGACTAGCGACGACGTAAGAGAATGCGACGAACGCGCGTACCTTCGTGGATCGCCGAAAACAGCTAATTAGCATACCTGACACGGAAAACTACGCAAACTCCACCCAGCGGGCGCCAAAGTATTACACCTATGATCCGAAGGCGTACGAAGCCGTAGGCCTGTCGGATCGAAGCCTAAAGCCGTCGTATCTTGGTTTGAGAATTCAAACTAAAGATACGACGCGGCAAATTTGAAAATACGCCGGAGTATCAGTAGATACGTCAGCGTATTTCTACTGTGAATCTGGCCCGCTGTTCTTAGTGCTTCTCCCGAGAGTCTCCGTATTTTGAAGGAAAAAAATATTATAGGTCTAGACATGGCAGAAAGTAATTAAGGAGAAAAGAGGACCGTAGGGAATTCAGTCCCTGTAGTATTGACAGAGCAAAAATGGAACATCCTGAGTCAGATTTTTTGGGGATAACATTCACATTTATTTAAATGTCCCTCTATTTTTACAACCCCTAACAAAGAAGATGTATTCACTGTACAATACAAATTATATTCTTGGTATAATAATGTTACTGATATAAAACCCTTTTTATGGGCCTGCAATGAAAAGCTTTATGGTCAATGAAAAAGCGCTGGGAGGGGATAAGGAATGTAAAGCAAACTAGAAAGGCTGTATTTAAAAGGGGAAAAAAAGCTTAAATATGATAATATATATAGCAGAGTTGTTTTACTTTCAGGGCAATAACATTGGTAGATTATTCAGTGTATCTGTCATGCAACACTAATATCACAAATACCGCTATTAAACATACGATATGAAAATTTGGCATGCAATGAAATTTCAAGGGCAATCTTTTTATTGATATACAGTGAGAGAAAAAAGTATTTGATCCCCTCCTGATTTTGTATGTTTGCCCACTGACATAGAAATGATCCGTCTATAATGTTAATGGTTATAATTTTAATGGTAGGTTTATTTTAACAGTGAGAGACAGAATAACAATACAAAAATCAAGAAAAACGCATTTCAAAAAAGTTATAAATTGATTTGCATTTTAACCACTTAAGACCCGGACCATTATGCAAGTTAAGGACCTTGCCCCTTTTTGCGATTCCGCACTGCGTCGCTTTAACTGACAATTGCGCGGTCGTGTGACGTGGCTCCCAAACAAAATTGGCGTAATTTTTTCCCACAAATAGAGCTTTCTTTTGGTGGTATTTGATCACCTCTGCAGTTTTTTTTTGCGCTATAAACAAAAATAGAGCGAAAATTTTGAAAAAAAACCATTATTATTTACTTTTTGCTATAATAAATATCCCCAAAAAATATATTAAAAAACATATTTTTTTTCCTCAGTTTAGGCCGGTGCGGATTCTACTTATTTTTGTTTTTTTGATTGGTTTGTGCAAAAGTTATAGGGGCAGATCCACAAAGCACTTACGCCGGCGTACATCGAGATGCGCGGCGTAAGTGTAAATATGCGCCCGCGTATCTATGCGCCGTTTCCCCAAAACAAGATACGCCTGAAAACTAGGTTTTTCCGACGCATCGTGGGCGCAAAAATATGCTGGACGCACCATTGTTTTTCTATGCAAATATGCAAATGAGTGAGATACGGCGATCCACGAAAGAACGTTTGACCGGCGCAGGCTATGCACTGTGCGCGTAAGCTGTATGTCCGGTCTAAAGTTACCCCTCATAAAAGCAGCTTTAACTTTGCACCAAACGTGTGCAGGTCAGCTAAAGCAACACTGTTAGGGACGAGCTGAGCAGCCACACTTGCAGGACAACAATCTGTATGCCAACATGCCAGGGGCATCCATGGTCATAGCTATACTACTGGCTTTAGATGCGCGTAGAAGGAGGAGGGCACGGAGGAGGAGGGCACGGGAGAGGATATACCGACTGCGCATAAACGTCTTTGGCATGTGTGATTCTGAGGTGTATCGCATCTTCAGATTCACCCCTACTGCTATCCTGGAATTAACCACAACCCTGAAAGATGACATCACCAGCCAGACAAAACGCTCACATGCAGTGGAGCCACTGGTCAAGGTACTGGCAACACTTCATTTCCTTGCCAGTGGCTCGTTTCAGTGGAGTGGTGGCTGGGAAGGCACAATCCTCCATTAGCAGATGTGTGCATCAGGTTATCCCCGCAATCCTCAGACGCATGGCCAACCAAATCATCAGACCCACCCAGGAGGACCTGCGGGTGAAGGCAATGCGTGATTTCTTTAGAATTGCCAGATTCCCACGCACTGTGGGGGCCATTGATTGCACACATGTGGCACTACGCCCCCCCCCCCCCCGTGAGACAGAGCACCTATACCGCAGTCGGAAGCACTGGCATTCCATCAACGTACAGGTGATAGTCGATGCCCAATGCCTCATATGGCACGTCCGTGCCAAACACCCAGGGTCCAGCCATGACAGCTACATATTCCGTCAAAGCCCCATCCCAATGGAATTCGAGCAGAACGTGTATGGGGACAGCTGGCTGGTTGGTGAGTGACATGGGTGTCAGGCATGACTGTCCCCCCCATGATGCAGACATCACGAGGGGCAAATGCATGTACTAACATCCTCCTGTCTTTTCCCTTCCAGGTGACTCAGCATATGCACTTGGACCCCATCTCATGACTCCATTCCGGAATCCAGAAACCCCAGGAGAGCAAAGATACAATGAAGCACACGCACGTACCCGTGGAGTGGTGGAACGCACATTTGGCCTCCTGAAGTCCCGTTTCCGATGCCTGGATAAGTCTGGGGGGACCCTGTTGTATTACCCAAACTTTGTGTGCCAGATCATCGCTGCATGTTGCATGCTGCACAACTTCGCTGTGAGAAAGGGAGTGGAGATTGACATACGTAATGACATGACCCCCGAACCAGACAATCCCCCCCTAACCGAGGGTCCCCGTCTCTTAAGGGAAGAGCAGTCAGGAGATGCCTCGTAGTAGGCATCTTTGCACGTTAAACACACACATTAATCATGGCACAAGGAGAATGCACGCATGCACACCACTGTGGTCCCTAGCACACACACCCCACATCCTCATCAAATTGGATTAGCACAAGTCCACCGTGCAGGACTTGTGAGCAGCAACGCCACGCCAAGGCTCCAATTATGTCACTGTACATTCATACACCATTCACACGGACCTGGGGATCACTTCTTCCTGGTCCTGGGGATCCCTTATCAACCACAACCGAGGGTGACACCCCTTTTCCGGCAGGAATGTCACCCCCACAATCATACATCATTCACACTGTAGCCTGCCTGGGCTACAAAAAAATAAAACAAATAATAATCACAGTAAAATAACAAATAAACATAAAACACTCATCACCTGAGTAAAAAAGAAAAACCTAACGGCACTGGCGTGGGCCACGCCTGGGGCGGCCATGGCCACGGCCCCGGCTCCTCAGGGGAGACTCATGGGGGGGGATCAGGGGAAGGAGGAGCATCCCCTGGTCTCTGCCCACCTGGCAGCCTGCCCTCCAACGCCAGGGCAATGCGGACAGCCTCGGTCAGGGCACACACCTCCTGACCCACGCCTGCTGTGGCGGTCTGCATATCATTGAGGCAGGTAATCAGAGCCAGGGAGTTGCAACCCATGTCCTGCACAGACTCCTTTATGGAGGCCAGGCTGTCCTCCATACGGTCCAAAGTCTGGGTAACCTGACCCAGATGGCGGGTCTGACGGGCCTGGTCCCTCCTGAGATTTTCGGGCAGAACCTCTGCCACCCCCCTTGTCTTCCGGGTCGCCTTCCTGCCTCCTGATGAGGCTTGGGGCCTAGAAGAAGGGGAGACCCTTGGGGGGAAGCCCTGTTGGGGGAGGAGTGGGAGGGGCTAGCCCTGATGGAGGCCTAGATGGAGGGCTAGACTCCTCCAAATGGAGCGTGACATCATTCCCAGACAGCACCCCCTCCTCCTCAACCTCCTCATGAGGAGAGCTGTGTACACACGGTCGGACATGTCCGCCTTAGGCCTCATACACACGACCGAACATGTCTGCTGAAACTGGTCCGCAGACCAGTTTCAGCGGACAGATCCGACCGTGTGTACAGCCTAGCAGACAGGTTTCCAGCAGACAAAAGTTTTAAAGCAGGCTTTAAAACTTGTCGGCTGGAAACCCGTCCATCCGACATGTCCGCTGGTTAGTACCTAACCAGCGGACAGAAATCTCCCGCATGCGTCGAATGGATTCGACGCATGCGTGGAAGTATTTTACTTCCTGGTTTGCGGACGTGGCGGCGTCAATGTCACCGCCACGTCACCACGCTGTCTGTCTGTGGGGATTTCGGTTTGATGGTGTGTACAACCATCAGACCGAAATCTCCGAGCGGACATGTCCGATGAAAACGGTCCGCGGACCGTTTTCATCGGACATGTCCCCTCGTCTGTACGGGGCCAAAGGCCCCATACACACGGGAGGATTTATCGGCGGATACGGTCCAGCGGACCGTTTCCGCGGATAAATCCTGTCGAGGATTTCAGCAGATTTTAATGCGATGGAGTGTACTCACCATCGCATTGAAATCCGCGCCGAAATCCTCTGGCGATGACGTTTCGCGCCGTCGCCGCGATTATGACGCGGCGACGTGCGCGACGCTGTCATATAAGGAATTCCACGCATGCGCCGAATCATTACGATGCATGCGGGGGATCCCTTCGGACGGATGGATCCGGTGAGTCTATACAGACCAGCGGATCCATCCGTTGGGATGGATTCCAGCAGATGGATTTGTTTGGCATGTCAGCAAATATTCGATCTGCTGGAATCCATCCCAGGGGAGAAATATCTGCGGAAACAGATCCGCTGGAGTGTACACACCATAGGATCTATCCGCTGAAACCCATTTGCTGGGATTTTTCAGCGGATGGATTCTATCGTGTGTACGGGGCCTAATGTCCCGTACACACCATCACTTTATGTGATGAAAAAAAACGACGTTTTTAAAAACGTCACTTTAATTGACCGTGTGTGGGGGAAAACGTAATTTTATGTCTTGTAAAAAACGACCAAAAAAAATTGAAGCATGCTTCAATTGTATGTGTCGTTTTTCAAAACGTCATTTTTTACTTCACAGAAATTGACCGTGTGTAGTAAAAAACGTCGTTTAAAGCGTCGTTTTTTCACCCGCGCATGCCCAGAAGCTACTTATGAAGCAAGCTTCAATGGAAAAAGTGGTGAGAACGAACCTCGCTTTGCTAGAACATTGTGAGAAAAACGATGGTGTGTAGGCAACTTCGTCTTTGAAAATTGAAGTTTCAAAAACGTAATTTTTTACTTCACAGAAAATGTCGTTTTTTTTCATCACATAAAGTGATGGTGTGTACGGGGCATTAGAGTTACCAAGTTTTAAATATACAAGTATTATTTAAACTGTGAATATGCCTTGTAATATAGAACTTGCATAGAAATGTATGTGAATATTATCTGAACATTAATCAGCATTTATCTCTGTTTGTAGAAGTATATCAATTATTTGTTTTATAACGAAATATACCTGTTTTAAATTTTTGCACTGTATCTTTAGTTAATAAATATATATGTTTTAAATATTAATTTGTGTTACTTGTCTTCAAACTAGCATAGATCAAAGAACTTAGAATTTCTTGTTTGATAGGAAGTTGTAAATCTCCCAAAAACAAGATTTGCATATTTCCATAAATACAATACTATTTTAATATTTCAGTATAAACATTCTGACAATCCACTAGATAACCCCTCAAACTCCCACTTATTTGAGTTTGGTAGTAAGCAAGAGGTAGATAATAAATAGATGTCAGGAAACAATGGCAGTACTATACTCTTATGCCCCATACACACCATCACTTTATGTGATGAAAAAAAACGACACTTTCTGTGAAGTAAAAAATGACGTTTTTGAAACTTCAATTTTCAAAGACGAAGTTGCCTACACACCATCGTTTTCTCACAATGATCTTGCAAAGTGAGGTTACGTTCCACCACGTTTTTCCATTGAAGCTTGTTTCTGGGCATGCGTGGATGAAAAAACGTCTTAGAAAACGACGTTTTTTGCTACACACGGTCAATTTCTGTGAAGTAAAAAGTGCACTTTTGAAAAACGACACATAAAATTGAAGCATGCTTCAATTTTTTTTGGTCGTTTTTTACAAGACATAAAACAACGTTTTCCCCCACACACAGTCAATTAAAGTGACGTTTTTAAAAACGTCATTTTTTTTCATCACATAAAGTGATGGTGTGTACGCGGCATAATGCCGCATACACACCATCACTTTATGTGATGAAAAAAAACGATGTTTTTAAAAACGTCACTTTAAATGTCCGTGTGTGGGGGAAAACTTTGTTTTATGTCTTTTGAAAAACGACAAAAAAAAATTGAAGCATTTACTTCACAGAAATTGACCGTGTGTAGCAAAAAACGACGTTTAAAACTACGTTTTTACACCCGCGCATGCCCAGAAGCTAGTTATGAAGCGAGCTTCAATGGAAAAACGTGGTGAACGTAACCTTGCTTTGCTAGAGCATTGTGAAAAAACGACGGTGTGTAGGCAACTTCGTCTTTGAAAAATTAAGTTTCAAAAATGTCGTTTTTTACTTCACAGAAAATTTCTTTTTTTTTTCATCACATAAAGTGATGGTGTGTATGCGGCATAAAAAATGGATTTTCCTGGTATGTCAAAAGACCTATTTTTTTTAGTCATACATTACAGGACACGGGATCTTTAGTCTTTAACTTTGGAATGTCCATAATCAGTTCAACTGAGGGATGAGTAACACAGTAAACAACAAGAGTCACACAGGAAACAGGCCAAGAAAGGTTTGACAGACTCAGAGCAGCTTGCAGTGCCTTACACTGAAGACAAGCATCAGAGGGGACCTGAATATCCACATGGTAAAACTTAACAAACATGTTAACAGAAGATCAAGTGGAAACCTTACAAAATCTGAGAAACAGATGCCCGATTTAAAAAGCCCATTAAACACTCCAGATGTGGTAGAGTGCTCCTCAGCATCAACTTGAATGATGACTTGTATAATCCACCTAGCAATGGTGGAGCAAGAAGCAGGGATTTGCATTGGATTGCCTGGGTACAGAGACTGTAGTCAAGAAGCAGACCCTTTCAAAATGTACCAAATCAAGACAGTAGAGAGAAATTTCCTTGGGATGTTTTGAAGCAGGACAATGTCCTGTTGAAGTGGATGGTTTTAGGATCCTATGAAGTCACAGTGGAATGTACTGGGGAGAGATGTTTTCTACACCCTGTATTAATGCCTTAACTAGGGAGGCCAACAGTCTCTGAAACAATAAAGCCTAGATACTGATCTAGACCGGACTGGAAGAACGACAGAATTCTATAGCGTACCTCCTAGGATGACATTTCCTGGACTTACCATGTAAAATAGGCTTTCCAGGTGTGATGGTAGATTTTGTGAGAATTTGATTTCCTAGGCTTTAAGAGAGTAGTTAACCTTAGAACTTGGGCTTCAACAAGCCAGTGACTGAGAAGTAGAATGGTGGACTGGCTCTTGGGACAGAATGTCTGAATAATTCAGAAAGGCCCATAGAATGTCTGCCAGAGTCTGAGTATGTCCAATTACCACATCCTTCTAGGCCAGTTCAGTGCCATCAGCATCACCACAATGCCCTCCACCTTGATCCTGCAAAGCAGACAGTGGAGAATCTGGAAAAACTGTAGTGGAACTGATACGATGCAGTCACCAGAGCATCCACTGTGCAGGTCCAAGGGTCCCTGGACCTGATGACAAAACTGACCAGGTTGTTGTTAAATCTGGACACAGGAAGATCCACATCTGGCTTCCCTCACCTGGGGTAAAGGGCTTGGAATAGCTCCAAATGGAAAGCTGATGATTTAGAAAGTCCATCTGCAAAATTTCCTTGCCTGGGATGTGGACAGTGGTCAGGACTGGAACTTGAATTTTTCCCCAAGACAGGATGAAGTACATTTACCTTGGAGCAGCAAAACTACTAATGCCTCCCTGATTGTTGATGTAGGCCATGGCCGTAGCATTGTCAGACTAGATTATTTTGAGTTGACTGGTTGATGGTTGCTTGATGGGACAACCAAATCACCCTGAGCTACAGGATGTGAATGGAAAGATGGGCTTTTATCAACAACCAATTACTCTGCATTGAGAGAGCATCCAGTACTCCTCTTCAACCTGTGAGGCTGCCATCTGTCTGTTTCTACTTTGGGAAAAAGGAATTTACTGACTCAAGCTCTGGGGTGGAACTCCATTATTCCAGGTAGCATCTGGGCTTGCATGTCAGATGCATGGATCTCTGTTTGCCCCACACTGCTAGAATGTTCAGTTGCAATAGTCTGGAGAAAAACTGGGAGTACGCACTGAACCAAATGAGGCTACCACCAGGAATAGGTGACACTGGGACCAAAAGGCCTGGACATGAAAGTGGAGGGACAGAAGTCTGTCGTGTCCACTGGACACTGGTTGACCAAGATAGGAAGGAATGATCCTTTAACAACAGATTGTCTAGGCAACCCACATCATGTATCCCCTAGGAAAGGAGCAGAGCTAGGACTGGGGAAGAAAACCGAGTAGGTTGTGGACAGGCCAAATGGAAGTGCTACAATTTGGTAATGCTGATCACCCACTGCAAAATGTAGATAGCATGATGAGGAGGAAAATTGGGAATGTGTAGGTAAGCATTCTGAATGTCCACTGGAGCCAGAAAATCTCCCAGAAGGAGAAGGCAATGACCGACCTAGCCGATTCCATTAAGTTTTGAACCCACAGGAAAAGAATGAGAGTCTTCAGATCAAGAATGGGCAGAAAATCTTTCATATGTGTGCTGCCCCAATTGGGGCATAGAATATGAGATGCATAGCCTCAGTTAATATTAGCATTGTTATATAGATAGAGTTTGTATAGTGTGGTTTGCTTAACTATTTTCTCATAGCTAAATCTATGTGTTATCCTATGCTGCCATCTAGTGGCCCTTTGTTGCAATGCACATGTTTTTTCTGTGATTCTTTATGAGTTACGACATATTTTCAGTGTATGTATGCCCCTCCCTGCTTCCTGTGTGCAGTACTTCCTGTGTCATCGCCTCAGCTAGCAGCCACATGTAACAAGGACACTCATGTAATCTGCACAGTACGTAGGAAAGGCATCATCTTTTGACCGCACAATACTATCACCATTCATCTGCTGTTCCTGTTATCTGCTGTAACCCCTGAAGTTAAAGAATAAACACCTCTTTTGAATGAATCGGTATTGACGAGTTCAGCTGTCTGACAAGGATTGTCCGCAGTGAGTATATCTGCTTATTCAGGCCAGGCATAGAGGTCTCAGCAATAGATATATCGCTATCACAACAATCGGAGTCAGAACAGTCAAAAGATGCATAGAATTCTTACAGCCTGCTGGGTATATGTGTGTGCCTAATCTGCAATCAAGCTCAGTGCCAGCCTCCATCTTGTGAAAGCACATGGTCGCACAAGCTTACTGCACTTCATGTGAATGTTGAAAGCTGTTTCTCTAATTGAACTGTGTTACCCCACCTGTCTAAGCTGCTGTTCGTCTTCTTAAAGAGACAGTACCATTTTTTACAAAACCGTGAGAAATGTCTAGACAAGGCTCTAAACACTCTTTTACGGCTGAACCAACGCAGATTCATCATGCCTCTGAACCCACAGACGTACAGGGAGCAGACTCTGCAGATATTGCTGAACAGAGTGTAAGACCCAAGCGTACAATAAAACCAATACAGAAACTCAGAGAAAACTATGAATACACTAGAGATAAGTTCTCCAGCAAGCTATCAGACCTCTGGGACAGAACTTCACACTGCATGTCAGTTTTGCCACACTTTAATGATCAACCGGCTAAACTAGAAGATTCTATAGTTCGCCTATCTGCTGCGTATGAACATTACCAACGGCTGTCTGCAAAATACACTGCTTTCTTGCAAGACTGTAATATAGAGGACTCTTCAGCAGAACTGACCAAGACTGATGCACTGAACCAACAAAGGGATCTCTTAGTGCAAAATGCTCAGTGTAAGGCAGAACTCCGCATTGCTCAACTGCAAGAGACCAGATCTCACAGATCAATATCAACCAAGCACACTGCACGTTCTTCTAGATCCTCTCGCTCCAGAAGTTCAACATTAAGCGACAAGCTAATAGAGGCCCGCGCTGATGCTGAATCTAAAAAAGCGCAAAGCTCCCTTGCTAAGAAAGAAGCAGAGATGGAAGCCCAAATAAAGGTTCTGCAAATAGAGAAAGAGGAAGCAGGTGCGCTAGCAAGGCTGAAAGTCCTTGAACAAGCAATGGGTCAAAGTACTAATTCAGACTGTCTTATCCCAGCAGAACTGGAAGATCCAATTGATCGCACCAGTGAATATGTGCTAAAGCATAATGTTTACAAAGATACAGAGTCATCTCCTGTACCTCCTACTAACAACACTGTTCTGACTCTCAACTCAGGGACCTCTCAGCTCCAAATGCCTGAGTCTCCTCAAGTCCACAAGAGAAGTGCATCTACGCAGCAAACCACATCTACTCCTGCCATCAACAAGGTGACTTCCAGCGACAAGCCGCAGCTCCAGCCACAGCCAGCAGAAGCCTTAAAGACTACACCAAAGCGCTCATGCAACATCATTTTATCCTGGTAAACCTCACCCTTCTTCACCAGAGAACTTTCACACCCAAGGGGTTCCACAAATTACTTTGGCACCAAAGAGTGAGAGATCAGACTTGAATGACTTAGCCAGCTATATGGCACGCCGTGAGCTCATTATCACCAGCCTCTCAAGGTTTGATGACTGTCCAGAGAGCTACAGGGCCTGGAGATCAACCTTCAAGGCTGCTATTGCTGATTTCAACCTTACTACCAAGGAGGAACTTGATTTGCTCATAAGGTGGCTGGGGCCAGAATCTGCAAATCGTGTTAAAAGACTGAGGACAGTACATGTTGACCACCCAGATGCAGGTCTTGTTGCCACATGGGCAAGACTTGAGCAAGCCTATGGTAGCTCAGAAGCCATAGAAAGCGCTCTATTCAAGAGACTGCAAAACTTCCCAAAAATAGGGAACAAAGACTATCGCAAGCTCCAAGATCTAAGTGATCTCCTCATAGAGTTAGAGTTGGCAAAGACAGACCCACGTCTACCTGGTCTAAGCTTCCTGGACACTGCTCATAGTGTCAATCCAGTGGTGTCTAAACTGCCATACGGCCTGCAGGAGAGATGGGCGCAGCAGGGCTCAAGGTACAAAAGAGACTATAACGTATCCTTTCCTCCATTCTCATATTTTTGCAGGTTCATCAGTGAACTTCAGCTTCAGTGAACCCAACTTGCCTGCTTCATCACCATCTCCAAGGTATGACAACACAGCAGCTAAACACAGAGACTTTCATAGAGCAATATCTGTTAAAAGGACAGACATCTCACCACCCGTATCCTCTCATGCATACCAGAGTGATTCCGGTGATAAAGATAAAGATCCTAATCGTCAGTGCCCTATTCACAAGAAGCCTCACCCTCTTAAGAAATGCCGAGAGCTGAGAGCAAAGACTTTACAAGAGCGCAGGGAGATTCTCCAGAAACTTGGAGTATGCTTTAGGTGCTGTGCTTCTTATAGTCATTTTGCCAAGGACTGTAAAGTTGTCATCAAGTGCACAGAATGCAGCAGCGAAAGACATGTGACAGCTATGCATCCTACTCCACTTACAGACAGCCCACAGCAGCTGCCTACCTCCACCCCTCTCTCAAATCATGGCGAGGAGCAACGAAGCCACGCTCTAGCCCAGGAGAATGTTTCTTCTTCATGCACAGAAGTCTGTGGAGAAGGTTTAGATCACAAGTGCTGTGCCAAGATATGCCTTGTTAAGGTATACCCAGAGGATCAACCTGAAAAAGCTGTCAGGATGTATGCCATAATAGATGAACAGAGCAACAGATCCCTGGTCAAGCCTAAATTCTTTGAGATCTTTGGCATTGAGGGTCATGCCACACCGTATACTCTCAGAACCTGTTCTGGTTCGGCAGAAGGGTCGATGGGTTCATGGTGTCTCATATCGAAGGGAAAGAGGGCATACCCCTACCAACATTAGTCGAGTGTGACCAGATACCAGACGAAAGAGAAGAGATTCCTACTCCAGAGGCTGCATATCACCATCCTCACTTAAGGCACCTTGCTGATGAGATTCCCGCAATGGACATGAATGCTGAAATCTTAGTCTTGCTAGGAAGAGACATTCTCAGAGTACATAAGGTACGTGAGCAGTGTGATGGACCTGAGGATGCCCCTTATGCACAAATACTTGATCTAGGCTGGGTAATAGTGGGCGATGTATGCTTGGATAGAATGTGTACGTCATCTGAGATCCACTCCTTCAAAACTTACATGTTAGGAAATGGACGTGCATCCCACTTAAAAGAGTGCCCTCACCATTATGAAATAAAGGAGAAGCCTCTTGACATCATCCATGTACCTGATGTCACTCCTATCCTTTGTGATGACAACCTAGGTACCACAGTGTTTTGTACCACAAGTGACAACAACAAAATAGCCTTGTCAGTTGAAGACAGAGAGTTCATCAAAATAATGGACAAAGAATTCTTCAAGGATGAGTCTAACAGCTGGGTTGCACCATTGCCTCTTCGTGCTGCAAAGGTCAAACTGCCAAACAACCGTGAACAGGCTTTATCCAGATTCAACTCACTTCAACGAACACTAAAGAACAGGCCTGAAATGAAGGACCATTTCATTACCTTTATGAAGAGGATCTTTGACAATGAGCACGCTGAGCCAGCTCCACCTCTTCAAATACACGATGAGTGCTGGTACCTGCCTTTCTTCGGAGTGTACCATCCACGTAAGCCAAAACAAATCAGGGTAGTGTCCGACTCCAGTGCCAAGCATCAGGGCGTATCCCTGAACGATATTCTTCTCACTGGTCCTAACCTAACCAACAACCTTGTAGGTGTACTCATGAGGTTCAGAAGAGAGCCAGTCGCCATAACTGCGCACATTGAACAAATGTTTCATTGCTTTATTGTACGAGAAGACCATAGGAACTTCCTAAGGTTTCTGTGGCACTGTGACAACAACATGAACAATGAGATGATTGAATACCGCATGAAGGTTCATGTTTTCAGAAATAGCCCCTCACCTGCCGTCGCAACATACGGTTTACGAAGGACTGCTCTTGATGGAGAACAGGAGTATGGTGCAGATGCTCGACATTTCATCGAGAGAGACTTCTATGTGGACGACGGACTTAAATCTTTACCTACAGCGGAAGAAGCCATAGACCTGCTCCAAAGGACACAAGTTATGCTTTCTGAGGCTAACGTCAGACTACACAAGATTGCCTCAAACAGTGTTGCTGTTATGAAAGCCTTTCAACCTGGCGATCATGCCACAGGGTTTAAAGACTTAAATCTGGGGATGGACATGCTACCTGTGCAGAGAAGTCTAGGCCTACGGTGGGACTTATTAAAAGACAGCTTCGGCTTTCAAGTCAGCTCTGCAGACAAGCCATTTACCAGGCGTGGAGTTCTGTCAGTGGTGAACAGCCTATACGATCCAGTGGGATTTGTGGCTCCCATCACCATACAAGGTAAATCCATACTTAGACAGCTCTCAGAGACTATCAAAGATTGGGATGCCCCACTACCAATAGACAAGCTTTCAAGGTGGGAGTCCTGGAAACAGTTGTTACATGCCTTAGATGGAATCCGTATACCACGCTGCTACACTCCGACTTCCCTTGCTACCAGTCGGAGGAAAGAGCTTCACATCTTCTCAGATGCATCTACTGAGGCCATAGCGGCTGTTGCCTACCTCAAGGTAAGGGATTCAGCTAATCTAACCCATGTAGGGTTTCTGTTTGGGAAAGCTAAGTTAGAACCCAAGCCTGAACACACAATTCCTAGGCTTGAACTTTGTGGGACTGTGCTAGCTGTAGAGATTGCAGATTTCATACTGCGTGAGCTAGACATTCAGATAGATGACATCAAATTCTACACAGACAGCAAGGTTGTTCTGGGCTACATATACAACCAGACTAAACGTTTCTATGTCTATGTCAGCAACCGTGTAGAAAGAATAAGAAAATCATCTAAACCTGAACAATGGCATTATGTTCCATCTGAAATTAATCCTGCAGATCATGGCACCAGGCCAGTGTCTGCGAGTGCCTTTGTAAATTCTTCTTGGTTAACAGGTCCTGAATTCTTGCTGACTGATCCAGAAGAAATCACGGCTGACGTCTTCAGTCTTCTAGAACCCGACAAGGATCCAGAGGTTCGTCCTGAAGTTAAAACCCTTGTCAACAGAACTGAACAAAGACGTGCCTTGGGCTGTCAGCGCTTTGAACGTTTCTCCAAGTGGACAAGGCTGGTACGCACCACCGCGAGGTTAGTTCATATTGCACACTGCTTTCACACGAAGCTCACAGATGCTCACTGTCAAGGTTGGCACATGTGCCAAAGGCTTCTTTCTGCAAAAGACATTGCTGAAGCTGAACTGATCGTAATACGCAGTGTACAACAGGATGTCTTTGGCTCAGAAATCAGACGTATCCGTGACAAGGGGGACATTCCAAAAAACAGTCCAATTGCTAACCTGAACTCATTCATTGACAATGATGGCACGTTAAGGGTTGGTGGACGCCTATACCTGCTCGCCATCACATCACCACTTTGCTCATACGGCACTACCATGAAAGGGTGAAACACCAAGGTAGACACTTCACAGAGGGAGCCATAAGAGTTGCAGGCCTTTGGATTATAGGGACTGTAAAGATTTTCATCAGACCTATCACGGAACTCATTTTGCTCTTGCCGTTTGGAGGCTGAACTTACTTGGGTATGCTGTATGGATCCTACCGCTGTATGCTGTATGCTGTTGGATCCTACCGGCGACTTCGAGAAGGAAATATCTGGAACTTTAGTTGTCACAACTTGAAGCCTTATATTCTAGTTGTTGTTGCATTATATGCATGTTCTCCATTATGTCTTTCAGGTTTTCAAGACATCAAGCAAATTGCGCTGTTGTTTATTTGCATAACTACTGTTGTATTTTGTAAATAGTGGCATTATCATGCCAGACGGGGAGTGTGCTGCCCCAATTGGGGCATAGAATATGAGATGCATAGCCTCATTTAATATTAGCATTGTTATATAGATAGAGTTTATATAGTGTGGTTTGCTTAACTATTTTCTCATAGCTAAATCTATGTGTTATCCTATGCTGCCATCTAGTGGCCCTTTGTTGCAATGCACATGTTTTTTCTGTGATTCTTTATGAGTTACGACATATTTTCAGTGTATGTATGCCCCTCCCTGCTTCCTGTGTGCAGTACTTCCTGTGTCATTGCCTCAGCTAGCAGCCACATGTAACAAGGACACTCATGTAATCTGCACAGTACGTAGGAAAGGCATCATCTTTTGACCGCACAATACTATCATCATTCATCTGCTGTTCCTGTTATCTGCTGTAACCCCTGAAGTTAAAGAATAAACACCTCTTTTGAATGAATCGGTATTGACGAGTTCAGCTGTCTGACAAGGATTGTCCGCAGTGAGTATATCTGCTTATTCAGGCCAGGCATAGAGGTCTCAGCAATAGATATATCGCTATCACAACAATCGGAGTCAGAACAATATGGCTTAGGAACTGTAAAAAGGTTGAAGTAAAAACCCTGAAAGAATTTCTCATAGAGGACTACAGTTTGTGACCCTTTGAAGTGACATTCTTGATGTCCTTATCCAAGCAGGAACCAAATCGTTTTTTCTCCCTCAAACTGCAGCCTCTTGAAGTGTTTCTTCCAACAACCATTTGTGGCAGAAAATTTCTCCCTAAATTAGCAGGAGGAACGCTGTGTGGCTGAAGGCCCTGTGGATTGCTCAGAGGAAGTCAGATTCAGGCTGGGGTCAAGTATCTGAAGAGACAGTACTTGGGCCATGTTGAGAGAGAATTACACCCCACCTTCGAGCCATGTGCAAATCTAAAGCTTGTCTGAGAGTCCAGAAAAAAATGGGGGCGGAGAGCTGAAACTTCACACTGTAGAGAAGAGCTCTGAGAACTGGCTGAAGGGAGAAAAAAAAACGCCCTCCCTCCCCATCACCACTTTTCTCTTGGTGTCAGGAAAACTTGTCAGAAGAGACTCATGCTGATAGCAGAGAAACGAGGCAACAGACAGAAATTGCTCATAGGCCTCGTACACACGACGGGACATGTCCGATGAAAACGGTCCACGGACCGTTTTCATCAGACATGTCCGCTGGCAGATTTTGGTCTGATGGCTGTACACACCATCAGACCAAATTTCCCGTGGACAGCGAACGCGGTGACGTGGTCGCGCCCCGTCGCCGCGATGATGATGCAGCGACGTGCGCGACCCTGGAAGGTCAATGCTTCCACCCATGCGTCGAATCACTTCGATGCATGCGAGGGCTTTCGGCCGAGCGGACATGTCCGGTGAGTCGTACAGACGACCGAACATGTCCAACGGACAGGCTTCCAGCGGACATGTTTCATAGCATGCTATGAAACATTTGTCCGCTGGAAACCTGTCCGCTAGGCCGGGAATCCAGTCCGGTCGGCCGTACACATGACCGAACATGTCTGCTGAAACTGGTCCGCAGACCAGTTTCAGCAGACATGTTCGGTCGTGTGTACGAGGCCTTAGTGTTTATTTTTATATATGAGGTTTACAACCACTTTAAGTTAATTGTCACATGCTGAAATGTTTCAATTTGACCTGGTATCGATGTCCTCTGGTGTCGAAAGGGTTAAAGAATAATTGTTAAGAAGGAGCCAACCAATCAGCAGCTCGTATTTAATTCTGATCCTCTTCTGAAGTATGCAAAGTGTACCAGTGGTAACAAATTAGAAGTCATCTTTTGTTATGAATTCTAATTTGATTAGTTGCTTTGTATCTCCAAATGTCCCCCTTATTTGTTGTTCTGTTTAACTGAGCATGCCTGACTGGTTTATTTCCTGTATATATTTTACATCTAATATAACAGTTTCTAATTATTCTTATTTAGAGAAACAAAAAGAACAGAGCTATAAAGGAGAGCATGTGTGCGTACTGGAAGAAGCCCACAGCTGGGAGTTAACATCTGATTTGTACAGATGATGTTCAGTGCCCTTACAAACAAGTCCCTCAACATTTCCTAATGAGATTATTATTATATCACAAAGACATCCCTTTCTTCTTACACAAGTCTCTTTATGACAATCCAATTAAAGCCATCTCCTATTATATTAAAGCTTTATTTTTACTGTGTACCCAGTAATGCCAGGATGACTGCATTATTCATTTCCATAAGTACAAAATTTGACCAAGCGTTTCGTAGATGTCGTGTTGTATTAAATGGACATCAGATTGAACATGCTGCTGTTTAGCATTTTTGCAGCATTCATATGTTTATGTAAATCATTAAAGGAGAAGTGTTGAGAAATTACCAATAATCCCTTATAATACCTGGTTATCTGCACTTGACTATGAGCTGCAGCAGTACCTGAACACTGAGTGAGGCCATAGATGATATACCGGTAATTTTCTTTCCTGCAACCACGGGCTGCAGGAAAGAAAATTGCTGATTCGCCCCTGACAGTCAGTGTTGGTAGAGGAATCCCTTCCGTGGAGCTGTTGTGTTCTCCTGGCAGGGGAGCCATCCCTACTGGGAGAACACAATGATTATTGCTAGCGATTATAGTCCTTGACAATAATCGCATGTAAAAATACAACATGTTGGTTGTAGATATATGGTTTGACTTGGGTACAATCACCTTGCCCATAGATGGTTCAAATCTCGACTGGTTCAGCAAGAACTGGCTACAATTCAAACCATCTATGGCTGGCTTAAGGGGTCCATTCATAAAGGAGAGTGACGATCACTATGCGTTTTCCGTTTTACATTCATAAAATGCAGGCTGCAGTGTGCTTAACACAGCAGAAGGAACTCCATCAATTAAAGGTTTGTTAACCCATCTATACAAGTCTATGCCAGCCCCTCTATTAGAGGCTGGCATAGCCCACTATATCATTCATTTTAAAATGAGCACTGTAAATACCTAATTTGAGCTGTCTTCAGGCCAGTCACATCATTTGCAGTCGCTTTTCAGCTCCGATACATTGCTTCTGAGGAAGGGGCCATGATCTCCCTCTGACGTCAGCCGGGGATGTTAACATGGCCGCTTGTCTCCTCTGCAGAAGCTGTGTATTGGAGCTGTAAAGCGGCCGCGAGTCACGTGACCGGCAGCTCAAATTTGGTATTTACAGTGCTCATTTTTTTAAACGTTTGACATAGTGTGCTATGCCAGCCTCTAATAGAAAGGCTGGCAGTGAAAATTGTTTAAATTTAGTTTACAAGAATAGTGGCGGGGCTGGAGACAGACACAGAGGGGGATGACAGGCAAGAAGGGGGAGGGGAGAGAGAAGAGCAGAGCAGGCAGCCTATAATGGAGGGAGGCACTTTGACCACAGTGATCAGGGCGGAGCAGCCCTGGTTATCGTGTTCTGTTTAGAGAGGGCATACAGGAAGTGGTAGGTATAGTTATTTTTTTACAGTTTAATCTGTCCTGTATAATCTTCTTTAATCTACATAATTTTATTTTGGGCTAACAAACACTTTAAAGGAGAGCTGTTCATGTGATTTTACTTGCCTTTAGTAAATCAACCCCTATGTCTTACTGACAGCTTTTTAATAGTAAAATAATGAGCTGGCTTCAGAGTCCTAAATGTTTGGTAAGGCTACTGTATACTGTTACTTTAAAAATGAGATCCTTAGACTTTCAGAGTCCCTGATGAGCATTAGCTTCCACCTGTTAAATGCCAGAGATTCACTGCTGGGTAGAGCTTAAAAATTTGCAATGCCTAGTTTTTGACCACAAAAGAAAATTGTCATTTTAATCCTCTAAAATGAACATTTATACAGAACCGTTTACAAAGACCCATTTAGTATCTGCTTATATCTCTGCAATAAGCACACCAACGCATTACAGTCAGTTTATGTAGAAGCCAATTAACCTTTCATGCCGCGTACACACAATCTTTTTTTCGGCATGAAAAAAACGTTGTTTTAAAAAAATGTAATTTAAAATGATCGTGTGTTGGCTTCACATTATTTTTCGGGTTTTGAAAAACTACTATTTTTTTTTTCAAACATGCTGCATTTTTTAACGACGTTTTAAACTGTGTCATTTTTCCGGTTGTAAAAAATGATCATGTGTGGGCTAAAATGACGTTAAAAACCTGCGCATGCTCAGAAGCAAGTTATGAGATGGGAGCGCTCGTTCTGGTAAAACTACTGTTCATAATGGAGTGAGCACATTCATCACGCTGTAACAGACAGAAAAGCGTGAATGTCTTTTACTAACACGGAATCAGCTAAAGCAGCCCCAAGGGTGGCGTCATCCGCATGGAACTTCCCCTTTATAGTGCTGTCATACGTATTGTACGTCACCGCGCTTTGCTAGAGCATTTTTTTAAACGATGATGTGTGGGCAACGTCGTTTTAATGATGTAGTTGGAAAAACATTGTTTTTTCTACATGCCGAAAAACTTTGTTTTTTTTTTTCATGCCAAAAAATGATCGTGTGTACGCGGCATCAGTTTCTGGACTGTGGAAAGAAACCATAGTCCAAAAGTAAGAAATTCTTCCTAGGGATTGGTCGCTTGCTAAACAATTGTGACAACAACAGCACATCTATTGTTTTTTCGTTCTCATCAATCTACAACATTATCTATTTAGCAAATAGGTAGGCTGCCATTGCTGTCCTTTGTGCTTAAAATGTTACTGTCATGCCAATCCTCTATTTTCAATACTCTCCAGTCTTTGACCATGAGAACAATTATGCAGCAAGTAAAGATGATGTGCATATTTATTTTGGGTCATAACAAACAACAAGTAAGTATGGAAGCCATTGGATCATCATAACAGCAAAGCAACAAGCACTCTGAGATCATATCACCAATGATTTTTATTTTATAACATCAGCATTGTAAAAAAACACAAACAATAGTTATATTTGCCAATCCAATATCAGTTTACTTGAAAAATCTTCTTTAATATTGCTAGTGCTGTCTGTCTGATGGCCATCTCTTCCCGCAACTTCCTGGATTCCCTGCATGTTTTGCAGCTTCTCTTCTGCTGTTTAGTTTCATTTCTAAGGACTACATATCCCATGGTACCTTTCTATGGGCAAGCAGTGATTCCTGTACTGACTTCGCCACCTGAAACCCCTCCTCAGTACCTCTTTAGTTCAGAAGGCAAGCTCTGTGCAGAATGCAAGGAAATAAATGTGTGGGAATCTTTACACAGTAAGTTTACAAACTTCAAGACCATTCAGATTAATAGAAGTAGGCTAGATATAATTGGAATACAATAAGGATATGAATATTATCATTTAACATTTTGACCATAAATATACTTTAAAGCGTCAGAATGACAATCGGCTGTTTTTTTTATTTTATCCCTGTACATACCGTATTTTCACCACCGCTTCCGGGTATGTCTTCTGCGGGACTGGGCGTTCCTATATGATTGACAGGCTTCCGACCGTCGCATACAGCGCGTCACGAGTTGCCGAAAAAAATGGACTGCGAGTCGGCTCTATACGGCGCCTGCGCACCGACGTTCGGCTTCTTTCGGCAATTTGTGATGCGCAGTATGCGACCGTCGGAAGCCTGTAATACAATTAGGAACGCCCAGTCCCGCAGAAGACATACCCGGAAGCGGCGGTGAAAATACGGTTTGTACGGGGATAAAATAAAAAAAACAGCCGATTGTCATTCTGACAACTCGGCTAAATGTAATGTTAAATTTTTTTTTTTTGGGTGAACCCCCGCTTTAAAGTAAGGTTCTGCTTCACAGCAAAACTTTCAGGAGAACAGCGAACACTGTGGGTGTGCTGCGACAGGGTAATTTTTCATACTCTCTATTAATATCTGCTTAATGCCTGGTGATTTTTCACAGTGTGAACCAAATTCAAGGTGAAGATGATACATTTAATTGCACATGACCTAAAGTCATGTGTTTCCCAACCTTTCTCCATTCAAATGTAGAAAACAAAACCAATAGTTTTATATAATGCAGCAACATCCACACACATACTGTAAGTCACTCAACATTAGAGGTGATTTATTCTTTGAAAGCAAATATACCTTATAGAAAAATTCAAATAACCTCTTATGGGACTTTGAAGCCTACCAAACTAACTAAAGAAAAACATATTTCATTAAAATTTCATCTTTAATATTTAATTAGATGAAATACAAACTTTAAAACCACAAAGTGAAAACAATTGGTCACAATTTGGCCTCTATGCGGTTGACATCAATTTACATCTACATATTGAGGGGTTAGTCCCCAAAACCTCTGCATTAAATAGCTCTAGTTTGCCACAGATACGCTTGCTTAATGGAATCGGGTATCCAACACATTTCCAGAATTTTTGGATTATAATTTTTGTAGGGGATGTATAGGGTACCACCCTGCAAAGTAAAGAACTCTCCATTGGTCTAAATGGTTTGCGGAACCCTCCACTGTGGCAGCAGATTAGGAGGCTTCTTTGATTTCTGATAACATAGCTTGATGTCTTGCTAAACCGTCCCCTGTTAGCACAACAACGTAGGTGAGCTAGTTCATTATCATCCTACCCCTGGAGCTTGAGCCATACCACCTCATTGATGATGGTTTATTATGGTAGTTGCAAATTCTCTAACATATCTTGGCTCTGTACTGCTACCTTGCGACCCCTGCGTGGGTCCCGGCCGTGTTGTAAGCCAGATGTTGGCTGTGCTATTGTACGTTTGTATTGTCTATGTGTTTTTCTAAATAAAATAAAAAAGATTTCCAAAATAAAAAAAATGGACTCTCCATAATGTGTTGTCCACAAATCTGTGCTTTAACAAATTACAAGGGCCCAGATTCTCAAAGAAGATACGACGGCGTATCTCTAGATACGCCGTCGTATCTCTGAGTCTGAGCCGTCGTATCTATGCGCCTGATTCTTAGAATCAGTTACACATAGATTTCTATTCGATCCGACCGGCGTAAGTCTCTTACGCCGTCGGATGTTAACTGCATATTTACGCTGGCCGCTAGGGGCGTGTACGCTGGTTTACACCTAGAAATATGTAAATCAGCTAGATACGCGAATTCACGAACGTACGCCCGGCCGATGCAGTACAGATACGCTGTTTACATTAGGTTTTTCCCGGAGTAAAGTTACCCCTGCTATATGAGGCGTACCAATGTTAAGTATTTTAAAAAATTTACGTCGCTTGCGTAAGTCATTCACGAATAGGGCTGGGCGTCATTTACGTTCACGTCGAAAGCATTGGCTTCTTGCGGGTTAATTTGAAGCATTCACACTTGGTTACTTTCACAGACAGCGCATGCGCCGTTCGTAAAAAGCATCATTTACGTGGGGTCACATAAAATTTACATAACACACGCCCACATCTACCACATTTGAATTAGGCAGGCTTACGCCGGCCTATTTCCGCTACGCCGCCGCAACTTTCGTTTGAGAATACGGCACTTGCCTTTCAAAGTTGCGGAGGCGTAACGTGAATAGGATACGTTACACCCGCACAAAGATACACCATTCTACGTGAATCCGGGCCAAGAAGTGTATTACATTGTACTTACAAATTCCATATCCCACAAACCTCCAGGGGGCGTATTCAAGGACCACTATATCTCCATTATAGGACAAGACATTCATGAGGGACCTTGAAAAACATAGGGGAAGATCCACAAAGAAAGTACGCCGGCATATCTATTCATACGCCGGCGTAATTTCACATTTTTAAGTCGTCCGTGAATGGGGCTGGACGCCATTTACGTTCACGTCGAAAACAATGACGTCCTTGCGACGTCATTTGGAGCAATGCACACTGGGAGTTTTGACGGACGGGGCATGCGCAGTTCGTTCGGCGCGGGGACGCGCTTCATTTAAATGAAACACGCCCCTACCCCCCCATTTTGAATTCAACGCCCTTACGCCGCGAGAGATACACTACGCCGCCGAAACTTACAGCGCAAATTCTTTCAGGATTCAAAGAAAAGAAAGGTAAGTTACAGCGGCGTAGCGTATCTCACATACTCTGCGCCCACGCAGATGTGTGTGGATATGCCCCATAATTTCTACAGCTAGGCCCTGTACAGATATATCATTGGCTAAATTATATAAAAGAAATACATGAAAATAAATTAACTAATTAATATTTAATCACCATTCAACAGAGGACCAATAGCCAAAGGGTCCACAAAAAAAAAATTCTTGCATTCTGTGCAGTTTGACAGGAAGTGAAGTATCCCTCCTTTATATAGTCCCTCTAAGTGAATGGCCCCTCCTAGAGATGTGGGCACCCATTGTAAGACATATGCATGCACTCAGATGACATAATTTCTGGTAGACATGTGCAGAACGGAAAAAATATTTGGTTTTGTTACTGTAGGATTTGTTATGTTACTAATTTCATTTCGTTAGGGATTTGCTTAGTTTGGTTTCGAAATTTGTTTAGTTTAGTTTCTTTTTTCATAAAATTTTATTTATTTTTGTTAAAATTAGTTTCATTTAAACTTTTTCAAATGAATTCCAACTTTTCAGAACGATTAGAATTCAGATGAGTTGGAAAACGATCGACCGATTCGAATTCTGTGTGAAGAGGGCCGGGAAGCCAGCTGCCCGCATCCTTAACAACCATGAATCGTCATCTGTCAGTGGGCTTCCCCACTGACAGATGAATGTAAAACTAAAGAATGACAGTAATTGTCCGGCAATAGGAAAATGTTAAAAAAAAAAGGCATAGGGCCCCCCCCCCAGTCCATATCAGAGTCTCCTTGCCCCAAAGCACCCACCGAAACCATGTTGAGGGCATGTGGCCTGGTATGGTTCAGGAGGGAGAAGGACCATCACTTGTTTCCCCCCCCTTCCTAAACTGCCTGGCTGCATGTTCGGATAAGGGTCAGCTATGGAATTCGAGGGGACCCCACGCTTAAAAACAAAATTGCCATGGGGTTCCCCTTAAAATCCATACCAGACCTGAAGGGCCTAATATGGACTTGGGGGGACCCTACACCATTCTTTTTAACATTTTTCTATTGTCGGCCAAGTGCTGCCAGCATTTATCTTTACATCCATCTGTCATTAGGGGACCCCGCTGACAGATGATGACTCATAAATATAAAGGACATAGGCAGCTGGCTTCTTGGCCCACTGCTTAACAACCAGCTATTTCCTCACATGGAATTCAAATCGGTCAATCGTTTTTCTTCTGAGAAGTTGAAATTCATTAGAAAATGAATAGAAAGAATTTTAACAGATTTCAACAAAATTTTTTACTATTTGTTACTATCTAGTAACAATAAAAAAAGGGGGGGGGAGAGGGAGTTTTTTTATCTCAGATTTTAAGAGTAAAAGAACTGTTTGTGACATGAGCCCACAGTCACAAAAAAGTGAAAAGGCGAGAGCCACAAAATCAGCTAAAACTCCTTGTACCTTTATTAAAGGGGTTTGTAAAGGTTAATTTTTTTTTTCAAATAACAAAAATGTTATACTTACCTCCTCTGTGCAAGGATTTTGCACAAAGCGGCCCCAATCCTCCTCTTATGGGGTCCCCCAGTGGCGCTCCCGGCTCCTCTACTTCTTGAGTGCCCCCACGGAGAGCCACATCCCATGGGGGCACTCGTGTGGGCGCACTCCTGAGTCCTGCTCCTGTGTCTATTGACACAGACAGCAGGACTTGGTCCAGCCCCCCGTCTCCTGTGTCACTGGATTTTATTGAAAGCAGCGGGAGCCAATGGCTCCCGCAGCTATCAATCTATCCAATGAGGACACGAGACAGGGGTTTGAGCAGCTGTGATCGTACCCGTCGGGGCAGCTGCGCTACAGAAAGTTTTTCACCTTAATGCATAGAATGCTGGCTGCTGCATTTTTGAATGTCATGTAGTAGTAATCGATACGTTCAACTGTCTCCGTTTGTAACACTGTTTGACGTCGACTTATTCTTGCGATTGTCTTGTATTGCATATTAATTGGGAGCTGTGACTTCCTATTCAAGTTTCTTCTTACTTTTCTTTCAATAAACTGGATGTTATTAAGGAAGTAATATACGTCCTTACTTATCCTAGTAAAATGCTGTATATTTCCTATTGTTGGTGATTATTAAACAGAGGAAGGAGAAGAAACATAACATCGATGGGGAAGGGAGGAGAAGTACCATATATCAGCTGGCCTAGGGGAGCTGTAGAACCGGCTTTGCCTCTCATTGTATTTTAGTTTGAGACTAAATATAAAATCTCTTGTTTTTAAATGTGTAGAATCAGATTATATAGCTAATGGTAATATATTAGGATTGGCTTTTTTTTTAAGTTATCCCCTCAAGCACCAAAAGTGTGATACAGCTTAATGCCCCAAGCAATTTTGTTGGCTTGTACATTGTGTTAATTTATATGTTAATATTGTTCATACTCCTCGTGATATTCTCGTTGGTTTGGCATGTTTTTCAGCAGAGTTTTCTTTCAATATCACACTTCTATATACAGCTTGGTGATACCAAGCATTATAAAGGGAAAATATGAGTGCTTTACCTCAAGATTGTTTTTCCCAGACAAGATTAAACCTGGCTCCAAATCTTGCCTAACCTTAAAGAGGAAGTACATCTAATGAGGCTTGCCTATAGGTAATAGGTAAACCTGTATAGTTTAGGAGTGGTTCTACAAAGTATTGACTCGGGGGGGCTGAATAAAGTTTTTGAAAACCATTTATCATTTTCCTTCCACTTCACAATTATGTGCCACTTTGTGTTGGTCTATCACATAAAATCACAATAAAAAGCATTTACATCTTGGGTTGTAACATGACAAAATGTGGAAAATTTCAAAGGGTATGAATACTTTTTCAAGGCACTATATATATATATATATATATATATATATATATATATATATATATATATATATATATATATATATATACACGCACAGTATCTCACAAAAAGTGAATACATACCTCACATTTTTTTAAAGATTTTATTATATATTTTATTTTTTTTCCCAATATAAATTTGTATTCGTTTTTTCATTTTCCAAAAGAAATACAGAACAGGTACAGAGCAACTGCAGTCACAGTAGAACATAATACAAGCTCGCAGGCTGTGCGCTGATAATCACAATCCTATCCGTAACATAAACAAATAAACATAAAACCTTCAGACTGTCCTAGCGGATCCATATCGTAACATAGTACTCCTATGATTAGATCATAAACTTTCCTGAGCCCGAGTATTAACATCCGGTACCTCAACTTGTTCAAACCAACGCATAGTCAGTCAAGGGAATATGTAGGCTAGGTGTCCTTTCTGCCATCTAATACACAGCCTCTAAAGAGCTGATCAGCAGACCGTCAGTTGGGAAGACCCAGAAATGTAGCAAACAGAAAGAGAAAGGAAGGAGGGGGGGGGGGGGAGAGAAGAAGAGAGGGGGTTGTGTTCAGCACAGAAGCAATGGATATGTAGCTATCAGCGTCTCGCACCCGCCCGCTATCAGGAGGTTCTTTAAGAATTCAACAAGGCCTGCCATTCATGAGAATATATATACAGGTTCCAAAGCCTCCAGGCCTTGGAGTGTTTTTCTTGTTTATCTTGTGCCGTAAGCACCAGGTCTTCCAGCTTCTTAATTTCCTCCACCTTATGCAGCCACAGCCCAATGGATGGAGGTGTGATTTGTTTCCAGGTAGCTGGAATACAGGATTTTGCGGCATCGAGCAAGTGCCGCACAATGGATTTCTTGTATGATTGAGCTGGAATAGCGGATGCGTGCAGTAGGAAGAACGCTGGGTTCTTTCAAATTTTGTGATCAGTAAATTTCTGCGTAATCGTCTCAACAGTTGTCCAAAAATGCAACAACATTGAACATGTCCAAAAGATGTGGAGGAGTGTTCCTGCATCTTTCTGACAGCGCCAACACCTGTCTGTCGTGGTCAGGAAGAATTTATGTAGCATCTGAGGCATATAGTACCACCTGGTCAGGATTTTATAATTTGTTTCTTGAATTCGGGTGCAGATGGACAATTTCAGAGTGAATCTGAGAATGTTTAGTGTTTGTACGTCTGTGAAATTCTGTTCCAGGTCACGTTCCTAAGTTCGTAAAAACACCAGGTCAGGTTGTGTTGACTTAGTGTTAAGTAGAGAGCTTGTTTTCGTGAGTACTTGGGGCAATACTCCGTCCTCTTTACAGTAATTTTCAAATGTTGTCAGGTCACGGGTAAATTGTCTTGGGTCTGGTACTGAGTGGAGAAAGTGATGTAACCGCATGGCTTTCCAGAACGAGAGATGGAAGCCACCCATCTCGTTCGTCAGGGTTTGGATCGATGGCCACTGGTCGACGTCTACAAAGTGTAAAGCACAGTCTCTACCCGCCGCCTCAAGTTTACTGTAGTACGATCGGGCCAGACCAGGTGTAAACGCCGGATTGCCGAGAATTGGAAGTAGTGGGGACATCCTTGATGTCAGGGAGGCAGTGTTTACTACCAGCGAACCCACCCGTAATGTCGCACCTATGGTGGGGTGTGCCTTCATATCCGCCGGGAGTTGGTCATAACACCATATTGCCCCCTTCAGCGGAATACGTGCCTGATCGTGTTCTATCTGCATCCACAGTTTGAGTTGTACATGTCTGTTCCAGTGAATGATTCTCCCTAAGTGAACAGCCAGATAATCATTGTTAATATCCGGAAGGGTCAGGCCTCCCTGATGTTTTGGGAGAGTTAGGTATCGTATGCGTAGCCGCGTTTTTTTGTGAGCCCATACAAATTTGGCAAAGAGGGATTGTACTTGTCGGAAGTATAGAGCTGGAATCTTGATTGGCAGTGCTTGGAACAAGTACAAAAATTTCGGCAGAATGCACATCTTAAGGAGATTGCATCTCCCAAACCAGGAGTGGAGTCCCTTATTCCATTCCTCGAGCATTCCCTTGGCTTTTGTTAGCATTGGGGGGAAGTCGAGTTCAAATGTGCGTGACAAGTCCTTTGGGATATACGTCCCCAAGTAATTAAGGTGGCTATCCGTCCACTTGAACTTGAATTTAGATTTTAGAGGGGACAGGGCGCTCGAGGTCATGTTGATACCCATGGCCTCAGACTTGTCAAAATAAATTTTCAGATTAGACATGGCCCCGTATCTGTTAAATTCATTAATCAGGTTTTGCAGAGATACCACAGGATTGGCAAGAGAGAACAGTAGGTCATCAGGATATGCCGAAATCTTGTGTTGGCCTTGATCTATCATGATACCTGTTATATCTGGATTCTGATGGATCATACACAGGAATGGCTCCAGAACCAGGGCGAAGAGAAGGGGGGACAGAGGGCAGCCCTGCCTGGTACCGTTGGAGATCGCGAATGGCTCGGAGAGGACACCATTGGCTTTAACTTGGGCCGTCGGCTCCGAGTAAATATTAGAGATCCATTTTAGTATCTTATCCCCCAATCCAAAGTGCCTAAGGACAGAAAGCATAAATTCCCAGCTAACTCGGTCAAAGGCCTTCTCAGCGTCCGTGCTGAGAAAGACGCAGGGTGTTTTGAGCAGTATGGCCCTATGTACTAGGTTAATGACTTTGGTGGTATTGTGCCTGGCTTCCCTAGAGGTGACAAACCCCACTTGGTCTAGATGTATAAGGTCCTTCATATGTTGGGATATTCTATTAGCTAAGATTTTAGTGAAGAATTTAAGATCTACATTCAAAAGGGATATTGGTCTGTAGCTGCCGCAAGCGGCGGGGTCCTTACCCTCCTTCGGAATGAGGGAAATATGGGCCTTCTTGGTACCTCTCTGAAGGTGTCCTCTGTCCGCGAGATTATTAAACACTTTGACCATATAGGGGCCGAGCACCGGCAAGAGGGCTCGATAATATTGTAGGGTGAAATCGTCTGGACATGGCGCCTTACCCGGCTTCATTCCTTTGATGGCACTCTGTATTTCCACCAATGTAATAGGTTTCTCCAATTCTGCCCCCATCTCCTCCGAGAGTTTAGGGATGGCCGATTGGGTTAGATAGTCCCTAACATCCGAGTCACCCGTGTGCTGTCTCGGGAGGTTGTACAGGGAAGAGTAGTATTCCGAAATTAATTTCGCAAAATGGGAGGGCATGACCTTTTTTTCTCCCGAAGGGGAGATAATTTGTGGTATATAGGCTTGTTGTTATTATATATTTTCATGTGACAACACTGAAGGAATGACAGTTTGCTACAATGTAAAGTAATGAGTGTGCAGCTTGTATAACAGTGTAAATTTGCTGTCCCCTCAAAATAACTCAACACACAGCTATTAATGTCTAAACCGCGAGCAACAAAAGTGAGTACACCCCTTAGTAAAAATGTCCAAATGAGTGAGGGGTGTACTTACTTTTGTGAGATACTGTATATACCTAGATAGATAGATCGATAGATAGATAGATAGATAGATAGATAGATAGATAGATAGATAGATAGATAGATAGATAGATAGATAGATATATGCAACTATATATAACTTTTAGCAACCAATGCCTGAGTGGTGATGGTGTGCAGTAACTTCTAGCAACCCAATCAGTGAGCAGTGATCGTGTGCAGTGACTTCTAGCAACCCAATCAGTGAGCGGTAATGGTGTGCAGTAACCTATAGCAACACAATCAGTGAGTGGTAATGGTGTGCAGTAACTTCTAGCAACCCAATCAGTGAGCAGTAATGGTGTGCATTAACCTCTAGCAACACAATCAGTGAGCGGTAATGGTGTGCATCATGCAGTAACCTCTAGCAACCCAATCAGTGAGCGGTAATGGTGTGCAGTAACCTCAAGCAACCCAATAAGTGAGCAGTAATGGTGTGCAGTAACCTGTAGCAACTAATCAGTGAACAGTAGTGATCTGCTGTAATCTCTCGCAACCAATCAGTGAGCGGTAAGAATAGGCTGTAATCTATGGCAACCAATTTCAATCGCTGCATGATCTGCTGCAGTAAACTGATTTTGAGCAGACCTGCTATTTTTTTTGTATGCCACAGAATGTAGGGGGCCCCCAAGAAAATATTTGCCCAGGGCCCAATCAATATTAAAGACGGCCCTGGCCTGCCCACCGTGGGAGGCAAGTAAGTGTTTTTTTTGTGCTCAGGGAACTCTGGGGAAGGATTTCCTTTTTCAAACTGATCTGTGCAATATAGAGGGAATTTCCTCATTGCTCAAACAGGATTTGAGCAGTGAGGAAGAGAGCCTTGGTTCTCTTTCCTCTGTTGACACTGGATGTACAATACATTGCAAGGCATCTTTGGGCATCACGTGATAGAGAGGCAGGCAAGATATCAGGCCCCATCTCACTGGAACCCCTTTTTAGGCACCTGGGTGCTAAAGAATGTGGTGTCCACCAGCATTGGGTTTTGCAGGGGACCCCCTTTTCTGGGAGGACTCCTATGTGCCTTTCTGGTATACAATTTTTTTACATAAAAAAAAAAAGAAATGTAATCCTCCTAATGCTAAAACTATGTATAAACCGTTTCAGTACCATGGAGAGCTATTGAATGAAAACTGGCCTGCAGGCAGAATCCAAATCTTCACTGGCGCTGTACATATGAGATTCAATGGTTGTTCACCAGTAGGTGCATTCATCTGAACCAAATTCATCCTATTGTAAATAGGATGAATGTGGCCATGAAATACAGAGAGAATTCTGTCAAATCTCACTTGGACAAATATCTATGAATAAATCATAGATCCCCAGTTTATAAATATGCCCCTTCCATATACAAGATTTTTTCCCAGCCAGATAAAAAATAAATATGGAATACATGAGCTCAAAATTTGGTCAGACTTTCACAGAGCACCACTTATTTCAGAACTTTTAAGTAGTTCCCTGCGTGTTTCCCCACTGGGATTTTCTTTAATTCAGGCATGCCAATTACAGCAGTGTTATGAATGTATTATTTCTTAAATCACACTATTTGTGCTCTTAACTCACGTTAAAACTGCTAAGCTAAATTGAATCTAGAAAACCAATTCCCAGTTAATTTTCAGCAGAGATCACTGTACTTAATTAAAGTTTAACAAGGTTTTGATCAGTTCCGTACATGAACAATTACCTTTCAGCAACCTGATGCTGGAAATATAATGTGTTAGAAAACTGATATATTTCTAAAGTTGTCCAGGAGAGTTACAAGGAAAAACATGTGAAGGGACCCACCCATGATAGTTTAATTTCCGATTTTCTATTACATATCCTTTTCAACCTACAAGATTCAGGCTTTCATGTTATCACATACCCTAATTTAGTCCCCTCTTATCCCCAGCACAACCTTTTTGGCAAACTTTGACAAAAATTCTGAATGTCTGTGAAATACATGCACTTTTCATGTTCTGGCGCTTTATAAATGTTACAAGTACAGTAAAACACCATAAGACCTGCCAGAAATAGAGTGAGTGTAGTGTAGTGATTCATGTAGAGATCTGACAGTGATGCATGTGCTGCACTGAAATTTTAAAGTGGTTGTAAACCCTGTCTGACATGTTTCACCTACAGGTAAACCTAGATTAAGGCTTACCTGTAGGTGTTTGCAATATCTCCTAAACCTACACGGTAGACAACGGCGCAGGCGCATTGAGAATGCCGGTTTTATCAATGGATAATGACGGCTTTGACGGCTCCCACGCGCATGCTCCGGCCAATCAGAACGCCGGAGCGGCGATACCCGGAAGTAACCTCCCGGAGAGATGTCTGCGGCCGGAGGGGGAGATGAGGACGGCTTCGGGGGGCTTTGATCTAAGGTAAGTAATGCATAATGAGCTAGTATGCTAGTCATACTAGCTCATTATGGCTTTGTCTTGTAAGTTCTCTCCTGCTGAACTACAGAAAAAATGATTCTTATCTTATGGAGATGAGGAGAGACAATGGGCCAGATCCAGAGAGAATTGGAACCGTGCAGCGTATCAGAGATACGCTACGCCGCCGTACCTTACCTGGCGGAATTTCGAATCCTCAACGATTTTGCGCCATAAGTTACGGCGGCGTAGTGTATTTCTGGCGGCGGAATTCAATTCGGCGATCGGGGTGGGTTTCATTTAAATGAAGCGCATCCCCACATTGAATGAACTGCGCATGCGTCGTCCAGAAATTTCCCGCTGTGCTTTGCGCGAAATTACATCGCAACGACGTCATTTTTTGAACTTAGACGTGAGTTACGTCCATCCCTATTCACGGACGACTTACGCAAAAAGAAAAATGTCAAATTTCGACGCGGGAACGATGGCCATACTTAACATGGCAAGTCTATCTATACGCCGCAAAATACCAGCTTTAACTATACGCCAGAAAAAGCCGACTACAGACGATGTTAGAAAATGTGACGGCCGTGCGTACGTTCGTGGATTGTCGTAAATCGCTAATTTGCATACCCGACGCGGAAAACAACGCGAACTCCACCCAGCGGGCGCCGAAGTATTGCATCTAAGATCCGAAGGCGTACGAAGCCGTACGCCTGTCGGATCTTACCCAAATGCCGTTGTATCTTGGTTTGAGGATTCAAACTAAAGATACGACGCGGGAAATTTGAAAGTACGCCAGCGTACTTGCTCTGTGAATCTGGCCCAATGTGTTCTGTAGTCCAGTGGGGAATAACAACACTGCTTCGGACAAGAACTTAAAATGAAACCTTTCCCCTCTACAGCCAGTTCCATTTAAGGGGTATGATCGCAGTTCCCCTGCAGTTGTATTGGCATATTTGAGGACATTGTGGTTGATTTACTAAAACTGGAGAGAGCAAAATCTAGTGCAGCTCTGCATAGAAACCAATCAGCTTAACCACTTAAGCCCCGGATCATTTGGATGGCTAAAGACCAGAGCATTTTTTGCGATTCGGCACTGCGTTGCTTTAACTGACAATTGAGCGGTCGTGCGACGTGGCTCCCAAACAAAATTTACGTCCTTTTTTTCCCCACAAATAGAGCTTTCTTTTGGTGGTATTTGATCACCTCTGCGGTTTTTATTTTTGACACTATAAACAAAAATAGAGCAACAATTTTGAAAAAAAGCTATATTTTGTACTTTTTGCTATAATAAATATCCATTTTTTTTTTTAAAAAGCAATTTTTTTCTCAGTTTAGGCCGATATGTATTCTTCTACATATTTTTGGTAAAAAAAAGCGCAATAAGCGTTTATTGGTTGGTTTGCGCAAAAGTTATAGTGTCTACAAAATAGGGGATAGTTTTATGGCATTTTTATTATTATTATTATTTTTTACTAGTAGTGGCGGCGATCTGAGATTTTTATCATGACTGCGACTTTATGGCGGACACATGGGACAATTTTGACACATTTTTGAGACCATTGTCATTTTTACAATGATCAGTGCTATAAAATGCACTGATTACTGAGAATATTACACTGGCAGTGAAGGGGTTAACCACTAGGTGGCACTGAAGGAGTTAAGTGTGTCCTAGGGAATGATCCTAACTGTTAGAGGGAGGAGCTACCAGTGACACATCACTGATCACTGTTCATGATCACAGGGAACAGTAGATCACTGCCGTGTCACTAGGCAGAACAGGGGAATGCCTTGTTTACAAACTCATGAGGCACACGGCACACGGCGGGCGTGCGCACACGCGCCCGCTGAACGGCAAATTTAAAGGGACGTACAGGTATGCGCATTACGCCCATTTGCCTGCCCGTGCCATTGTGTGTATATTGTCGTGCGCTGGTCGGTAAGCGGTTAAAGGTTATTTTTTTCCAAAGCTTAAAGGGTTGTAATGGTTTGTATTTTTTCACCTTAATGCATCCTATCCTAATGCCCCCCAGCCCCCCCCCGTTTTTGCTTACCTGAGCCCGTTTACCTACTCGGCTCGTCCCCGGCATCCTCTTCTCCACGGAGTCTCAACGTTGATTGGATAGATTGGCAGCAGCACAGCAAATGACGCGGCTGCTGGGGGGGGGCAGGACCGAGACATACACTCTGGGCCAGATTCACAAAGATTCACAAATCTCCTGATATGCCGTTGTATCTCTGAGATCCGACGGTCGGATCTATGCGACTGATTCATAAGAATCAGTTACGCATAGATCTCCCTTAGATCCGACTGGTGTAAGTGACTTACACCGTCGGATCTTAGGCTGCAATATCCCGCCGGCCGCTAGGTGTCGCTTCGTTTTTTTACGCGAGGAATATGCAAATTCCGATTTCCGCCGATTCAGAAACGAACGCCCGCCCGTCGCTTTTTTTTTACGTCGTTTGCGTTCGGCTTTTTCCGGCGGATAGTTACCCCTGCTATATGAGGGGCAGCTAATGTTAAGTATGGCCGTCGTTCCCGCGCCGAGTTTAAAATTTTTACGTCACTTGCATAAGTCGGTCGGGAATACGGATGTCCGGAATTTACGTTGCCGCCGAAAACAATGACGTCCTAGTGACGTCATTTGGAGCATGCGCACTGGGAAATATCGCCGGTGGCGCATGCGCAGTTAAATCGGCGCAGGAACGCGCCTGATTTAAATTGTACACTCCCCCTAGCCGCAGAATTCCGCCGGGGGAGTTACGATCCGCCGGCGCAAGTTTGGAGGTAAGTGCTTTGTGAATACTGCACTAGCCTCGCAAAAGTGCGCCGGCGGATCGTAAATCACATAGATTACGTGGATCTAAAGATCCGCTAATCTATGTGAATCTGGCCCTCTGTGTCTATGGACGCAAAGCGTATGAGACAAGAGTGTGCCCGCAAGGAAATCCCCTTTGGAAGAGAGCTTCCTGAGGGGGTTAACTATTGCGGGGAGGAGCTGAAAGAGCCGTAGTGGAACCCCAGAAGAGGACAATCTGGGCCACTCTGTGCAAAACGAACTGCACAGTAGGGGTAAGTATGATATGTTTGTTATTTTAATTTTTTTTTTACCTTTACAACCCCTTTAAACAAGCTGAAGTTTAAGGGCCAGATCCACGTACATTGGCGCATATCTAGACCGGCGTAACGCATCTCCTTTACGTTACGCCGGCTCAATTTAGAGAGGCAAGTACCGTATCCACAGAGTATTTGCGTCCAAATATGCGCCGGCGTAACGTAAATTACGAGGCGTAAGGCGGGGTAATTGAAAGTGGGAAGGAAGTGGGCGTGTTCCATTGAAATGAGCCGTGACCCCATGCAAATGAAGGGCCGGCCGGACTACGCATGCGCAAATGACGCTGACTATGTTCAGCGCCTCTCTGCGCATGCTCAGAACTCGGCCCGGCGTAATCAGTGAGATATGAACTAGGCCCGGCGTAATTAGTGAGATACGCCCAGTGCATAAATAGGCCCAGACATACGCCCTTCCATTGCAAAAGTACATCCATTTGTTTCCCTTCCTGAAGCAAGGTGCTTTTGTTCCGTTGTCTATTGCTGTTTGTTGGTTTGTTGGTTTGTGTCGGTGTGTTGTTGGAGAGTGTTATTGGAGAGTGTTATTGGATAGTGTTATTGGAGATTGTTTTTGCTGTTTGTTTTTGCTGTTTGTTTTTGGTGTTTGTTTTTGCTGTTTGTTTTTGGTGATTGTTTTTGGTGATTGTTTTTGGTGTTTGTTTTTGGTGAGTGTTTGTTGCAGAGATGACAACAAGGAAGAGGAAGTTGAACTTCTCTCTGCGGGAGAAGGAGATCATTGCCAGGGCCATGACCCGATATGATCGTTACCTCCATGGGTCTGAGAGTCGGGACATCACCCGGCCAGGAGGAAGGAGATCCTGCAGATTATTGCAGACAATGTAAATGCAGCGGGGTGTGAGACCAGGAGCCCCAATCAGTTCCTTAAAAAGATAAATGATCTCAGGCTCCTGGTTGAAAGGTAAGCTGGCAAAGATTGCAGCACATGCCAGGGGCACTGGAGGGGGACCACCATGCACCATCAGGCTCACTGCTGAGGAGCAGCTGGTGGCCCAGTGCCTCCACAGGCAGCAAGTGGAGGGGCTGCCTGGATTTGACTCCATTGAGGAGGTTGTGAGGACAGGTAAGTGTTTTTTTTTTCTATCTGGTGTGTAGCATGTGTGGGGTGGGGGGAAGGGAATATGTGACAAGTGTGTGGATCCTCCAACCTGTGTATGTTTTGTGTCATCCACAGATGTGCAGGAGGGTGCTGGGCCATCTGGCCAGTCCGCACCATCCCCCGGACATCAGGCTCATGCCGACCCCCAGGAAAGCCAGGAGTCCTCTGTGCAGGGGAGTGGCCACAGCTCTCCTCATGAGGAGGTTGAGGAGGAGGAGGTTGAGGAGGAGGAGGTCACCAATGCCAATGAGGTCACGCTCCATTTGGAGGAGTCTAGCCCTCTGGCTGGCACCAGTCAGGCCTCCATCAGGGCTAGCCCCTCCCACTCCACCCCCAACAGGGCTCCCCCCCCAAGGGGCTCCCCTTCTCCCAGGCCACAAGCCTCATCTGGAGGCAGGAAGATGACCCACAAGACCAGGGGGGTGGCAGAGTTTCTGCCGGCAAATCTGCGGAGGGACCAGGCCCTTCAGACCCGCCATCTGGGTCAGGTCACCCAGACTTTGGGCCGGATGGAGGACAGCCTGGCCTCCATAAAGGACTCAGTTCAGGACATGGGCTGCAACTCTCTGGCAGTGATAAACTGCTACAATGACCTGCAGACCGCCACAGCAGGCGTGGGTCAGGAGGTGCGTGCCCTGACCCAGGCTGTCCAGGCCAATACAGCAGCCCTCAATGTGGGCCTCACACGGATTGCCCAGGCCTTGGATTCCTTCTTTCCCTGATTCCCCCCCCTCCCATGAGTCTCCCCTGAGGGGCCGTGGCCGTGGCCGGCCCCGGCGTGGGTCACGCCAGCAGCGTTAACTTTTTTATTTATTTTTTGTTTTCAGTGGGTTATTTTTTTATTATTTTTTTACTGTGATTATGATTTGTTTTATGTTTGTGAATGATGTATGATTGTGGGGGTGACATTCCTGCCGGAAAAGGGGTGTCACCCTCAGTTGTGGTGGAGAAGGGATCCCCAGGACCAGGGAGAAGTGATCCCCAGGTCCGTGTGAATGGTGTATGAATGTACAGTGACATAAGTGGAGCCTTGGCGTGGCGTTGCTGCTCCCAAGTCCTGCATGGTGGGCTTGTGCTAATCCAATTTGATGAGGATGTGATGTGTCTGTGCTAAGGACCACAGTGGTGTGCATGCATGCATTCTCATTGTGCCATGATTTATGTGTGGGTTTAACGTGCAAAGATGCCTAATGCGAGCTGTCTCCTGGCTGCTCTTCCCTCAGAAGACGGGGTATCCTTGGTCAGGGGGGGATTGTCGGGTTCGGGGGTCAGGTCATCACGTATGTCAATCTCCAGGCCCTTTCTCATGGCGAAGTTGTGCAGCATGCAACATGCAGCGATGATCTGGCACACAAAGTTTGGGGAATACAACAGGGTACCCCCAGACTTATCCAGGCATCGGAAACAGGACTTCAGGAGGCCAAAGGTGCGTTCCACCACTCCACGGGTACGTGCGTGTGCTTCATTGTATCTTTGCTCTCCTGGGGTTTGGGGGTTCTGGAATGGAGTCATGAGATGGGGTCCAAGTGCATATGCAGAGTCACCTGGAAGGAAAAAGACAGGAGGATGTTAGTCGTGCATGTGCCCCTCGTGATGTCTGCATCATGGGGGGGGACAGTCATGCCTGACACCCATGTCACTCACCAACCAGCCAGCTGTCCACATACATGTTCTGTTTGAATTCCATTGGGATGGGGCTTTGATGGAATATGTAGCTGTCATAGCTTGATCCTGGGTGTTTGGCACGGACGTGCCATATGAGGCATTGGGCATCGACTATCACCTGTACGTTGATGGAATGCCAATGCTTCCGATTGCGATATATGTGCTCTGTGTCACGGAGGGGCTGTAGTGCCACATGTGTGCAATCAATGGCCCCCACAGTGCGTGGGAATTCTGCAATTCTGTAGAAATCACGCATTGCCTTCACCCGCAGGTCCTCCTGGGTGGGTCTGATGATTTGGTTGGCCATGCGTCTGAGGATTGCGGAGATAACCTGGTGCACACATCTGCTAATTGAGAATTGTGCCATCCCAGCCATGGCTCCACTTGTACGCTGAAAAGAGCCACTGGCAAGGAAATGGAGTGTTGCCAGGACCTTGGCCAGTGGCTGCACTGCATGTGAGCAATGTGTTGGGCTGGTGATGTCATCTTTCAGGTTGTGGTTAATTCCAGGATGGCAGTAGGGGTGAATCTGAAGATGCGAAACACCTCAGAATCAGCCATGCCAAAGACGTCTATGCGTGTGCGGTATATCCTCTCCAATGCCCTCCTTCTCCTCCTCCGTTCCCTCCTCCTTCTGCGCGCATCTAAAGCCAGTAGTATAGCTATGGCCATGGATGCCCCTGGCATGTTGGCATACAGATTGTTGTCCTGCAAGTGTGGCTGCTCAGCTTATCCCTAACGGTGTTGCTTTAGCTGACCTGCACACGTCTGGTGCAAAGTTAAAGCTGCTTTTATAAGGGGTAACTTTAGACCGGACATACAGCTGATGCGCACAGCGCGTAGCCTGCGCCGGTCAAACGTACTTTTGTGGATCGCCGTATCTCCCTCATTTGCATATTTGCATAGCAAAACAATGGTGCGTCTAGCGTATTTTTCCGCCCCACAATGCGCCGGTGTAATCTTTTTACGTCGGACGCCTGAAATGGTTTTCAGGCGTATCTAGTTTTGAGGATACGGCGCATAGATACGACGGCGCATATTTACACTTACGCCGCGCATCTCGAGATACGCCGGCGTAAGTGCTTTGTGGATCTGGCCCTAAAAGTTTATTAGCTACCATGCACAGCTGCACCAGATTTTGCACTCTTCAGTTTTAGTAAATCAACCCTACTGTTTGGCCTTGAGGCTGGGTTCACACTTGTCCGACAAACGGTCCTACATTGGGAGCCTCATGTAGCATGACGTGTGAAAATCAATGTTTCCCTATGAGAGCTGTCTTAACTGGTCCTACACAAGTCGGTCCGACTTTCAAAATGCTCCCTGTACTACTTTTGGTCCTACATTGATCCTACTTCAACCCATTGAATATCATTGAAGTCGGACCAAAGTAGTATCCTGTTCATGAAAGTAGGATGGATGTAGGACCAATGTAGGATAAATGTAGGACCAATGTAGCAGAGCAAAGTAGGATGAAAGTAGTGTAGTAGTGTGAACCCAGCCTCAGGCTGTATGCAAGATCTGCACTTCCGTCTGTTGTCTATTCCAGCTGAAAAGGATTCAATGTCATTATGAGGAATAAAGAAAACAGAAAAAAGTCCCCACCACTGACATCCTTACTTCGTATAATATGATCATTTATTTTTTGTTATTTGAGGGATACCAAATGTCCTCATTAACACAAGATGTAATGTAATTACCTCACAACTTATATCTGAATGATTTCAGTTAAAATTCACCACGTTTTCTAGATGTGTTACTAAATAAGCCCAGCATGTGAAAGTCTTTGAGGTTGTTGACACTAATTGAGGAATAATTAGATACTTAGGAGGCTCACAACTTGAATGCAATACACGTGACTGAAAAAATGAAATATATGGTTTTATTGGTATTAAACTTTCAGGAAAATGAATGGTATACTTCACAGCATGGAGGAACTGGTGAAATTGCTCTACAGCAGTGATGGGGAACCTCGGTCCTCCAGATGTTTTGGAACTACATTTTCCATGATGCTCAACTACACTGCAGAGTGCAAGAGGATCATGGGAAATGTAGTTCCAAAACATCTGGAGGGCCGAGGTTCCCCATCACTGCTCTACAGAAAGGACAGGGCAATGATAATGCTCTATTCAAGAAGAGTTGATGCTTCTCTGTTATTGTCAGTCTTCAGAATGCAGTACCCTCTAGAGCAGGGGTGCCCAACCTTTTGAAGCGTGAGGGCCACATAAGTGACTTGGTAACTGGTCGTGGGCCACAATCAGTGGAGCGGACACAGACACATCCTGATCGGATTGGAGGTAGGACACAAGTCGGTTTACATCTGCCACTCCCCAGAGGTGAATAGAGGGTCCAATTGGGTCAGACTAACCATGTGAAAGGGCCCAAGGCTGCTTTCACACAGCTGTGCTGCAGTTTACCCGCACTGCAGGTACAACACAGTGTACCCTTTGGCTTTTCTGCACTCTGCAATAGACTTTTATTATATTCTGCAGGGTTGGTGCACTTTCAGAAAGCTCACCAAACAGTGCAGGTAACCTGCAGGTGTGCTGCTTTGCATCTGCGGATTAGTTTGAAAGCAGCCCAGTAACTACTGCAGAACACATATGCCCATATATACACTGTGATTTTAGTAATAAACTGACCTTTAATTACAGTATTCTATTCCATCCCAGAGCAGGAGTTCGCGGGCCACATTGGAAGGCTCCATGGGCCACATGTGTCCCCCCGGCCACTGGGGTGTCAAACTCAATTTCATAGAGAGTGTAGAGCTTTGGATTATGCTACATACAGAGTGCAGAATTCAGGATTACGCTATGTACAGAATGCAGAGTTCAGGAGTGTGTTACGTGTAGAGTTTAGTATTATGCACAGAGTTTAGGGTTCAGTGGTGTGCTATGTATAGAGTGCAGTTCTAAGGATACCCTATACACACAGTGCAGACAGAGTTCAGGAGTGAGCTACTGTATATACTCTGCATTTAGCGTAGACTAGATATTCAGTGTAGACTCTATATTCAAGTCAGTGCAGGCAGTGTATTTGATATATATAGTCTAGTGTATATATATATATATATATATATATATATATATATATATATATATATATATATATACAGTTGTACTCATAAGTTTATATACCCTGGCAGAATTTATGATTTCTTGGCCATTTTTCTTGGCCTTGGTGGTAGCAGCATCGTGTTGTAGGGATGCTTTTTTTCAGCAGGGACAAGGAAGCTGGCCTGAGTTTATGGGAAGATGGATGGAGCCAAATAAAGGGAAATCTTAGAAAAAAAATGAGTCTGCAAAAGACTTGAGAGGGAAGAGGTTCACCTTCCAGCAGGACAATGACCCTAAACCAGTGGTTCTCAACCTGGGGGTCAAATGATGATTTGCCAGGGGTCACTAAATCCTGGGCTTTTACCGAAGCCCACACTGTTCTCTCAGGAAGGGAAATAAGAGGGGAAGGAACAAAGAAAAAGGGAGAGAAAGGAGAAAAAGAGAGAGCAAGAGAGACAGTTAGAGGGAAAGATGGGGGGGGGAAACAAGGAATTAGGATAGAGAGAGATGAAAGGGAAAGAAATGAGAACAAAGAGAAAGAGTGGTACATCCTAAAATATACCACAAGGGGTTTTAATACTGTACGAGTGGAAGGCACCCAGGGAGCACTAAATGTCCGTGAGTTAGGGGCGCAAATTACTTGTCTTGCTTTGGGTGCTTCCAACCCACGCTATGAAACTCATTTTACTGTTAGGGGTCCCCACAACTTGGGAAATTTTATCAAGGGGTCACGGCACTAGGAGGTTGAGAACCACTGCCCTAAACATACAGCCAGAGTTACAATGGAATGGTTTAGATTAAAGCATATTTATGTGTTAGAATGGCCCAGTGAAAGTCCAGACCTAAATCCAATAGAGAATCTGTGGCAAGACTTGGAAATTGTTGTTCACAGATGCTCTCCATCCAATCTGAGCTTAAGCTATTTTGCCAAGAAGAATGGGCACAAATTTCACTCTCTAGATGTGCAAAGCTGGTAGAGACATACCCAAAAAGATGTGCAGCTGTGATTGCAGCGAAAGGTGGTTCTACAAAGTATTGACTCAGGGGGGCTGAATACAAATGCACGCCAAACTTTTCAGATATTTGTAAAAAAAATAAACATTTATCATTTGTATTGGTCTATCACATAAAATCCCAAAAAAATACATATACGTTTTTGGCTTTAACATGACAAAATGTGGAAAATTTAAAGGGGTATGAATACCTTTTCAAGGCACTGCATATATAAAATATATATATATATATTAATTAACTTTTAATTAATCGATTAATCTTTAATTTTTTTGATCGATCAAAATCTTTTTGATCGATTAAAATTCTTTTGATTGGTACTCACCTCTCTGCCGGCTTCTGGGCCTTCAGGGAGTTCAGTCGGAGATCCAGTAATGTCACGGACACCGGTGGGGCTTGCAGTGTCCATCTGAAGGGCTCCTTTGCTGTGCCTTCATATCTGCATGCCGGCGGGACCTCACTATCTGCCACACACAAGGGCTGTTACACTTCCCTCTATCACTTTCCTCTATCAACCTGGGATTCTACAGCCATCCACTGGGAGTTGTGATAGTTCCCTTCATGGGACATCTACATGCCGACGGACTGATGTTAACCTCTCCTCATCTGGATTAAGCAGTGGTATCGTTGCACACATTTTTATACCAGTATCATACTTAGCCACATGTTTTTATGACTGCCTTTGCTACCGTTTGGTATTACTCGCACCATTTTTACAGTTTATGTAGCTACATCGATTTTATCTCCAGTGTAATATTTATTTTGTTACCTACTTGAAGACTATAAAAGTTTTAATGCTATTCCCATCAAGCGCTGCCTTTGTGTGTTTTTTGTATCCTGCTATCCATTTTTCCAGTGGTTGGTAGCTGCACTGGCAATCAGCCTGCAAGGAGATCAGCTAAAATAGTTGGATCTATATGTGCGTTATAATTAATCGAAATTAGTCAATTAATCGATTAAAAAAAAAACGATTAATCGAACAGAAAATGTTTGATCAGTAACAGCCCTAATATATATATATATATATATATATATATATATATATATATATATATATATATATATATATATACTGCTCAAAAAAATTAAAGGAATACTTTGAAAACATATTAGATCTAAACGGGCAAAAATCTCATGCTGGATATCTATACTGATATGGACTGGGTAATGTGTTAGGAATGAAAGGATGGCACATCATTTGATGGAAATGAAAATTATTCACCTACAGAGGGCTGAATTCAAAGACACCCCAAAAATCAAAGTGAAAAAATTATGCAGCAAGCTAGTCCATTTTGCTGAAATTTCATTGCAACAACTCAAAATGGTCCTCAGTAGTTTATATGGCCCCCAAGTGCTTGTATGCATGCCTGACACCATCAGGGCATGCTCCCAATGAGATGACGGATGGTGTCCTGGGTATTTCCTCCCAGATCTGGACCAGAGCATCACTGAGCTCCTGAACAGACTGAGATGTAACCTGGTGGCACCGGATGGGCCGATAATATTGTCCCAGAGGTGTTCTTTTGGATTTAGGTCAGATAAGTGTGGGGGCCATTCAATGGTATCAATTTCTTCATCCTCCAGGAACTGGCTGCATGCTCTCGCCACATGAGGCCGGGCATTGTCGTGCACCAGGAGGCACCCAAGACCCACTGCACCAGCGTAGGGTCTGACAAAGGGTCCAAGGATTTCATCCTGATATCTAATGGCAGTCAGGGTGCCATTGTGTAGCCTGTAGAGGTCTGTGCGTCCCTTCATGGATATGCCTCCCCAGACCATTACTGACCAACCACCAAACCAGTCTAGCTGAACGATGTTACAGGCAGCATAAAGTTCTCTGCAGCTTCTCCAGACCCTTCCACGTCTGTCACATAAGCTTAGAGGACGTCGGGCCCTCAGACCACCCCCATGAAGTCTGTTTCTGATTAAACAAAAGAAAAAGCCGCGCCACAAAAGTCTGTTAGATCACACTCAATAATGATGTAATAAGTCCGTGGTTGATCAGATGGCACATATATGTTCACAGATATTCTGATACAGTCCTTGTAATGGTAGATCCTACGTTCCACACCACCCAGTGACACATATGCATAAAGTGACCCTCCACCGGAAAATGGAAAGCGGCTTACCGGAAGGCAAGCGGTTTGGGGCAGATGGCTATAGCCCAGCCTAGGCCTTTAATCCTCGGATTTTTCACCAGGAAGCTCTCCGTCCCCTGAGTGTGATGTCTCAGCACCACCGTTAGAATGTAAATGAAAAAAGACAGGCGCACATAGCGTGACTCTGTGACATACACTTTTATTTAAAAAAAGCTAAAATTATACTCACAAACCAGCGTTTAAAATCAGCATAAAAGGTAAATTGCCGGCCGGCATACAGGAGCCCTACTCCTTGTCGTGGTGACGTCACTGCGTGATCCTTCCCAGACGCGTTTCGTCGCTATTGGACGTTGTCAATGGGGGTAGGGCCAAGCAGTACTTCACCATCTATATATAGACCTACCGCCTATTGTGAACGGCTGTCTATGAGTCCAGGTGCGCCATCTTTAGTGTGGTAAACCTTGCCCATACTTGGACCACACTTAGTGCGTCCATACAAGAGAAAAAAAGAAGAAAAACCCTTACAGACGGGATTTAAAATTACCCACCTCCATAGCGGAGCTGCCCATCTCGGGCGGGGGCGCAATTGAGGTCACTACGGCGGAGGGACCTATGGGAGCTGGAAGAGGGAAGGTTGAATGTCTGGCACCGGACATTCCTTCCAATTTCGTTCGCTCAAACCTCACTACCGCCATCTAGCGTATGCTGGGGAGTTGGTTTCCCTCAAGCAAAAAAACAAAGAGATGTATGGAAATGTACTCGCTCTCACCGCAATCCTACCAGCAGCTACTCAAGCCACATATAAGATCGGGGGAATCATGTACATTAATGGACCTAGATTCTTCTGGAAACTTATCCATAAAAAGAAAAAATTATATTTAACCCGTGACAGTGTGAATATAGTGTAAATATATTGAAAACTACCCATAGGAAAATTGTGAACTTTAATACTAATTGGTTAGTGGAAAAATATATCGAATATAATGTCATCTGACACTATCACTGTCAGCATGGCCACCTATTCATTCGTTTACGTGCTGGATGGGCACAAACAGGGCAGACAAAAAGTGTTAACCCCCAAACGTCATATGCAGGAAATTACCCCTTAGTGTGCTTCACAAAAATTTATAGACGGCGTCCATGAAATGTTGGCTATTCGCCACACTTCAACATTCACCGACCACAGTGTAAATGTGGGATACATATAAATGTGAAAAAAGAAAAAAAGGGAAAATTATGTGACTACAAAAATAGCTTTTGTGTCTACGGGGACTATTGTCCCTGGAGTGCATAGATCAAGGCAACCTGCGCATATGATCTATCTATTATCAATTAATCACCAAAAATATATTATTTACTATCTGAGTAGATTATATACATGTGCAAATTTAACTATCTATACAAAATGATTATACATATACAAAAATTATTATTTTAAAAATGAACAAGAAAAAAAGTGAAAAAAAAGAAGAAATGGATAAATACCAAATTGATGATATTACTTCACAGAAGCGCTTATCATAGAAAAAATTTGCTAATCCCACCCTCATAACAGCCGAACACATTAAGCTTACATTAGGCGTTGTTAATAAAGGCGTTAACATCTGTTTCTATATTCAAGCCGAAAGGTGTATAAGTTTTGAGGCGAAAGATCCACCCCATTTCCATCTGTGAGATTTCACGTACCAGATTCCCTCCTCTCCAGTGGGGCCTATATTTATCAATCCCTAGGAACAGTGTATTAGAGGGATCCTTCTTGTGTTTGAGCCGGCAATGATTTGAAACGGAATGGTTTCTGAACCCCGAAAGTATATTTGTAATGTGTTCATTGACACGTATTTGGAACGCCCGTTTGGTACGGCCTACGTACTGAAGACCGCACGGGCATTGTATCAAATAGACCACGCCTAAAGAGGCGCAAGTCACACAGGGTCCAATCTTAAATGTCTTACCAGTTGCCGTGGAGGTGAAAGACCTAACGCATCTTTGTCTGTTTGAATTTAAAGCACAGACTCGACATCGGCCACACCTGTAGTAGCCCTTTAATTGATCGAAAATAAAACCCGATCCCCTAAGGGGGGGGGGTCAATAACATTACTAGAGATCTTGTTCCTCAAAGGTTGGACCCCCCTGAAGATCACCCTAGGTTTCGAAGGCAAAATGTCCTTTAGGTGTGGATCACTCATGGCGATATGCCAATGTTTATTGACAAGGTGAGTTATGGCCCTGTGCTGGATCGAGTAGGTGGTAATGAAGGGCACCCCTACGGGGAAATTATCCCCCTCTCTAACCTCCCTATTACGTAACAGATCATTCCTGTCTAATGCCGCGACCTGATCCCGGACTATTTGCAGGGATTTATAACAATACCCCTTCTCTAGGAACCGTTCGGTCAAAACTTTGGCCTGAGTGTGAAAATCCTCAAGGTCAGAACAGTTACGTCTCACCCTAAGGTACTGGCTTTTGGGAACTCCCTTAAGCCACGGTGCATGGTGGCAGCTGTCTAAGGGTATGACCGCGTTCCTATCAGTGCTCTTGAAATAAGTCGAGGTCACAAGTTTACCATCCTTGGCCTGAATGGTTAAGTCAAGGTAATGCACACTAGTCTGACTTGCCTCGAATTTCAGCTTTATCCCTCTATCGTTGGTATTGAGGTTCTCAATGAAGTCAACCATATCACCATGTTCACCGGCCCATAGGAGGAGGATGTCATCAATGTACCTCGCCCAAAGGACAATATGGGGAGTCCCCTCGAGGTGGATGACATCCTCCTCCCACTTGGCCATGAACAGGTTGGCCAAACTCGGAGCGTACTTAGCTCCCATCGCCACCCCCGTGTTTTGTTTGTAGAAACAGTTTTCAAACCAAAAGTAGTTTGAATCTGCCGCAAATTTCAACAGCGACATGATGAAATCTACCTGCTCTGGCTGTAGGCCAGAGTCTCTATCGAGGTACAGCTTAACTGCTTCAAAACCCAGGGCATGGGGTATGATCGTATATAGTGATGTTACATCTATAGTGGCCATCCATAGATTGGGTGTAATTGGTAGATCAGAGATAATATTCATGATATGCTTGGAATCCTTCACATAAGATGGAATTTTCTTAACTAAAGGTTGCAAATAAAGATCAATATATCTGCCCACCCGGGACGTAATGGAATCTATACCACTTACTATAGGGCGTCCCGGGGGGCAGATAGGATCCTTATGTAGCTTGGGGAGATAGTACATAGTGGGGGTACGGGGAGCTCGAGGTATGAGAAAAAGTTTCTCTTTAGCTGATAATATACCTTCGAACACACCCCTCTCCACTAATTTCTCCAATTCTCTTTTGTAGCGGTTTTTGGGGTCACTTGGTAGGATGGAATAAGTATTGACATCATCTACTATGTTGTGCATTTCTCTTAGGTAGTCTACCCTATCGAGAATCACAATCCCGCTCCCCTTATCCGCTGGCCTGATTACCAGGTCCTTATTGGTACAGAGAGAATCTAATCCTTCTTGCAAATTTTTGTTCAATCTCGCCTTTTTGATCTCAATCAACTCCAGATCTCTAATAAGAACATCCCGAAAGGTTTTCAGGGATGGTGCCAGTCCTCCCGGAGGGTTGAATAAAGAGGCGTTCGCTAGGCCAGAATGTACATAGTTGTTGATAGATGGTTGGTTGGAGGATGACACTCCCATCATATACCGTTTAATATTGATTTTTCTAATAAATTTGTGGATGTCCATGTAAGTGCCGAACTTATTTAGACTTTGAGGGGGTGCGTATTTTAATCCTTTATCTAGCAATAATTTCTCGGAATCACTCAAGACCTTAGAGCTTAGGTTAAAAATACCCTGCCCAGTTATATTTTGGGACGTTTGAACTGTCCTGTGGCGCCTCCCCCCTCTATTCCCTCTCCTCTTTCTCCTAATCTCTTGGTGCCCTGCCCGGCCCTGCAAAAACCCCAATTCGGGCAATCATTGGGTCTCAGGACAGGGACACCCTGAGATGGCGGAGGGGGTGGTGCATACCACTCCCCTCCATTAGAGGTTGAATATTGAGATAGTTCGGGTGCTGAATACCCTTCAGGACCCACCTTATCCCTAAGGGGGAAAAAGGAATTAGATGTGGGAACATTGTAATCCCATCCTGAACCCAACTCAGGGTGGAGATAAGACGGTGAGGAATATTCATCTTCCCCCGCTAATCTCCAATTATTACCAGCGGGGGTGGTGTTCCCACCTTTGAGGAACAAGATCTCTAGTAATGTTATTGACCCCCCCCCCTTAGGGGATCGGATTTTATTTTCGATCAATTAAAGGGCTACTACAGGTGTGGCCGATGTGGCCGATGTCGAGTCTGTGCTTTAAATTCAAACAGACAAAGATGCGTTAGGTCTTTCACCTCCACGGCAACTGGTAAGACATTTAAGATTGGACCCTGTGTGACTTGCGCCTCTGTAGGCGTGGTCTATTTGATACAATGCCCGTGCGGTCTTCAGTACGTAGGCCGTACCAAACGGGCGTTCCAAATACGTGTCAATGAACACATTACAAATATACTTTCGGGGTTCAGAAACCATTCCGTTTCAAATCATTGCCGGCTCAAACACAAGAAGGATCCCTCTAATACACTGTTCCTAGGGATTGATAAATATAGGCCCCACTGGAGAGGAGGGAATCTGGTACGTGAAATCTCACAGATGGAAATGGGGTGGATCTTTCGCCTCAAAACTTATACACCTTTCGGCTTGAATATAGAAACAGATGTTAACGCCTTTATTAACAACGCCTAATGTAAGCTTAATGTGTTCGGCTGTTATGAGGGTGGGATTGGCAAAAACTTTTTTCTATGATAAGCGCTTCTGTGAAGTAATATCATCAATTTGGTATTTATCCATTTCTTCTTTTTTTTCACTTTTTTTCTTGTTCATTTTTAAAATTATAAATTTTGTATATGTATAATCATTTTATATAGATAGTTATATTTGCACATGTATAATCTACTCAGATAGTAAATAATATACATTTTTGGTGATTAATTAATAATAGATAGATCATATGTGCAGGTTGCCTTGATCTATGCACTCCAGGGACAATAGTCCCCGTATACACAAAAGTTATTTTTTGCAGTCACATAATTTTCCCTTTTTTTCTTTTTTCACATTTATATGTATCCCACATTTACACTGTGGTCGGTGAATGTTGAAGTGTGGCGAATAGCCAACATTTCATGGACGCCGTCTATAATTTTTGTGAAGCACATTAAGGGGTAATTTCCTGCATATGACGTTTGGGGGTTAACACTTTTTGTCTGCCCTGTTTGTGCCCATCCAGCACGTAAACGAATGAATAGGTGGCCATGCTGACAGTGATAGTGTCAGATGACATTATATTCGATATATTTTTCCACTAACCAATTAGTATTAAAGTTCACAATTTTCCTATGGGTAGTTTTCAATATATTTACACTATATTCACACTCTCACGGGTTAAATATAATTTTTTCTTTTTATGGATAAGTTTCCAGAAGAATCTAGGTCCATTAATGTACATGATTCCCCCGATCTTATATGTGGCTTGAGTAAAATATGGACGGTTGGGACTTTAAATGAGATGCGATTAGCAATATGCGATTAAGTATAAATATATATATATATATATGGCAAATGTAAAAATTCTTACCATAAAGACCAGGCTCAAAAATACCAAACCAAAGAAGCACAAAACCAAATTAGTCTGTCTAACTGTATGTAATTAAAACAGAGGTTCAGTTGCAGTCATTTGCAAATGTCTGGGAAGCTGCAGGCCACGTCATGGCACTCTGTGTAACTGCAGTCCTAACTGTGATTTTTAAGGCCTCCAAAGGAGGAACCCAGGTGTGCTAATTAATAGACAGGGAGCAGAAAGCAACATAGAACCGCCCCTATCTATGGTTGGTCTGGCAAATGAGAGCACTGAAAAAACAAAATACAAAAAACAGGGGTGAAACCAAAAACATGCCTACCAAACCAAAATACCACCAAACTGGGTGCGGACCACATCAAACTGGGTCAGCTGGTCAAAAAACGACAATGCATGAATTAACTTGTTGGTGGTAGATCTGTGGAGGCAATGTGTGACACTCCTGGAATCGCATCTCCATCCCTGGTTAATGTAAACAATGGGGTTGGGACTTTATATGAGGCATGTGGTTTGGGTCACCACAGGCCTCCATCCCTTACAGGGATGGAGGCCTGTGGTGACCCAAACCACATGCCTCATATAAAGTCCCAACCCCATTGTTTACATTAACCAGGGATGGAGATGCGATTCCAGGAGTGTCACACATTGCCTCCACAGATCTACCACCAACAAGTTAATTCATGCATTGTCGTTTTTTGACCAGCTGACCCAGTTTGATGTGGTCCGCACCCAGTTTGGTGGTATTTTGGTTTGGTAGGCATGTTTTTGGTTTCACCCCTGTTTTTTGTATTTTGTTTTTTCAGTGCTCTCATTTGCCAGACCAACCATAGATAGGGGCGGTTCTATGTTGCTTTCTGCTCCCTGTCTATTAATTAGCACACCTGGGTTCCGCCTTTGGAGGCCTTAAAAATCACAGTTAGGACTGCAGTTACACAGAGTGCCGTGACGTGGCCTGCAGCTTCCCAGACATTTGCAAATGACTGCAACTGAACCTCTGTTTTAATTACATACAGTTAGACAGACTAATTTGGTTTTGTGCTTCTTTGGTTTGGTATTTTTGAGCCTGGTCTTTATGGTAAGAATTTTTACATTTGCCATATATATATATATATATTTATACTTAATCGCATATTGCTAATCGCATCTCATTTAAAGTCCCAACCGTCCATATTTTATCCTTACAGGGATGGAGGCCTGTGGTGACCCAAACCACATGCCTCATATAAAGTCCCAACCCCATTGTTTACATTAACCAGGGATGGAGATGTGATTCCAGGAGTGTCACACATTGCCTCCACAGATCTACCACCAACAAGTTAATTCATGCATTGTCGTTTTTTGACCAGCTGACCCAGTTTGATGTGGTCCGCACCCGGTTTGGTGGTATTTTGGTTTGGTAGGCATGTTTTTGGTTTCACCCCTGTTTTTTGTATTTTGTTTTTTCAGTGCTCTCATTTGCCAGACCAACCATAGATAGGGGCGGTTCTATGTTGCTTTCTGCTCCCTGTCTATTAATTAGCACACCTGGGTTCCTCCTTTGGAGGCCTTAAAAATCACAGTTAGGACTGCAGTTACACAGAGTGCCGTGACGTGGCCTGCAGCTTCCCAGACATTTGCAAATGACTGCAACTGAACCTCTGTTTTAATTACATACAGTTAGACAGACTAATTTGGTTTTGTGCTTCTTTGGTTTGGTATTTTTGAGCCTGGTCTTTATGGTAAGAATTTTTACATTTGCCATATATATATATATATATTTATACTTAATCGCATATTGCTAATCGCATCTCATTTAAAGTCCCAACCGTCCATATTTTATCCTTACAGGGATGGAGGCCTGTGGTGACCCAAACCACATGCCTCATATAAAGTCCCAACCCCATTGTTTACATTAACCAGGGATGGAGATGTGATTCCAGGAGTGTCACACATTGCCTCCACAGATCTACCACCAACAAGTTAATTCATGCATTGTCGTTTTTTGACCAGCTGACCCAGTTTGATGTGGTCCGCACCCGGTTTGGTGGTATTTTGGTTTGGTAGGCATGTTTTTGGTTTCACCCCTGTTTTTTGTATTTTGTTTTTTCAGTGCTCTCATTTGCCAGACCAACCATAGATCGGGGCGGTTCTATGTTGCTTTCTGCTCCCTGTCTATTAATTAGCACACCTGGGTTCCTCCTTTGGAGGCCTTAAAAATCACAGTTAGGACTGCAGTTACACAGAGTGCCGTGACGTGGCCTGCAGCTTCCCAGACATTTGCAAATGACTGCAACTGAACCTCTGTTTTAATTACATACAGTTAGACAGACTAATTTGGTTTTGTGCTTCTTTGGTTTGGTATTTTTGAGCCTGGTCTTTATGGTAAGAATTTTTACATTTGCCATATATATATATATATATTTATACTTAATCGCATATTGCTAATCGCATCTCATTTAAAGTCCCAACCGTCCATATTTTATCCTTACAGGGATGGAGGCCTGTGGTGACCCAAACCACATGCCTCATATAAAGTCCCAACCCCATTGTTTACATTAACCAGGGATGGAGATGCGATTCCAGGAGTGTCACACATTGCCTCCACAGATCTACCACCAACAAGTTAATTCATGCATTGTCGTTTTTTGACCAGCTGACCCAGTTTGATGTGGTCCGCACCCAGTTTGGTGGTATTTTGGTTTGGTAGGCATGTTTTTGGTTTCACCCCTGTTTTTTGTATTTTGTTTTTTCAGTGCTCTCATTTGCCAGACCAACCATAGATAGGGGCGGTTCTATGTTGCTTTCTGCTCCCTGTCTATTAATTAGCACACCTGGGTTCCTCCTTTGGAGGCCTTAAAAATCACAGTTAGGACTGCAGTTACACAGAGTGCCGTGACGTGGCCTGCAGCTTCCCAGACATTTGCAAATGACTGCAACTGAACCTCTGTTTTAATTACATACAGTTAGACAGACTAATTTGGTTTTGTGCTTCTTTGGTTTGGTATTTTTGAGCCTGGTCTTTATGGTAAGAATTTTTACATTTGCCATATATATATATATATATATATATATTTATACTTAATCGCATATTGCTAATCGCATCTCATTTAAAGTCCCAACCGTCCATATTTTATCCTTACAGGGATGGAGGCCTGTGGTGACCCAAACCACATGCCTCACATAAAGTCCCAACCCCATTGTTTACATTAACCAGGGATGGAGATGCGATTCCAGGAGTGTCACACATTGCCTCCACAGATCTACCACCAACAAGTTAATTCATGCATTGTCGTTTCTTGACCAGCTGACCCAGTTTGATGTGGTCCGCACCCAGTTTGGTGGTATTTTGGTTTGGTAGGCATGTTTTTGGTTTCACCCCTGTTTTTTGTATTTTGTTTTTTCAGTGCTCTCATTTGCCAGACCAACCATAGATAGGGGCGGTTCTATGTTGCTTTCTGCTCCCTGTCTATTAATTAGCACACCTGGGTTCCTCCTTTGGAGGCCTTAAAAATCACAGTTAGGACTGCAGTTACACAGAGTGCCGTGACGTGGCCTGCAGCTTCCCAGACATTTGCAAATGACTGCAACTGAACCTCTGTTTTAATTACATACAGTTAGACAGACTAATTTGGTTTTGTGCTTCTTTGGTTTGGTATTTTTGAGCCTGGTCTTTATGGTAAGAATTTTTACATTTGCCATATATATATATATATATATATATATATATATTTATACTTAATCGCATATTGCTAATCGCATCTCATTTAAAGTCCCAACCGTCCATATTTTATCCTTACAGGGATGGAGGCCTGTGGTGACCCAAACCACATGCCTCATATAAAGTCCCAACCCCATTGTTTACATTAACCAGGGATGGAGATGCGATTCCAGGAGTGTCACACATTGCCTCCACAGATCTACCACCAACAAGTTAATTCATGCATTGTCGTTTTTTGACCAGCTGACCCAGTTTGATGTGGTCCGCACCCAGTTTGGTGGTATTTTGGTTTGGTAGGCATGTTTTTGGTTTCACCCCTGTTTTTTGTATTTTGTTTTTTCAGTGCTCTCATTTGCCAGACCAACCATAGATAGGGGCGGTTCTATGTTGCTTTCTGCTCCCTGTCTATTAATTAGCACACCTGGGTTCCTCCTTTGGAGGCCTTAAAAATCACAGTTAGGACTGCAGTTACACAGAGTGCCGTGACGTGGCCTGCAGCTTCCCAGACATTTGCAAATGACTGCAACTGAACCTCTGTTTTAATTACATACAGTTAGACAGACTAATTTGGTTTTGTGCTTCTTTGGTTTGGTATTTTTGAGCCTGGTCTTTATGGTAAGAATTTTTACATTTGCCATATATATATATATATATATATATATATTTATACTTAATCGCATATTGCTAATCGCATCTCATTTAAAGTCCCAACCGTCCATATTTTATCCTTACAGGGATGGAGGCCTGTGGTGACCCAAACCACATGCCTCATATAAAGTCCCAACCCCATTGTTTACATATGTGGCTTGAGTAGCTGCTGGTAGGATTGCGGTGAGAGCGAGTACATTTCCATACATCTCTTTGTTTTTTTGCTTGAGGGAAACCAACTCCCCAGCATACGCTAGATGGCGGTAGTGAGGTTTGAGCGAACGAAATTGGAAGGAATGTCCGGTGCCAGACATTCAACCTTCCCTCTTCCAGCTCCCATAGGTCCCTCCGCCGTAGTGACCTCAATTGCGCCCCTGCCCGAGATGGGCAGCTCCGCTATGGAGGTGGGTAATTTTAACGTTTGAATCCCGTCTGTAAGGGTTTTTCTTCTTTTTTTCTCTTGTATGGACGCACTAAGTGTGGTCCAAGTATGGGCAAGATGGCGCACCTGGACTCATAGACAGCCGTTCACAATAGGCGGTAGGTCTATATATAGATGGTGAAGTACTGCTTGGCCCTACCCCCATTGACAATGTCCAATAGCGACGAAACGCGTCTGGGAAGGATCACGCAGTGACGTCACCACGACAAGGAGTAGGGCTCCTGTATGCCGGCCGGCAATTTACCTTTTATGCTGATTTTAAACGCTCGTTTGTGAGTATAATTTTACCTTTTTTTAAATAAAAGTGTATGTCACAGAGTCACGCTATGTGCGCCTGTCTTTTTTCATTTACATTCTAACGGTGGTGCTGAGACATCACGCTCAGGGGACGGAGAGCTTCCTGGTGAAAAATCCGAGGATTAAAGGCCTAGGCTGGGCTATAGCCATCTGCCCCAAACCGCTTGCCTTCCGGTAAGCGGCTTTCCATTTTCCGGTGGAGGGTCACTTTATGCATATGTGTCACTGGGTGGTGTGGAACGTAGGATCTACCATTACAAGGACTGTATCAGAATATCTGTGAACATATATGTGCCATCTGATCAACCACGGACTTATTACATCATTATTGAGTGTGATCTAACAGACTTTTGTGGCGCGGCTTTTTCTTTTGTTTATTTTGCTTTGTGTTTTCGCACGCTAGCTGCTGCCGGGGATTGGAGGGTTGGGGGGGACACCAGCGGATTTTTTTTGTTGTTTTTGATTGCTGTTTCTGATTGTTTGGTCAGAGACATTCACACCAGTGGCCTGCTGGAGGTCATTTTGTAGGGCTCTGGCAGTGCTCATCCTGTTCTTCCTTGCACAACGGAGGAGATACCAGTCCTGCTAATGGGTTAAGGACCTTCTATGGCTCTGTCCATCTCTCCTAGAGTAACTGCCTGTCTCCTGGAATCTCCTCCATGCTCTTGAGACTGTGCTGGGAGACACGGCAAACCTTCTGGCAATGACACGTATTGATGTGCCATCCTGGAGGAGTTGGACTGCCTGTGCAACCTTTATAGGGTCCAAGTATCGCCTCGTACTACCAGTAGTGACACTGATCCTAGCTAAAGGCAAAACTAGTGAAAAACAGTCAGAAAAGATGAGTAGGGAAAAAAATGTCAGACACCTCCACCTGAAAAACCATTCCTGTTTTGGAGGTTGTCTCATTGTTGCCCATCTAGTGCACCTGTTGTTAATTTCAATTAACAGCGAAGCAGCTGAAACTGATTAACAACTCCTTCTGTATACTTAACTGACCAGATCAATATCACAGGAGTTCTGATTCAAAAGTGTTCCTTTAATTTTTTTGAGCAGGATAGATAGATAGATAGATAGATAGATAGATAAAAAATATGTGTCTGTATTTGTGTGTGTATGGTGTAGTTGTTAATATTTTCCTGTGTGGCTGTATAATAAATACTGAAAAAATACAGAAAAAAATAGAGATGTAATTGAGTATTCACAATGCATGTGATACTTTTTTCAATTATTTATGCATCTTTGAACTTCTTTGAATTTGGTAATTGTTTATTTGCGCAAACATTTGCTAACATGAATGCATGAACAAGAGAAAACACATTGAAAACACATTGTGGAACATTTATCAATTCTGTCCTACAGCAAGGCAATGCAAAACAGGAGCAGCGAGACAGATTATGCGACACATTTATTACAAGGTTACAGCTTGAGTCATAAATTTCTTCCAGTGTTTTTAGTAGAACCTGTTTAGACCACTGCATTGCATTTTCGGTGTGATGTGAAAACGTCAGCATTTTTGGATGTACTGGCCTGCATTTTGCCATTTATGTTTACTGAATTTTAGACATGTGCCCACTGAAATATTTAGTTTCAGAATTTTGGTTTCGTCAGAAAAATATATTTATTTAATTACTCCCGAAATTAGTTTTTATTTATTTAATTTCATAAAAAAAATGCATTTGTATGAAAATCCAAATTAATTAAGGTCACATATGTCAACTGAAGGCTCATGGTGTCTGTCGGATTTTCTAAGAAGATTCGACAAAGCAGCTACACTGTACAACGCTACGCTGGTACATTTCCGGTTGAATGCTCTGCCCACAAGCTATAGTAAAATTCTTAAATGTTGTTTGACTAGTAATAATTATAATTATTACTACTAGTCAAACAACATTGGAATTCTTCTATAGTCTATGGGTGGAGCATGTGACCGTAAATGTCTGCTCACGGCGATCGTATGTTTTTAACTGCTTTGTCAAATCTTCATGTCTCTATGGCCCCGTACACATGGTCGGACAAAACCGATGAGAATGGACCGAAGTTCAGTTTCATCGGTCCAAACCGACCGTGTGTATAGGCCATCCGTCTGTTTTCCTTCGGTCCAAAATTTTAAAACATGCTTCAAAACCGAACCGATGGACCGCTGCCCGATCGGTCCAAACAGATGGTTAGTACACAAAAGCATTGGTTCGAAAACCTACGCATCGGTTAAAAACCCGTGCATGCTCAGACTAAATGAGGGGACGGGAGCGCTCGTTCTTGTAAACCTTGCATTCGTTTTTGAGATGGCACATTCTACATTTTTAAAAGTAGTGTTCCGTTTCTTGCTGAGCATTTGTTTCTTCGCTCTATTGCTAGAATGAACACGTTGTTTAGCTGATGCTATTTAGCCAGTGTTCTCCCATACAGAATTCTTTTCTTTTTTGCTTGCGATCTCCTTTTTTTTAATCATTTTTCCCTAGCCAGATCTCCAAAATATTTCTTTGTACTCCACAATTTTTTTTGTTCGTTTTTTGTCAAGTTATCACACCAATGTTTTATATATTTATTTTTTTGGGTGTTTTTTTTTCTTTTTTTGGAGTTTAGCCTTTTGTTTTGTCAAGTTATCACACCAATGTTTTTTTTCTTTTTTTTGGGTGAGATATTTCTTTTTTTGGGAGTTTAGGCATTTTTTTGTTTTTTGTCAAGTTATCATACCAATGTTTTTTTTTTTTTTTTTTTTTGGGTGAGATATTTTTTTTGGGGGGAGTTTAGGCTTTTTTGTTTTTTGTCAAGTTATCACACCAATGTCCCCCCTCCCCTCAAGGAGGTTGTGTCATTTGTTAATTACACATTGTATTTTGGAAATGTTTGATGGCTATTCAACAGAAAAACACAATAGACAAGGTTGTAACGTAAAAAAAAATCCATTTATTCTGGAAAAATTAAATAATAAAAAGAACGGCAACACTCAACCAATTTACAACATACATGCAGACTTTATGGATACCAAAGGCACACAAATCACAGAACTCAAAAGCACCAGCAAATGCCAGAAATGACCCCAAGTTGTGGTACTACACTAAGCTCAGTTTTTTGAAAAATCAGCAGGAAGGCAGGGATTCACTTTCTAGTCTTCCTTACAGCCTTCCTTCCAGGCTGCCTTGCAGCAGAACTTCCACGGCTCCTTGCAGGGGGTGAAGGTGGGGCAGCAGAAGATAAGAAGATAAGAGTCAGAAGATAAGCGGCCGGGTCACTCAGCTCAGTGTCCCTGGTCAGCCAGTCCCTTCGGGCCCACCACATGACCTGATTCATCATGTCTTTTGCAAGCCCTCTTTGCTCCTCTCCCAATTCCTGCAGGTCATTTAAGAGAGAAGAGCTAAAGCTCTCCGTGGGGTTCAGGGGGGCCCTCATGAGCTCTGCAGCCTCCCTCATGACCTGCAGGCTCTCCTCCTCCATCTGCCTCCAGCGCCTCCTTTGGCCTGGTCGGGGCATCTGGAGGGGAGGCACTTGGGAGATGGTGCTGAGCCAGGGGACTGGCTGACATCCACTGGGCCCGGCCTCCTCCTGGCTGCCACTCACCCCTTCCGTCTGGCTGACATCTTGGGTATCTGCCGCCTCCTGGCTGGTCTCCTCCTGTGTGTGCACAATCACACACATTTTCATGCTCTTGACGGTTTTTTTTTACGAATAGAAATTGAACAGACTCTCATTCTGAAACCCTGCAGTTGGCATCCCTGACACAATTGTTTCTGCCCCCAACTTTTGTTTGTGTTTACAAGCTTTCCTTGTTGCTAACAAATTAATCTCAATAAACCCACAAGATTTTGCAGCCAAGAAATATGTTGTAAACTACTATGCCTCACTGAAGCCCGGCAGATCTGCGTCCTCGATGTCAGCCAGCTCCTGCTCACACTCTGCAGGGGTGGGGGGAACCGTGGAAGTTCTGGTGCAACGATGCCTGGAAGGAAGGGTGGAAGGAAGATTGGAAATTGAAGCCCGGCCCTCCATTTGATCCTCCAAAAAGCTGAGCTCAGTGTAGTACCACAGCTTGGGCTCCTTTGCAGCACGTGCTGCTGCTCCTGACCTCTGTGATTTGTGTTGAGTCCGATAGGCCTTTCTGTATGTGCCCCTGATGTTGTTTATTTTCTCCCTAATCCTGGTGCCTGTGCACTCCGGTATCCAAGTCTGCATGTATGTTGCAATTTGGTTGAGTGTTGCCGTTCTCACATTTGCCTTATGGTAGGCAGGGTTCCTTGAATCCCAAAGACAGGGCTGTTCCCGATATTTTTCGATGAGGCGTGCTAGGTTTTCGTGCACGTTTAGTTGATCCATGCTTTTCTAGAATACCAAAAAACAAAAATCAGAACCACTTGGCTCAGCTTTGACATTGTCAGAATCTGCGCCCAATCTTTTGAGCCTCAAACACACTGTCTCCTTCTGCTAAAATGATGCCCAGCTCTGCCCCATTGTTGGTGAAAATGCTGACTTTACCTGCAAACCCTGTGTTTTCATTTCACTAAATAAGTGGCATAATAACATTACAAAGTAATGATAGCTTTCATCAAAGCACTATTCAGTGTAGATATCATGCCCCTCTCAGCATTGATTAGATGATACACTGGCTAATTACCTCTGGCCAACATCACAATCGTTGCCTGATGTGATACACACTAAAATTATAATTTTTTTAAATCTCACATATATATTTGAAGCAGTCTCCAAGCAAAAGGAGGGCAAAAAAGCAAGGTGAGCCCCAAGCTAAATAATCGTGCAAGGGTGCAATCAACATATAAACCCCACATCCCATTATACTCAAGTCTCTAGGCCTCTGCTGGTTCTAGTTTCAAAAGTACCTTTGTTTCTGCCGTGACAAACTTCCGCTCGAACAGACTCCGCGTTAACTCACGTAATCACGTTGTTCTTGTTATATACCCGCGCATGCGTGAAGTGCCGCCCTCTTCACCCGCCCATGACGGACCCTTCCCTCTTTTCCACGCCCTTTAAAACATTTTGGAACAAAAATATAGTGGGGTCACAGGAGCGTGGGTTACTTTTTTGCCGACGAGGAAAGGCAGGAGGCGGGAACGTCACGATCCAGGCCCAGGCGCTACAAAGCGACAAATATGTCACTAGAAGAAATGGTGGAGATGGTGGACATTCTGCGGAGGAAAGACTATGATGGGGATTATGGCCCATACAACACCCCTAATCGGAGGAAAGCCAAAATTATGGATAAAGTGGCAAGGAGACTTTATGCCATATTTGGGGTCACAAGGTCCAAGGAGCAGCTGAGAAAGAGATGGTCGGACTTGAAACTGCGTGAGCCAGAGCAGTTTAGGAGGATCAAGCAAATTCTTGATAAAAGTAGGTAATTTGAATGTTTTATTTGCAATTGACTTTCTAATTTGTGAACATGTTTTTCTCCATGTGCTTCTTTGGCCTGGTAGTACTTTTGAACATGGCAAAGTAATTTGATTGTTTTAGCAAAGTGTATTTTTTTTCCGTTCGTAGTAGTGTCGTTCCTCCACATCGTTCCTCACAAATCCAATGTTTTCCGTTGTTCCAGGAAAAGCACACCTGTGGACATGCCTATTTGGTGTAAAACATCGTTTATAAACAATTTTGACAAGATGATGTGTTTGTTCAACTTTACTAGAATGTGAAGGGCAAACGTGAGGTATTCATTCACACAGTGAGATAATAAACAGCTGGTTTTACATCTGGACTCAAGAGCGCCTGTGTGTCCCCCATAACTAACTTTTTTAATAGGGTCACCCACAAATATTTTTTTGGGGGTGCATCCATGTGTGTTACTTTGTCAAAAAGGGGCAGGATCACAGCTTGGGAGAAGTCAGACAAACAAAGTTTATGTTTGTAGGAATGCTCCTAAACACAAAATTAGAGCCCACTTCTAAACAATGTTTGCTCTTTCTGACCTCAAAACTCGGTGTGCTGAGTATACCTTTTTTTTTCTTGTTATTAGGGGAAAGAAGAGGACACCATTCGGAGGAGGCAAGGAGGGCCAGACCCAAGAAACCCCACCAACCACAGCATGTGGAGGAGGAGGATGTTGAAGAAGGAGTGGTGGAAGAAGGAGTGGTGGAAGATGGAGAGGTGGAAGAAGGAGTGATGGAAGATGGAGAGGTGGAAGAAGGAGTGATGGAAGAAGGAGTGGTGGAAGATGGAGAGGTGGAAGAAGGAGTGATGGAAGATGGAGAGGTGGAAGAAGGAGTGATGGAAGAAATCGAGGAGGAAGGAGTGGTGGAAGAAGGAGTGGTGGAAGATGGAGAGGTGGAAGAAGGAGTGATGGAAGATGGAGAGGTGGAAGAAGGAGTGATGGAAGATGGAGAGGTGGAAGAAGGAGTGATGGAAGATGGAGAGGTGGAAGAAGGAGTGGTGGAAGAAATCGAGGAAGAAGGAGTGGTGGAAGAAGGAGTGGTGGAAGAAGGAGTGGTGGAAGAAGGAGTGGTGGAAGAAGGAGTGGTGGAAGATGGAGAGGTGGAAGAAGGAGTGATGGAAGATGGAGAGGTGGAAGAAGGAGTGGTGGAAGAAATCGAGGAGGAAGGAGTGGTGGAAGAAGGAGTTTTGGGAGATGGAGAGGTGGAGATTATCAGCACAACAGGTCAGTGTCCCCCCAGCCTCACAGGGAAAAAGAGATGTAGGTAGGCCTGCACATTACTCAAATTTTTTTTTTTTTTTTTAGGGGATGAAGATGGTGGTATCCCTGCATCTGGTAGTGCACATTTTTCCAGGGCTAGTGCCCAAATTGTCATCCAACAAATTATGGAATGCAGTACTGAAATGGACATGATGAGGAATAGGACGAATGTCATGGAGCAACATTTCAAAAACATCATTGACATGATGGGCCGTATACAAGATTAACTCCCCCCCCCCCACAAAGCCTGTTTCAAGGTTATGTTTTGCTCACCAATTTGTTTGGAAGAATCCACACGCCAAAATGTTAAGATGCACACAGTGTGTCAACATATGCTATCTGCCATCACAGGATATCGATTGGCTTTGCTTTGTGGGTTCAAGCCCTTCCTCGCTACTCAAGTAGGTGAGAGGAAGGGTTTGCCCCCCAAAACACATCCATTGATCACACATGATGGCAGATAGAACATGTTGACAGTTGGTATGGTATCAGGAGAGAATTCCACATTTTGCCAGTCAAAATGTGTGCATCTTGAAATTTTGGCTTGTTGTGGGGTGACATCACCCCATCACATGTGTTTGGAATAAGGTTGAACTTTGTAAGTTCCATTGTTTGGAGATCTTGTTTTTTTTTAAACACATGGGTTTTGTACAACATGTAAACATATATTTTTCAAAAAAAGAAAAAGAAAAGAAAAAAAAGATTAAAAAAAAAAAGAAAAAAAAAACATTATAAAAAAAAAACACTTGTCTATTTTGTTACCAGAAAAAAAAAAAGAAAAAAGGGAGGTTGAGCACAGAATAAAAACCCCCGAAAAAGATACAAATAGAGTGGCTTTTTCTTTCTATGCTCAATACCAGTATGTACATGTGTGACTATTGTGCAATTGTGTTTATTTACTAAAACTGAGAACTACATTTGGCACTAGAAGTGCACTAGAATGAGAACCAGGGAGACAGAGAAAATGAAACCAAAGCAAGAATGACAAACAACTGTATAAATTCCAATGGTCAAATTATTTATTAGGTAATTAATATTTCTTTCTTTTGGGGGCCGAATTAGAAATAAATATTTTTAGGCATAGCAATGGCCCCCCGTCCCATGAAGTACTCAACATATTTGTTGCGTGCCTCAAGAGAAGATTGGGGGCCAAGCCAGCGCGACCAGTGTCCATGCCAGGAAAGGTATCTGAGGATAGTCCTGCCTCAGCACCAATGTTGGCTAGGTACGACTGGGAGTGCCTGCGTAAAAAATTGTGCAAAATTCAACAGGCATAAACAACGGTGTTCAATTTACATTCCGCCAGGTGTATCGCTGTCAGGAACAGGCGGAACCGGCTGGCGAGTATCCCAAAGGCATTCTCGACTATCCTCTGGCCAGCCGAAAATTGAAAACCCTCCTCTCCGGGGTGAGGGTCCTCTGGAGAAAAGGCCGCATGAGGTGAGGTCTAAGCCCAAAAGCTTCATCCGCAAGAAAAACAAACGGAAGTCCCTCCAAATTGTCTTTATTCCGTGGTAGTTCCAGACCACCAGATTGTAGACGCTTGGCAAACTCTGTCTGCGCGAACACTCCCTCATCAGACAGCCGGCCGTTCTTCCCCACGTCCACATACAAAAATTCGTACTGTGCCGACACCACCGCCATCAACACGATACTATGAAAACCTTTGTAGTTAAAATAGTACGACCCCGAATGGGGTGGCGGCACTATGCGGACATGTTTCCCATCTATTGCCCCTCCGCAGTTCAGAAAATCACACCGCTGGGCAAATTCGGAAGCCACAGTCTGCCATTCCTGTGGCGTGGAGGGAAACTGTGGGGAGAAACAAAAAATTACAATTAGAAATGTGCTAAATATACATTGCAATCACAATTCCAAAAACATCCTTGTGCCACATCATTATAACATTTACTAGCATTGGTGTGAGTATTACAAAGATATAGGCCCACTTAAATCAGACTCCTCACCCCTCTGATGGGGCATTAAACATTTTTAGGGGGGGGGTCTAGCTGAGTGTAGGCCCTAAAAATTCTATACAGGTAGCACTATGCCTAAAAATATTACAAAAATCAAAAAAGACCAAAAACAAAAGGGGGGGGGGCAGAACTACAATGAAGCAGACAAAAATAAGGTTGAAAAAAGACTAGGCTAGGTGTGTTTGGCCCTAGGATAGCATGCTGGACAGGTTTAGTGAAAGGAAAGATGCATGTAGGACAAAAAACGAGCATGGAAAGCTTCAAACAGGCATGGGGACAAAAGGTAACATTCACAGCATAATACAATCATGGGAAGTAGGGAAATCTTCTAAAAATAAAGAGATATTAGCATACATTAAAAAAATTGTGATGATTAAAGGAGGAAGCTTACCTTAATATACTCCTCCTGCATGACTTGAACGATAGCAGAACACGTCTCCAGTATGATCATCCCAAGCGCCTCTGCTCGGCCGTGATGGCTTGGTGCATCACAGTGTCCTGCCTCATGATATAGGGGGACAGAGGATCCATTAGACGGTGGAAAACGGGGTCCGTCATACGGAGAAAGTTCCTGAAGTCATCAGGATTATTCTCCTGGATTTCCCTAAGCAGAGGCATAAGAGAAAATTGGTCACGCTGGCGCAACCAATTCTTGGCCCAGGAACTCCTCCTCCCTCTGGTCGTGGCCAAAGTCCTTGAGTAATTATGAACTGCAGAAGCCAGCCCATACGCAGCACGAATTTTAGAAAAATCACGCTGCTCCATCATGGCTTGAAACCGGTCGGCTGGTCAGAACGCACTTCAAACAGAAAGCACCCCCAAATCCAGCAATACCTGTAAAGAACGCACTGCACCCAGATACGAGCGGACAGGATGGCACTGCAAAGCAGAAACGACCCGAAAGCCAGCACTGAATGACAAATACGAACCCACAAGCACACACTGAACCCGAGAATACGATCTGAAAAAGCACGGAGACTGAAAAGCGTGAATCGGCTCTCACCAACCTTTCACTAACACACGGTTACACGGAATTAGCAAAAGCGGACTCAAGGGTGGCAACGAAGGCTTTGGCCTACCCCTTTATAGTGACGTTGTACGTGGGTCACGTGTCTGCGTTCTGACCCGATCGGATTTTGGACTGACGGTGTGTACGCATATCAGGCCGTCAGGCCACTTCAGCGGTGAACCGGTGAAAACGGTCCGTCGGACCATTCTCATCGGTTTGGATCGACCGTGTGTACAAGGCCTGAGATGTAAAATCTTGAATAAATGTTGAATAATCTTGGACTAATCTTGGACTAATAGAGTTAGGTTAGGCACATTCAACCGCAGGTTTGATAGACACAGATCGCTATTTTCACTGTAATGTCGAATCTTCTTTCTATCTATATCAAACTCTTGTCGCAAAGATACGAAAATATAATAGATATCAAAATAAAGCATTTTTCAATTTCGGATCTTTTGGATTTTGGATTTTGCGCTGTACATTTAAGGTTGTTCTGTGCCACCTTTGATACCACTCACCCAATGTTGTATTTCTATAGGTGGACTACGGAAGGGACCCTCAAATTCTCCTCCACTCTCTTACCTCTAACATAGCTGTAGATGAGAGTTGCTCATGGCTCTGCTGCTGCTCCTTTATTGTCCAATCACAGGCTTGAAGAAGGGAAGTGACCCAGCTATATTGCCTAGCTGCAGTAGAGAAAAGCTGGCTGTGTTGTGTATTTTTCCAAACCGGATGGAGAGAAGTACAAATCTGATAGGTAAAACAGTGCCCTTATATGTATTTAACTGAATATAGGTTCACTTAATACAATGGCTTAATCTGGAGATGGGAGACCTGACCATAGTGATATTAATATATTAACTAAGTTAGGCCCCTTTCACACGTCCGTATGTCCGCTTTTTCATCCATCCGTTTGCGGATGAAAAAGGGACATACATTGGTCCCTATGAGATTGCGGGTGTCAGTGGATGAACATCCGCTGACACTCGATCTCATCTGCCTCCTCAAAGATCCGATTTTCCAGACGGAAGAAAACCCTATTTTTCCTCTCCCATAGGGGAGAGCAGAGAAAAGACAGGGCGGTCCCTGCACAGTGTGCGGGGACCGCCCTGTCATCCGCCGGCTCAGCGGGGATCAACAGAGCGATCCCTGCTGAGCATACGGAGGCCGATCATTACTGATCTGCCCCTCATGAAAGGGGGGTTATGAGATACAGTATATTTAATGGACATAGAGTAACACCTGACATTTGGCATTGACATTCTGGATCAGACTGGTGGATGCAGGTAACAAGAACAGGTTCTATATAAAGTTTTTTTAAAGTCAAAACTTTTTTTTTTTGGATAAGGTAGGGAAGTTTTGAAACCCGACAAGTCTTTATCACTGTCTGGGTCCCTCCTGGGAGGATCTATCCTCTTTGTTTGTCCTGATGAATACTATCAGTCAGAAAGAAGGTGATGTTATGGTTGTCTTCTGGGCAGGAGCTGAGGGGATATCTTCCAATAGGAAAACTTGTTCCATTGCAATTGTCACACGGCCTTTTACACACGGCCAGACATGTCCGATGAAAACGGTCTGCGGACCGTTTTCATCGGACATGTCTGCTGGGAGGTTTTGGTCTGATGTGTGTACATCTGATGTGTGTACGACACCAACGTTCTCTGATGCGGAAGTTCAATGCTTCCACGCATGCGTCGAATCAATTTGACGCATGCGCGGGTTTTCGGGCCGCTGGTTATACGTCATAACCAGCGGACATGTCCGATGAGTCATACTAACCATCGGACATGTACGACGGACAGCTTTCCAGTGGACTAGTTTCTTAGCATGCTAAGAAACTTTTGTCCGCTGGAAACCTGTCCGCTCGGCCGGAAAATTGTCCGCTAGGCCCTACACACGGTCGAACATGTCCGAGGAAACTGGTCCGTGGACCAGTTTCAGTGGACATGTTTGGTCGTGTCTACAAGGCCTAATAGGGTATTTCCCTCAGTTTGGATAGCAAGGGGACAAAACTTTGGCTAGTATTGTGATTTCATTGGGAGATTGGCAGGGCACTGGCAGCAGGGAAATCCACTGAGCTCCTGCATAACAGCATTTCATGAGTTTTTTCAGTTTTTCAGTAGGAAAAGGGTGCGGTAAAATAAAGAGACAACACACTTCACAGCTAATAGGATAGCAAACCAGCAGTTTGCTGATGTGACCAAATTAGATTAAGAGAAATGTAATAAGATTATGCTTCTTAGCTATTACAAATTAGTTACAGATGTCAGGACACTAATGATAATTTCTATAACAGATCAACATTTCACAGCAGATCTCAAAGCTGTTTATGTAATGCTTGTATGCAAGGAGAAGTTTAGTTGCCACCCTCCTGGTTACATAGTTACTTATAGTTACATAGTTAGTCAGGTTGAAAAAAGACACAATCCATCCAGTTCAACCATAAAAAATATAATAACAATAATAATATCATACAATCCCATATACCCACTTACTGTATATATCCACAGTTTATCCAGAGGAAGACGAAAAACCCCAGCAGAGCATGATCCAATTTGCTACAGCAGAGGAAAAAATTCCTTCCTGATCCCCCGAGAGGAAAATTTGATATATCCCCCGGGTTAAATATGGTTGAATGGGAACAACTATTCTGTTGGTTTTTTAATAAAGCAAACAGGGGCAGATCCACAAAGGAAATACGCCGGCGTATCTACTGATACGCCGGCGTACTTTCAAATTTCCTCAAACCAAGATACGACGGCATCTGGGTTAGATCCGACAGGCGTACGGCTTTGTACGCCTTCGGATCTTAGATGCAATACTTCAGCGTCCGCTGGGTGGCGTTCACGTTGTTTTCCGCGTCGGGTATGCAAATTAGCTATTTCCAACGATCCACGAACGTACGCATGGCCATCGCATTCTCTTACACCGTCTCTAGTTGGCTTTTTCCGGCGTATAGTTAAAGCTAGTATTTCGACGCGTATAGTTAGACTTGCCATGTTAAGTATGGCCGTCGTTCCCGCGTTTATTTTGAATTTTTTTTTTTTGTGTAAGTCGTCCGTGAATCGGGATGGACCTAATTCACGTCTATGTTAAAAAAAATTACGTCCTTGCAACGTCATTTAGCGCAATGCTCGGCGGGAAATTTAGGGATGGCGCATGCGCAGTTCATTCGGCGCGGGGACGTGCTTCATTTAAATGAAACACGCCCCCTAATCGCCGATTTGAATTACGCGCCGTTACGCCGCCAGAGATAGACTACGCCGCCGTGACTTACGGCGCAAATTCTTTCAGGATTCGAACCGAGGACAAGTAAGTCACGGCGGCGTAGCGTATCTCAGATACGCTGCGCCGGGGCAGATCTTTGTGGATCTGCCCCATAGTATTTATCTTTTTTTCAAGTTCAACTAATTTGGACTAAATCTCTATTGAGTTATTAACACTAGTGATGGATGAACATTTGACGGGACGGTTCGCGAACGCTAACCGTGAACTTTCGCAAATGTCTGCGAACCGCAAGTTAGCGGCGGACCCCATTGACTTTAATGGCAGTCGAATATTTAAAACCTGCAGGTCATATTTGCAGCCACAAAAAATTTACTAGCTGTGCACAAATAGTCCCACAACATGGACACTGACCTACCATAAGTATTAAGTGAAAAACCGGATACATAAGTAAGTGCCGGCCATTACAGGCCCCAAAAATTAGCCGACAGGCATTCACCTAACAGCAAAAAATGTTGTATTCTGTGGCTGGAGGTACATTAAGCTATTCACCGGATACAGAAGTAAGTGTCGGCCATTACAGGCCCCAAAAATTAGCCCACCGGCGTTCACCTGGCAGCAAACAACTTTCTATTCCGTGGCTGGTGGTAAAATAGACATTCACCGGTTACAGAAGTAAGTGCCGGCCATTACATGCCCCAAAAATTAGCCCACGGCCACAGGCATTAACCTGACAGCAAACAACTTTTTATTCTGTGGCTAGTGGTACAATAGGCATTCACCGGATACAGAAGTAAGTGTCGGCCATTACAGGCCCCAAAAATTAGCCCACGGCCACAGGCGTTTAACTGACAGCAAACAACTTTCTATTCCATGGCTGGTGGTACAATAGGCATTCACTGGATACAGAAGTAAGTGCTGCCCATTACATGCCCCAATAATTAACCCACGGCCACAAGTGTTTACCTGACAGCAAACAACTTTGTATTCTGTGGCTGGTAGTACATTAGGCATTCACCGGATACAGAAGTAAGTGCCGGCCAGTAGAGGCCCCAAAAATTAGCCCATGGCCACAGGCGTTCACCTGACAGCAAACAACTTTCTATTCTGTGGCTGGTGGTACACTAGGCATTCAGCGGATACAGAAGTAAGTGCTGCCCATTACATGCCCCAAAAATTAGCCCACGGCCACAGGCGTTCACCTGACAGCAAACAACTTTGTATTCTGTGGCTGGTGGTACAATAGGCATTCACCAGATACAGAAGTAAGTGTCGGCCATTACAGGCCCCAAAAATTTGCCCACAACCACAGGCGTTCACCTGACAGCAAACAACTTTCTATTCTGTGGCTGGTGGTACACTAGGCATTCACCGGATACAGAAGTAAGTGTCGGCCATTACAGGCCCCAAAAATTAGCCCACGGCCACAGGCGTTCACATGACAGCAAACAACTTTGTATTCTGTGGCTGGTGGTACAATATGCATTCACCGGATACAGAAGTAAGTGTCAGCCAGTACAGGCCCAAAAAATTAGCCCACAGGCATTTACTTGAATTTGAATGAAACATGGTCTACTGGTCACATGTGTTGAATTCCTCCGAGATCCATGCCTCATTCATTTTTATAAATGTGAGGTAGTCAACACTGTTGTGAGCTAGGCGAGTGCGCTTATCGGTCACGACCCGCCTGACAGGCTAGGAACAGATGACAGTACAGATGTGCTAACTTTGCAAACAGTTCAAGAACAAGCACATACCATGAGCAGGTCTGATGAGCAGGTCAGCTGGGATTTGTAGTTCACCACTGCAGATGAAGGTGGGTGAGCAGGTCAGCTGGTACTTGTAGTTCACCGCTGCAGATGAAGATGGATGAGCAGGTCAGCTGGTACTTGTAGTTCACCGCTGTAGATGAATGTTGCTACAGGAGAGTCAGGTAAAGCGTAGTCTAGGCAAGCTGGGTCATACACAGGTAGATCAGAGTTCAAACGGTACTGTCACGAAAGACATTCTGTTTTGCCCCGACGCATGCGTGTTGAGACGCGTTTGCGCGCGCATGCGCGCATCAATATTCCCGTTGCGCGCGGCGGCGTACGTGGCGCGCGTGCCAGCGCGCGCGCGGTGACGGTGTTTTGGCGCCAAGAAACGCTATTTAAACTGCCTGATGCCTCTCCATCTTGCTGACCAGTCTACAGCGTTTACCTAAGAATCTGCACCTGTTACCTGTTGATCTCCTGTGTACCTGACCCGGCTTCCTGTGACCTTCCTTGCCTGCAACCTGCCTATGACCCCGGCTTAACCTGACTACGGCTCCTGCTTAACCCCTGGCTCTGTCTCTGCCCGCCTATGTTACCGACCTGGCTTGGACTATCGACTACTCTCTGGACTTACCCTGATTCCTGAACCACTTACCGGTGTTCCGTCCAGCTTGCTCACCTGCCCGATTCCTGTACCTGCTAGTGCCATACCACCGCCTCTGCCTGCTGCTTGGTGCTTCTCCTGGGCCAGCATACACCTGCCTGCTATCGCTTCCGGACCGCTACCCAGCTTTACCATCAGGCACTTGTGCCCCTCCGGACTCTTGACCCTCTGTCCATTCTACCAGGAGGTCCTGAGTCTGAGGCTTACGAGAGGCCGCTCCCTGCACGTTGAGCTCCATAACCAGGTACGTGACAGTACTGGTCAGCCATGACTGAGCCCACGCAGGGAGCGTCTCCCATGGAGGACTTATGCCGCCATCTGGATGGCCTCACCACTGCCGTGAGGAACCTGCAGGAGGGATATACCCGTCTGGAAGGACGTGTCCAGACCCTGGCTGCGGCAGCCCCCGCGGCATCCGAATCCTCTGCTCCTCCATCAGTAGTAATGCTGCCACCAGAACCCAGGGTCCCTACTCCAGAGAGATTTTCTGGGGACCGCAGCAAATACAGGGCCTTTCGCAATGCCTGCCAGCTGTTCTTCGCCCTGCAACCCAGGACTTTTTTCACTGGAATCCACAAAAGTGGGCTTCGTCATTGCCCTACTAACCGGCGAGCCCCAAACCTGGGCACACCGTCTTCTGGAACGGAAGGAAGAAAGCCTTAATCAACTGGATACATTCTTCCAGGCCATGGACCTTATCTATGAGGATACCCAATTAGCGGCCCCCGCAGAAGCGGCCTTGTACGCACTACAACAGGGGAGCAGGGCGGTAGAGGACTATGTGGCCGAGTTCAGACAATGGAGTTCCGATACTAACTGGAATGATTCCGCTCTGCGCCACCAGTTCCGCATGCGTCTGTCAGAACCACTAAAAGATGAACTGGCCCGAGTGGCAATCCCTGCAACACTTGAAGCTCTAATTCTTCTATCAGTCCAAATTGACAGACGTTTAAGAGAACGACGGGCGGAGCGTGCATCCGCCCCACACGACCAGTATGGATGATGCCACGAGTATCAAATTCTCCTTATCCACCTCCTCCAAATCCTGTACCAGCCTCCGCTGACACCTCAGAGCCCATGCAACTGGGCGTGTTTCGGCCATCACTGACCCCGGAAGAGCGCCAACGGCACCGTTCTAACAACCTTTGCCTGTACTGCGGGGAATCCGGGCATTACGTAAGGACTTGCCCCGCCAAGTTCCGTAAGTCTTCAACTCTCCCATCTGCTCTCTCTCCCACCCTGTGTAACAATAATACTCACTTGGCTATTTCCATTTTTCTGCAGCTCCCAGGAAGGAACGTCCGGGCCCCCGCCATTATTGATTCGGGTGCCTGCAGCGGTTTTATGGACGCATCTTTTGCCATCAGACATGGAGTTCCTCTTCGACCCAGGCACCAGGAACTCGCCGTCCACCTAGCCGATGGATCCGCCATTAGATCCGGCCCTGTGACTCAAGAGACAGTCCCATTCTACTCCCTCATCCTTAATAACCATTGGGAGCTACTATGCCTGGACATTATCGAATCCCCGATGTTCCCCATCATTTTGGGCATGCCCTGGTTGAGGGTTCATAACCCGCAGATTAATTGGGAGTCTGGGAAGATCCACTTCTCTTCTCCCTACTGCCATCAACATTGTCTCCAAGAACCTACAGCCTCTCCTTCCCCTCTGCTGTGCCTGGAAACCGAGACCGAAAACCGCCAACTAGTTCCGGAGTCATACCACAACTTTTTGGATGTGTTCAGTCAAAAGGGCGCTGAGACCTTACCACCACATAGGCCCTATGACTGCCCAATCGAACTTCTCCCCGGGGCGGAAATCCCATTTGGAAGAATATTCCCCTTAACCGAGCTGGAACTAGGCACCCTTAAGTCTTATATAGACGAAAATCTGGAGAAGGGCTTCATACGACCTTCCACATCCCCTGCTGGAGCCGGTATATTTTTTGTGGAGAAGAAAGACCATTCTCTACGCCCCTGCGTAGATTACCGGGATATGAACAAAATCACGATCAAAAATAGATACCCCCTTCCTTTGGTTCCCGAACTATTCCAGAGACTTGGAACCGCTGTCATTTTCACCAAGCTTGACCTCCGCGGGGCTTACAACCTTGTCCGCATTAGAGACGGCAACGAGTGGAAAACCGTGTTCCACACTTGATTCGGACACTTCGAGTATCTAGTCATGCCCTTCGGCCTGTGTAACGCCCCTGCCACTTTTCAGCACTTCATAAATGATATCTTCAGAGACTACCTGGACTTGTTTGTTATAGTCTATCTAGATGACATCTTGATCTTTTCTTCCTCTCTGCCTGACCATCGGAAGCATGTCCAAAAGGTATTAGCCCGACTCCGCCAACACAGCCTTTACGCCAAGGCCGAAAAGTGTGAGTTTGAACGTGAGAGCATTCAATTTCTGGGATTAATAATTTCAGTAGAAGGCGTCAGAATGGACCCTCAAAAGGTCACAGCTATTACGGACTGGCCTGCCCCCACCGACAAGAAAGCGATTCAGCGCTTTGTGGGTTTTGCAAATTTTTACCGCAAATTCATTAAAGGCTTCTCTTCCATCATCGCCCCCATCACAAGCTTAACCAAGCAAGGCACTCGGTTCCAGTGGTCCCTTGAAGTTCAGGCTGCCTTTTCTACCCTGAAGGGTTTGTTCGTCTCTGCCTCTATACTGAAACATCCCGATCCAGCCTTACCCAACATTTTGGAAGTCGATGCCTCCGAGGTAGCTGTCGGTGCAGTGCTTTCTCAGAGACAAGGTCCCAAGTCGTTACTACACCCAGTTGCGTTCTTCTCACGCAAACTATCGGAAGCCGAGAGAAACTACGATGTCGGCGACAGAGAACTTTTGGCGATTAAAGAAGCCCTTGAGGAATGTCGGTACGTCTTGGAGGGCGCGGCACATCCCATTCTGATCTATACGGATCATAAAAATTTGGAGTACCTGAAGATTGCTAAGAGACTGAAGCCACGACAGGCCCGGTGGGCACTTTTTTTTACCAGATTTTCTTTTCACATAACCTATAGACCAGGATCTAAGAACACTAAACCGGACGCACTTTCCCGGATGTTTATTGGGCCTGAAGCCCCTTCATCTCCAGACACCATCCTAGCACCCGGTAACTTCCTCATGCTACAGGAGGACCTCCTGTCTCAGATTAAACAGGCCTCTTCAAACGCTCCGCTATCATCGGATCCGGCTTTACTGCTAAAAGACGACCTGCTTTGGAATAAGGATAGGATCTTTGTCCCCCAGCAGCTACGGGTAGCGGTTCTCAAATCCTGTCACGACCACAAACTAGCCGGCCACTTTGGGATTCACAAGACGTCAGAGCTTCTCCAGCGTACCTTCTGGTGGCCACAGTTACTTCAGGACTGCAGAAGCTATGTGGAATCCTGTACGACCTGTATCCAAAATAAAGGCAGTAGAACCAGAGCCTGGGGGTTACTAAAACCATTGCCTGTTCCGGAGAAACCATGGAGGATGATATCCATGGACTTTATTGTCGAGCTACCACCCTCAGAAGACTATACCACCATCTTCGTGGTGGTGGATAGACTGACCAAGATGGCCCACTTTCTGCCTATGATAGGAACACCTTTCGCTTCTGAGACGGCAAGAATCTTTATTAAAGAGAAAGTGAGGCTCCATGGTGTACCCGCAAACGTCGTGTCCGACCGGGGGGTGCAATTCACCTCAAAATTTTGGAAAGCACTCTGTGGCGCCCTGGAGATTGGACTGTCTTTCTCATCCGCATATCATCCGCAGTCTAACGGTCAGACCGAGCGCACTAACCAGACGCTGGAGCAATATTTGCGCTGCTTCTCTAGTTTTGCTCAAGACGATTGGGCCTCTCTATTGCCCCTTGCAGAATTCGCTTATAATAACTCTATCCATTCCGCTATCAACCAGTCTCCATTCTTTGCTAACTATGGGTTCCACCCTCTGTTCCTATCCAATAACATACCAGAATGCTCAGTACCGGCTGTACAAGAAACCTTGGACTTTTTCTCTGCTAATAATAAATTACTGCAGGAAACAATGGCAAAGACCCAAGCACGCAATAAGGAGGTGTTCGACAGGAGGAGGAGGGGGGAACTTGACCTTGCTCCAGGAGACCAAGTTTGGTTGTCCACCCTAAATTTAAAGTTGGCTTGCCCGTCCAAGAAACTTGGTCCCAAATTTGTGGGGCCCTTTCCGATACTCAGGAAGTTCAACGAAGTGGCCTACGAGTTGAAGTTACCTGCCTCTTACCGGATTCACCCAGTCTTTCATGTGGCATTGCTCAGAACCACTGTCCCGGATCCCTTCATCAACCGGAATACCGGCCCTCCTGAACCGGTACTTATCGACGGTAACGAGGAATTCGAAGTGGAATCTATCCTTGATTGTAGGAAGAGACGTAACCAGGTCCAATACCTGGTGAAATAGAAGGGCTATGGCCCAGAGGAGAACTCCTGGGAGCCGGAGGCCAACATTCATGCGGAAAGACTGATCCTGGCTTTTAAGAGAACTCACCCACGGAAGTTGGCCCAGTTGGGCATCCGGAGGCTGCCCGTAGAGGGGGGGCAATGTCACGAAAGATGTTCTGTTTTGCCCCGACGCATGCGCGTTGGGACGCGTTGCGCGCGGCAGCGTACGTGGCGCGCGCGACGGTGTTTTGGCGCCAAGAAACGCTATTTAAACTGCCTGATGCCTCTCCATCTTGCTGACCAGTCTACAGCGTTTACCTAAGAATCTGCACCTGTTACCTGTTGATCTCCTGTGTACCTGACCCGGCTTCCTGTGACCTTCCTTGCCTGCCTATGACCCCGGCTTAACCTGACTACGGCTCCTGCTTAACCCCTGGCTCTGTCTCTGCCCGCCTATGTTACCAACCTGGCTTGGACTATCGACTACTCTCTGGACTTACCCTGATTCCTGAACCACTTACCGGTGTTCCGTCCAGCTTGCTCACCTGCCTGATTCCTGTACCTGCTAGTGCCATACCACCGCCTCTGCCTGCTGCTTGGTGCTTCTCCTGGGCCAGCATACACCTGCCTGCTATCGCTTCCGGACCGCTACCCAGCTTTACCATCAGGCACTTGTGCCCCTCCGGACTCTTGACCCTCTGTCCATTCTACCAGGAGGTCCTGAGTCGGAGGCTTACGAGAGGCCGCTCCCTGCACGTTGAGCTCCATAACCAGGTACGTGACAGGTACCAAATCAAAGGCAAACAAACAGGGTCAAACGAGCCGGGTCATACACGAATATACAGAGCAGAAAGTCAGGCTGGATCACACAGTGGCAAACAAGGTAACTCTATCACAAGCACTGATTGGATGATGACACAGGTGATTTAAAGGTGAGCTGGCCAATCACTGTTGTTTCCCAGGCAAAGACTGTGTCAGGTGAGTTGTGCTGGGTCCTAAAGGGATCCTAGTACTGACACCCCCCTGCTGCGCTGAACGTCCTTTCGGACAGGACAATGGATGAGGGGCAAGCCAACAGTTCCATTGCAAATTGTGCAAGCTCTGGCCAGAGGTCAAGACTGCCCACCCAGTAGTCCAGGGGTTCATCACTTTTCTGTGCATCCACATCGGCCATTAACCCGATTTAGTCGGACACCTGTCGGTCTAGGCGTTCCCTGATGCTGGATCCGAAGGACAGCTGTCGATGGATCAGCTGAAAGAATGATCTCATATCATTAGTGACCAAGACATCTTCAAACCGCCCTCTTCTTGCAGGCGCTGTTGGATTGGTACCTGAAACTGTTTTTCTGTGAGTGGAAATTCCTCTGCCAGCGGACGCAAAAGCAGAATGCAGCATTTCTCGAAGCAAGGCCTGGAAGTGCTGCATTCTGATAGCCCTCTGTTATGGTGGTAACATTTCCACCATGTTTTGTACCGGGGGTCTAAGTACGTTGCCACCCAGTACTGGTCCTTGCCCTTTATGCTTTTTATATGGGGGTCCCTCCTAAAACACTGGAGCATGAAGGCCCCCATTTGCACTAAACTGGAAGCGCTGTACTGGCCTGGCTCCTGCTCATCATCCAGGATAATGTCGTCCTCGTTCTCCTCCCCCCATCCACGGACAACACCAGGGATCCCAGAAAGGTTTGAAGCATGCACCTCTTGCTCCTCCTCCTCCGCCTCGGCACCATCCTCCTCTGACTCCTCTTCAGACTCCCGTTGTTGACTTGTCTCAGGTGGAGTAGCCCCCCCAGGGATTCATCCAGCATTACGACTTCCTCATCTTCCTGCTCCTGCTCCTTGATGGCTTGATCAATGGCACAACGCAATGCACGCTCCAGAAAGAAGGCGTAAGGTACGATGTCACTGATGGCGCCCTGGCTGCGACTGACCAGTTTGGTGATCTCATCAAATGACCGCAAACGTCTGCATGAGTCGCGCATGAGCAGCCAATGCCACCATGTTTTGAATGTCCGGGGATCTTGACTCAAATCGAGGCTTGGACTCTGATTAGTTGTGTAATTCACGACGATCTTGACTCAGATGGAGGCTTGGTCTCAGAATAGGTGTATAATACGTGATGCGTCAATACGTCGCCCGTGCCCCAGATGACGTCATTGTATGACGAAACGTACGTCGGGAAAGGAGACGTATTGACGTGTGGCATTACAGTCCTGTGTGGACGGGCGTTCATGAGAGCCGGCCGGCTTTACCTTTTTATCCCATGCTTTTATGAAGAAACCATGTTGTAAGTGCAATTTTTCTATAAAATTTATGTTTATTTTACGGTACATCACTATTGTGAGTATTATTTCTTTCTGGGTTCATACTGCTACCCACGCATACCTAGAGGATCCCACATACCGGTGTTTGTTGCAGTTCCATCACAAGGCCCGGACTGGGGTTTACAGCTGCAAGCTGGTTATGCTTGCCATCTGGTAAGCTTGCATCCCTTACGGTGATCTTTATTGGTGGTGGTTTATCAGCATACGATTCACTTTGGAATGATTCATTGCACCCTTAATAGGACTTCCTTATCAATGAACATTTTTATTGTCTTCCATTTTTGATTCACTTCACTGGATTTTGTAATTTTTTCACATGTTATTTAATTTTTATAGCGCAACTACATTTCTTCTTCTTGTACTTTGGTGTGTATATCACTTTTTAGTTGCAGCTTGTATAGGGCTTTAGCGTGGTATTTTTCTCTGTTTGCATATGTCTTTATGAAGCTGGCTTTGTGCACAGGGGCATAGTCATGCTCAAACAGAAAAGGACTTTCTCCAAACTGCTGTCACAAAGCTGCCACTGCACAAATATGTTAATCAGTGATGTATTCATCATTCTAAACTCTAGGTGTGAAGGCTAAACTTAACTTAACTTAGACTACGTAAAGGGTCACTAAAGGAATTTTTTTTTTAGCTAAATAGCTTCCTTTACATTACTGCAGTCCTGGTTTCATGTCCTCATTGTTAGTTTTTGCTCTGATGTTTCTGTAATTCTGCTCTGTTCTGGACACTTCCTGGTTGTCTGTTTCCTGAGGACCACAGTACTGGGAGCTTCTAGTTTCGTTTTCTAAACCATCACTTCTCTATGGCTCTATACAGCACAGAGGCAGGATAACATGCAAAAACGAAACTGAAACTACAGGTACATTATATGATTGATTTTTATCTATTTTTAATCGTTTTTAAAAGGAATCAGTTAACTATTATGTCTCTATACCCTGTAAACAGTCATTTGAGCAAAAAAAAAAATTCCTTTACAACTCCTTTAACAGATTCTATTTTTTGATTGCAAGACAAATGTGAACGTTAGAGGGGCTCAGTTACATTGTATGAAAAGCATAATTAATAACATATAATCAAGTGGTCATTGAATACATCTGCATTTAACCTAGAAAATCGTGTTAATTGGTTATGTATACTAATTTCAGCAGCATCTCATTTAAAACAACATCTTGCAGTTCCATTAGACCAGAGGTCTTGAAACACTCATCTTGTCTAGACTGCATATCATTAATTTCATACTTGCAGCATATAATTCAGCTAAATCTTGTTGTTTTGCCGAAGACCCTTTAAAAAAATGCCTAAGTGGATGAAATGTCATATTTTATTAATGCTGAAGGACTTTCAGAGTTTATGGGATGAAAGGGTGCTCTCCTAGCAGGGCCTCAATTAAACAATCTCCTCTAGTTCGATCTAGCACAGAAGGGGTAATGCATTTACTTATCCTTCAATAACTCTAACTATGGCAAATAAGGGAAGCTAGTGAATGTGGAGCCCCTGCCATCTGCCCAGAGTGATGATTGGAAGCCTGCGGCACCAGAGGTCTCAGTCCAGCTGTTTCTCTAACTCTAGTCTTCTATAAAGAAACATCCAGTTATGTGTAACACATCACTTGTTAGAGGCAGTAGCTTTCCTTCCAGACTCAAATTCCCATAACATTAACTCAGCCGCATATCCTTGACTTGCTCTTTTTCTTCTTTAGGACAAACTCTGATAACTGATGTTTCCACCTGGGAAAATGACCTGCTATTTATAGAGCTTTATTTTTAGTACTGAAAGTTATGATATGCATGAGGATGGGTATATAAACATTCATTTTAGCATTTGTGGCTAAAGATGGCCACACACATTTAAACACAACTAAAGTGTGCTAGGCGGGAATGGTCTCTTGCCATAATGTACAAGTGTGGCAGTATACCTACCAGGGTGCCCTCCTTTATTGCTGTAAGATCTAGGTGCACAATCACTGCTACATCCACCGTCATCTACACCATTTCCCCCAGTTCTCCCATTGTTTATCTTCAGTCATTGGGTAGCCACTGATGATGTAACTCCTGCACATGTGTCTAGGAGTTACAGATGCCAGAAATGAATCGAAAATATACACTACACTGCCCATGTGCGGTAGAGTGTAGACAGAAAATAGAAACTTGTTAATGTACAAAGAAGATGAACTTCTGCACTGACAATCTAATCTTTAAGGTGATAAGAGGGTAAAACAGACTCACTTCAAGACCCGCCACTAAATTTCACCTTGACATTACTCCCTTGCCTTTCCTGGAGTAGAGGAAAATATTTTGTACTTCCAGATAAAGGCAGCATTTGTCTTCCTATGCATCCTCCCAAAATACAGTGTTGGATGCCTGGGCCACTATGATCCATAAGGTGATATGATAATGTGCAATTTAATCAGAGAACATTTACTGTTTTATGTACTTGCTTCTGCAGGCAAGGCAAGTAAAATTATTTAAAAAGGCATTGGGGTTGATTCACTAAAGACAAATAGGCTGTTCACTTTGCAAAGGAATTTTCACTTAGATTAATGAATGAGATGAAGTTCTAATGACTTCCATCATCCAATTATGTGCCCCCAAAAATACAGGAGATGGCAAAAGGCTGAAATTTGTGAAATTCTATTTATATATATTTATTACATTTAAATACATTTGTAGCACCCTCTGTGTGTACAATGTAGGAGCATTTAGTTTGGCTACTCTGTAGGCAGAGGAGCCAGGGTTAGTTTGTTTAGAGTTAGCTTGCAGTGCCCCAAGGGCTGAATCTCTGTCACCTCCCCCTGGCTTCTAGAACTGCTGGAGAGTTCTAGAATTAAAAAAGAAAAGCGGCAGAGATGAGGCCTGCATATTTATGTAGTCTTCTCCAATCCCTGGGTGGGGACGGCCCAGAAGGTGGAGAGATAGCCCATAAATATTCTTGAGCCTGGCCATGTGGAGAGCAAAGTCTAGTTGCCTGGATGGGACCCCGAAGCTGGGGGGCTCTGCCCATAGGCAGAAGGAAGGAGCCAGAGTCAGAGAGAGAGCAGCAGATAAAGACTGACACCTAATTTTTGTTAGTTTTAAAAATGTGTTTTTGAAAAAAATGTTAAACAGTTTTTTGTTAATTCAGATTTTTCCTGAATTAACGCATATGTCGAATTTTGACGAAAAACAAATTCAGAACGAAACGAATTTCACATGTCTAGCGAGGGTTTTACTTTTCTTTAAAACAAATCGGCCAAAGGTTACTGTATTATTTTATTGCTGTACTTTACAAAACTATCACTAAATTAGAGTTGTGCTTTTAACAGAGTTTTATCATTCAGTTTGCCAAAACTCCCAATATAAAAAACTTCACAAAAGTGGCTTTATTTAGGCTCAGAACTTTGTAAAACTACTTAATGATCTTTTCAATCTGACCTTGCATAATATTCATACCTCATATTAAATTGTCAGTCTGGTCACATTAAGTACAATTTTAGCTGCAGATTAACTTTGCATAACATAGTAGCCATATGAATATATCACATTAGTTCAATATCCTAAAACACAGCTTTGGTGACTGTTATGCATTATTAACAGGAATAAAATACAGCACTGCATTGCCTGCTTTTATACATCACATACATATCATTGTAAAAAGAAAAAAAAACAATGTTCATAAGCATCTGTTCAGGAAAATATCTTACTTATTCAGCATCCCAACGTGTCTTAAAGGGGATTTTTCTTTATCTGCAGATTATTCAATCCATTCTTAAGTTTTATGTCTAATAAAAGAGCAAATTCCTGCAAAATGAGGTTTCCATGCTATTGCTCCCCCTAAATGATCCCTACTTCTTCCCGGTGTGTTTGTTCTGCTGGTGGTAGGTAAGCAGCTTGATCTCAGCATATCACAGATCATGCCTACTCAGAAAAAATTTGACCCCTGTTTCCATTATAACTTGAACAGCTTCAAGGAAGCAAATCCATGTAATTTTCTATTTTAGCTATGTGCAATCTGTTACAGGATATAAACTAATCTTTATAGAAGAAGTGACTTTTACAGCTTTAGAAAATTTGATACTGTCAGGCTGAGTAGCTTTTATGAGGCAGACCAAGATTTTAGGAGTTAAAGATGGCTCTATGACTCAATATACACTGGTAGCTGGCAAGTTTGGATTTCCACCAACATTATGGGGCAGTAGGTCTGACAGGGTAGTAGGACCACCCACATTATGTTGCTGACTATACCACATTCTATACATTTTATACTAAATTGTTTCTGACTGTCCCTTGCCTTTCAGTACACAATTTTGTTAATGGAACAGCGTACTGTGTACTTACACTTCACCCACTCTGGCTCTATACTCCTAGGGATAAGCTCAGGCATGTTCGGATACTAGTTTAAAGCCACCTGAGCTATCTGAAAGTGATCATCCCCCAAAGCCAACCATAAGTGACCAAGGCATTCCCATATGATCTTGGGGTGAACCGCCCTTATAGTGTCATTAATTACAATAGACAATTGCTATATGGTAAGTTTGCTTTTTTTCCCCCTTTTTGTATTCCAAACCTGTTTTTTGCTTCAAAGTTTTGATACAGATAAGGCAATAGATGGCATGCCTAAAATAATGCCAAAGCTGTTTAACGGCTTAAGGACCAGTGCACGCCTATTTAGCATGGCACGGACAGGCATAAGGGCATACAGGTACGTCCCCTTTAAGATCCCGCCACGTGGTCGTGCACGCGCCGCCGCTGGCACGCTCGCGACCCTGCTGCGATCTCCGTGAGCTTGACTGTGGGTCCTGCGGACTCGAGTCCGCGGGGATACCCATGATGGTCTCACCGAGAGATAAAGCAGGGAGATGCTAATGTAAACAAGCATCTCTCCGCTCTGCCTAGTGACAATGACACTGATCTCCGCTTCGTGTAATCGGAGCAGAGATCAGTGACGTGTCACACACAGCCCACCCCCCTACAGTAAGAAGCACTCCCTAGGAAACACTTAACCCCTACAGCGCCACCTACTGGTTAACCCCTTCACTGCCAGTGTAATTTTCACAGTAATCAGTGCGTTTTTATAGCGCTGATCGCTGTAAAAATGACAATGGTCACATAAATGTGTCAAAAGTGTCCGATGTGTCCACCATAATGTTGCAGTCATGATAAAAATCGCTGATCGACGCCATTACTAGTTAAAAAAAATATTAGGAAAAATGCCATAAAACTACCCCCTATTTTGTAGACGCTATAACTTTTGCGCAAACCAATCAATAAACACTTATTGCGATTTTTTTTTTACCAAAAATAAGTAGAAGAATGTGTATCGGCCTAAACTGAGGAAAACATTTTTTTCTTATATATACTCAAAAATACTTGAGCTTGTAATTGGTGCCAAAGGAGCTTCAACAAAGTATTAAGCAAAGGCTGTGAATACTTATGTACATGGGATTTTTTTATTTTTTATTTTTAATAAATTTGCAAAGATTTCAAACAAACTTCTTTCATGTTGTCATTATGTTGTATTGTTTGTAGAATTTTGAGTAAACTAATGATATTAACCCATTTTGGAATAAGCCTGTAACATAACAAAATGTGGAAAAAAGTGAAGCGCTGTGAATACTTTCCAGATGCACTGTATTTCTCCCACATAGCATTGGCATACTTAGAATTAAACTACAAAACACATTCCGCTACTCCTCCTGGTTAAGTGGACATCATATGCATGAGACTTTTATTGCAGCCCAGCCAAACAGAGGGGCCTGACATATAATGACAATCTGAACCTGGACCACTCTTTGCTTTTGATTTGATTGTGATGCAGTTTTCAGCTGTGAACGTGTGCTTTTATCCTGGGGGAACCCCTTCCCCCACCCTTCGCCCTTTATATCTTATACCTCTTTTTCTCTTGTTTCTTCTCCCTACTTACTGTACTCTTGTTTTTGGGCTTCTTTCTTGCTGGCTTACACATGGTGCCTGGACCACCTACTCCCTCGGGTTGTGGGTTGTACTGATCAAACATGAGGTGCAGACCCCACGAGTTCGGGCAGTGTTCTGTGCTCTTATGTTTTGTTTGTACTTATACTGTATAAGCTGTTTCTATGATACCGACCAATTTGTTCTGTATTGCCTTTGTTGTCATAGGCCGCTTGGCCACATTCCTTCTCTCTTATTTTCTCACTGGCACTTGCTTTTTTTTTTAACTATTGTCTTGTGCTGTATGAAACTTATTGAAAATTCCAATAAATACTTTTATAAAAGAAAATACTGAGGGGCCAATATGCATAAATACATATGGATTCAGAGAGATTTTGGCGGGCGTAGCCTATCTCAGATACACTACGCCGCCGTAAGTTAGAGCAGCAGGTCCTGTATTCACAAAGTTGCGCTCTAACTTACGGCGGCGTAGTGTAACTGGGCCGGCGTAAGCCCGCCTAATTCAAATGTGTAAGATGTAGGCGTGTTGTATGTAAATTCATTGTGACCCCACGTAAATGACGTTTTTTACTAACGGCGCATGCGCTGTCCGTGGACGTATCCCAGTGCGCATGCTCCAAATTACGCTGCAAAGACTCATTCGTTTCGACGTGAACGTAACTTACGCCCAGCCCCATTCACGGATGACTTACGCAAACGACGTAAAACGTGAAAAATTCGATGCTGTCCCGACGTCCATACTTAACATTGGCTGCGCCATCTTTTTGGTGGTTTATCTTTACGCCTGAAAACGCCTTACGTAAACGGCGTATCTTTACTGCGACGGGCATTGACATTGAGTTGCTTCTACAGGCAGAACACAAAACTCCTGTAGAAGCAACGTTTTTTATTCCAGTGTGCATGGAGCCTTACTAACCTTCTAAAAGGAGGAGGCATATACTTTCTTTTTCTCACAGCCATGTGACCTCCCCAACAGCTGGCTTCAGGGGAGAGGAGATAAGATGCAGAGACACTACCCATAGGCTTACTATTTGGCTTCCATTGTTGGCTGTCCCCCCTCTCCCCTGAAGTCGGCCACTGGGAGCCGATCATATGACCTAACCAGGGTGCTCTAGGAATAGCTAAGTATAAGCATCTTCCTTCTACAGGGTAGTTAGTATAGGTGTTAGAAGGTGGTTGGAGTAGCTTTAAGCTTAGTTTGTACTAGCTGGGACTCCACTATAAGTATATAGTCAATGGGCCAGATTCAGAAAGATCAGCGGATCTTTCTGCTGGCGTAACGTAACTCATTTACGTTACGCCGCCGCAAGTTTTTCAGGCAAGTGCTGTATTCACAAAGCACTTGCCTGTAAAGTTGCGGTTGCGTAGCGTAAATCCACCCGGTGGAATTCAAATTCGGCAGGTAGGGGGCGTGTATCATTTAAATGATGCGCGTCCCTGCGCCGAACGAACTGCGCATGCGCCGGCCGCGACTGAATCCCAGTGCGCATGCTCCAAATGACGTCGGCAACTCCTCATGCTTTCGTCGTGAACGTAAATTACGTCCAGCCGTATTCGCGATCGACTTACGCAAACAATGTAAAATTTCAAAACTCGGCGTGGGAACGACGGCCATACTTAACATTACTGTAGCTACCCCTCATATAGCAGGGGTAACTATACGCCAGAAAAAGCCAAACACAAACGACGTAAAAAAAAAAAGAGCCGGGCGGTCGTTCGTTTCTGAATCAGCATAACTCCTCATTTGCATATTCCTTGCGTAAAAATACGGAAGCGCCACCTCCGCTAGGCCTAGCGCCGGCCTGGAATTGCAGCCTAAGATCCGACGGTGTAAGTCACTTACACCTGTCGGATCTTAGGGATATCTATGCGTAACCTGATTCTATGAATCAGGCGCATAGATACGACGGCCGGACTCAGAGATACGACGGCGTATCAGGAGATACGCCGGCGTATCTCTTTTCTGAATCCGGGACAATATTTGTTGTGCTGGCTAGTTATCTAACTAAGCAGCCAAAGCCCGACAGTGGCTCTAACACTTCACGACTCTATCCTAATAAAGAAAAATAAAAAAAGTTTTGCATTTAGATATACATTAAATACTAAAACAATAGTGTCCCTTTAAAGCGCTAACTGCAGTGAAACAGCAGTATTTATCAAAACACTGCAGAGAATAGTCAGCCTTTATCAGTTGTCTGCATACCAAGAAAGTCCAACCAGACAATATAATAGGATTTTCAGGTTATCGTTATTTTCAAAGCCTTATGCATTTCACAAATTGTCTTCAGAAGAGATATTCCATGATATGGCTTTAAGACTCACCTTGGGACACAGCAGCCGAATTCATGGACACAGCTTTCTAATTAGCCTTAGAATAAAAATGACAAGAATAGCTACAGCAAGGAAAATCCATAAACAGCTTCATTACGTAAGCTATGTTTTTTTGTGCTTTTTTATTTCCAAAGCTGGAAACACAAAAGGATAATTCTATTAACTCAGCTCTTCAATATAGCATCTGTGTATCAATAGAAAAACAGCTAGATTCTGCAGGGATACAGCATTGCATCAGAAACAGTACACCCATAAATGAAGCAGGTTTCCACTTTAGGAAAGGCAACATTCGTGAAGGATATATAGAGACCATAACATTTTACTGTAGGTGTAGAACTATACAGTAAAAATAATATACACCGTGGGGATGTGGCAATATTTCAGTTTCACATGGAGTACAGCACTGCAAGAAGAATTCTGAGTGGTTGCTATGGAATACCAAACTATGGGCCAGATTCACAAAAGAGATACTACGGCGTATCTCCTGATACGCCGTCGTATCTCTGTGATCCGCCCGTCCTAACTATGCACAGTGAAAATAGTGCAGCGCAAAATTACATAATAATACTATAGTATAAAATAGAAAGAAAGTCCATAATGTGCTCTGGTGCAATATAAATAGTCCAACAGTAAAGGTGGGTGCAAAAAACACACAATCCAGGAGTGATGTTCAGGAAAGAAGAAACCTCCACCATATGGAAAGGATGGCCTCTCACCTTAATACTCAGACCAACAAAGGGTCAATCAGCATGAATATAGCACAGCAAGCTTCCTGTTCTCAGGGATGTCAGCAGTATGTAGAGACAAGATCTCACAACAGCAGCCAGATAAACGAATAAGATAGAGCATTCAGGGCATGTAAAAAAGGAAGAGGAAAATCTAGTGCTCTCTGAAGCCAAACGATCGTTTAATATAATAAGACAAAAAACAACTCACATGTAAAAGCACTCCCAACTGAGTACTGAGGTAAAGGCATAAAACACAGTGTATCCGATCGTGATACACGAGAAAGCGATCGTGGGTGACGTCGTGCGTAGCCCCTCCCCGTCGTACGCGTTACATCCCGGTGGACAGGACTTCTTCAGCGTGGGGAAGTCCTGTCCACCGGGATGTAACGCGTACGACGGGGAGGGGCTACGCACGACGTCACCCATGATCGCTTTCTCGTGTATCACGATCGGATACACTGTGTTTTATGCCTTTACCTCAGCACTCAGTTGAGAGTGCTTTTACATGTGAGTTGTCTTTTGTCTTATTATATTAAACGATCGTTTGGCTTCATAGAGCACTCGATTTTCCTCTTCCTTTTTTACATGCCCTGAATGCTCTATCTTATTCGTTTATCTGGCTGCTGTTGTGAGATCTTGTCTCTACATACTGTACTGCTGACATCCCTGAGAACAGGAAGCTTGCTGTGCTATATTCATGCTGATTGACCCTTTGTTGGTCTGGGTATTAAGGTGAGAGGCCATCCTTTCCATATGGTGGAGGTTTCTTCTTTCCTGAACATCACTCCTGGATTGTGTGTTTTTTTGCACCCACCTTTACTGTTGGACTATTTATATTGCACCAGAGCACATTATGGACTTTCTTTCTATTTTATACTATAGTATTATTATGTAATTTTGCGCTGCACTATTTTCACTGTATATTTTATTAAGGTGTTTTTTGAATTTACCTTTAGTGCTGGCCTGCATATATATTTTTTGTATATTTATTTAGTTGTGTGTTGTTTTCCAGCGCTGAATAATTTTCAATTTACGTCCTAACTATGCGGCTGATTCATAGAATCAGTTACGTATAGATAGCTCTAAGCTCCGACAGGTGTAATTGACTTACACTGTCGGATCTTAGGATGCAATTCTATGCCGGCCGCTAGGTGGCGAGGCCATTGCGGTTGGCGTAGAATATGCAAATGACTAGTTACGGCGATCCACGAACGTCCGTGATGCCCATCAATCTAAATTTACGTTGTTTGCGTCGAGATACGCGTCGTAAAATTAGGGCTACCTCCTAGGTGTTCTAAGCAATGTTAAGTATGGCCGTCGTTCCCGCGTCGAAATTTAAAACATCACGTCGTTTGCGTAAGTCGTCCGTGAATGGCGCTGGACTCCATTTACGTTAACGTTTAAACAAATGACGTCCATGCGACGTCATTTAGCGCAATGCACGTCAGGTAATTTTCCCGGCGGAGCATGCGCAGTACGGTCGGCGTGGGAACACGCCTAATTTAAATGGTGCCTGCCCCATTTGAATTAGTCGGGCTTGCGCCGAGCGGATTTACGTTACACCGCCGCAAGTTTACAGGTAAGAGGTTTGTGAATCAGGCACTTACGCTGTAAACCTGTGGCGGTGTAACGTAAATGGGATACATTACGCTGCCGTGGAGCAACGTAAATGTATCTGAATCTGGCCCTATGTACATTGCTCTGCATCATTAAATTGAGACTTGTATGAGAATTAAAGATCTGCTTCATTCTCAACTCACTCCCCACCATTCCAAATACAGCATCCCTGCCTATAAGCCACTGAAAAGTGTAAATTAAAAAAACAGCCATGCACCTAGCAATTAAGGAGAAGGCAGCCACCATATTTCTCTCATAAGGGGTTTACTTAAAGCGGATCTCCACTCTAAAGTGGAGTCCCGCTGATCGGCACCCTCCCCCCCTCCGGTGTCACATTTGACACCTTTCAGGGGGGAGGGGGGTGCAGATACCTGTCTACAGACAGGTATCTGCACCCACTTCCGGCCCTACGATACGGGCAAAGGACGGGTTTTTTCTCCGCTTCCCGTCCGTCCCCCGTTGTATGCTGGGAACACTCGGCTCCCAGCACACAGCGGGAGCCAATCGGCGGGCGCAGCGCGACTCGCGCATGCGCCGTAGGGAACCGGGCAGTGAAGCCGGAGCGCTTCACTTCCTGGTTCCCTCACCGTGGATGGAGGGGGGAGCAGCAGGGTGACGAGCGATCGGCTCGTCATCTGCTGCGATCACCGCTGGACTCCAGGACAGGTAAGTGTCCTTATATTAAAAGTCAGCAGCTGCAGTATTTGTAGCTGCTGGCTTTTAATATATTTGTTTAGTGGCACATCCGCTTTAATGGTATAGAATCACACTGAACTGATTCCAAAACCTATCACTAAAATTGAAGAGTATTACACCTACCTTCCCTACTTCGCTCATTTAGAGCAGAGACAGCACAAATGTAGTATGCCTACAGTGCCTTGAAAAATTATTCATACCCCTTAAAATGTTCCATATTTTGTAATGTTGCAACCAAAAACGTAAATTTATTATATTGGGATTTTATGCGATAAACCAACACAAAGTGGCACATACTTGTGAAGTAGAGGGAAAATGATAAATGGTTTTCAACATTTTTTTACAAATAAATATGTGAAAATTGTGGTGTGCATTTGTATTCAGCCCCCCCCAGTCAATACTTTGCCTTTCACTGCAATTATAGCTGCAAGTCTTTTTGGGTATGTCTCTACCAGCTTTGCACATCTAGAGAGTGACATTTTTGCCCATTCTTTGCAAAATAGCTCAAGCTCTGTCAGATTGAATGGAGAACGTCTTTGAACAGCAATTTTCAAGTCTTGCCACAGATTCTGAATTGGATTTAGGTCTGGACTTTGACTGGGTCATTCGAACATATTAATATTATTTGACCTAAACCATTCCACTGTAGCTCTGGCTGTATGTTTAGGGTCGTCATCCTGCTGGAAGGTGAACCTTCGCCCCAGTCTCAAGTCTTTTGCAGACTCTAATGCCGTGTACACACGGCCGTTTTTCAGGATGTAAAAAATTACATTTTTAATGGTCTAGAAAAAACAACGTTTTTTTCAACCCGATCGTTAAACCAGCCTTGCCTACACACGATCGTGAAAAAAAAATGCTCTAACAAAGCGCAGTGACGTACAACACATACAACGGCACTATAAAGGGGAAGTTCCATTCGGATGGTGCCACCCTTGGGGCTGCTTTTGCTGATTTTGTGTTAGTAAAAGACGATTTGCGCTTTTCAGTCTGTTACAGCGTGATGAATGTGCTATCTCCATTACGAACGCTAGTTTTACCAGAACAAGCGCTCCCATCTCATAACTTGCCTCTGAGCATGCGCTTGTTTTTCACGTCGTTAAAGCCCACACACAACCATTTTTTACAACGTTAAAAACGACAATGTTAAAAACGACGTGAAAAATAAGAGCATGTTCTAAATTTTTAATGCCCATTTTTTACATCGTGAAAAATGCTCTGGAGCCCACACACAATCGTTTTTAATGACGTTAAAAACAAACGTCATTTTTTACAACCCGAAAAACGGTCGTGTGTACGCGGCAGAACAGGTTTTCTTCTAAGATTGCCCTGTATTTGTGTCCATCCATATTTACATTAACTCTGACCAGCTTCTCTGCTTGAAAAAAGCATCCCCACAAGATGATGCTGCCACCACCATGTTTCACGGTGGAAATTGTTTGTTAAGGGTGCTGTGCAGTGTTATTTTTCCGCCACACAGCGTTTTGCTTGTAGGCCAAAAAGTTAGATTTTGGTCTCATCTGTCCAAAGCACCTTCTTCCACATATTTTCGGTGTCCCTCACATGGTTTCTTGTAAACTGCAAATTAGACTTCTTATGGTTTGTTTTCTTTCAACAATGGCTTTCTTCTTGCCACTCTTCCAAAAAAAAAGGCCAGATTTGTGGAGTGCATGACTAATAGTTGTCCTGTGGACAGATTCTCCCACCTGAGGTGTGGCTCTCTGGAGTTCCTCGAGACTTTCCATGGGCCTTTTGGCCAGTGTTGCCAACTCCCCAAAGTAAAAATTTACTGGCAGGTTGCCAAAATAAAAAAATAGCACCAATTTTCTTCTGGCAAAAATCATGAACATGACTGACAGAGCTGCATTTTTTACTGACACTGCAAAAAAAAAAAACATAAGACGCACCTAGGTTTTAGAGGAGGAAAACAAAAAAAAATATTCTGAACCAAATGGTGTACTAAAATATTACCAGTGCACATGAAATGCAGCCTTACCAGTCCCATAAAATGCAGCCTGACCTGTGCCAAGGAAATCCAGCCTCAACAGTCCCATAAATGCAGCCTTACCAGTCCCATAAATGCAGCCCCATCAGTCCCATTAAGGTAGCCCCACCAGTCCCATAAATGCAGCCTCACCAGCCCCATAAATGCAGCCTCTCCGGCCCCATAAATGCAGCCTTACCAGTCCAAGAAATGCAGCCTTATCAGTTCCATAGATGCAGCTTCACCAGTCCCATAGATGCAGCCTCACCAGTCCCATAGATGCAGCCTCACCAGTCCCATAGATGTATCACATCCGCTTGACAGAAGACAGAGCAGCCCGAGTGGTCATACTCCATTCGACCGCTCGGGCGGCACTGTATTCTGTCTGAGTGACAGGCCCATCGGGAGATCGCCCGTCGCTCGCAGTAGCTTGGGATGTCTGTCCTCCACTCTCCTGCTTCTTAACTGCTGATATCAACATGGCGTCGGTGGTGGCTGGTCAGTATTCACTCCATAAGATGCAGAGACATTTTCCCCCATATTTTTTTGGGGGAAAGTGCATTTTATGGAGCGAAAAATACGGTACCTAAAATGACAGTTTTCAGTGCAAATATCAATAATTAAACTATAAACATGCTATTAGCAATGTGTTTAAGTTTAACAAAAGTCAAAAACCATATTTCTCATGATCTGATCATGTTACTATAACCCAGCACAGAGTTCCTCTTATATCAGAGTGTGCAAGGATACAGTGAAAGGGAACACTTATGTAAAGCGGAAGACTGTAGATCATAATCTAAGGGGGGACTCTGATATAAGAGGGGACTCTGGTGACCACTGCATTCCCTTTACATCAGAGTTCCCACTTACATCAGGGTCTGCAGCATTGCCCTTGCACTGTAAGAGGGAATCCTGCAGACTCTGATGTAAAAGGGAATTCCGGGAACTCTGATGTGGGGGGCACTCTGGTGACCAGAGACCACCTTCTGCAGAGTAAATACAGTAAGGTAAGAGGGGGGTTACTAATATAGGGGGGAACCTTTATATCTGGGCCCCCTTACATTATTGTATTCACTCCCCCCTTACACCAGCAACTCCCCCTCCCTCAGATTGGCTTGACAGCACTGTCACTGACCTCCTCTCTGTGGTGCACCGTGCAGGGCTCAGTGAGATGGCTCCAGCTTGGCGGCTCTGGTTTTATACTATAGTCTCCTCTCCACAGTCCACACACGTCTGGCTCCTCCTGTGACCCCCATCCTGGTGGCGCTCCCACTCTTGACTCCCTCTCAGAGACTGCAGACATGATAAAAGACAAGAGATAGTCAGAGACTGTGGACATGATAAAAGAGATTGCCAGAGACTGCAGACATGATATATGAAATGGTCATAGGCTGCGGTTATGATACTGGAGATGATCAGAGACTGCAGAGATGATACAGGACATGGTCAGAGACTGCAGACATGGTACAGGAGATGGTCAGAGACTTCAGACATTATACAGGATACAGGAGATGATCAGAGGCTGTGGAACGGACAGGATACAGGAGATGATCAGAGGCTGTAGAGTGGGCAGAATACAGGAGATGATCAGAGGCTGCATGAACATGGTAGTGTCCTCCTTACCCCTTCACAGTAGTTTCCTCCTCTGTCTCCCTTCATAATACTTTGCCACATCAGTGTCCCACTCCTGTGCTCCTTTCACCTCTCAGTCCACAAAGGCACATCAGTGTCCTCCTCTGCCCCCTTCATGGCTACACCTCCAGTAATGTCCTTCTCTGCCCCCTTGTATTATCCCCTCACACAAGTGTAACTGTCCTCACTGCTCCTCGGCTCCTCCTTTGCTGTAGCAACTGGTGGGGTGCCACTGCGGCACTGCCAAGAACAATTGCCTTCTATTATAAAATGGTCGCCATGCAATGGCATTACGTTATTGCGCATGTGCCACCTGGCCAAGCGTGTACAAGCTTTCTTGAGCCCGACAGCCTTAAAAACAGCGCATGCACAGTTGCATGGCTGGCCCTCAGACATCTTTTTTACAGGTGCCAATGCCCGTAATGGGCATTTACGGGCAGCCCGAAAAATGGGCTGAAATTTATGGGCAGTTGGCAACACTGCTCTTGGCTGCTTCTCTGATTATTGCTATCCTTGACTGGTCTGTCAGTTTAGGTGGACAGCCATGTCTTGGTAGGTTTGCAGTTGTTCCATACTCTTCATTTTCAAATGATGGATTGGACAGTGCTCTGTGAGATTTTCAAAGCTTGTGATTTTTTTTTATAATTTACCCCTTCTTTAAACTTCTCCACAACTTTATCCCTGACCTGTCTGGTGTGTTCCTTGGTCTTTATGATGCTGTTTGTTCACTAAGGCTCTCTAACAAACCTCTGAGGGCTTCACAGAACAGCTGTTTTTATACTGAGATTAAATTACACACATGACTCTATTTACTAATTAGGTGACCTCTGAATGCAAGTGGATCCACTAGATTTTAGTTAGGAGTATCAGAGTAAAGGGGGACAAAATGAGGAAAATTTCAAGTGGTATAAATACTTTTTAAGGCACTGTATATGGAAGTTAAAGGTCTAGTTTCACTTTAGTCATTAGGAGTGTGGTCAGTCTACCACAGACCTTGCCTGTCCCATTAAGTCCCCAACTCTATTGAGAAAAAAAGAGTGCATGATTAAGTAAAGTACAGGTTCTTTTTAAATAATAATAATATACCATTTCATTTAGGACTGCAAGGGCAAGTAACTCAGCTCTATTTATCTGAAATACGAAATGTCTACATTGTTCCAGAATAACCACGTATTCCCCAAATTCCATTCCTTACGTCCATGCTAAATCTGAGTACACTCATACCCCATACACACGACCGGGTTTCCTGCCAGGAAAACTGCCAAGAGAGCTTTTGGCCAGGAAAACCGGATGTGTGTATGTTTCCTCGCAGTTTTCCCAACAGGAAAATAAAGAATCTGCTCTCTATTTTCTCGTCGGGATTCCCAGCGGGTTTTTTTTTCCTGCCAGATTTACTAATACTTTCCTATGGAAAAAACTGCGAGGCAGTGCCTATAGAGCTTACACACGACCGGGATTCCCGGCCAAAGCTCTCATGGCAGTTTTCCTGCCGGGCTCTCGGCTTTCCCCTCGGTTTTCCTGGCGGACCTTTTACCGCCGGGAAAACCGAGCATGTGTACAGGGCTTGTCACAAACAGGAAATACCCAAGCCACAAAAAGGTCCAGATATTTAATCAGCAAGAAGATGATCCATTTTACAGACTGTGTCTGTATTTACAATGGGAGCAGGCAGACAGAAGTGAGATAAAGTTATGGATTTAACCTGGAGAGTAATCACTATACTGAGCTATAATTGTAATTACAAAGTTTGCTAGTAGAGGAGTATGCCCTTGGTTAATAAAGTATTAGTTACAGGGATAAGTGAACCTGGCTTGGTTTTGAGCAGGTTCGAGTAACCCAACGCGAAATACTCAAACCACAAACTCAGGGCCAGATTAAGAACATTGTGGGCCTGGTGCTGAGGATTTTGGTGGGCCTTTTATAAATAGATAAATAAATAAATATGCAAACAATTTTTTGTTACAACAAATTCAATTAAAGAGAGAGAGGGAGGATGAGAAAGAGAGTGAGCATGCGTGGGAATGACATCAACACAGCCCAGCCAAGGCAAGTGACCGAAGGCACAGAGCCCAGAAGGAAGACGGGGTGAAGATGGAAGCGCCTGGGACCCGCCGGATTGATCACAGCGCAGCACTGGAGGGCTCAGTCCCACAATTTAAGTGTACCCTAATTTGCCAAAATTCTGTGAATACTTATAGATTGTGGCATAAGCTACCTCAGGGCCTCTAAAAAGTAGTAATGTTAGCAAAGTTTACTACAGCTTTATTATCACAGGATTCCAGGAGCCTATCATGGGGCCCCCTACTGACCCAGTGCCCCTTGGGCAGTGCCTAAGTGCATAGTTGCCAACATTTAATTTTTTTTTTACTTTTTTTACTAATGCTATATTTAGAGTAGCTGAGATCCCCTATGTTCCTCTATACATCACAGTAGTAATTACAAAATGAAACGAGTACTAATAATGGGGCAGAACAAATATAAGGACTGAGAATATTTCCTTTAGTTGAACTAACAAAAGCGTGGCCATTCTAGAGCTGGTAACATTGAGGATATTTAGTATAATTTTAAAGAACTATTTTTGTGGGTAAGAGGCATAGGGGTGGCGTATGGACGGTATTAAACTGGGAAGTATGTGCAGTTGATGGAGTGGAATGTGCAGGAGAGGAGTGTGGAGGGTATGGCAGAAGGCACTACGTACAGGAAAGGAGTGTGGAGGGTATGGCAGAAGGCACTATGTACAGGAGAGGAGTTTGAAGGGTATGACAGTGGGCAGTATGCACAGCAGAGGAGTGTGGAGGGTATGACAGAGGGTGGTATGTACCGGAGAGGAGTGTGGAGGGTATGAAATTAGGCAGTTTGTACAGGAGAGGAGTGTGGAGAGTATGACAGTGGGCAGTATGTACAGGAGAGGAGTGTGGGGATATGACAGAGGGTGTTATGTACTGGAGAGGAGTGTGGCGGGTTTGAAAGTGGACAGAATGTACAGGAGAGGAGTGTGGAGAGTATGACAGTGGGCAGTATGTACAGGAGAGGAGTGTGGAGGGTATGATGGGGGCAGTATTTACAGGAGAGGAGTGTGGAGGGTATGACAGTGGGCAGTATGTAGTTGTACAGGAGAGGAGTGCAGATGGTATGATACTGAGCAGTATGTACATTATATGAGTGTGGAGGGTAAGACAGTGAGCAGTATGTGCAGGAGAGAAGTGCGGAGGGTATGACAATAGGCAGTATGTACAGGAGAGGAATGTGGAGGGTATGAGAATGAGCAGTATGTACAAGAGAGGAGTGTGGAGGGTTTGACAGCCGGCACTATCAACAATAGATGAGTTTATGAAAGTGGGCAGTATGTACAGGAGAGGAGTGTGGACAGTATTATAATGAGCAGTATGTACATGAGATGAGTGTGGAGGGTCAGACAGTGAGCAGTATGTACAGAAAAAGAGTGGGGAGCATATGACAGTGGGCAGTATGTACAGGAGAGATGTGTGGAGAGTATGACAGTGGGCACTATGTATAGAAGAGAAGTGTAGAGGGTATGACATTGGGCACTATGTATAGGAGAGAAGTGTGGAGGGTGTGACAGTGAGCAGAATGTACAGGAGAGGAGTGTGGAGGGTATGATGGTGGGCACTATGTATAGGAGAGAAGTGTGGAGGGTATGACACTGGCACTATGTATAGGAGAGGAGTGTGGAGGGTATAACAGTGGGCACTATGTATAGGAGAGAAGTGTATGACAGCGGGTACTATATACAGGAGAGGAGTGTGTAGGGTATGACAGCGGGCGCTATGTATAGGAGAGAAGTGTGGAGGGTATGTCAGTGAGCAGTATGTACAGGAGAGTAGTGTGGAGAGTATGACAGTGGGCACTATGTACAGGTGAGGAGGATGAAGGAATCTGGGAAGGAAAAATGTAAAGGTTTGTGGAAGGATGTTTAGGGACTGCGTAGTGGTTAAGCAGGCCATATATGGATTGAAATTATGCCAATTAAGCAGAGACCAGCCATAGTCGATTTATGTATGGGCTAGCTGGTTTTTACAAGTCAATCTATTATCTGACTTAAGTACAACCAGCCTGTCAGGTTTTTCCCAAAACAATCAGTGCTGCCAGCTATAGTTAGCAACACTGATCATTGTATTCGCTGGCATAACACAATAACACTGCAGGAGGGATTTCCCCATCCACAGGTCATTTGGTGAGAGGATGTGTGGGGACAGGCTGGGGAGAGATACCAGTCAGTAGCTGGGTACACACTGGCTAGTATCAGAGCCAGATACACACAGGTTACATACGGCATGATTGTTAGAGCAAGAGCAATAATTCTGGCACTAGACCTCCTCTGTAACTCTAAACATGTAACCTGTAAAATTTAAAGCTTCGCTTAGTATACAAAAAAAATCGTGCTAACTTTAGAGTTTTTTTTTTTTATGAATGAAACAGCTTCTTTCCAAAAAAACATATTTGAAAAATTGCTGCGCAAATACCGTGTAACATAAAAGGTTGCAAAGACCACCATTTTATTCCCTAGGGTATCTGCTAAAACAATATATATAATGTTTGAGGGTTCTGAGTCATTTTCTAGCAAAAAACAAAAGATGATTTTTACATAATCCATTAAGAAACTTGGTGGGAGAGCTTTTTTGCCGAGGATCCCGGGCGTGTGTACATTTTTCATCGAGGAAACTGTCGAGGAACTCAACGAGCAAAGAAGAGACCAAGTTCTCTTTTTCCTCAACGGGAGTCTCAGGCCCCGTACACACGGCCGAGGAACTCGACGTGCCAAACACATCGAGTTCCTCGGCCAGTTCAGCCCTGAAGCCGCCGAGGAGCTCGGCGGGCCGAGAGCTCCCATAGAACAACGAGGAAATAGAGAACATGTTCTCTATTTCCTCGTCGAGCTCCTCGTCGGCTTCCTCGGCGAAATTGTACACGCGGCCGGGTTTCTCGGCAGAATTCAACCAGAAACTCGGTCGGAAGCTGAATTCTGCCGAGGAAACTGGTCGTGTGTACGGGGCCTGAATTTGCTCGTCGAGTTCCTCGTCGGGCTGGTTTTCGACAAGAAACTCGAGCGTGTGTATGCTAAGGAACCCACGCTTGCTCAGAATAGAGGATGAGACAGGAGTAAAAGTTGCATTTGTAATGGAGATAACACATTTTTCAAGCTGTAACTGACTGTAAAGTGCAAATCGTCTCTTACCAAACTTTTACTTAACACGCAAACTCATGAGATTAGCAAAAGCAGCGCCAAGAATTGTGCAAGTGGAATCGAACTTCCCCTGCAGTTGTATGTGTTGTACTTCACCGCTTTTGAGAACGAGGAGATTTTGTCTTGACCATGTGTACGCAAAGCAAGCTTGTCGAGTTCCTACACAAGCCTAACAAGGAACTCGATGAGGAAAACAATGTTTTTAGCCCGACGAGTCGGTGCGACGTCATTTAGCTCAAAACGGGAAATTTTGAAACGGAGCATGCGCATTTCAATCGGCGCGGGGACGCGCTTCATTTAAATGAATCACACCCCCTACCCGCCCAATTTGAAATAAGCGCCGAGAAATACACTACGCCGCCGCAACTTACGGTGCAAAATCTTCCTGGATTCGAAATTCCGCCAGGTATGATACGGCGGCGTAGCGTATCTCTGATACGCTGCGCCAGGGCAATTCTTTGTGAATCTGGCCAAAGTTTTTTCTAGATGCTGAAAAACTTTGTTTTTTACATGCCGAAAAATGATCGTGTGTACGTGGCATTATCCTCTCAGTCTGCTGCTGCAGTGTGTCAGCTTGTATTTAATCCGGCCGCTCTGTATGTAGCTTCTGACATGCTGCGCAAGCAGCCCCGTATCTCCGGAACCATAAATGATAGGAGCCCCTATGGTCTCCCCATGGTCTCTGTGACCCCTGGTCACCGAGCTACAATCCCCGAAGTCGATTTTTTTTTTGTGTGATTTTTTTTTTTTTGGGGGCAAATGGGCCTATCTTGAGGAAGGGGCCTGGAGCTGCAGCTCCAACAGCCCCTATGTTAATCCAGCCCTGCACAAACTTAGTGAGATATCCTCTTTGAAGCCTACTGGAGGTGAAGCTAGCTATTTTTATGGCCTTTTCTAAGGTCCATGGGCAAGATATTGACCAAGAAAGCACATGATTAGCCAGGCACTGCCCTGGGGGACATGTAGCAATGCAAAACAAATGTAAAATTACTATTCAGCAGGGAACAGGTCTTTTCAGCTGGTTTAAGGAACTACATATGGCCTTACTCCTTTAGTACATCCTGATGGCTTCTCTTATTTTGTCTGGTTTGTTATATGTGTTGATACATAATTTGATTGCATGGATTGATTTGCTTTATGCTCACGATTTAACACTGTTTATTAATCATGTATATATATATATATATATATATATATATATATATATATATATATATATATATATATATATATATATAGAGAGAGAGAGAGAGAGAGAGAGAGAGAGAGAGAGAGAGAGAGAATATATGTATATAGAATATATACAGTGGGTATCGAAAGTTTGGGCACCACAGGTACAAATTTGTATTAATGTGCATAACGAAGCCAAGGAAAGATGGAAAAATCTCCAAAAGGCATTAAATTACAGATTAGACATTCTTATAATATGTCAAAAAAAGTTAGATTTTATTTCCATCATTTACACTTTCAAAATTACAGAAAACAAAAAAATGGTGTCTGCAAAAGTTTGGGCACCCTGCAGAATTTATAGCATGCACTGCCCCCTTTGCAAAGCTGAGACCTGCCAGTGTCATGGATTGTTCTCAATCATCATCTGGGAAGACCAGGTGATGTCAATCTCAAAGGTTTTAAATGCCCAGACTCATCTGACCTTGCCTCAACAATCACCATGGGTTCTTCTAAGCAGTTGTCTAGAAAACTGAAACTGAAAATAGTTGACGCTCACAAAGCTGGAGAAGGCTATAAGAAAATAGCAAAGCGTTTTCAGATGTCAATATCCTCTGTTCGGAATGTAATTAAGAAATGGCAGTCATCAGGAACAGTGGAAGTTAAAGCAAGATCTGGAAGACCAAGAAAAATATCAGACTGACCAGCTCGCAGGATTGTGAGAAAAGCAATTCAAAACCCACGTTTGACAGCACGATCCCTCCAGAAAGATCTGGCAGACATTGGAGTTGTGGTACACTATTTCACTATAAAGAGATACTTATACAAATATGGTCTTCATGGAAGAGTCATCAGAAGAAAACCTCTTATACGTCCTTACCACAAAAATCAGCGTTTGAACTTTGCAAATGAACATATAGACAAGCCTGAGGCATTTTGGAAACAAGTTCTGTGGACCGATGAGGTTAAATTAGAACTTTTTTGCCGGAATGAGCAAAGGTACGTTTGGAGAAGAAATGGTACAGAATTTAATGAAAAGAACCTCTGTCCAACTGTTAAGCATGGGGGTGGATCAATCATGCTTTGGGGTTGTATTGCAGCCAGTGGCACAGGGAACATTTCACGAGTAGAAGGAAAAATGGATTTAAAAAAAATTTCAGCAAATTTTGGATGGTAACTTGATGCCATCTGCGAAAAAGCTGAAGTTAAAGACAGGATGGCTTCTACAAATGCATAATGATCCTAAACACACCTCAAAATCCATGGGGGATTACATCAAGAGGCGTAAACTGAAGGTTTTGCCATGGCATTCACAATCTCCTGACCTCAACATAATTGAAAATCTATGGATAGACCTTAAAAGAGCAGTGCATGACAGACAGCCCAGAAATCTCAAAGAACTGGAAGACTTTTGTAAGGAAGAATGGGCAAAGATACCTCAAACAAGAATTGAAAGACTCTTGGCTGGCTACAAAAAGCGTTTACAAGCTTTGATACTTGTCAAAGGGGGCAGAACAAGATATTAACTCTGTAGGGTGCCCAAACTTTTGCAGACACCATTTTTTTGTTTTCTGTAATTTTGAAAGTGTAAATGATGGAAATAAAATCTAACTTTTTTTGACATATTATAAGAACGTCTAATCTGTAATTTGATGCCTTTTGGAGATTTTTCCATCTTTCCTTGGCTTCATTATGCACATTAATACAAATTTTTACCTGGGGTGCCCAAACTTTCGATCCCCACTGTAAAATGTTGGGAGTGCACGTATGTGCATAATTAATTTATGATAATCTTGGCTGTTCTTTATGTATGGTTTCAGGTATGCACAATCGCTTCTAGTTTTTTTAATCATGTTATACTTACAGTATGCATTCATTTGAGTTTGCATGTATCTGCAATTTATTTGTACTTTTTTGAATGTGTATAGTTCATAAATCAATCACTTTATGTAAATTAGTGCTGCCTTTTTACTCCTTATTATTATACTCCCAAATATTTATATTCCAAATCAGAATATAAGGAAAGCTGTCTAATCTTTAGGATTTTTTGGTAAAGGTTTAAGTATATTCACATATCCATGATCCCTCACCACCTCCCTGCTGCAGAGTCAACCTTGAGGAAACTACAACTTTGGACAATGTCAGTGTTCAAAGCTAATAATTGGATACTCAGGTCCAGTAGCTGTCACTTTGGGCTTGTCACATGTGACTACTTCCATACAATTACAGCAATGGAGCAAGGTCTCACACAGAGCAGATAATCATGAATAGGTGGGTATACATTCCCAGGGGGTGGGTGAGTGGACGATAAGGAGCACTCGCTCTAAATCAGTAAAGAGACCGTGGGGGTAATTTACTAAAGGCAAATCCACTGTGCACTACAAGAGCAAACTACAAGTGCAAAGTGCCCTTGAAGTTGCACTGAACGTGCACTTGGAAGTGCAGTTGCTGTAAATCTGAGGGGTAGATCTGAAATGAGGGGAAGCTCTGCTGACTTTATCATCCAATCATGTGCAAGCTAAAATGCTGTTTTTTATTGTCCTTGCATGTCCCCCTCGGATCGACAGCGACTGCACTTCCAAATGCACTTTCAGTGCAATTTCAAGTGCACTTTGCACTTGTAGTTTGCACTTGTAGTGCAAAGTGGATTTGCCGTTAGTAAATAACCCCCAATGTCTGTTTAAGATCATTAGGATCAATGCTGTGTCTGCGCCCATCCTCAGCAATTCATACCTATGAGATGTTAGGTAGGAGGAGTGCCCAAACATTGCTGCTAATTTTTAAAATGTTCCTAATGTACAGTATATGACAGCTACAGGCTTAGAGACCTCAAAAACAAAGTGTTTTTTTTATCGCAATATAAATGATAGTTTTTCTGAAAGTACCTTTGGATTACGATATAATACTCAATTCGATTTAAAAATAGCTGTCTCCTTTATATGCTACACTAAATGAACATGCCGTCTTCAGTTATTTACCTTCATAGCAGCTGCTTAACTTACTAGGCAGTGGCTGTTTATTTTAATAAAAAGAAAATCGAGTTGCTTTTATGTTTAACTAATGTGAAGATTCTGGGGGTCCTCAAGGTAAATTATGTACAAATTTATCTTGAGAGGTTTAAATTATACACCGCTTTTCTTTTCAACAGCTAGCATGCAACAGCAGAGCAGGCCCACTAGACATAATCGGGATTCAGTTGGGCAATTCCTATTAGTTAGTATTCAGAGTCTGATGAGCTCCCTACCTGGTCATTAAATATAGAAAAACATGATCAGTGAATCTCTGTGTGGAAGCAATGGACTAGTAATAAATAATGTGCATACTGTGTATTTCTACTACGTCTAACGTTTTTAGAGGTTTGTGTGCACATTAGGATTAAAAAATGATATTGTTGACCCAACTATGGCTTTCCAGCAAACAAATCCTGGACAAACAATTTTATCAGATGACTGGCCCGCTTTAAAATAAAAAATAGAAAAAGTAAAAACCAAGTTCACATGACCTTGGGTTCTGAAACCCTCATAGGCTGTTGTATTACTCATGATACTCTCCCAGTAGTACACTAAGGAGAGCAAGGTAAAACCCAACTAAACCATACAGGGCCAGATTCACAAAGACTTACGACGGCGTATCTCCAGATACGCCGCCGTAAGTCCGAATGGCCGCCGTTGTATCTATGCGCCTGATTCATGGAATCAGTTACGCATAGATTTGGCCAAAATACGAGCAGCGTAAGTCTCTTACGCCGTCGTATCTTGGGGTGCATATTTACGATGGCCGCTAGGTGGCGCTTCCGTTGATTTCCGCGTCGAATATGTAAATGAGCAAGATACGCCGATTCACGAACATACGTACCCCCGGCGCAATTAGTTACGCCGTTTGCGTAAGACATACGCCGGCGTAAAGATAAAGCAGGTCTCTAGGTGGCGCAGCCCATGCAAGGTATGGACGTCGGAATAAGCGTATCTTTTTACGTTGTTTATGTAAGTCCTACATGAATGGGGCTGTGCGTAGGTTACTTTCACGTCACAGGCATTGAGCCGGCGTATATTTGGGCGTAAATACGACGTGATACTGAGCATGCGCGGGCATGCGCCGTTCGTTCGGCCATGCATCCACATAGTGTCACGCTTAATTTAAATACAACACGCCCACGACCTGCCTACTTTGAATTATGCGCGTTTACACCGGCCGATTTACGCTACACCGCCGTAACTTAGGATGCAAGTGCTTTGTGAATACAGCACTTGCCTCTCTAAGTAGCGGCGGCGTAGCGTAAATAAGATACGCTACGCTCGCACAACGTAATGCCGCCCTACGTGAATCTAGGCCACAGTGCCTTGAAAAAGTATTCATGTCCCTTGAAATTTTACCAATTTTGTCATGTTGCAACCAAAAACATAAATGTATTTTACTGGGAATTTATGTGATAGACTTACTCAAAGTGGCACATAATTGGGAAGTGGAAGGAAAATGATAATTTGTTTTCAAGATTTTTTGCAAACAAATATCTGATAAGTGTGGCATGCATTGGTATTCAGCCCCCTTTACTCTGATACCCCTAACTAAAATATAGTGGAACCAATTGCCTTCAGAAGTCACCTAAGTAGTAAATAGGGTGCACCTGTGTGTAATTTAATTTTAGTATAAATACAGCTGTTCCGTGAAGCCCTCAGAGGTTTGTTAGAGAGCCTTAGTGAATAAACAGCATCATGAAGGTTGGATGGATCTTCTCATCGCTGGAGATCACCCGCACCCGTCGCTGGATCTTCTCATTGCTGGAGATCACCCGCACCCGTCGCTAGATCAGGACAACGTTAGAGCAGGAAGCTGGGAACGAGTGGATTATCACCGCTGGAGTTTTTTTCTTTTTTTTTTATTAATAAAGGACTTTTTTCTACGGTGTGTGTGTGTTTTTTTTTACAATAATTTACACTTCCTTCGTGAAATGGTAGGGGTACAGTGTACCCCATTACCATTTCACACATGGGGGGCCAGGACCGGGGGGTCCCCTTTGTTAAAGGGGTCTTCCAGATTCTGATAAGCCCCCTGCCCGCATACCCCCACAACCACCGGGCAAGGGTTGTGGGGATGAGACCCTTGTCCCCATCAACATGGGGATAAGGTGCTATGGGGGGCACCCCAAAGCACCCTCCCAATGTTGAGGGCATGTGGCCTGGTGCGGTTCAGGAGAGGGGGGCCGCACTCTGTCCCCCCCTCGTTTCTGCGGCCGGCCAGGTCAACGTGCTCGGATAACGGGTCTGGTTATGGATATTTAGGGGGAACCCCACTTCATTTTTTTTTTATTGACGGCGGGGGTTCCCCTTAATATCCATACCAGACCTAAAGGGTCTGGTTATTGAATTTGCGGGGACCTCCGCGCATTTTTTTTTCCCGAACTCCGAACCCGGACCCGAATTTTCAGCAATTATTCGGGTTTGGGTCCGGGTTCGGGGAAAAACCCAAAGTCCGTACCGAACCCGAACTTTACAGTTCGGGTTCGCTCAACTCTAGTTGTAACATGACAACAAGTATGACTACTTTTTCAAGGCACTGTACAACAAGGTTTCCACTATTTGCACAGCAGCTGGCAGCAGGGGGTCTGGTGCGTCCCTTTACACCATTTCAGGGGCGAATCAGGTCCGAATTTTTGCCTGCAGGAACCTTCTGCAGTGCGCTCTGTGGCCTCCCTGGAAATGTGTGAACCGGCTCCATTGAGAGTCAATGGAGGAGACCTGCATCCAATTCGCATAAGTGTGAACCCAGCCAGTGCATATAAACTGATTAAGGCTGAATACAAGGCTTCCTACACCTTCAGTTCTGCTGTGTAATCCTGCAACCCTGTACCTCCTCCAAAAGAGGAAAGATTGAATGTGTTTGCTGCTATCCATGATATATAGTAAATGAAAGGTGCAATAAAACATAGACTAATGCCTTGTACACATGATCGGAATTTTTGTCGGTATAAACTCAGACAGATTTTTCCAACGGAATTCCATTCAAGCTGTCTTGCATACACACTGTCACACCAAATTCCAACCATCAAGAACGCGGTGACATACAACAATACGACGAGCCAGAAAAAAATGAAGTTCAATGCTTCCGAGCATGCGTCGACTTGATTCTGAGCATGCATGTTTTTTTCTCCGTCGGAGTTCCAGACAGACGGAATATCCGATAGAATTTTTTTCCGTCTGAAAAAAAGAGTACATGTACTGTACTCTTTCTAAGTCCATCGGAATTTCCGAAGGAAAAACTCAGATGGGGCACACACACAGTCGGAATATCCGATGAAAACATTCTGTCAGACTTTTTTCATTGGAAATTCTGATCGTGTGTACAAGGCATAACATTTATAAATTCCCCTCAATGCTTATAACTCCTAGAACCAGCTGCCAGATATACAGAGGAGAGAGAATGGAGCAGCTTGTGTTTTAGTGAATGATGGCGTTGTGTAGAGTGGCACCTTCATTCACAAAAACACAACCCCACAACAACACACTCCAGCTACTATTGTAATCTCTCTTGGACATTGAGCCCACAGCTGCCTGTCTGCTATTTTAAGGAGAGAGACTACAGTAGTACTAACTATGAAATAAAAGAGAAACAAGAATACAATGGCATAGCACAATAAAAATGTCTTATTGAGTAAAGATAATATACCATATGCACACACAAAGGGGGCAGTAAGAGAGAAAAAATGTCTCTAAAAATAGTCCGATGTTGCCAGCTGTGACCTGCAAGATATGGTCCAGAATACAGAATAGAAACATTTGCCAGCTTATGGGATGTGGGTTAGGGGTACTGCAATCATCACCACCTCCACCTCCTCTAGCCACCTACCCAGGACAGCATAGCAAGAGAAGGTGGAGCTAGATTCCTGGTAGCATACAAAGCCCTTAAATTCCCTTGAAGTTGTTCCTTATTCCTGGATTTACTTATCATTTTGACATGCAGTTTTTACTGAACAACCTCTCCTAGGCATATATTCATCATATGCTTAGTTTTAATTGATCAGGCTTGCACCAGGTTTACTTTAGTGGCAAGTCGCATAGTGATCAAATCATAAGTACACTTACCTTGCAATTCTGCAGTTTTGGGTTTAATTCCTAACCTCCTCCTGCATCCTTACTCTGTTTTCATGGTGCTTTTACCTTAAACACAAACGAATAGTTATTGAGCTTTGACCTCATGGTGTTTCTGTGTGACTGTTAAATGACTATTAGATTGTAAGCCCTTTCAGGAGCTGGGGCTCATGTTATTAGTAATTTGATAAGCAATGAGAAAGTTGTCAAAGTTAGGAAAATTATTAAAATACAGACAATTCAGCTAAGGCAAAAGCTCTTGTTACTGCTTGCTGACATTGGGCCAGATTCTGAAAGGACTTATGACAGCGCAGCGCCATGTACGCCGTCGTAAGTCCTAATCCTATGCGCCTGATTCTTAGAATCAGTTACGCATAGATATCCATTAGATCCGACAGGCGTAAGTCTCTTACGCCATCGGATCTTAACTGCATTTTTTTTTGACCGCTAGGTGGCGCTTCCGTCGAATTCCGCGTCGAGTATGAAAATTAGCTAGATACGCGAATTCTGGAACGTACGCGCGGCCGACGCAGTAAAGTTACAACGTTTTCTTTAGGCTTTTCCCGGCGTATAGCTGCCCCTGCTATATGAGGCATAACAATGTTAAGTATGGCCGTCGTTCCCGCGTCGAAATTTGAAAAAGTTACGTCGTTTGCGTAAGTCGTCCGTGAATGGAGCTGGACGTCATTTACGTTCACGTCAAAACCAATGATGTCCATGCGGCGTACTTTGGAGCAATGCACACTGGGAAATTCCACGGACGGCGCATGCGCCGTCTCCGCAAAAGCGTCAATCACGTTGAGTCACAGTAGTTTTACATAAAACACGCCCCCCTGATCCAAATTTGAATTAGGCGGGCTTACGCCGGCCGATTTACGCTACGCCGCCGCAACTTACGGAGCAAGTGCTTTGAGAATACAGCACTTGCCCGTCTAAGTTGCGGAGGCGTAACGTAAATTGGATACGTTACTCCACCGCAGAAATACGCCGATGACTGAGAATCTGGCCCTATGTCTTTAAAGTTATAGTGCCAGCTTTAGCACAGAGGCTGACGCTTAGCTGAGTTCAATGCAGGCTGACATTGGTCACTAGTGGAGATAAGATCACATGGGATGTGGACTGAAATGCCCCTGATCACAGGCTTCAGCAACCATTATTCAGAAATGTGCATCAACATAAGAGTTTGGAATTATACAATGAGACACCAAAGCTTTGAGTTATCCTTTTTGCTGACACTAAATGCCATTAATGTTCAGTATAATAAGCATCACACCTACTGTAGTCCAACATTTCATATTCGCCTTGGGTTACATATTTTGTTAAGATAGTCTCTGGATGTCATGAATCTAAAATAAAAACAATTATGAACTAACTTTATAAACTTTGGGACTCTACAAAAAAAAGTGCTGAGCTCAAGCAGTGGAAATTAAACTATAAGCAACTTTAACCACTTGCCGACCACCGCACACAGATGTACGTCAACACAATGTCGCGGGCAGGCAAATGGGCATACCTGTACATCTCTTTAAATTTTCCGCCCAGTGCGTGTGCCGTGCCCGCCGTGTGCCTCGTCAGTAGGGATGAGTCGAACACCCCCCCGTTCGGTTCGCACCAGAACCTTCGAACGGACTGACCGTTCGCGCAAACATTTAGAACCCCATTGACGTCTATGGGACTCGAATGTTCAAATTCAAAAGTGCTCATTTTAAAGCGTAATATGCAAGTTATTGTCGTAAAACGTCTTTGAGAACCCGGGTCTTGCCCCAGGGAACATGTATCAATTTATTTTTTAAAACGGACGTTTTTTCTGGAGCAGTGATTTTAACGATGCTTAAAGTGAAAAAAAAAATGAAAAATTCCTTTAAATATCGTACCTGCTGGGTGTCTATAGTATGCCTGTGAAGTGGCATGTGTTTAGAACTGTCCTTGCACAAAATGAGATTTCTAGAAGAAAATAGTAATTTAAAACTGCTTGCGGCTTTAATGTAATGTCTGGTCCCTGCAATATGGATGAACATCATTGAGAAAATAGCACAGACACAGACAGTACACACATCACGTAGCTTTAGGTGCACACTGCAGAGGACACAGGCAGTACACACACCCCGTAGCTTTAGGTGCACACTGCAGAGGACACGGGCAGTACACACACCACGTAGCTTTAGGTGCACACTGCAGAGGACACAGGCAGTACACACCATGTAGCTTTAGGTGCACACTGCAGAGGACACAGGCAGTACACACCACATAGCTTTAGGTGCACACTGCAGAGGACACAGGCAGTACACACCACATAGCTTTAGGTGCACACTGCAGAGGACACAGACAGTACACAAACCACGTAGCTTTAGGTGCACACTGCAGAGGACACAGGCAGTACACACCACGTAGCTTTAGGTGCACACTGCAGAGGACACAGGCAGTACACACCACGTAGCTGTAGGTGCACACTGCAGAGGACACAGGCATTACACATACCACGTAGCTTTAGGTGCACACTGCAGATGACACAGGCAGTACACCACGTGAGAATACTGCAGCTAGCACAATCACCTGCCTGCCTGTCAGTAAATTAGGAAGAGGGGATCTAGCTAAACTATACAGTGTATAAATATATTGTAAGATTGGGGTTATTAGACTCCAGCGATAGGTGCATTTTCCAGTGAGTACGCCAGTCCAGAACTGAGTTTTTAAGGGCCTGGTAGCCCACTTTTATTTAAAAGCACAAAAGTTCACAAATACAATAGCAGCCCTCACAGGGGGTTCCACCATTCCTGTATCTTGCCAAATCAACAGTTTAGCCTCCTGGCTGTCATACTTGCTATCCGGCTGTTTCAGGCCTTTAGCTTAGGCCTAAGTTCTGTTCCTCAGAACAAACAGTTTCCTAGAGATAAGCTCAAACCTAGCTTACTCCTGTCAGCGTCTTGCTGCTCAATAATTAATTACATCTGCCTCCTGCAGACATGCATACGGCCTCTGACTTCTCTCAGAGAGATTGGGAGTCCAGCTGACTCCCAACACAGACTTCCTGTCTGTAGGGTGGGGCCTTGAGCCATGTCAGAGTCAGACTTAAAAAGCCCAAGACACAGCTGTGCAATTAATGTGTCTTTCTCTCCAAAATATGGCATAAACCAGCAATCTTTAACATAGCACAGAGTCCCACCCTCACAATATATACAACACCTGGGATGCATATATATCCTCTACACACTGTAACTTTAACTGACTAGCCTGCCTGCCTGCTCTATCTACCTACTAAAAATGACACTCTCTCTCTGTCTTCTCTCTCTTAACCACCGCAACACACAACACAAGGCCGACCTGCAGGCGGCCTTTTATAGTGTGGGGCGTGTACTAAATCCCCTGAGCCATAATTGGCCAAAGCCACCCTGGCTTTGGCCAATTATGGCTCTCCGTTTTTTGCAAGCTGTGAATGGCCAAGCATGCGGGTCATAGTGCATGCTTGGCCAATCATCAGCCAGCAATGCACTGCGATGACGCAGTGAATTATGGGGCGTGAAACGACACTCGAATTTGGCACGAACGGCCCAAAACGTTCTTAATTCGACGAACGATCCAACATACAATGTTTGAGTCGAACGTGAGTTCAACTCCAATACGAAGCTCATCCCTACTCGTGAGTGTGCCTAGTGACAAGTCACTGATGGCTGTTCCCCCGTGAACGGGAACGGTCATCAGTGACGTGTCACTCGTAGCCACACCCCCTAACAGTAAGAATCACTCCCTAGTACTGACTTAACCCTTTCAGCACCACCTAGTGGTTAACCCCTTTGCTGCCAGTGTAATTTTTACAGTAATCAGTGCATTGTTATAGAACTGATCGCTTTACAAATGACAATGGTCCCAAAAATGTGTCAAAAGTGTCCGATGTATCCGCCATAAAGTCACAGTCACAGTCACAATAAAAATCGCAGATCGCCGCCATTACTAGTAAAAAAAAATTATTAATAAAAATGCCATAAAACTATCCCCTATTTTGTAGATGCTATAACTTTTGTGCAAACCAATCAATAAATGCTTTTTTAACAAAAATATGTAGAAGAATACGTATCGGCCTAAACTGAGGAAAACAATATTTTTTATATATTTTTGGGGGGTATTTATTATAGCAAAAAGTAAACAAAATTTAATTTTTTTAAATTTTTGTTTATAGCGCAAAAATTTTTAACCGCAGAGGTGATCAAATACCACCAAAAGAAAGCTCTATTTGTGGGGGGAAAAAGGACGTTAATTTCGTTTGGAAGCCACATTAGTGGCAATAGTGAGTTCAACGCAGTGCCGAATCGCAAAAAAATGGCTTGGTCTTTGGCCAGCGAAATGGTCCTGGCTGAAGCAGTTAAAGGAGTAGTAAGTATAAACTCTAGCTGGATGACATTCTAGGGTCTATTAATGTTTTTACCCAAGATTCACACAACAATTACCCAAGATTTACACATTTTCCAACTGAATCCTAAATGGAAAACGTGTGAATATTGGGTGAAAATTGGATGAGTCTTGGATAAACGTATGAATAAATAGATGCCTTAGTCCAGTGTTTCTCAACCTCTTTTTAGTCAAGCCACCCTTAAGAAATAATGGACAGTCTCAAGGCACCCCATTCTAAAATGTAAAAAACTATTCTAATAGTTTTACATAATGTGGCAGCATCCACACACGCAGGACAGCCAACATTAGAGGTGATTTATTCTTACAAAGAAAATGTTGCCCCCCCCATTCCTTACTAGTATTTCAGTGTTTTTCCTCTCCCTCAGTTTCTCTCCATCACTCTGCTAATGTGACTCCAGTGTTGATGGAGAGAGGCAGGGGGGGGGGGGGTTCAAACAAGGATGCTATGCAGATGATTAACACCCTTCTTATCAACACTGATGACATGACTGGTTGTTAGGATTCTGATGGCTGGAAGGTTGAAATGGCGCACAATAAAAAAACGTGGCTTTGTGCAGCTAAAAGGCAGGCTTTATCCACCTGCTGACTATTTTTGGACAATTTTTAGGTATTTTTCTAAGGCATCCCTGAAGAAACCTCAAGGCACCCCAGGGTTGAAAAGGTTGCCTTATGCCCCGTACACACGATCGGAATTTCCGATGGAAAAAGTCAAAGACTTTTTCCATCAGATTTTCTGATCGTGTGTAGCCCCATCAGAGTTTAGATATAGAAAAAAAAATTCCGATGGAATTCGGATGTGATGTGGCCGGGCAAAAGCATGATCGTGTGTACGCGGCATTAGTCTTCTAAAACAATTTGTATAATAAACTTTTAAAATAAAATAAAATAAAAACATTTTTAATACTTTTTTTAATAAAATACTTAATTTCATTTTTTTCATGCTATGTTGCATCTCAGTAATGTTGATCTCCTGTGGCCTATTTGCAGACTTTGTTATCTATACGTAGTCCTGCAGCAGCTGTATGCCATTTCTCAGGGTGGATTTATTGATAGCAGCAGCAATGGACCCTAGCCTGGATAACATGATGAAAAAGCCACTTGAAGACTTCATCAATAGCCCTCTTGACATGGTGACAACTCAGCACAATTGTGAGCCAGTTGCAAAGCGTTGTCTTTTGAAATCCACAGTTTTCCTTAAAATACCACTGATGCTGCCAGGAAAGTCTTTTTTCAGGCACTTCCTGGTATGGGGTGGTAACTTTGTCCAAGTTGCTCTTTTGCATTGTTACCATGTCACATGTCCTTCAGGCGGAGAGCAAAATGAATCTGGCCCTGAGCAATGATATGCTGCCACCTTTTGCATCCTATCCGAAGATTCCCCCCAGGACATAGCACCCCGTCCATTAGTACAGACACCCAGGACATAGCACCCCCTCCATTATTACAGACCCCCCCAAGACATAGCACCCCCCTCCATTAGTACAGACCCCCCAGGACATAGCACCCCCTCCATTAGTACAGACCCCCCAGGACATAGCACCCCCCTCCATTAGTACAGAGCCCCCCCAGTACAAAGCACCCCACTCTATTAGTAATTCCCCCCCATTGCAAGCCGACACCCACCACCCCCCACCACCCCGTTACTGCACCAGCTCGGACGCCTCAGGTACACGGGACACCCCGGCGGCGGCTGGAGAGGAGAAGACAGTGTGCAGCCGCGCCACCCGGGTTGATCGTGACATGCTCATTATGGCGCTGCTGTGCTGCACGCACAGCAGCGCCGTAATGAGAGACAGAGGGGAGGAGGAGTAGGAAGACACAGGCCAGGAGCGCCCGCGGCACAGAAAAAAAAATGCAAAAGGGAGCCAGGGCTTCTCTTCTGTCACCCTCGGGATGGTGTCACCCCTGTAGTGGGTGACACCCGGGTGCGGACCGCACCCCCCCGCACCGCCCTAGCAACACCATTGTGTATAGGTTGGAAAAAAAATCACAATATTGGAAAATGAAAGGGTCTACCACAAGTACAAAAATTGGCCAGTCAAAATCACTTCTGTGGCAACCTTCACAAGCCAGCTTCACAAAAAAGAGAAGTAATAATGGAGGGGGTGCTTTGTCCTGGGGGGGTCTGTACTAATGGAGGGGGGTGCCATGTCCTGGGGGGTCTTTACTAATGGAGGGGGGTTCTTTGTCCTTGGGGGTTCTGTACTAATGGAGGGGGGTTCTTTGTCCTGTGGGGGATCTGTACTAATGGAGGGGGGTGCTTTGTCCTGGGGGAGGTCTATATTTGGAAGGGGGTCTGTACTGATCAAGGGTGGACTATACTTAGTGGCGGGGGGTCTGTACTGAGGAAGAACTATAATTGGTGAAGGGGGATCTGTACTGATGGAGGGGGGTCTATACTTAGTGGAGGGGGGTCTACTGAAGGAGGGGGGACAGTACTAAGGGGCGACTATAGTTGGTGTAGGGGGGTGACACCATGTTTTATCGCACTGGGTGACACCAACCCTAGTGACGCCACTGCCTATACACTACTATCCCTATGTAGTACAACTTTAGCTCTATCCTATTACTTTATACTTATGTATATATTACTCAGTGTCACATCACTTGTTGTCTGGCACCTAATCCCATCTCACCTTTTTTATTTAATTTCATTGAATCATTTTCCCTTTCACTTGTCACTCCACGTATGTTTTCCCTTCCATCAATACAGGCACTCCACACTCACACTCATCCCCTAGTCCTCTACACATTTCACTTTTACACTTTTAACACTTGTTTTTCTCAGTTTGCAGTGGCCCCCTTGTTTTCACTTTTAGGCCTCGTACACACGACCGGGTTTCTCGGCAAAAACCAGCAAGAAAACTGCTTCTTGTCGAGATTCCCGTTCGTGTGTAGGAGGCATTCAGGTTTCTCGTCTGGAAATCTGGCCAGAATCTCGACGAGAAAAAAAGAGAACCTTCTCTCGTCGGGATTCTTGTTGGCCTGTTTCCCGACGAGAAACCCGAGAGTTTGTATACTTACCTGTCGCCATGGAAACCCGCGCATGCTCGAAATGACTTTGGCGCATGCGCGGTAGCTTCCATGGCATAGGTAGGGTGAAGCAAGTTGGCGGCGACGACATCGAATGTGACGAGCGCGATGACCATCATCAGTCACCATACACTATGCATCTTCACTTCACTAATCTCATCACCACACCCCATCCCCCACCCCACCTTTTTTTACTGCTAGCCAACTTCACAGATAACCAATCTAACTTACAAATAAACCACTCCATGTTATGTATAACTACATTTTTCCATAATATTATTTTATCATTGGCCAAATAACAACCAGCCTACAGCTGCCAAGCACTTCCAGACACTCCCTTAACATTAACTAATAATGACAAAGTCTTTGCATGTCCAATCGCAGGTGCTCCACCATCCCCCATCCTCCTCTCCGGGTCCTAGAACATGGCCCCCTGTAAGCTCGGCGGACTATGCGCCCACCCGGAGGATGCGAGGGGACGTGCAGCGGCAATGGGATCACTGGACAACTACAATCCTGCAATGCTGTTTTGTGCGATACATCTTCATGTCTTCATTCACCCATTGGCAAATATACCTCTATGTGTATGGAGAAATAGTGTTGCTCAATTCGAAATGCTATACCTACATTTTTTGTATATTGTCCAAAGTCTTTAATTAGATATTTTGATATTTTTCCCAGAATATAAATCCCCCTGAAGAGCCCGAAAATCGCAAGGGTTGAAATGCATCTGGGTTTTTCATGTGGATACATATGTCATAAACATAATTGACAAACCATGCTTGTACATAGGGTGTTCCTTGCTATAAGTGATGTTCCATGTCTCTTTTTGTGTCGCACCACCTATATGGATGTTTCATTATTGTTCATTTGTAAATATTATTGTTTGAAAAATAAACGTTTTTTTTACATTAATTATTCCTATACAAATTCTCTGTTTCTAAAAAAAACCCTGGGGAAACTTCCTGTTCTTTGTGATTTCACCATACAGGCTTTCTAGGTATGACTGCTTGTCTTTCTCCTTCTCAAGCATAACTAACACTGCCTAACATGCCCCACCTTCCAAGTCATTGATAACTAAATCAGGAAGGTGTGACTTAATTTAGAGGAAATACAATAAGGTTTATTTACTAAAACTGGAGAGTGCAAAATCTGGGGCAGCTGTGCATGGTATAAAGTGAAGGTGCTTTTGCGCTAATACGGATCCTTAATATGTATATTAACCTCAACTAAAATAAATACAGTGCAGCAAAACCTAATAATGTTTACATAACACCAAACACAAATCAATAATAAGTGGGATCCTGCGCAACGTATCACACAGATGACATACAGGTATCACAATGGAGACCAAACTAAAATAGTGAGTGATTAATAAATAAATAATAAATAATATAAATATTAATACAAGAGCTGGCAAGCTCAGTGATGAATGAGTCCAATATAAAAGTGCAATAAGATCACTGAATGCAAATATAGATAATAATAATGAAAAAAGTGCAAAAAAGTGCAAAAATAAGTCCCAAAATAAATAACATAAACGGTGCTATCAGAATGGGAACGCTGAATAGGCTGAGATATTACTGAGTGGATATTCAGCCTATTCAGCGTTCCCATTCTGATAGCACCATTTATGTTATTTATTTTGGGACTTATTTTTGCACTTTTTTGCACTTTTTTCATTATTATTATCTATATTTGCATTCACTTTCGAGTGATCTTATTGCACTTTTATATTGGACTCATTCATCACTGAGCTTGCCAGCTCTTGTATTAATATTTATATTATTTATTATTTATTTATTAATCACTCACTATTTTAGTTTGGTCTCCATTGTGATACCTGTATGTCATCTGTGTGATACATTGCACAGGATCCCACTTATTAGCTGTGCATGGTAGCCAAACAGCTTCTAACCTCAACACTCTTAAATGCACCATAAACAGATCCCCTTGGTTGGCATTAAGTGGCCTCCCAGTAGGGAGCTTTTCTCCCTATATAAGGCACACACATGTGTCAAATCAGTTGCAGAATGGAACAGGATCCTTCCCAAAGTGGCAATAAGATCCAGGGGTCTTCCAAACTATCTCCACCCTGTCCCTAGCCATCAGAAACCTTTCACTGCACTTGTTCCAACTCTCCCTAACCAGCATGTGCATCTCACCTCTTCCCACACTGTGAGCATGCCATACTGACTCAGAAGGGTATATATATATATATATATATATATATATATATATATATATATATATATATATATATATATATATATATATATATATATATATATATATATATATCCTTTTTGGGTCCAAAATGGCTGCCCGATTTTCAAGAGAATCTAATGTCCAATTAGACATTAGTTTTCTCAAGATGGCCACTGGAAGCCCAGTAGGGAGGACTTCTGGCTCTAATCAGATAATTAATCCTTATATATTTTTTTTGCTCTCTTTTGGCATTGTTTGCCTGTAAACTGTTACTTACTAAATGTATAGTTTCCTTCAAAGCCTGGTGTTGAAAAAAAGATTTTCAATAACACACTACAATGGAACAACCTAGGCTGAAGAGGGCCTAGCTTGTCCAGCCCTGCTTGCTATGTGATGTGTGAGCTATAAGGACTTGGCATGCAGTATGCACTTTCCAAAGATTTTAAGAAACTTGCAGATTATTTCGGCTGGGTTTACACCTCAGATGAATGCAGTTCACAGCAGGGGTCCATTGTGTCCCTGTTCTCCATTTTAAGGCCAAATTTTTGACTGAGTTCGGACCTAAAAATGAGCCAAAGACGCACAGCGTTTCTGTGCAAGCTGCTTCGCAGCCGCGACAGAGATATGTGAACCGGCTTCATAGAGAGCCGGTCACAATCTCCTGTCATGTGAATTGGATGTGGGAAAGGCTGCATCCAATTTACATATGTGTGAAATATGAAATAGCCTAAATATATGCGTCACGATCAGGGGGTCAGGCTTGAAGACCAATTGCTATAACAGTTGCAGGACTACCACCGACCAGCAACATAGGTACACATGCAGTCACCCTGGCAGATGACATGGACTCACTTACCGGTCTTCACCAGAGCTCCAAATGGTGGAGATGGATTTTGCTGCATGTTAGTACCAGGTCACAGTCCTCAGGACCGCTCCACCAGGAGGTGAGCAAGCCGAGGTTCAGTAGCGGATAGGCAGGTAAGGATCAAACAGAAGCCTGGTCAGTAAACAAGCCAAAAGTTCAGTAACAAGTAGCTGATGGTTGGGATCAGGCAGAAGCGTAGTCAAGGAACAAGCCAAGGGTCGATAACGAGCTGTAGCAAATATGGACGGCAGCAGGGAAGACAGGAGCGAGATATAGGCTGGAAATAGCACAACATTCTGGCAAGGACGAAGTGCAGAGACATGGAGTTCGTGGGAGGAGCAAAGAGTTCAAGGTTCAGCAGAAATCAAGGTACAAGGCAGGGTTGTCCAAAGGATCTAACAAGGCACTGTCCAGCATCTCAGATAGCTCAGTGGGAAGATTCATTGTCAGACACAGCTGAGGGTCCAGGTCCTGACAATATGAGCTTCTATATACAATCGTTGAGAGGACTGGCTAAATATGTTTTATAGCAGTTTCGAGTTTAATATGTTTGTGAAGAAAATAGACTTTATTCTGTATTTTCTCATAGTTAACTGATAATTAACTCATGTAGATTATCTCAGAGACAGAATGTCTGTCTCCTAAAAGATGTGTATTGGAGGCTCGTTAATACCCATTGTATGATGTTGTGGGTGGAGTGTGTCATTGTCCATCCGATTTCTGCAAGTATTCTTTTTGGTGTATATAAGAGCCTGCCTTCTCAATAAAGTTCTTCTATGCTTGGTACACCATTCATGAAATCTTGGCTCATGTTTGGGGGAATATTCTAACCATTGGGAAGAATCATCCTGGAAACTGCATTCATCTCGACTATCCATCTACCTCCTATGGTAGCGATAATCACTTAAGCTCGGCAATTGAGGGATGGAAAGAAGGCCGCAGTACCATAACCACTGCAGGTCTTAACAAAGTTGAATGTTTTTTTTTTTTCAAAAATAGAACCAGCGAGCAATATTTGAGAACAGACATATATACAGTAATTGCCTGATTGAAGGAAACTTTCAAACAGCATTTTCGTGATACGGAATGTCTCCCATCATTAACAACCTTTTTGAACCTCTCTTCAGTAGATTATATGACACGTAGGAACCAAAAATAAGTTCTTAGTAATGGGAAACTTCCTATGCTGGTAGATGATTGCCAGGATCTGTGGAGATTGCTGCAGGTTAAAAAAGATTAGCAGCACTGTAATTAAAAGCTGGGTCCATTCTAGGGGTAGTGTAGCATTTTTACCTCTGGGGGACTTTACAAAAACTGATGCACACTTAATCTGGTGCAGCTGTGCATAGTAACCAATCATACATAAAGGCATTCTTCACATGGGCATACTACAGCATAAACCCATACGAAGCCTGTATTAGTCGGCACAGGGATACAGAGGTGTTTGCTGAATTACTATGCAGGCAGTCCCATTCATGTCAATTGGGAACCAGCCCAAACACAGACAGCGTGGGTTTAAGGCCATGCACCCACATGGCTGTCAGATTGGGGGCAGTGACTGTTTCTGTGCAGTCACTGCATCCCAACTAACATAAATAGGACTGCCTGTAGGGAGAATGCCCAGAACACCTGTGAATCCCCACATGGGTAAACACAGCCCTCACAAAGGTGTACACAGTAGTAGGCCTGTGTGAATACGGCCTAAGACTTAAAGATTGTGATCAATGCAAGTGTTCTTTGAGCAACATGCCACCTAGAGCACATAAAATTACTAGTATTTGCACTACTCTTGTGCTGTAATGTTTATATTCTTCTTCTTTTAATGTTCCTTTGTAATACGTGTATAAATTATTCTGTTTCTGCCCATTATAAATAATGGATTAAAAATCAGTAGAAGATGGATTATTTTTCAGTCAGTCACTGCAGATGTGAGACCTCTCGTCTGACATTTACTTCATTAAATTATGATGCACATTCTGGCCTTATGACCATCTATGTTAATATATTGATTGTTTAAAAAATAATAAATTGACAGTCAGTTTTTGTGCCTGTGGTTGGGCACAGGTTGTGTTCATAGTGGGGTATCATTGATTTACTGTCTGATAAGATTAGTCTGGCTGTTTTGGTGGTTAAAGTGTAGTAACTCAAAACTTTTTAACTTTTGGATAGGGTAGAGGATAGTTGAGACCTCACTAAGTTACCATTACTGCAATCACCATTGAATCATTTTTACATTGCGATCATGAATAAGTATTTACTTAAAGCTGAACTCCAGGAATTAGGCAGAATGTGTCCCCATCGCAGCCTGTGTCCCCAGTACAGCCATGTATCCCCAGTACAGCCATGTGTCCCCAATGCAGCCATGTGTCCCCATTGCAGCCTGTGTCCTTAGTGCAACCATGTGTCCCCATTGCAGCCTGCGTCCTCAGTACAGCCATGTGTCCCCAATGCAGCCATGTGTCCCCATTGCAGCCTGTGTCCACAGTGCAGCCATGTGTCCCCATTGCAACCATGTGTCCTTATTTCAGCCATGTGTCCCCAGTGCAGTCATGTGTGCCCAGTGCAGCCATGTGTCCCCAATGCAGCCTACTTGTGCTGGGGGAGAGAGAGGAGAGCCGCCGCCGCCGCCTGGTTAATTAGAGCGTGGGGAACATAACAGCTTTCAATTCAATAGCTGTGTGTTCCCCGCCGCGTGCCATCATATACAGCCCCTTTCCCTTGTCCGGGGAACTTTGATAGACAGATCACCCGTCCAATCCTGGAATGGGTGATCTGTCTATCAAAGTGCCTGGACAAGGGGAAGGGGCTGTATATGACGGAGTGTGGCGGGGAACACACAGCTATTGAATTGAAAGCTGTTATGTTCCCCGTGCTCTGATCAACCAGTCGGCGGCGGCGCTCCTCACCCTTCTCTTCACCTAAGATCACTCCCATTAAGCCCACTCTCACCATCCCTCAAAATCCACTTGCAAAATGTGAGCAGGCGAGTAGAATTTTTGAGGGCTAAGCTATACTATATCTTACTTTGTAAATTAAGCATTTTTGGATTCCAGTGTCAAATGCTTTTGCAAAATAAAGATAAATGATGTCTACTGCCTTACCTCTATCCAAGTTATTGCTTACTTCTTCATAGAATGGCAACAGGGTGTTCTGACAAGAGCAGCCTTTTTTTTATAAATCCAACAGGGACACATACAACAATAAAAATCCAACAGAGGTTTTAACACTTTCAAAGACAATCCAGAACTAAATAAGTTTGCGATTTACAGTATATACACATTAGGTTGTTTTTAGGGATTAAGTTAGCAGTTGGTTAAGGTTATGATCATAAATCAGGCAATAAAGATTACACATAGGGTTTAGGCTAAGTTAAAGGGGTTGTAAAGGAAAAAATGTTTTTTCATAATAAGCATCCTTTACCTGCAGACATTCCTCTTTTTACTTCCTCATCGTTCGTTTTTGCTCAGAAGTTGCTCTATTTCTTCTCTGTTCAGTTCACTTCCTCCTTGTCTGATTGTTACTCACCACCGTGATGGGAGGCTTTACTGCGGTGGTCAGTAACGTGCTCACCCCCTCCTGGGAACTACATCTGTGTGGCAGGACGCTCTCTACATGTTAGAGACTTCAAGGAGGTGTGAATTACTGGGCGTGCCGCAATTCATACTGGGAAATGTAGTTCTTACATGAACAAACGATGCAAACCAGGAAGTGAATGAGAGAACAGAAACTAGAATGCCGGAGGTGATATAGATGAAGGAATTTAATAGGTATTTACTTGTTTTTTAACAGAATCATTACACTATTCTGTCTGTCTACCTCGCAGACATTAATTTTAGCCAATTTTTTTTTTCCTTTAGTGACCCTTTAAGTGTTAAGTTATATTGTGGCATTAACATTAAGGGTTAAGTGAAAGGTTAATGTTAGGGTCAGGTCACATGTTAATAGTTAGGTTAGGGGTTACATTTAGATGTTAGGTGGAGATTAAAGCTGAACTTTGGGGGCGCATGCACGGCTTCTGACCATGGCGGACGTGTGAGTCCCTCGCCGACTCTCCAGGACTGCCGCTACCCGACACATAGCTCCAACAGCCACAGGAGTCACCTCCCCATACTCCTGCAATGGCCGTGCATCCCATGGACATAACAGGAGATCAGAGGCACGTATATTCCACTTTTCCCGGGTCACAAACCTCCTGCACCATGGACCTCTACCTACTTAAACCTGCATCCCTGGCCTCAAGTAATCAATACTACGCACCTGAGGTAAGTACCCTCTTTGATATCCCCCGCACTCAAGCTCAGGGATCTATCACCCCCCTAACAACAGAAGTGTTAGATGTAAAACTGCATTCTCTGCTTCAGAACCTTATTCACAATATTGCACAAGAGGTGGGGAAACTTGCTAAAGAACTGAGAGGGGAAATTGTACAATTGGGAGAGCCCGCTGACACCCTGGAGACAAAGTTTGACAAATATGTACTGGCCCCAGAAGAGGACAATGCTGCTATAAAACACACTGTTACCCAGCTCCAAGCCCAACAGGAAGACCTGGAAAATAGGGAGTGCGGACAAAATGTGGGGGTCAGAGGTATCCCAAAAACAGTGGAAGACTAGGACCCCGTTCCTATCTACTGAGCCTATTAAACATAGTGGCTCTCAATATCCCTGATATTGACTGGCGATTAGATAGAGCTCATAGGTCACCAGCTCCCAAACCCCCGACTGGGGCAAACCTGCAAGACGTAATTGTCAATTTCCATTATTACGACAGCAAAGAAGCTCTAACCATTGCTACCAACAATAAATCCAGGCCCGATTTCAAAGAGTCCAAGATCCAGATCTTCAGTGATCTTTCCCCTATTACTCTTGCAAAATGAAGGAGTCTTCGCCCGGTGAAACTCCATCTCCAGGCTCACAAAATTGTATATCGCTGGGGTTTCCCCTTTCGTCTCTCTGCTTCCCAAGATGGCATACAGTATTCTATACGTGACCTCCAGGAAAGTGATGCCTTTCTGTGCAACTTGGGCCTTTCATCCCTCCCAGAAGAAGATCCTGTACCACTTCCTGCTACTCTTAAACCACAGCCAGCTCCAAGTCCCAACTGGACCCCAGTGCGAAGAAGCATCACAAATCTACCTTCACAACTCAGAGGTGCCCTTTGTCCAGATTCCCAACCTGATAGACACCACTGCATGTTTTGGTTATGATCTCTGATTTTTTTCTGCCCCCCTGACATTTTTCTTTATGTGGCAAGTGTCCCCATATAGGAGATCGTTTTTTGTTCTCTTTTTTCTCCTTTTTCAAGTCTTTTTTTTTTTTTTTTTGACCTGTGGCTGCTAAACTTCACGGACCTAATGCATACATTTTACCACTGTTATCCTAAATCTTACTTTATTGTTTTTTGCCCTTTACATGTTTCACACACCGTGGAATTTTCTACCTAATATATACTATGCTGTATATCATTTGCCCTTTAAATGGATTAAGTTAACATGGTGCTGAAGTTCCTTACTTGTAATGTTAAAGGCTTAAACTCTATTCAAAAAAGATAGCTAGCTTTGAAAGAGTTTAAATCTTCTGGGGCTGATGTGATTATGATCCAAGAAACTCATTTACGCCCTGGGGGTCCTTCAAATTTGCTAGCAAATGCTTCCCAACAGCTTTTATGGCCTCGGACCCTTCTGGGAAAGCAGGAGTGGCGATTTTAATTAAATGCTCATGCCCCCTGCGAATCAAATCTTCTTATTTAGCATATTTATTATCTTGGATTGCACATTCCTCACCCATTCTCTTACTTTAGTAAACGTCTATGCTCCCAACTCTGGCCAAATTCAGTTCCTCTCTAATGTTTTTGACAACTTAGACAAATTCTCCTAACCCTTTACAATCATAGGCAGTGATTTTAACATGACTATGTCCCCTGGCAAGGATAGACGTTAACTATTTCCCTCCATGACGGCTTCTACAGTCAACCACCTCTCAGCCTCCTTCCATAAACTCATAAGAGTTCATAATCTCCTAGATGTTTGTAGAATTAAGCACCACACACATAAGCAGTATACATATTACTCTCATCCCCATAAGCTTTACTCTATACTGGACCACTTATTTGTATCCTCCCCCCTTTTGACATCTACGGTTTCCTCAGTAATTAACCCCACAACCTGGTCTGATCACACCTTTGTCCAGCTAGACACTTCCCTATACTCTGCCTCCCCCAGAACATGCCATTGACGACTCAATGAATCCCTGCTCCGTATTCCGGAGACCAGAGACCACCTATCCAATAGCCTGTCTGAGTTCTTACAATTCAATGAGAACACGGTCTCTGAGGCCTCCACTTTGTGGGAAGCACATAAGGCCGTCAACCGAGGTCACTGTATTTCTATGGGCTCCTACTTGAAAAAAAGATAATGAAATGGGGTGTGGGGGTTATGGCGCTGTCTATGCTCCCACCTATGAGAAGGAGGGGAAGAGGGAGAAAAAGAGGAGGAGAGGAGCACCTCACCCTATTCCTAGTGTTTAACAAATATATTAGTATGGTGAGCTAGCTTATTTCCCACACCAAAGAATATGATGTGTATGTGTAATGAACACTAAAAAAACATTAAGAACAGTGTCTTGACCTATACCTTATCTATTAACCACTAATACCAATGGCAGGTGTACAGTCTATAATCACAGTGAAATATCAGGGGGAAAAAAAGGGGGGGGGGAATGGGAAGGGGGGCGCAAGTTTGTCCAATAATTAATTAATACGTGTGAGATCCTTCATCGATGATGGAAGTGTGGCCGTAACCTTGTGCATATATCCAAAAAATGGATTTAATCACAGTGAGTATCTTATGTGCTCTATGGTTAAATATGTATCAAATTAATATAAACCTTAAGCCAGCATATAATGGTGTACCACAAAATATCAATCCTTATTAGTCCAGTGATAAGAACCTAAGACAAAAAAATGTTTTGTCTAGTGTATATATGCGCATATGTATGCGCCTAAAAAAACTATGTGTGGTGCCAAAAAATCATTCAAATAACATCAATCCTTATTAGTCCAGTGATAAGAACCTAAGACAAAAAATAGTTTTTTGTCTAGTGTGTATATGCGCATATGTATGTATTTTTTATAACAAACAGTCGTTAGAAAAACACCAAAAATAACCAAAAGTAATATGGAGTGAAAAAAACATTAGCATTAATGTCCCATCCACAATAGGATCTTGGTATATCTGTAACTTATAGGCCCCGTACACACGACCAAACATGTATGCTGAAACTGGTCTGCGGGCCAGTTTCAGCATACATGTTTGGTCGTGTGTAGGCGCGAGCGGGCCGAATTCCAGCAAACATTTGCCTGCCGGACCTTTTCCCAGCGGGCAAATATTCCTGGACGTGTTTTAAAACCGTCCGCTGGAATCCTGCCCGCTCGGACATGTACGGTCGTCAGTACAGACCTACCGTACATGTCCGAGCGCCCGCCGTCCCTCGCATGTGTCGAATGACTTCGACGCATGCGTGGAAGCCTTTAAATGGCAGGCCCGCCCACGTCTCCGCGTCATCGCCGCGTCATCGTCGCGGCGACGACGCGGACACGCCCCGCGTATTGTTTACGCGCGGACTTCTGTACGATGGTTAGTACAACCATCGTACAGAAGCCCTCTGGCAGGCATGTGCGGTGAAAACGGTCCGACGGACCGCTTTCATCGTACATGTTTGCTCGTGTGTACCGGGCCATACAGTGCAGCAATCCGTGATGAATAGGTGATCCTATATGCAAATTAGTGCTTCCAAGGTGGTTCCGGTGCTCCCCCACCAGGGTCCCCACTCACCAGATAGATTGACCCCTCCAGGGGTATACTGCATGTAATTCCAAACTCCCACACTTTGGCTGTTGCGCTTGTCCAATCCTCACGTCAGCTGTAAGGCGATACTGGAACTGGTGTGTGTGCAGTAGATTCAGCCACTAGAGGTCCAAAATCCTCAGAGAGAAGGAAAAACAAGCTTCCATGGTGTAGTATAAAAAGTTTTTAATTGCACTTCCACCAAAAAGTATATACAGGGGAATGCGGAAAACTATTGTACACAAGATCTGGCTCCAGGCAGTTGCCAGCATAAAGAAAAATGATAAAAAATGTAGCGATCAGTTAAAATATAAATGAAAATAAAAACAGAGCATCAGGTAGTGAACCACGCCAGGCTGAGAGAACGATGTGCGTTCCAGGTGCGTGTCAGCTGGCTCTACCTGGAAGTAGCGTGCGTGCATGCGTGTCTCCGCCTACTTGAAAAAAAGATGCAGCGTTTCAACGCTCTTCTATTCTGTCCAAACTCAGTAAAGCTGAGAGGCTCTTGGTGTCTTCCCCCACGGTGGCTAGGCTCTGAGTTGTAACTTTTCTATGAAACCAGCTCCAATCCCTGCATTTGAAGAGAATCGATAAATCTCTTCTGTGGTCCAAACAGAAATTCTATGAGTATTCTAACAAACTCCACAGAATGCTGGTGAATAAATTGAAACCTCGCCCCTTCCATTCATCCCCAGATTTTCCCATGCAAACTAATGGTACCCCCACCTACTGCCCTTTTACCATGTCCAAAGTTTTTGGAGAATTTTATCATAAATTATATAACTGTCTAAATACAAATCTCAACTACCACTTCACAAAAGAAAAATTTGACTCCTTTTTTGAATCCTTACACATACCCAAACTTTCCTCAGCCCATCTCTCATCCTTGAATTCTGCAGTTACTCCCAAAGAATTAGCTGAAGTAGTCAAAAACTTCCCAATTTATAATTCCCGGGCCCGGATGGCCTACCTTACTTTTATTATAAAACTTTCCTCATGATTTTAAGCCCCCATCTGATATCCCTATATACCTCATTGCTAAAAGGAACTATACCCCACCCCCAATTTCTTCACGTTCATATCTCTGTGATCCCAAAACCCGGTAAAGATCCCTCCCTCCCTGAGAATTATAGACCCATAGCTTTAATTAATTCCGATTACAAGATCTTTATAAAAATGTTGGCCAACAGACTTTACCATGTAATCCCTAGACTCATACACAAGGATCAAGTAGGATTTGTAACTAGACTATTTGTAACTAGACATGCCAGCGACAACACGAGACGCACCATTGATCTCATTGACTTGCTAAATAAAACAACCTACCCAGCTCTAATTCTGAGCTTAGACGCTCAAAGGACCTTTGATTGGCTCAGCTGGCCCTTTGTGTTTGCTACCCTCTCCAAGTATGGATTCAATGTCCCCTTTTTTGGCAGTGTTACATGCCCTGCACTCCCGACCTTCCTCCTTTCTGTTACCATTGTTCCCTTTGAGTAATGGCACCAGACAAGGATGCCCACTATCCCCCTTGCTCTTCATTTTATGTTTGGAACCCTCAGCTGAAGCCATCCGCACTCATCCTGACATTCGTGGGGTCTCGCTGCGACAGAACGAGTATAAACTTTCTTTGTTTGCAGATGACATCCTACTGGCACTGACCAACCCCCATACCTCCCTCCCGAATATCCACGACTTGTTAAAAAAATGTGGCTAAATTTCTGTGTACAAAACCAATACGAGCAAAACGGAAGCCCTACCAATCCACATCCCCTCCTCTGCCCTAGTTACACTACAACAGAATTACCCCTACCACTGGTGCCCACACACTCTTAAGTACCTAGGGATAAATTTAACCTTCTCTTACCCCGCCCTCTACCAGGCCAATTCCCCCCACTCTTACGTGACATTGACCTACTTGCGCAAGTGGGATACTCTTCCCCTCTCTCTCTTAGGTTGGATCAATGTCCTTTAGATGTCCACCTTAACAAGGCTTCTGTACTTGTTTGAAACCCTGCCAGTCCCCATTCCAATGTCACAGCTTAAGGCCACACGGAGACTATTCCTTCATTTCATTTGGCACATTAAAGCTCATCATATAGCCAGTTCAGTAATGCTAGCTCCTCGCTCCTTGCTCTAGACATCTACTCACTCGCAACCCTTTATCTTTTGCAGAAATTCAACGAACGCATCAGATCCCTAAACAACTTTTTTGTCTCGTATCTTCAATTTAAATGTTATTTCTTCTCTAAGTCCCAAACCCTGACCTTAGGAAAATCCCACCCCATTTGAACTTTTATGTGCCCAGGGACAGCACCAGACCCACTTTATTTCAGATATTTATACGTTTCTTCACAATGCCCTCCCACTGACTAACATGCAACACCAATACATGCAGAAACGGTCCCAGATCTTTCAACAACCTATTTCCTTCCCTCAATGGCAGAAGATTTGGGAGGCTGTTTCCAAGTCATCAAAGTGTGTGGAGCATAGAGAGACAGCTTATAAAATATTGTTCTTTTGGTACAGAACCCCTGAGATTTTACATAGATATGATCCTACTGTTCCTCAGGTGTGCTGGAGGTGCTTGGGTGACATTGGCTCACATTTCCATATATTTTGGGATTGCCCCATTATCCAAACATTTTTGTCCTCCATCCAAGCCCACTTACAAGGCCTATTTGAAATTAATCTGCCCCCTGACCTGATTCACTAGCTGTTGGGTCTACCGTTCACTGGCATCTCCAAAAATTAGCTGCCTTTATCCTCCTCTCAGCTAAAAGGGCTATACTCTTGAGATGGTTATCTCCCTCCCCACCTACACTTTCACAAGTTTTACAGATATTGGAGCAGATCCATAGAATGGAACACCTTACAGTGGTAATTCACGCCTCACTTCCTCAGTTTTCAAAAATTTGGGATTTATGGGATCATGGGATATGAGCTTAACCCAGGCGCCATATCATTACATCCCCTATGATCAACACCCTTCCATGTTACCCTGCCAATCTCATCTTCTCAGACTCCCTAACTCTATATATCATCTTTCCATGGTGTCCCCCCCTCCCCCTGTCCTCTTTTCCTTAAGTTAAGTTGAGTTTGGGCACTCTGGGAATCTTTACATACAAAAAATAGGCGCACAATCCCAAGACAATTAAAGGTGCAAATGATAAGTGCTACTGAGATAAAACAACAGAATAATATCCAGGAATCAGTTCAGTGGTCACTGCACAATATCAGCACGGTATCTGGAGAAGCTTAATTCTTATTTCTCAGCCCAAACGAAATGTAAATATTGACTCTTACCGCAAAAGTTGGACCCCGGTTTTAAGGAGGTCAAAACAGCGTGTGCTGTTTTTTACTTTTTATTTTTCATCTATTAGAGTGTACACATATTGTTTGGGGACTTTGTTCACCATAATATATTTTTTTGGTTTACAATTATTTTGTGTGCTTTGTCACACGCTGACATTTATTATTCTCAGTAGCACTTATCATTTGCACCTTTAATTGTCTTGGGATTGCGCGCTTATTTTTTGTATGTATGTGTTTTTGAGTTTTAGGTATTTAAACTTATATAGGCTGCAGTATCCCTCTGCTTGTATCACATATTTTTTTCACTTTTTTATGATTCTTTTTTATTAAGTATTTTCACTTTTTGTGGGTCTAGCACAGAGTTTTTTCTTTTTTTGTTTACTCTGGGAATCTTACTGATAGTTGATCCGGAGAGTATCAATTCTTGTTTGTGTGATATAATGATGCCTGTTTGTTACACCTGCTCTCTTGGTTCCCCCTCCTGAATTGTTTTGAAGTTCTTTTATACTTTTATATACAGTGATGAAAATAAGTATTTGAACACCCTGCTATTTTGCAAGTTCTCCCACTTGGAAATCATGGAGGGGTCTGAAATTGTCATCGTAGGTGCATGTCCACTGTGAGAGACATAATCAAAAAAAAAATCCAGAAATCACAATGTATGTTTTTTTTAATTATTTATTTGTATGATACAGCTGCAAATAAGTATTTGAACACCTGAGAAAATCAATGTTAATATTTGGTACAGTAGCCTTTGTTTGCAATTACAGAGGTCAAACGTTTCTTGTAGTTTTTCACCAGGTTTGCACACACTGGAGGAGGGATTTTGGCCCACTCCTCCACACAGATCTTCTCTAGATCAGTCAAGTTTCTGGGCTGTCGCTGAGAAACACGGAGTTTGAGCTCCCTCCAAAGATTCTCTATTGGGTTTAGGTCTGGAGACTGGCTAGGCCACGCCAGAACCTTGATATGCTTCTTACAGAGCCACTCCATGGTTATCCTGGCTGTGTGCTTCGGGTCATTGTCATGTTGGAAGACCCAGCCTCGACCCATCTTCAAAGCTCTAACTGAGGGAAGGAGGTTGTTGCCCAAAATCTCGCAATACATGGCCCCGGTCATCCTCTCCTTAATACAGTGCAGTCGCCCTGTCCCATGTGCAGAAAAACACCCCCAAAGCATGATGCTACCACCCCCATGCTTCACAGTAGGGATGGTGTTCTTGGGATGGTACTCATCATTCTTCTTCCTCCAAACACGGTTAGTGGAATTATGACCAAAAAGTTCTATTTTGGTCTCATCTGACCACATGACTTTCTCCCATGACTCCTCTGGATCATCCAAATGGTCATTGGCAAACTTAAGACGGGCCTTGACATGTGCTGGTTTAAGCAGGGGAACCTTCCGTGCCATGCATGATTTCAAACCATGACGTCTTAGTGTATTACCAACAGTAACCTTGGAAACGGTGGTCCCAGCTCCTCCCGTGTAGCCCTGGGCTGATTTCTCACCTTTCTTAGGATCATTGAGACCCCACGAGGTGAGATTTTGCATGGAGCCCCAGTCCGAGGGAGATTGACAGTCATGTTTAGCTTCTTCCATTTTCTAATGATTGCTCCAACAGTGGACCTTTTTTCACCAAGCTGCTTGGCAATTTCCCCGTAGCCCTTTCCAGCCTTGTGGAGGTGTACAATTTTGTCTCTAGTGTCTTTGGACAGCTCTTTGGTCTTGGCCATGTTAGTAGTTCGATTCTTACTGATTGTATGGGGTGGACAGGTGTCTTTATGCAGCTAATGACCTCAAACAGGTGCATCTAATTTAGGATAATAAATGGAGTGGAGGTGGACATTTTAAAGGCAGACTAACAGGTCTTTGAGGGACAGAATTCTAGCTGATAGACAGGTGTTCAAATACTTATTTGCAGCTGTATCATACAAATAAATAGTTAAAAAATCATAAATTGTGATTTCTGGAATTTTTTTTTTTGATTATGTCTCTCACAGTGGACATGCACCTACGATGACAATTTCAGACCCCTCCATGATTTCCAAGTGGGAGAACTTGCAAAATATCAGGGTGTTCAAATACTTATTTTCCTCACTGTATGTTGGTGCGTGATGTCAATGATAGGTGAGCTAATGAATTCACATAGAATGTCTTATAGAAAAAATAACAATTTTATTATAAATACATAAAAAAAAAAAAATCCATTGTTTGCCCTGATACAGTATAGATGCTATGATTAGTTAGATGGGATTGATGCTGGTCGCTAACACGTTTCGCATAGATTTGCGTCGTCGGGGCGCCGCATCCATCTATTTCAAATCTTCATCTAATAATATGCAAGAAACAAGACAAATTAATTACATATATTGTTACAGGGCATAAAAACTTCATAACTGATAGTATTGTTATTGCATAATATATAATATATATAAGCTCATCAACAACTGTAAACTGTCAGGTTTGGTCAGTAAAATGCACGAGGCAAGATGGTGACCTCAGGGTGAGAGCTAGCCCAAGCGGAAAACGTGCCCCCAACGGGAGTCAGAACCGTCAGGTTTATAGTGGAGCTGTTTCACCCTGATAATTCCCATAGAACGATGTGTGGAACAATAATATCTACAATAATAATGAAAAGTAATGGTAGTGTAATTGATGGCTTTTTCCATCAAGATAAACCAATACTGGTCAATAGATATTACCATATTTAAAAAATATTGCAACACCTACTTATTGCTTAGTAGTTTACCACATATCTTCAATGGAAAAGAAAAATAGGGAAATAGACCAAAGACCAGAGATTGCCTAAGAATGATCAAAAAAGTGGGTTCAATTTATAGCAGTGAATCCGTTATATATACATAGTAGTGTTCATAGTTACATAAGGATTCCCCTGGGTGACTGTATGAACAAAAAAAAAATATATATAGCATCAACCCATATCAAACTTGGGCTGGGGGTATATAAATGTACTTAGATAAAAACTAGGACATATACAGCAAGAAAACCTCCCCCATATAGATGTCACAGGAGGGGAGGGCAAAGCTCTGTTACCAATAATAGTGGTGCTTTACTATTAGCATTCCACAATAGGGAATCCTTAGCAAGCAGAACAGCAACACATTATAAAAGAAGGACAATATTCCTTTAAAGATAAATACCTGGCAAAAACACTGCTGAGAAACGCAATCTCCTTAAGGTGTCCAATAGTCCCCAAACGCCTGGCGTGTGCAAAATATTCATGCACGTCTGCGTTTATAAATCCAGGGTAAACCCGGAAGTGAAGGGTCAAGCCTAACCCCTGACATTACTTCCTTTGGATCTTTGCCGACGGCGCATGCGCAGATAGGCCAAATACGGCCGCACCGTGCATGCGCCGTAATCCGTATTGAAACGGATAGGATGGGAAATGTAGTTTCCCATCCTAATGGCAAGATCATGGCTTAATACCCACTCAGTTTGTTTCGTTCAAATATTTTTAACCCTTTAAGGACTGGTGCAGTTTTGTCTGTGCTGGAAATCACCCAAACAAACGCCTTTCAAATATACTTTTATATATGTATTATTGTATGTCCAATTTTATATCGTCTGTGTACGCCTTATGTCAATTTTGATGATCGCAACTTCCACATCTACTTTCTGCTTTTCTTTTCCTGTATTTCTGTGAAAAACATAATAAATATACAATTTATACAGCTGAACTTCAGGGAAATGTAAAAAAACACCCTTACAGTTCGGCTTATCTTGCACTGCAAGGGTTAAATGCAAATTTTTGTCTAGAGGAACATAAAAAAATAAGATTTGTTTGCTATTTCCATCATTCCTGCAGGATCCTGTCTCCCAAAGCTGGTAATCTTTGGTGCTCCATCCATTAGTCACACTCTTTTTGAATGGCTCCCCAATGCACTAAGGCAGCTTACCAGCTTTGCAGTGTGCCACATTGCACTGTAGTACATTTAGATACATTTCCAATAAATAGTGCATGTCTATTTTTCTGTACTTTAGGCTGGTTCACACCTTTGCATGTTGTGATTGATGCGTTTTTGGGTGCATTTTGCATTTTTCCACATGTGTTTTTGATGCTTTTTAATGTGTTTTTAATGCGTTTTGAATTTTTGGAAGGTTGCAGGAGAAACCAGTAAAAATGCATCAATAAATGCAAGCACTGTGTTTTTGATACATTTTTGATGCACTGAAGCCTATGAAACCAAAAATACAACCTGTTGCAGGGAAAAAAGTCCCTGACCCTTTCCAAAAAACGCACTGGTAGAAAACGCACAGATGTGAACGTGATCTATATGAAACCATGTTAAATGGACTTTAGTGCCTTTCTAGAAAATGCACTGAGAAATCCATAGGTGTAAACCAGGCCTCAATGTGTGTCATTTGCAGCACCCTAAATTCAATGTTTTACTAATGACACAAAGGTAATATTAAACTCTCCCAGAAATAAATAAATTAATAAATGTAGCTGCATAACTTGTGTCGCCATCAGGGCTGTCTTTAGCGCAGGGCAAAAGGGGAAGCTGCCCAGGGCCCTGTCATTGTTGAGGGGACCAAGCAGCTGCTGCTTGAGCCCGTTGTCTTGGCGAGTCCTGGACCGGTAGCGGTGGGAGCAATGAAAAGTGAGAGCCTAAGAGAGGAAAGTGCTCTCTGACCACCAGAGAGGTGAGAAGTGACCGGCGCAACCCCAATGCGGCTGCGCCACCCAGAGGCTGTATTCCCCCAACCTCCTCTACAAGCTCCGACAGTGGCCCAGAGGAAAGGCAGATCAGGAGCCCCGGAGGACCAGAGGAAGGTGCATGCAGCCAGGGACTGCTACCCTGCTCTCCCCTCCACTCCAAGCTCTGACAGCAGCCCGGAGACAGGCAGATCAGGGGCCCCCAAGGACCAGCGGGAGGTTCACATAGCCAGGGACTGCCACCCTGCTCTCCATTCCAAGCTCCGACAACAGGCCGGAAGACAGGTGGATCGGGCCCACCCCCAGGGACGGCGGGTCGTGCATGCATGCAGCCAGGGACTGCTACCCGGGACAGTCCTCCGCAGTCTAAGAAGGATCTGCTGGAAGAAGCAGAGCACCCCCATCCCCATCACCCATAAGGAGAAGGGTCCTGCCTGCTGCTGGCAAGCGTTAATGTCCTATGGAAGGAGGTACCATGCAGCATACACACCAATACACAGAGTGTGACAGGGGGTGCACAGAAGGGACTGCAGCCAGGGCTAAGGTCCCCCTCTGTCTCATCCCCAGTCCCCTCTCTCTTATCCCCAATCCCCTCTCTCTCATTCCCAATTCCCTTCTCTCATCCCCAATCCCCTCCCTCTCATCCCCAATCCCCTCTCCCTGACCCCCAATCCCCTCTCTCTCATCCCCAATCCCTTCTCTCATCCCCAATCCCCTCTCTCTGATCCCCAATCCCCTCCCCCTCCCTCTCCATTTCATCCAACCTCTCTCTCTCTCTCACCCTCTCTCTCACCCCCTCTCTCTCTCTCTCTCTCTCTCATCCCCTCTCTTTCTCACCCCCTCTTTCTCACTCTCTCTCTCACCCCCCCACTTTCTCTTTCTCTCTCACCCCCTCTCTCTCTCTCTGAAAGACAAAACCACTGCTACTAATCTCATCCCCCCATGCACTACTACTCATCCCATCCCCACCAACACTGTCTTCACTCATCTCACCACCCTCCCAGCACTGCTTTTGATCCCACCCACCCAGCACTGTCACTGATCCCATCAACCCCCCAGCACTTACACTAATCACACCCTCCAATCTCTCCCCTGCCACTGATACCATTCCACCCCTCACCACCACCACTGCTCATACCACCTCTAGCCCCAGCAACCAATGGGTGAGCGCTAATGATGTGCAGTAACCTCTAACAACCAAAATCAGCAAGCAGAAATGATGTGCTGTATCCTCTAGCAACTAATACGTTAGCAGTAATGTTATCCTTTAACCTCTGGCAACCAATTACAATTGCTGCCTGATCTGCTGCACTAAACTGATTTGGAGGTTAGCTGCTATTTACTGTATGTTTCAAAGCAGGTGGAGAGCAAAATTACATTGCCGGGGGAGGGGGGGCAAAGAAAATGTTTGCCCAGGGTCCAATCAATATTAAAGACAGCCCTGGTCACCATTGCTTCCTGTTCCCATTTTTATGCAGTATTTACAGCATTGCAAGCTTATGAAAGTTTCTTCTGTTGAATTTCCCTGAACAAACCCTAAAGGTTGTATATTTTGTATCCAGTGTTTCCCTGGTGACACCCTATGTGTGTTCCTGCTGCCTGGTTCCCTGAAAGTGGAGTGCATGTGCAATCGGGGTGGCTGCCTTTCAGAGCCTTGGAGTTGTGGTCAGCGCATGCATGGTAGGGGCCACTGATGCAGTCTGGGTGGCATGCATGCAGTATGGGTTCCTGACTTTCTGAGATATGGCACTGGCACATGTGCAGTATAGGACCAATGATGCTGTGCTCGGCTGGCACATGCGCAGTAAGGCACAGCACCAGACTCCACTGTGCATTTTCCTGTTGGCTATAGTGTCAGCAGCCCTACTACTAGGCTCACTGCCCACTTCTGGGAGAGAAAAAAATTGGAGGTGCAAAAAAATTGTTTTTATACTATTTGGGTGGAGCGTAATGTAAAGGAAAATTGTATTTTAAGGGTTTATTACTACTTTAATTTGGTTACTTTCTCAGCAACAAATAATTTTCTCTATTCTTATATTGTCACTAAAGCCCCATACACACGGTCACACTTTTTGCCAACCAACTTCAAAATCTGCAAGTTTTCTAATTTGTCTGACCGTGTGTACGCTCCATCAGACCAACTTTTTCGGGTTTCATCCAACAAAAAGTTGGGTCTGCAAACAGACCAACTTTTCGGCAACAAAAGTCAGATGGTGCCTTGTCTGACTGTGTGTACAGCAATCCAACCAACTTTTGGACAAAGTGCAAATACGCATGCTCAGAACCAATGTTAAAAGCAACAAACAATAGCAGAAGTTAACCAAAGGTTGGCGGTAAAGAGCAGAAAATAGCAAAAAAAACATGTGATGTTAGAAAAGTTTTAGAAAAGTTTGCAGAAAAGTCTGACTGTGTGTACAGTATGCTATGGGTGTGGCCGGACAAATCAATTAGGAAGAAAATCCAAGGGAAATGTTGTTGGATGTCTGACTGTGTGTATGAGCCTTAAGGCAGGGGGTGAGGGGACATCTGTTCAGGTGACACCTAGCAAAGAAGGGATTTCCCCCCAATTTGGAGAGATTTCCTCTTACTTCTGGCTGTGCGGCTGGGACAGGACATGAAGGGAAACTTTCCAAACAGAACACAGAGGAAAAAAAAACGACAAAAGGGTTTACCCATTTACCCATTAGAGATAATTAGAGGTTACGGACATACAGCCAAAGATGACCAGTATCTATAATTAATTTAATTTAACATATAAAATCTGTAAGATCTGAATGGTAAGTACAAGACTTATGCCCCGTACAAACGAGTGGTTTTCCCGTCTGAAAAAAAAACCAATGGTTTTCCCAACGGAATTGCATACACACGGTCACACAAAAGTCCGGTGAACTTTTGACTGCCATGAAAGCGGTTACTTAAAAGACTACGATGAGCTGACAAAATGAAGTTCTATGCTTCCAAACATGCGTGCATTTTTTTACCGTTGGAAAAGCATACAGACGAACGGTTTTCCCACTAGGATTTTTTTCCTGATGGGAAAAAGTAGATCCTGCTCTCTTTTTTTTCCCGAGAGTTTTCCTGTGGGAAAAAGTCCTATGGAGCATACACATGGTCGGGATTCCTGACGAAAAGCTCTCATGGCAGTTTTTCCAAAGGGAAAACCGGTCGTGTGTACGGGGAATAACTCTTTTTTGTAACTGATCTTTAACCACTTTACAACCGGAGGCCATCTTTTAACGTCCGCGACTTTGTACGGTGATATCTGAATGATATGCAGCTACAGGCATCATTCAGATATCACCGTCTTCAGCCGCCGATTCTGTGCATAATAAGAATGATCAAAGCGGCAGTTCCACCAATTGATCGTTCTTATAGGCGGCGGGACGTCCCGCCGTCATCCGGTGCTTCCCCGGGCTCTCCCGTGCCATCGGGGGCCCGGAGAGCGAGTCGGCCGGCGCTGCCAGACGGTCACCAGTCATCTCTATGACCGTGGGAAGCCCAGGCCTGACGTCATAACGCAAGTAAACAAAGCCACAATTGCGGCTGTCGGCATGTGATCGGTGAATTTTTTTCACCGATTTCATGCTTGTAAGCCTGGAGGAGAGATGTGGGGTCAATAAGAGGACCTGTCACAGTGATTCCTATTACAAGGAATTTTTACATTCCTTGTAATAGGAATAAAAGTGATAAAAAAAAAAAAAAAGTGTAAAAATAAAAAAATGAAGTAAAATAAAAATAAAATATTTTTTTTTTAAACGCCCCTGTCCCCAATAGCTCGCGCGCAGAAGCGAACGCGCATGCAAGTCCCGTCCACATATGTAAACGCCGTTCAAACCCCACATGTGAGGTATCATCGCGTGCGTTAGAGCAGTGTTTCCCAACTCCAGTCCTCAAGGCACATCAACAGGTCATGTTTTCAGGATTTCCTTCAGATGAAACGGCTGTGGTAATTACTAAGGCAGTGAAACTGATCAAATCACCTGTGCAAAATAATGGAAAGCCTGAAAACATGACCTGTCGGTGTGCCTTGAGGACTGGAGTTGGGAAACACTGCGTTAGAGCATGTGCAACAGTTCTAGCACTAGACCTCCTCTGTCACTCGAAAATAGTAACCTGTAAAAAAAATTAAAGCGTCGCCTATGGAGATTTTTAAGTACCGAAGTTTGGCGCCATTCCATGAGTGTGCGCAATTTTAAAGCGTGACATGTTAGGTATCTATTTACTCGGCGCAACATCATCTTTTACATTATACAAAAAAATTGGGCTAACTTTACTGTTTTGTTATTTTTTAATTCATGTTTTTTCCCTAAAAAAGGCGTTTGAAAAATGATTGCGCAAATACCGTGCGAGAAAAAAAGTTGCAATGACAGCAATTTTATTCCCTAGGGTGTCTGCTAAAAAAAATATATAATGTTTGGGGGTTCTGATTAATTTTCTAGCAAAACAATTGTGATTTTTACATGAAGGAGAGAAGTGACAAAATAGGCCCGGTTGTCAAGTGGTTAAATCACTGTTACCATTATCCCTGCCCCTTCTTTTAAGTAGCTATCATTTGGCTATTAGAACTGTCAGGTTCAGTCATGTATCCTGGGTCATCTGGGTGGGTGTCAGGCATCGCAATAGACAATGGCCCATATTCTCTCTAAAAATCCGCGGGCTGCGCTTAAGGCATTTACACTCCACTGTCCCAACTTACAGGAGCAAGTGTTGTATTCCCCAAACACTTGCTCCGTAAGTTGGGACGGCGGAGTGTAAATGCCCCGGCGTAGCCTGGCGGATCTCCAAGGGGGCGGCTTGTATTCAAATTAAGCGCGCCCCCGATTCTAATGAACTGCGCATGCGCCGGGCTTCAAAAAGCCCAGTGCGCATGCTCCAGTTCTCGGCGGAAAACGTCAATGACGCCGACGTGTGCGTCATTGACGTAAAGTCGTATTCAAGAACGACTTACGGAAACGACGTACCCGACGAAAAAACACGACGCGGACCCGACGCCATCCGTAACATGGCCTACGTGGGACTTGCGGAAACTTACTCCTCATATAGCAGGAGTAAGTTTCCGCTTACGCAAACGACGTTAGCGACGGTTACGCGACGCAAACTCGTTCGGGAATCGGCGTAGAAGGATCATTTGCATACGCAAATGAGTCCTTCACGTAAATGCCATCTAGCGGCGGCCGGCGTCATTACATTTAAGATCCGCCAGTGTAAGTGACTTACAGATGGCGGATCTTAAGTGTATCTATGCGAAAATGATTCTAAGAATCAGTCGCATAGATACACGGGCCAAAAAAGGGAGATACGATAGAGTATCCTGAGATACTCCATCGTAACTTCTATGAGAATATGGCCCAATGAGTTTACAACAAGGAACATTTATTAGGGATTTTTATATATTTTATAAAGAACTTGGCAAATATCTAGGTGTCTTTATTTTTAGGTTACAACTTTATTTTTCGAATTTTACTCATTCCTGTGGGTCTGGGGGGCAGTGTCTATTATTAAAGGAGGCTTCCAGATTCCAATAAGCTCCCCATCTGCAGACTCCCAAATCACCAACCAATGGTGTGGAAATGAGGCCTTTGTCCTCATTACTGTACCACACAGACCCCTGCAAATATCCCCCCAAATACATAACAAACATTTTTTTTAATACAAATGAGCTGGCAATGAAATGTCATTTGCTGGCAATTACATTTTTTTCCCTTTGTACATGTCACTGCTGCTGCAGCACTTTTTGTACATTGCATAGACAAGCCCCTTCACAAGCAGAATTAGGATACCCTCCAAGCATGTTATTTAAAATAATCAGATATTTTTAATGTTTCACTTCAAGCATTTAAAAAATCACTTCTCCTGGCTGAATCAATTAAATGTTTTAGTTTTTTGCATTTGTACATGTTACCCAAGGTAGTGCCCACCCCCATGCCATTTTTTGATACCCCTTGCCTATTAGCCCTGAAAATTTGCATTTTTTTGTTTTACAGATTTGTCTCCCATTGATCTAAATGGGGTTCAGGTTTGACGTACAAACTTCTTTGAAGTTCGTCCAACCTTGCTTGAACTGAACCCATACTTTTTTACTCTGTCCCATTTACCTAAGAGTTTTTGGGTGTTCCCTCACACCTTTATGTGTTTTAGTTCATTTTGTTGCATTCTTCATATAAAGAAATAAGGAAACAAATTGTAAACAGGAGATAACATATTTATTTTGGCTACAGTGTATATAACTTGATCAGCAGATGTATACTCACTGGCCACTTTATTAGGTATTTGTTCTATTGCTTGGTAACACAAATTTCTAATCAGCCAATCACATGGCAGCAACTCATTGTACAGTATATAGGTATCTTGACATGGTGAAGACGATTTGCTGATGTTCAAACTGAGCATGAGAATAGGAAAAAAGGAGTATTTAAGTGACTTTGAACGTAGCATGGTTGTTAATGCCAGATGGGCTGGTATCAGTATTTCATAAACTGCTGATCTACTGAGATTTTCATGCACAACCATCCCTAGGGTTTACAGAGAATGGTCCGAAAAAGAGAAAATTTACCATGAGTCGGCAGTTGTGTGGACGAAAATGCCTTGTTGATGTCAGAGGTCAGAGGAGAATGGGCAGACTGGTTTGAGATGATAGAAAGGCAACACTAACTCAAACATCTCTGAACGCACAACGCATTGAACCTTGAAGCAGATGTACTACAGCAGCCCAAAACCACATTGGGTGTCACTTCTATCAGCTAATAACAGGAAACTGAGGCTACAATTCATACAGGTTCACCAAAATTGGACAATAATAGATTGGAAATGTTTTGCCTGTTGTGATGAGTCTCGATTTCAGCTGCGACATTCAGATGGTAGGGTCAGAATTTGGCATAAACAACATGAAAGCATGGATCCATCCTGCCTGCATCAACGGTTCAGGCTGGTGGTGTAATGGTGTGCGAGATGTTTTCTTGGTACACTTTGGGCCCCTTAGTACCTATTGAGCATCATTTAAATGCCACAGCCTACCTAAGTATTGTGCACCGCATACTAGCTCATTATGAAATACTTACCTTAAAACGAGGTGTAGAGAACTTACCTGGTCTACGCCGAGCGAGATGTCATCTTGCCTTGGCGTGTCTTCCGGGTATCGCCGCTCCAGCGCTGTGATTGGCTGGAGCGGCGATGTTGTCACTCCCGCGCATGTGCGTAGGAGATTTCATTCCGGCAAGGTCTGGCGGCTGCTGGCCCTTTAGCCGAGGATACCCACTGCGCATGCGCTGCTACAATCAGCGGCGCATTGCGAGGGGAATATCTCCTAAACTGTACAGGTTTAGGAGATATTCTTTATACCTACAGGTAAGCCTTATTATAGGCTTACCTGTAGGTAAAAGTGGTAGTAAAGACTTTACTACCACTTTAATGACTACAATGTACCCATCTTCTGATGGCTACCTCCAGCAGAGTAAAGCCCCATGTCACAAATTATCTAAAACTGGTATCTTGAACATGACAATGAGTTCACTGCACTCCACTGGCCTCCACAGTCACCAGATCTCAATCCAAATAGAGCACTTTTGGGATGTGGTGGAAGAGGAGATTTGCATTATGGATGCGCAGCCAACAAATCTGCAGCAACTGTGTGACTCTATCACGTCAATATGAACCAAAATCTCGGAGGAATGTTTCCAACACCTTTTTGAATCCATGCCATAAAGAATGAAGGCAGTTCTGGAAGCAAAAGGGGGTCCAACCCGGTATTAACAATGGCCTGGATTCAAGAAGCAATTGCGCCTGTGTAACCATAGGTTACACAGCGCAATTGCTTACTTGCCCCGGCGTAACGAATGCTCCTGATTCAGGAAACTCGTTACCCCGACTGCAGCCTAAGATATGCACGGCATAAGGCTAGGTGGCGTTCCCATTGTGCTCAGCGTATAGTATGCAAATTGCATACTAACACCGATTCACAACGTTGCGCGAGCCCTGTGTACGCAATTTACGTTGTTTCCGTACGGCGTTTTTTTTGCGTAAGGCTGCCCCTGCTATTAGCAGGGGCAGCCAATGTTAAGTATACCCGTCGTTCCCGCATCGCAGAATTTGAAATGTACGTAGTTTGCGTAAGTGAATCGTGAATGGCGCTGGACGCCATTCACGTTCACTTTGAAGCAAATGACGTCCTTGCGACGTCATTTGCTGAAATGCACGTCGGGAAAGTTTCCCGGCGGAGCATGCGCTCTACGATCGGCGCGGGAACGCGCCTAATTTAAATGATTCCCGCCCCCTACGGGATCATTTAAATTGCGTGCGCTTGCGCCGGGCATTTTGCCGGCGCGCCCCCACGCAATTTACGGAGCTACTGCTCCGTGAATCAAGGGCAGTGCAGCAAATTTGCAGGGGCGCAGGGCAAAAACGTTGCCCTGCGCCTCCGTAAAAAATGCGCAATTCTACCTGAATCCAGCCCACTGTGTACCTAATAAAGTGGCCGGTCAATGTATACTCAGGAACTCCAGAGATCACCTCCCCAAGAGATTTAATAATCTGTCAGGTGGTTTATTTCTCCAATAAAAACTGAAAGACCAATTTTGGATGGACTGACCTTTTAATGTTTCTAATCACTGCAGTCCTAAACAGGGTTAATGTTGACTATGTCATCTGTTATTTCCAGGGGTTCACCCTTGACACCCCTGAGCGGTGAATTTGTTACACGTTACTATCTAGGATCAGGGTGTTGCCGCAAGATCTCCGCAAGCATTCGCTGTGCATGCAGCAGACGTAAATGATTAAGCCATAAATACCACAACTGCCAAAAAATCCCTTCTGCCTGGAAAATAATCCATACTGTACAGGATTTAGGCACAGCAGACCAGGCTACAGAAAGAGCCAGCCAGCTCACAGTTAACACATTCAAATGATGGGCAAACCCACTGTCCAATCCCAGGGTGTCCGAGGCATTTTAAAAGGAGGAGGGCCAATAGGAATCACCAAGAGGAGGGACTCTTAATGCTGAAGAGCTTCTTCTTTTTTTTTCCCCCCTCATCGTTTTACCTTTTTTTTAGTTTAGTAAATTACTGCAGTAAGGAATATGCCAAGAAGTGCTGCCTTCTCCTGACTTACCATGGGGCAACAAGCAAGAGTATGCCCTTGTTGACCTGCTGCTGTGCTCATAAGATGCCCCAAGACTGTGAAACTTAACAAAAAAAAAGTGCCACAGCTTACTTATTGACTTTCTGCCCCAAGCAATGGGACAGGCTCAGTCTAGCCTCAGACACACAGCAGAGGAGAGGAACTGAGGGAGTCTTGAGGGGGGGTGGACATACCTGGAGCCCTACCAACACTTTTACATGGGATGTCAGGAAACTGTACTGGAATAGAGCCGTGCTGATTTGCTGCTATGACTTGCTTGCGCTGGCAGAGCTGAGTGGCCGGCTGCTAAGTCACTTTGTATGGGCAGGACACTGCGAGAGGGAGCCGCTGCCCGCGGTGCTGAAGGAGTGCGCCGCTGTCCGTGGTGCTGAAAGAAGGAGCCGCTGTCCGTGGTGCTGAAAGAAGGAGCTGCTGTCCGTGGCGCTGAATGAGTGAGCCGCTCGCTGTCCGCGGTGCTGAAGTAAAGAGGCGCTGTCCGTGGTGCTGAAAGCTCCTTCACTGTCTGACTCCGCTCTCCAAGAAGGGACGTCTATTGGGATCCGCGCTTCAGCACTTTCCCCGCTGGACAGCAACCCACCACCGCGCCGACAGCATGTGCAGCCTCAGCGCGCTGGGCATCTACCTATGGGAGACCCTTGTATTCTTCAGGTAATGCTGGATTTAGGGAAGGGCCGGTGGGGATGGGGGTATTGAAGATCTTAAAGGCTGATGAGAGATTAGAATCGCTTCTTTAATCCCAGACAGTGTGTGTGATTTGTAACTGCCGTGCTTTACCGACTTTATGTAATTAGTGCTGCAAAATCTGTAACCGCAGTGCTGATGAAAACACCGTAGGCTTCTGAAGGCAGGAGGGCGGCCACTGCTGGAAGTCTGCGGGTACTGCAGCCCAAAGCTTGCCAGTGTCTCGTTTTCTTCTTTTTTTTTTTTTCTTTTTTTTTTACTGCTCGGTGTCCGCTTAGCATGCCTTTTAGAATATTAATATTACATGCAAGGCATAATCAGGCGTACATGCTATGATAGGATCGCATCTGACACGCCGTAAAAAGATAAATTAGCTCCAGTGGGCAAGGTAACCTTCAGCTTGCTCACTGCTGTTGTTGCTTTTCTTTTTTTTTTTTCACTGCTGTTGTTGTTTTTTTTTTGTTGGTGGCAGCAGTCTTTATTCCCTTTAGCTAAACTAACTTAAATATTCTGCTATAAAAAGTGAATTCATTATTAAATGCTATATTTTTCAATGTAAATGTCACCCCCCACCATATATATATTGCGCTCTGTCGTTATTGTTGTTATTGTTTTAATTATATCATCATTCATTTTTATTGTTGTTATTGCGGTGTTTTCGGCTGCAGCTTGTTCAATCTATAAAAGCTTTTTTGCAAATAAAAATCAGCGACGCAGTAGTGAAATTCCAATGGGTCGTTAATCACGTTTGTCAGAGTTAAGTCATCGCCCAACTAGGAGCCAGATACAATCTCTTCTGGTTGTTTTGTGGTGGTAGTTTGTCTTCTTTTTTTTTTTTTGCTGTTTCGAAATTAAAGGCGACCCTAGGAAAGGGGGGGTCAATGGTTTGTAATAAGCACTTTTTTTTTTTTTTTTTTTTTTTATCGTAAACTGCAGAGTAATCAATGCAAATGATTACTTAGAGGGTTATGTTTACTAAAGCTGGAGAGTGCAAACTCTGGTGCAGCTCTGTAGAGAAACCAATCAGCTTCTAGGTTTTATTGCCAAAGCCTAATTAAACAAGCTGAAGTTAGAAGATGATTGGCTATCATGTATAGCTGCATCAGATTCTGAGTGCACCAGTATTAATAAATCTATCCCAGAATGTTTTCTTGTGATTAATGATCTAAGAACCGTGTTGAGGATGACCATCAACTGGGAAGGATTATTATGCGTTGGTCAAAAAAAAATGCATATGAGCCTATGCATAATGACTTTGGACAGTTTTATTGTAATAAACGCAGTAGAGGTTGAGGCCCTGAAACAACTATAAATGCAACAGAAAGGGTACAGCAAAACTGAGTAAAGTACCAGAGGGGAAAATATGGTCTGACTTTCTGTAATATTGGAAGTAATGCCTCTATAGTTTTACCTGTTATGCTGAGATTAAAATTCCTGTGTATTCCTGTGCATCATTAATTATTAATAAGTTGCATGTACACTCTCTGTGCCATGCTAGAACTTGTAGGCCTTGTCCAGACAGCTAGCTGATGTATGATTTTCTTAGTACGTGCCCCACAGGAATGTTGTGTGCAGGCTGCGGTAGCTGTTGCAGGTGTGATAGATCCCCCTACAGTCATTGTATTTCTTAGGCAGTTTAAGAGCTACTTACGCATGGAAAACAAGCTACAGACCAATAGCCTTAAACAAGACTTTCACAGACTTGTTGGATTATATGTTTTAAAACAATCCATATACAAAAGCTTATTTATCAAATGTAACTAATAAAGATTTAATTCAAGTTTTCCTGAATAAGGCATATAAGGCAACTCAAAAACTTGCATTTTTTTAAAAAAGGTCAATAAAGAATATAACTTAAACTCCAAGGGGCAGATCCACAGAGAGAGTACGCCAGCGTATCTACTGATACGCCGGCATACTTTCAAATTTCCTGCGTCGTATCGTTGTTTTGAATCCTCAAAACAAGATACGAAGGCATCTGGGTTAGATCCGACAGGCGTACGTCTTCGTACGCCTTCGGATCTAAGATGCAATTCTTCAGCGTCCGCTGGGTGGCGTTCCTGTCATTTTCCGCGTCGAGTATGCAAATTAGCTATTTCCGACGATCCACGAACGTACGAGCGGCCGGGGCATTCCTTTACGTCGTCTCTAGTCGGCTTTTTTCGGCGTATAGTTAAAGCTGCTATTTCGTGGCATACTCAATGTTAAGTATGGCCGTCGTTCCCATGTATAATTTAATTTTTTTTTTTGCATGAATCGGGATGGACGTAATTTACGTCCAGGTCAAAACCAATGCACGGCGGGAAATTTAGGGACGGCGCATGCGCAGTTCGTTCGGCGCGGGGACGCGGTTCATTTAAATGAAACACGCCCCCTACCCGCCCAATTTTAATTCCGCGCCATTACGCTGCTTGAGATACACTACGCCGCCGTAACTTACAGCGCAAAATCTTTATGGATTCGAACCAAAGCCAGGTAAGGTACGGCGGCGTAGCGTATCTCGGATACGATGCGCCGGGGCAGATCTTTGTGGATCTGCCCCACTATGTTCTGCTTTTATCAGTGTCTAACACAATACAATACTCGACTACAGCTAGGTTTTCAAGATAACTGTAATTGAAGATAATCTTCGTCCTTGCTGATTTATTTTGTAAGCAATTATGCTACTTTTAAAAGATTGCCCTTATCCCAATAAGCAATGGGTAATACCCAAAAGAACAAGGTTGCAGGTGCAAGTATCAGAAATTCATTTTCTGTGCAGGATTGCTGGACTTTCTTCTATGTGGCAGCATGAGATTTGTGGAGGTGCTGGTACACTTTCTAGTAGAGCTCCTCTGGGAACTGTCAGGCAGTTACCAGTAGGAAGAGATTCAAAGTCTAAGCAAGATCATGTTGTCAATATTTGGTCTCCCATTTGGCCGAACTCTGTAAGCTGCCATAAACAGCTACAGTATATTTAGGGACTGGGCATAGGGGAATTTGACTGGCTTTCCCTTGTACCTCATACAAGATTAATGGTCTAAAAATAAAGCATTGAAATGGTTATTATTATCACTAGGAGGTGTGTATTCATTGAATGTCAGTTGAAAGTGTCTCAAACCATAGAAATACAAAAAGGAGCACTAGACCAAAACCGCAAGAAAAAGTCCAAGATAATTTTACTGTTCATATAAAAAAGTAATATATAAACAACCAATGTATTTTGAGGGTAAAACCACTCCCCCTTCATAAGGGCTCAACACATGATAACATTTGGATGAACTCAGAGAAAACAATGGCTTCACAGATGGAGGATAGCAGTGCTGCTTGTTAGTGTTTAAATGGGAAAAAAATGACCTTTTTACCAACAATTAAAATAATTTCGGACAATAATTTGATCACATACATTACATAGGTTAAATGCATTATAAACCCTCCTACCTGCACCCTGTGTTTTTCACCTACATAAGATGGGCACTGATCGTGTAGTTTCAAGGTATCATTGTTGCTCTGTACACACCACCTATAGTAGAGTAAATCTTCACAGAAGTTTATGTTGTATTTAAACACAAGGTGCGTGGAATAAAATTGGTTAATGCATGACCTCTGTCTGAAGTATAAAAACTTAAATTTTCTGTGAAGAAACTACATACCCCACAATCCTTTGGTCTCTGTTTAGTATTCTGCAGGTGATAGCAAAATAGTAATTAGATCTGACACAGACACAAATAGAGCAATGAAGGGAAGATATGTGTTTTTATCACATTAGCACTCCTACATTGGAGATGCAACATAGACAAAAATGCATGGATTGGACAATGTGTGACCCAGGACAAGAAGTTACCCGCCCCTTTAGCAAATCGAGTCCATCATTATTAGGTAAGGCAAACAAATGACACAGGGAATATACATACACCAATACTTGGTTAAAACAACAAAAACATTTGAAATTGAAATTGCACAATGGCTTTAAAAGGCCACATGTCTATTGAGTTCAGCCAAAAGACAATAAATTGAAAACTTGCATTCTCAGAATTCTAAGCTCACACAGTTCCTCCAGAGAAAAGCATAACATGTATACAGTGGGATCCAATTTACTAGGAAAAACAAACCTTTCCTAACCCCAAAAGCAATCAGATATTTCCTGTATTAACAATCTCAATGATAACGTTTACAGATCAATGAGCTAACTTTAGCAGGAAACCTGAAAAATAACGTGATCACATTTATTCAAAGTACACAAAAGATATTGGCTGATTTTACAACTTTTACAAATTCACTGACATTTTCGACTGAATAAGACCTAAATCACAGTTAGCGGCATTCTTTATGGTATTTACAGTATATAATTATTATTATTATTATTATTATTATTATTATTATTATTATTATTATTATTATTATATTACAGCAAGTTAAAATATATCTGAAAAAGCAAAACACTTTCTTTAGTTTTGGATAGAGGGGAGATGGATTAAAACACCTGTCAGGTTTTAATTGCTGTCTGTGTCCCTTTCAGGAAGATTCACCCTCTGTTTTTGTCCTGTTTACTATTAGCATTATAAGTAAAAGAAAATTCAAAATTTTGGGTTGTCCCCAGAAAAGTAATAGGGGAAATCTTCCAATGGGGACACTAGTCCTGGTGGCCTAAAGGGTTTCCAAGGGATTCCCTTTATTTTCAGATATTTCCACGTATGTCCAGTTTTAGCTATGGTACAGGAAGTGGGGTGCCCAAAGTACAATGACAGGGGTTATAACCCTCATTTACTCTATCCAAAATGAAAAAACAAGTTTTGCCTATAGTTCTACTTTGAGGCTGGGTTCACACTCTAGCATGTTCCGGCTCACAGCAGGAGTCTGGTGTGTTCCCATCCACCATTTTAGGTCCGATTTCAGATGGAATTTTTGGCTGAATTCGGACCTGAAATAGACAAAAAGATGCACAGGACTCTTGTGGAATTCGCACCAGAGCTGCTGCGTAGATGTGTGAATTGGCTCCATAGAGAGCCGGTCACAATCTCCTGCTATGCAAATTGGGGAAACCTGCATCCAATTTGCAACAGTGTAAACCCAGCCTAAAGCTGAACTAAACCCATAAATCGGTTAAAAATTCACACATGCTCAGAATCAAGTCGACGCATGCTTGGAAGCATTGAACTTCATTTTTTTCAGCATGTCGTTGTGTTTTACGTCACCGCGTTCTGACATGATCATTTTTTTAACTGATGGTGTGTAGGCACAACTGATCATCAGTCAGCTTCATCGGATAACTGATGGAAAAATCTATCAGACCGTTTTCATCAGACTAGCCTATCGTGTGTACAGGGCATTACATTCCCGGCATGCCAGGAATGCTAACTGGCACATTTGCTTGTGCTCTCAATCAAACTGTCAATCCATCAAATGGCTGGTGCTATAACTGATCACATATGCATAACCATGGCAAAAGCAGATCAAACTGAAGTTAAGATAGCAGATTCCTTGTCTGAAATAAATAGGAGGATTTAGTTCTGCTACAGTATTTGTTAGGAAATAACACTGCTCTATAAACCACCTTGATTTTAAATATATTTATTTGTTATAATTTTTTTTTGTTTTAACTGTAAATTCTTGTAAATGCTCTTTCACGTATAGCAATAGCATGTTATGCTTCCTGGCTATTTGTGGGTGCCTACAGACATGGGACAGCAGGTGGGTGTTATGAGAATATTCCAATGGATAAAGTATCAATACATACGCATGCAGTGTTGCATATGGTATCCATGTGCTGTGACCTTCAGTATTGCACCTATCACTTGCCATTGAAGAATTATGAAGTGTTGGCCAAACCACCTTTTATAGCCTAGACATTTACAATTTTGATGTTTTTGCCACATAGAACACTAAATTATTGGAATCTGTCAAACTGTATGTGTGTTAAATATTAGTGATCAGTTTTGTAAGTCATATCTTCTACTAAAGCACCTCCTAGAGGTTTTCTAACAAGTGCCTGGAGGTACCTGGGAGTTGTACCTTCCTTATCTTAAAAGACCAGTTATGGGACCTATGTACAGTGCTTATCTTTAAATTACTATAGAGATTAAGAAAAAGTACAAATGTTCATGACAGTTTACCAGGCACCCCATACAGTAGTAGTCTGTGCACATAGGGAGTATTGTGTAACCTGGGGATTATAAATCCAATGTAACCAGAGCCAGGCCCCCGAACATGATGTACAGGCTGATTGGATGTCTGCAATGGGTGGTGATCAGACATGTTTGGGTTATAATTTTGCTCCACTATAAGGCCCCATACACACGATAGAATTTATCCGCAGATACGGTTCAGCGGACCGTATCCGCGGATAAATCCTCTCTAAGATTTCAGAGGATTTCAATGCGATGGCGTGTACACACCATCGCATTGAAATCCGCGCTGAAATCCTCTGCCGATGACGTGTCGCGCCGTCGCCGCTATTATGACGCGGCGACGGGCGCGACACTGTCATATAAGGAATTCCACGCATGCGTCTATTCATTACGGCGCGTGCGGGGAATCCCTTTGGACGGATGGATCCGGTAAGTCTGTACAGACGAGCGGATCCATCCGTTGGAATGGATTCCAGCAGATAGATATTCTGTGCATGTCGACAAATATTTATCTGCTGGAAATCCATTCCAGGGGAGATTTATCTGCGGATAGATCCTATGGTGTGTATGGGGCCTCAGTTCTTAATAAATGTATCTGTACAAGAACTATACTTACTAGTTGAAAGCTAGAAGGAATCTTGCTCCTCCTCAATGCTTACCTATAGTAGATTATGTTTGTAATTATCATTAAAGTTTTAATGAAGTTCGGATACTATTATTTTGCAATGCTGCAAATAAGTCACAGATGTGAACAAATTGGGTAAGTGTTTTTCCCTAAAGGCAAATACTGAAATATACTACTACCTTGAGGTTATACTGGGATGCAAGTGATCACAGAGGGCCAATCAGAAGTCTGCAGTGCATGCTGGCAGACAGATGTTTCACAATTAATCTATTTAGAAGCTTAGTGAGTATGCTATATGCCACATTTCATTTTTTTATCTGCCAAGATTTCAACTTGGGATGCTTTATGCTGATGTGACAAAGTTACAAGAGATGGGAACATACTGCGATAACTTCAGTCAGCAGAACATGTATGTATTTATACCTTGACAGTTTGGACATAGGTTTAATATCTTTTTAGCTTAAGTTTGATGTGTATGTTTTCAAGAATGTCATTTATATAATACTGTTTGTGCTAAATTAAAGGGAGACTACAATGTCTTTGTTTCATATTCATATTTATTTTTAAGTGTTGAAGTTATTAAATATTTATATATATATATATATATATATATATATATATATATATATATATATACATATATATATATATATATATATATATATATATATATATATATATATATATATATACATATATATATATATATATATATATATATATATATATATATATATATATATATATATATATATATATATATACATATATATATATATATATATATATATATATATATATATATATATATATATATATTGATTATATCAAATCCTTTTAAATATAGAGATGTAAAGGTCTATTTATAAAAAAATAAATAGCTTTTTGAAAGTCTCAACACCACACTGTTTTTTTTTTTTTTGTTGTTGTTTTATTTCTGTTTTTTATTATCCCTGCTGTTTGTTTGCATTCACCTGTGAGTCAGGAATCCCCAGCTGACAGCTGAATGTCCTGGGTGGGGACGAGTCACTGGTTGTTAGGTTGCCAGCAGGTGCCAGGTCCCTAACAACCAGGAGGAAGCTGCCACTTTTAGCAGTGGTAATTGATACAAAAGGCAGCAAAGAAACTATTATGTACATAAAAAACAATGCAGGCATTGTTTAACCACTTAAGTCCCGGACCATTTTGCTGGTCAAAGACCGGGCCACTTTTTGCGATTCGTAACTGACAAGTGCGCGGTCGTGCGATGTGGCTCCCAAACAAAATGTACATCCATTTTTTCCCACAAATAGAGCTTTCTTTTGGTGGTATTTGATCACCTCTGCGTTTTTTTTTTTTGCGCTATAAATAAAAATAGAGCGACAATTTTGAAAAAGGAGTGCCATTCTGTCAACATATGAGTGCGTGCGGCAGTTGGCAAGCAGTTAAGCAAAAAAACTATTATACACATAAAAAACAATGCAGGTATTGTTTATTACACTTGCACACTTGCACAAGTGGTAAGATATTCACAAGGTATTTTTTTTCCATGTGATGTATTAGTTCAGCAGCACTTTAATAAAAGAAATGTAAAAGCAATGATTTTATTTAAAAAAATTTAAACGTTTATGACACCTTATCATTTGGTTTAGAGTTTACATCTATTTAATATAGGGTGCACAAATTACACCATTGTTACATAGTTTTATGGGGTTTCAATACAGAGAGCACATCAAAGACTGTTTTCCCTTAGGCCTCGTACAGACGAGGGGTTATCCGCTGGAAACGGTCTGCCGGACCGTTTCCAGTGGACATTCCTCCTCCGGATTTTGATCCGATGGCTTGTACACACCATCGGATCAAAATCTGCGCTGAAAAAATCTGCGGTCATGTGTCGCGCCGTCGCCGCGACGTGCGCAACGCTGAAAGGTAAACACTTCCACGCATGCGTCGAATCATTACGACGCATGCGAGGGATGGGAGCGGACGGACTGATCCGGTGAGTCTGTACAGACGACCGGATCAGTCCGCTGGACTGGATCCCAGCGGATAGATTTTGTAGCATGCTACAAAATTTTTATCCGCTGGGAATCCGTCGGCTGCATTTTTATCCGCCGAAACTTGTCTGCTCGGGCCTACACACGACCGGATCTATCCGCTGGAACTGATCCGCGGATCAATCCCAGCGGATAGATCCTCTCGTCTGTACGGGGCCTTAGGCCCCGTACACACCATAGAATCCATCTGCAGATAAATCCCAGCAAATGGGTTTCAGCGGATAGATCCTATGGTGTGTACACGCCAGCGGATCTTTTTCCGCGGATATATCTCCCCTGGGATGGATTCCAGCAGATCGGATATTTGCTGACATGCAGAACATATCCATCTGCTGGAATCCATCCCAACGGATGGATCCACTGGTCTGTACAGACTCACCGGATCCATCCGTCCGAAGGGATCCCCCGCATGCGTCGTAATGATTCGATGCATGCGTGGAATTCCTTATATGACAGCGTCGCGCACGTCGCCGCGTCATAATCGCGGCGACGGCGCGACACGTCATCGCCAGAGGATTTCGGCGCGGATTTCAATGCGATGGTGAGTACACTCCATCGCAGAGAAATCTGCTGAAATCCTCGAGAGGATTTATCCGCGGAAACGGTCCGCTGGACCGTATCCGCGGATAAATCCTCCCGTGTGTATGGGGCCTTAGACTTTTTCTGTAGTGAGCAGTACTCATTCAGTTGTTTTTAAATTTCAGCTTAAGCTGGTGAACTCTCTAAACAAAAGACATTTCACATATGTTATGTATTGTTAGTTCTGACAATTAAAATAAAAAGAGGAAATTTGTATAAAGCCACAATGCATAAAGGAAGAAATGTATACAAAACTGCAATTCTATGCTTTCTTCTAAAGCAGCGGTCTCCAAACTGCGTCCCGGGGCCTGGATGCGGCACTCTGCTAGAGCCACTATTCCATTTACTGTCACCAATGAAGGGCCACAGTTCCTCCTAATGACACCAACAATGGGGACCAATGACACCGATGATGGAGCACAATTCCTCCCTATGACACCAATGATGGGGCACAATTCCTTCCAATGACACAAGCAATGGGGCACAATTCCTCTCACTGACACCAAAGATGGGGCATTTTTTATCCCAGCTGATGCTAGGACATTTTCTACTTCCAATTGCCACAGTCAGTCCCTCCTAAAGTCTGAAGGACAGTAAACTGGCCCTTTGTTTAGAAAGTTTGGAGACGCCTGTTATAAAGCATTGCTAGTCAACTTGGCACCTGGATGTCACATACAGTACCACTTTCTTGTCATAACACCTGATGATGTTGCCATGAAAGTCCTATGCTAAGATAACTCATGTTATCAGGTGACATCCTTCTCCCAGTTGTGTTTCTGCATTGTCGACCTGTCACATGTCCCCTAATGGAGAGCCCGCTGTGCCAGCACACATTGTCCAGACACTGTTCAACTATTGCTGGAGCCTGTGAATATAGACAGAAAGTGGTTGCACAAAAAAATATATGAAGGAGATCAGCAGAACTGAGACAGCAAATAAGAATAAACAAAAGTGAAAAGAGTTATTTGTGTAATTTTTTTTTTTTTTTCAAGTACGCCAATTGTTTAAAATACAGTCCCATTGTAGGATAAATGTCATACAGTTATGCCGCGTACACACCATCACTTTATGTGGTGAAAAAAAACGACGTTTTTAAAAACGTCACTTTAAATGACCATGTGTGGGGGAAAATGTCGTTTTATGTCTTGTAAAAAACGACCAAAAAAATTTGAAGCATGCTTCAATTTTATGTGTCGTTTTTCAAAACGTCGTTTTTTACTTCACAGAAATTGACCGTGTGTAGTTTAAAACAACGTTTTTACACCCGCGCATGCCCAGAAGCTAGTTATGAAGCGAGCTTCAATGGAAAAACGTGGTGAACGTAACCTCGCTTTGCTAGAGCATTGTGAAAAAACGATGGTGTGTAGGCAACTTCGTCTTTGAAAATTGAAGTTTCAAAAACGTCGTTTTTTACTTCACAGAAAATATCGTTTTTTTTCATCACATAAAGTGATGGTGTGTATGCGGCATTAGGCTTTACACTACTGTTTTAGAAACAGCTACATCTCATTAAAACTGTACATTTTGTTACAAATAAATAAATAAATAAAATGTGAGGAATAGATCCAATTCAATTAAAAAAGCAAATAAACATTTGCATGGCCATGCTATACATATATGCACATATATTGTATCAATTGTATCTGCTAAGATCTGCCAATGTGCTCCTCAATATTCAAATCCAACAACCAGGAAAATGAGTTGCTTACATTAGTTGTGACTTGTCTCTGAGGGGATTAAGAGAGTTATTTTAATTCCAGAATTCCAGCATTTCTAGGAAGGGTTTTCTTTTCCTGCAGTAGATCCTATACTTGGTATATGTACAGCACCATTTGACGCAAATCTTAAATGTGTTTATCTTGTACGGAAACAAGAGGAGCAGGATTTCATCTGTTTTTTGCATGACTGCTTTTTTTATGCATCATTTTCTGTCAGAGCCCTAAACAACAAATGTGGAGGGTTGCTATTTATCTTAGGTGTCAATGAGCTTTGTTCTGAAAATGCAGCCAACCTGCTTCTAATGTGCATTGAGTTGTTTTAAAGTGATAATAAAGGCTATGTTTTATTTTTCTTAAAATCATTTTTTTTTTATATGTACCTGCTTCTTGCAGTGATACTAACCTCCAGGTTCATTTAAAGTAAAACCATGGCCTTCTATATAAAAAAAAAGTGTTGCAGCAAGGCTTATATATCACATTGAAACTGGACCAAGGATTTGGTTGAACAGCCTGTAGTTGTTGAATTAAGCACAGTTTTCATCTACATATCAACATCACCTTATATTAAGGTCAAATGTAGTTTCTAAGCAAATTTATTAAATCTGATTGGAGGTCTGGCAGGGCGAGCCTGTGCCACTGTCAGTGGCAGCTGGTGCTCAGATTTGGGGGGGGGGGGGGCACAAACAAACTGAAAAATACTGAAAAAAAAACATCAATGGCAGCCACTCTGTGCCCATCAATTTCAGCCTCACTGTGCCCATCAATTGCAGCCTCAATGCACCCATCAATTGCAGCCACTATGCCCACCAAATGCAGCCACTGTGCACATCATATGCAGCCACTGTGCCCACCAATTGCAGCCACTGTGCCATCAAATGCAGCCACTGTGCCCACCAATTGCAGCCACTGCGCCCACCAAATGCAGCCAATGTGCCCATCAAATGTAGCCACTGTGCTCATTAAATGTTGCTGTGCAGGAAAGTTACAGTGTGTGCAGAATGGAGGGGCGGGAATGTCTCACAGAGGAGTACAGTCTTGACTGAGGCTTAGGCCAGCAGCATCGGCACTTACCTTTACCCACAGGTGCTGGTGCTGCTCAATCCTGTCCACCGCACCCACACTCGTCGACTCCACTCATCTCACAGCAGTGAGTAATGGCCGGGAAACCAGAAGTGATGCAGCGGTGCCGGAAAAAGCACCACCCACTGTCCTCCAGTCCCTGCCCATACAAAAAAAGTCACTGGAGTATTAGACAAATGAGTGTAGAGTGGGGAGTGTTCAGGGCACATTGTTAGTGCTCCAAAAACGCCCTAAACGTGGGCAAATCAGCTTCCCAGCTTGCAATCAGTCCACCATCCTCCAGTCACCGCCCATACAAAACAAGTTACTGGAGTATAAGAAAAATGAGTTTAGAGTGGGGAGTGTTCAGGGCGCATTGTTTGCGCCCTACACACGCCCTAAAGACGGGTAAATCAGCTTCCCAGCTAGCAATCAGCTGATTGCAAGCTGAGAAGCTTCCCATAGACCGATGTGTGGCCGGCGCCTGGTCACTCTTAAAGTGACCTTTTTTTAGAACAGCTTGGGGGGGCGGGCACCCCCTATGGACGGGCCGCCACTGGCCACTGTTTAATATGGCAGTCTGGGACACATTCTCTAGGAAACAGGTACATTAATGGTGCAGGTGTGTGCTTGGTTTATTTTAGAATCACAGTTAACGGTCAGTGCCCCACCCTCCTGCGGGGGGCAGTGTGGGAAGGGAGCAGAGAGAGGTGCAAGCCTGCAACGTATTGTCCAGGTCAGGACAGACAAAAGCCAGAGTCTGTGAGAGATGGAGCAGTAGGTAGCTGCAGGATAGGAATCCAAGCTGACAAAGGTACAGTGTTTTGTGCATGAGCACTGGGACTGTGTGTTAGATGATCTGCAAGACCAAGGCATGAAGCCTGAGCAGCAAAGCGGCGAAAAGAGCTACGAGGCTGAATATTGTTCATTTGGTGTAATGATGGTGAAAACCCCTGCATGGTAAGACTTTCATTTGTGAACTTTTTGCTTTCTTTTAAATAAAAGTGGGGAGAAATGGCCATGAAACGTACTTCAGGTGTGCAGTAAACTCAGGCCCGTCGCTACAGGACAGGCAAAACAAACAATTGCTTGGAGCCCCGAGCTGACCTGGGGCCCCCAACTTCCCCTTCTCAGGCTGTAGCGTGGCCAAGCTCCTTTTCCTTCCTCCTGGAGTCCTGTCAGTCCGGCCGGGTACCATGCGTGGTACAGGAGATTCAGTTTCCTGTTCCTGGCCGGACTGACAGGAAGTGCACACTGAGGCCTTGTACACACGATCAGTCCAAACCGATGAGAATGGTCCAACGGACCGTTTTCATCGGTTCACTGCTGAAGTGGCCTGATGGTCTGATGTGCGTACACACCATCAGTTCAAAAACTGATTGGGTCAGAACGCGGTGACGTAAAACACACGACGTGCTGAAAAAAACTAAGTTTAATGCTTCCAAGCATGCTTCGACTTGATTCTGAGCATGCGTGGGTTTTGAACCAATGCTTTTGTGTACTAACCATCGGTTTGGACCTATCGGTCAGCGGTCCATCGGTTCGATTTTAAAGCAAGTTCTAAAATTTTTGTCCAAAGGACAACAGACCGATGGGCTGTACACACGGTCGGTTTGGACCGATGAAACTGGACTTCAAGCCGTTTTCATCGGTTTGAACCGACCGTGTGTACGCGGCCTGAGTGTTCACTTCCTTTCAGTCTGACCGGGAACACAGGAAACGAAATCTCCTGTACCGTGCGGTACCCGGCCCGGTCACTATCTGATAGGGGACTGAGGACCCATAATGATAGAACACCCGACTGACAGGAGGAAGAGGAGCTCGGCCACACTACAGCGGCAGCCTACAGGGAAGACGGGGAGGTGAGAATAGAAAAACATAGGGACTAGGGAGGGGGAGAGGAGTAAGAACATGGTGAAGCGCTAATGTAGGCTTTGCATGCGGGGGGGTGCTTAGGGGCCCCCATTTTGCTTGGGGCCCCCAAATTCTAATTACTAATGATGAGCTGCAAAACCCCCAACTTGTCACAGTGGGTTCAGAATTTTATGCAATAAGAACATTTCTGTTTGTAATTTTTGCAATCCTTCCCCAGCCCCAGAAAAGAGCTTCAAAACAGATTAGTGTGCTGTGTACTGTGGTACAGTTTTGTGGTTTTCTGTGCCATTGCCTGTATAGGAATGTTGGAAGATTTTAAAGAGTTTACATATTATATGTCAAAACTTTCTGTGACAACTGGGCATATGTCAATTCTGTGGGTACTGATATCACAATTTCAATAGTGTATTTGTGATAAGCAGCTAACTTTCATTTCATCGTTCATCTATGTGCACATAAAACACATATCGGTATTGTATGACTGTATGATATGTATTGGTTTTCTGCTGCCTAGATTGGTCATTTGTCATTTTTTGCAAAGCCATAAAAAGGGGTGTGCAAAATAATATTTTCTGCACAGGAACTCTTTTTTTTGTTTTTTTATTGTGACACGTTCTAGTTTGTTGCACCTTGGCTTTTGTCATTGCTATGGCATTTCCTTATGAAATAATCTTCAATGTTTGTAATGACTCCTAAAGGATTGCAGATTAGCTGTTAGTAACATAAAACGGTTGATAGGTTATAACTTGTGATTTCAACAGCTTAAATTTAAATCGGGGTAAGCGTAACTGTGAGTTTTAATTTCCTGGAGATTTCAGCGTAAATCATCAAAAAAGCTCTTGTGAATTATGCTGGACCTGTTCATGTTCCAAAAAAAACTGCCCCTCATTAGGCCTGCAATTTTATGTTTTTTTTTCCAAACATACATCTAAAACAGTAAAATAAAATTAAGTGACAGTACACAACTATCAACTACAAACAACTATTGGTGATTTGTGAAATTTTTTAGTCCTCAAGATACCCTTTTATGTTTAAAACAATTGTAAAGGTACCATTTTTATTTTTAACCTCTTGAGCTCCAGAAGGTTTACCCCTCTTTTTATGAATAGGCCATTTTTTTCGATACAACACTGTGTTAACTTAACTGACAATTGTGCGGTCATGCGATGCTGTACCTAAACAAATATGATCACCTCTGCATTTTTTATTTTTTGCACAATTTAGAAAAAATACAATATTTCAAACTGTCAGCTATAAAACATATGCAATAAAAAAAATTGAAAAAAATCGAATTTCTTTATCAATTTAGGTCAATACATATTCTGCTACATATTTTTGTTAAAAAAAAAGAAAAACAATAAGCGTATATTTATTGGTTTGTGCAAAAGTTATAGAATCTAAAAACTATGGGATAGATTTATGGAATTTGTATTTTTTTTCTACTAGTAATGGCGGGAATCAGCGACTTATAGTGGGACTGCGACGTTGCGGTGGACACATTGGACACTAAGTGACACTTTTTGGGGACCAGTGACACTAATACAGCGATCAGTGCTAAAAATGTGCACTGTCACTGTACTAATGACACTGGCAAGGAAGGGGTTAACATCAGGGGCAGTCAAAGTATTAAATGTGTGCCTAGAGAGTGCTTACTAACTGTGTGGGGGTTGCTTTGCAGGAACACAGGATCACAACCTTCCCTTCTCACATAGGCAGATAGCCATACTGCCTGTGTCTCAAACAACCAGCGGGTCTTGGTGAACATCACGTCCTCCGGACCCGCTGATTGGTTCCCACTGTGTCCAATAACAGCTGGAGCGGATTAGCGGTGGCACAGGTGCACGCCCCAAACCCAAAAGTGCAGGATCATGTACAGGTATGTGATCCTGCCCAGGGAAGCCACCTTGCCATCGTATATATGCAGTATAATGTTAGCAAGCGTTTAATAAACATGTTTATACTTACCTGTGTAGCACCCTCTACCATAGGTAGGTGCTAGAATAGGATTTTTCTAGGTTCAACTGTCAGGGCAGGTAAATTTAGTGACTGTGGGGAAGTGTGTCAAATCAATGTCGCCTGAGGGCGCAGGATTTTCAGTCAGGCTATCTGGGATCAGTAGTCCATCACCAAGTACAAGCCTACAGTACCCCGGGGAGGGGTACTGTAGGCCTCGGGCCTAGTAACTATACAGTCAACTACCACCAAGTACAACTAAGTACAACTAATTACAGCCAGCAATCTGGGATTTTTCAGAGTGGTCCCTTTTGTCATAATGAAGATTATGGGACAAGATCTAATCTAGTTTTACAGTGGAAGATTTGTGCAGGAGGACAGAAGTCCTGGGAGCAGGGGCGGACTGACAACTCATGGGGCCCCTGGGCAATATGAAACTATGAGGCCCCCGGGCAATAGGAGATTATGGGACCCCCAGGCAATACGAGATTATGGGGCCCCCAGGCAAAAGGGGATGATGGGGCCACACAGTATACACACATACAGTATACATACACAGTATACACAGAATATACACACAGAGTATACACACTCAGGCCCAGATTCTCAGTGGAGATATGACGGCGTATCTCCAGATACACCGTCGTATCTCTGCGTTGTGCCGTCGTATCTATGCGCCTGATTCTTAGAATCAGTTACGCATAGATATCTATTAGATCCGACAGGCATAAGTCTCTTACGCCGTCGGATCGTAACTGCATATTTACGCTGGCCGCTAGGGGCGTGTACGCTGATTTACGCGTCAAAATATGTAAATCAGCTAGATACGCGAATTCACGAACGTATGCCTGGCCGACGCAGTAAAGTTACGCCGTTTACGTTAGTCTTTTCCCGGCGTATAGTTACCCCTGCTATATGGTGGCGTAAGTGCGGCGTACCAATGTTAAGTATGGCCGTCGTTCCCGCGATAAAATTTGAAAATTTTACGTTGTTTGCGTAACTCGTCCGTGAATGGGGCTGGACGTAATTTACGTCCACGTCAAAACCAATACGTCCTTGCGGCGTATTAGGAGTAATGCACACTGGGAGATTTCCACGGATGGCGCATGCGCCGTTCGTGAAAAACATCAATCACGTCGGGTCATAGAACATTTACATAAAACACGCCCCCCTGTTCCAAATTTGAATTAGGCGGGCTTACGCCGGCCGATTTACGCTACGCCGCCGCAACTTACAGAGCAAGTGCTAAGTTGCGGAGGCGTAACGGAAATCGGATACGTTACGCCGCCGCAAAAATACGCCGCTGGACAAGAATCTGGCCCTCAGTATACATACACACAGAATACACATATACACACACTGAAAAGGTACTGGGATTTTTTTTAAAACACAGATTTTTACACACTGTCCCTAGGTTTTACTGAGGCTGGCAACCCTGATGGGGCCCCCTAGTGGCATAGGGCTCTCGAGCAGTGCCCGAGTGCCCGAATGGTCAGTCCGCCCCTACCTGGGAGCAATACTCTGCATGGTGCTGATGCAGAGGAGGAGGAGCAATAGTCTGCATTGTGATTATGCAGGGAAAAAGACTGTAAATGTTAGAAGTACATCAGTTTTTCAAGGCTAATTCAGATAACCAATGTTCACTAAATATGATGGCAAAGCAACGTGTTCTATGGGCATCCCATATCCCCATTACCCCAACCAAGTTATATCCCCCAATAAACAAAAACAAAACAACGCAAATGACTGTTCATTGTCTCTGAGGTGATAGATGAAGGTCTGGCAGCAGGGTGATATGGTGGATATTTGTTACTAGTAGCAACCAACCTCTACAACCGCTAGTGATAAAATTGCACAGAGTGGCCCTAAACCTCCTCTTCTTGGGTCACCTGCTGGTGCTCCTGGTCCCTCCTCCAGAACAGAATTTGAGGTAAATTTTCCAAGGGGTTCCCCTGCTCTGGTGATAACTGCCTAAAAGGGGATTACCCTAATTTTGCACTTTTTGTTGGAGCATTTCCCTGATGAGACACAGAAAGGAAAAAACAAAACTAACATTGTTTTCAAACCTATTCTGCTCTATCCAAAACAAAACCATTTATTGTGTAAGGTTTTAAAAATAAATAGTGTGAATGCATCATTGTATTTATTTTAAATGAAGTTTGCCCATATGGCAACAGTCAGACAAGAAGGTGTCTACACTTTAAAAGTAAAATGATATGTTTTGTACAATAGAGTTTGTTTCAAAATATAATCCAGAATGAGTGCCTGAACTGCAATGACATTAATCCATCCATCCATTCAGCCACCCATTCATCCATCTATCCTTCTTCATACAATTTAATGTTATTTCATTCTGCAATAGTTCTATAGCTACATACTTAACATGCTTTAATAAAACAGATGTCCATTGGTTGTGAGGAGAAAAAGTCTAAAGCCCTGTACACATGGGCCAGAATCTCGTCAGGAAAAAAAAATTGTTTTTCCTGACAAGATTCTTGGCAAGAATCTCTTGCCACCCGAGTGTACAGACACTCCTTTCAAAAGAACCGCGGTTCTTCTGAAAGGCAAGAACGCGGTGATGTCATTGCGTACGATGAGCATGCGCTTGTCACATACAATGCCATCGCCGCCATCTTGCTGCACCCTACCTATGCCTAGGAAGCTACCTTGCATGCGTCAAAGTCATTTCGAGCATGCGCCGGTTTCCACAGCGACAGGTAACTATACACACTCTCGGGTTTCTCGGCAGGAAAACACTGCCGAGAATCACGATGAGAAAATAGAGAACATGTTCTCTATTTTTCTCGTCGAGATTTTAGGCAGTTTTCTTGACGAGAAAACCTAAAAGCCTCGTACACACGCTCTGTATACTCGGCAAGAAAGCTCTGCCAGCAGTTTTCTTGCTGGTTCTTGTCTAGTAAACTGAGCGTGTGTACGAGGCTTAAGAATTTCAATACAGGCTTCTCTTTGCCAAGCCCGTTCCCTCCTTTAAAGTTTCCAAGGCATTCCTAGAGAAGTATTATTATGCCAGTCTGCTCTCCATCTTTCATTGTAGCTCTTTCCTGTTGGACATGCTTGGTACATTTTAGTCACAAAACTGTTTAAACTAAACATAATAAAAAATGCATGAACAGGTTACCTTCAGGAAAGCCCATATGTCGACACGATCAGTAGAGCCAGCTGAAGGCTGGCAGCTGAAATTTATTTGCAAATCTTAACTTTTACAGAAAAAAAAAATAATATACTATGCCTCTTCCAACCTTGCAAAGCTCTTTGTTAGTGATTTTATATAACAGGCATTGTCGAATAGCAGCTTAAAAAGTAAGAGAAGTAAGGGTAAGCATACAAATGTGTCTTTAATTTGGGATCTAGTCATCATTTTGACAGCTGGTTTTCTTTTACATATGTAAGTTTTCATGATATGCTCATTTTGAATTGTGCAGGTTTGTGATAGGTTAACCTAATTTGTCAAAACCTCCTAGGTCATCATTTAGTATTTTACCAAGAATGGTCATTGGCATTCTTCAAACAGACCTAGTTTTCTCTGTCTGCATCTGTGACCTTGTTCTTTCAGATATTATGCATAACTCATGACCATAGCTACAAAAAAAGAGTCATATCACATGGGAGTCATATGTTCAGTCATTTTTTTAAAGAAAAATAGGTTCAGTTTACATGCGTTTTTACATAAATTTTCAGTTCAGTTCAATTCAGATTAGTTAAAATCAGTTTATATCCATTTTTACACATGGTGGCTCCCAGATCCCCAATCCCTCCCCCATTTGAGTATGGGGTACATAGTAACTCATTCAACCAAAAAATGTCAAGTAAAAAATAAAAACACAAAGGCCCCTTTCACACTTGTGCGATTTCAAAGTCTCGCGATTTTGCCGCAATTTGGATCCGACTTTGCCCCACAACTGGAAGTACGACTTTAATGAGCAGGGACATGAATTTTATCCCCCAATAATTAGGGGGAACTCCACGGCAATTAAAAAAAAAAAAACGGCATGGGTCCCCCCTTCATGAGCATACCAGTCCCTTCGATCTGGAATGGATTTTAAGGGGAACCCCCATGCTGAAAAAACGGCGTGGGGTCCCCCCCAAATTCCATATCAGACCCTTATCCGAGCACCAGCCCGGCCGGTCAGAAAAGGGGGTGGGGACGAGCGAGCGCCCCCCCTCCTGAGCCGTACCAGGCCACATGCCCTCAACATGGGGGGGTGGGTGCTTCTTCTGATTTCGGGGGTCTTCACCGCTCTCCAAGGGTCATCTCCGCACTCCCCGGTTCTTCTCCCGCTCTCCGGTGCCTTCTTCCTTCTGCCGGGCTGCGCCACCGCTATCTTCTTTGCAGCACTTTTACTAGCGGCGGCCAGCCCGGATTTCCTCGTCACCTTCTTCCCTCTTCTTTTCTTTCGATGTTGACTCGACGCTCCCTCCCGCTGTAATGCTGGGTGTGCAGTGTGCAACGATTTATATAGGCCTCTTATGACGTCACAGTCCCAGCATGCTCCAGGTGGTGATGACATAATTACCCCGCCCCCTTATGTCGTCATCACCCGGAGCATGCTGGGACTGTGACGTCATAAGAGGCCTATATAAATCGTTGCGCACCGCACACTCGGCATTACAGCAGGAGGGAGCGTTGAGTCAACGTCGGAAGAAAAGAAGAGGGAAGAAGGCAACGAGGAAGAACCGGGGAGTGCGGAGACGACACCGTAGAGCAGAAGAAGAGAGTGGAGAAGACCCCCGGAGAGCGGAGAATACGGAAGAAGACCCCCGGAGCTGACTAATAAATGATTTTAAAAACCTGTGTAGTGTGTTTATTTTTTTGACACTTTTCCTCCAGGTGAATGGGTAGGGGAACGATGTACCCCATACTCATTAACCTAGGGTGGGGGGCCGGGATCTGGGGGCCCCCTTTTTAAAGGGGGCTCCCAGATTCCGATAAGCCCCCCGTCTGCAGACCCCGACAACCAACGGCCAGGGTTGTCGGGAAGGGGTCCTTGTCCTCATCAACATGGGGGCAAGGTGCTTTGGGGTGGGGGGAAAGGGCCCACCCCCTTTCCTGACCGGCCAGGCTGGTGCTCGGATAAGGGTCTGGTATGGATTTTGGGGGGAACCCATGCCATTTTTTCGATGTCTATGCGATGCGATTTCAGCCATACAAACTGTATGGCTGAAATCGCATCTCATTTGGACCAAACACACACAGGACCCTTTTTTTGGTCCACACCAGAATCGCATAGGTGTTCACACCCATGCGAACCGATTCATCTCCTAACTGTCATTTCGCAGTGTGATATGCAAGCTGAAATGGGGGTGTCATTACCATTGTATGACACTCCCCAGCAGTTTGCATATGACAATGTGAACTGCCGTGCGAGTCGGGTGCGATGTGGGAACCCGTAGTGGATTCGCAGGGTTCCCGAATTGCACCAGTGTAAACCGAGCCTTGGTGGGAGCAGTTAGGTGACATTTGTAGGCTGTATGCTTTGAGGCTTGGTTCACACTGGTGCCATTCGGGTGGGTTTTTTATTGATGAGAGGGTGGGTTTTTATTTTTTTAAAATATTTTTTCACAGTGCTTTTGGGAAAGGGGGTGAGGGGAAGGGGTAGTGGTCGGTGTCAGTGGGGCAATGGTCAGTGGGGTAGTGGTCAGTGTCAGTGGACGATGTCAGTAGGGTAGTGGTCGATGTCAGTGGACGGTGTCAGTGGTCGGTGTCAGTGGGGTAGTGGTCGGTGTCAGTGAGGTAGTGGTCGGTGTCAGTGGACGATGTCAGTGGGGTAGTGGTTGGTGTCCATGGGGTAGTGGTCGGTGTCAGTGGATGATGTCAGTGGGGTAGTGGATGATGTCAGCGGGGTAGTGGTCGGTGTCAGTGGACGATGTCAGTGGGGTAGTGGTCGGTGTCAGTGGACGATGTCAGTGGGGTAGTGGACGGTGTCAGTGGGGTAGTGGTCGGTGTTAGTGGTCTTGGGGCTCTGGACCATGTCAGTATGGGGGGGGCGGTTGTGGTGTCAGTTGTTTTTTTTTGTTTTTCTCAATTTCATTTTTTTATCTTTTTTTTTTTTTTTTACAATTTTGGATTTATTTATTTATTTTTTATCAGCCCTGTTGGGAGGTTGGTGAAATGTCAGGGGTCTAAACAGAGACCCCTGGCATCTCCCATTTGAGACAGAGAAAGGACAGAGAACATATTCCCCAGTCCTTTTCTCTGCACAGAAGATGAATGGAGAGAAGACAGCGTCTCCCCTCCATTCATAAACTGAGCATAGTAACACACACAGGTTACTCTGCTGTGTTATCACAGGGCACACAGCGATCGGTAACGACCGCTCTCCGTGTCCCGCTCAGAAAAGAAAGGGGCTGGTAATTGACATACCAGCTCCTTTCTCCACTCTCCATCCTGACAGATTTCGGGAGAGGAGAGAGAGGGGAGGGAAGACAGCGGCTGAGAAGGGGGCGGAGGAGGAGGAAGACATGGGGGATGTGGACACACAGGGGGAATGTGAACACACGGGGAGGGTGTGAACACACGGGGATGTGGACATACAGATCAGGATGAGGGGGGCGGAGGAGGAAGAAGACACAAAGGGGGGATGTGGACACATGGAGAGGGACAAGGGGGGGCAGAGGAGGACACAGCGCTGGAGGAAGACACTGAGAAAAGTCAGGGATGATTGGTGCGAGGGGGGTTCAGCTGTGAGCACCGATCCCCCCTGCATGGCTTTTCAGGTAAAAGCCGTGGGAGGGAGAGAAGCAGATGATGAAAAGCTATGCAGGGAGGATCAACGCTCACAGCTGACCCCCGTCGCACCGATCATCCCCGACTGTCACTGGAGATTGATGTGTGTGCAGAAATGACAGGGGGCCATGAGCACGCTCTGTTTTCACCAAGAACGCGCTTTGCCTCTCTTGTGCACGCTCTGGCCAAGGGGAGTGTAGAGGTGGGCAGGGAGTCTGCTGACATCAGGACTTTGCCCACCAAGCGCCAATAACAGACCCACCCACTGAATCTGCTGTTTTTGGGGACTTATAACTGATAAACGGGACACATTTGACAGTTAAGGATACATGCAGGAGGCATGTATATCCTTATAGTTTAGCACTATGGCAGTACTTTATAATTGATGAGAGTGAGTTTACATCCACTTTAACTCCTTCAGAGAAGACAGTGCCTCCCCATGCCAATAAAACCCTCAAGCCCTCTTCTTGAGAACAAAATAGACTCTGATTTGATGTATCTATCTATCTTACCAAAACAACCAGAGATCTTGATTGTCCAAATACACATTTTCAGCACATACTGAATACACACAAAAAAGTAATTTTAAGTGTTCCTTAACTACTTTTGTTCTCACCTCCATAAAATAAAGTCCCCCCTTGCAGAAGAATATCAAGCACAGCACAAGACGTTCAGCCTTCTTGTGCTATCTCTACAATCAAAAACAATCCTACAAAGACACATTGAACTTTAACAGCACAGCAAGATAGGGTATCAGGGGAAGCTTTACTACCCTGATTGCCTAGAAGCCCACACTTTTTATAGGAATTTACCAAGTCACCTGAACAATGGCTTATTACATTGAGCTAGGTGCTCGCTGTGATACCTGGCCCTTTTAAATGTTCCAAGGTCAAAAATTTAAATGCAACGGAACCCACAGCTGAAGTTGTCTAGGGCTTTCTTCATTTTGGCGTTTTGTCTTGGAACCTTACACTATATAAAAATAGAAATATTCGTCAACGTGAATATCTTCTTTATTAAGGGGCCAGGGTTTGATTGTACAGTATCTTTAATTTTATGCATTTGTACATAACTTATGAACATATTCAATCAGGCATTCATGTTTGATTTGATTTTACCCAGGAACCCAGACATTGAGATTTAAAGTAAATGTGGTCTTGCTGCAGACTAATCTCGGTGAGAAATAGAGAAGCACACCAGCAATTTGAAGGTGGCTCTTTATCTCTCATGGTTAACTAGTGGACTGATTCAATGACCAGCTTCCTAAATACTTTTACTAACAGGAAGTCTACTACATTGCTAGGTGACAGTCTCTCCTATATAAACAGCTAATGGTGACAATTCCACTTCAGTATGTGTGGTGGGAGAAGTCTTACTAAAACACGTGCTGCATTTTGACAGCTTGTACTCTGCTGCTTTCACAGCATGGGGATTCTCTAAAGAACAAATATCCATGGCAAAAAGAATCAAAGAGCACATTACACCAGATAGGGAAGTAAAAGCTTAAGAAATGTATCATGGGTATATTGTAGAATGTTGGAAAACATATTTTTAATCATAATCATAAATCCAAAAACCTGAAAATAGGTATTGACTTTATGAAACAGGAGGGATTGCAAACGGGAATTGTTTGTATTGCAGCTAGAAAAAATACACATGGCTGATTTGTGCTAGTATTTAAAAAAAAGTCTATCTGATGATGTAGGAGAGCTATCCATGGGTTTTGCTGTATTCTTAAATGGAATAGGATAAGTATGACCCAAAGAATTTCATACTAGAACGTGATGACGAAGGGGCATATCCACCAAATTTGCCTAACATCACCAACCAGTATGCAACTCCTAAAGAACTTATTTGAAGCAGTTGGATAAAACTTAGCTACCATAGATGGGGCCAGATACCAATGTCTTAGCAACTTGTATGCCAATTCCTGAAAAGTATTGAACGAAGAGTATTTAGAGATGTTCAGCCATATCTATGACCAGTTCTAAAAGGTTTTGGAGACAAGGTAATCCATGAGCCAACGCTTAAGAAATGAATGGGCCTTTGGGAAAGTGATAGCAGAAACCTCAGTGTATTATTTGTATGTAGAGAACAATTTTCCCAGTGGGGATTTGGTGGTGGTCTCTCAAGGTCTCACAGGGTATAAGATCTAAGGAGCAAATGAAACAGCCTATGGCTGGGAAACCGAGACAGAACATCTTATAACAGGAAAGACATTCATGGCAGGATCATTGGGTATTTTGTTAATGAAAATGGAAGATTTAAAAATATTAAAAAAATGTAATGATATTAATGTGTTAACACTTATAACAGATTTTAGTGCTTATATTTTCTATAAACTTTTATGCCACCAGTAAATTATTTAATAATTTAGAAGTACAGCCAAAGCTCAGTGTAGAGGTGTCGGGGGACAGATGCAGCATCGGACCGATGCTGCATTCACCTAGGTAAGTATGAATAAAAAAGAATACCCCCCCGCCCCCATACTTCTATTTTAAATCAGAACACTGTTAAAGAAAAGCAAGAAAAAACACTCCCTGCCCTCCTATCTTTGAGTCCCCTCTTCCCAGTGACAGATCCCTCCTATTCTCCATTGGTGGCAGCAGTGGACAGTACTTCCTCCTGCACTAAATGATGTTTCCGTAATGATTTTTGAGCAACATTCAGTGCAGTAGTACACTGAGCCCGGGTAATTGTAATATAGTCCCACAGGGGTAAGTCCATGACATCCCAGGAGGAAGTGGGTTGAATGACGCTGGCCATATTTCTACTAAGAAGACTGACATCTAGTGGTAGAAATAAATCACTCCGCTGACAGCTCCGGATTGAAGGTTGCTTTTTTATTTTAACCTTTATTGGTATAATATGTTTTTCTGATGTTTTGCTTTAAAAATAAATAAATTGTAAAAATGTTTATCCCTGGGTAAATCAAAGTGTGCACTGTGACATGCCTTAGCCTCTACACATTACCAATTATGGCATTCTATCTCAAATAGCTGAATAAAATGGCTTCCCTTCCATGCCCTGCTGGATAGCACGATCCATTCAAAAAGAAGGGTCTTTACCACACTGGAAAGGGCCTTCACCCTAACTGTGTTTTGCTACAAATAAATGGTGGGCATTTCCTGTGACTAAAAAATGCAGAAAAAATGGTTAGATTGGTTTTCCAAAATATCTTCAGTGCTATTTGCCATTTTATAGCAATTACATAGTACCAGGCTCCCATACCGCCACATGTTAAAGCAATTGCTGGCTCAGTAGAGCTAAGTATTTGATTTTACAATAATGCAATATCAGCCAGTGGAGGCTGCATTAAACTTGTTATCACTGTAATCTCAGAGTAAAGATTCTCTCTAATAGAAAACCGGGCTTCAGAAGAAATTCAGCTGTACTTCACCAGCATTATTCGCCAATACCTACATCTTTCCATCTGCACATATCCTCCAGTGTTTCTGAACTGACCTCGCTTGTTCTATAAAGCTAAGATGACAAAGCAGCTTGGAGCAATAGTGCAGACTCGCAAAAGACTGTCTAATGAGGAGGGTTCCTGAGAGTAACAAGGAAGGAGATCACAGAGCCTTTGGGACATGTTGAAATATTGTAAAAGCTAGGCCTAATTCCCACCACTCATCAGAACTCAATAAAAGTACAATGGGACATTTGGTTTTATTCATTGTCGCATTGTAAAGAGCAATGATGATCAACTAAGTGCTGGAAATTTTAACAACCAGCAAGAACTCGTTTTGGTGAACAAAAAGACAAACAGACAAGCTCTTTATTGCAAAAGAGACATGCTATGCCACTTCTGCAATAAAACAAATTGAACTGCTGTTTAAAATCTTCTTTAGAATGTACATAGAACTGCTAATGCGCAGCTCAGTGTACATTTTCAGCATACCTTGTGGAGGAATTAATGAACTCCCATGCGCATTAACAAGACTTATATAATTCACGATTGGCCAATCAAGATGGGCAAAGATCCTAAACCCAAGTAAAACCAGGTGAAGGTGTCAGTGCAGGCAAGGGAGTAATGACGTTAAGGCAGATGATTTATATTACAAGCCTCAACTGAGTCTTGACTTTGGGAGCATGTTATCTTAGGCCTTGTACACACGATAGGTTAACCAGGGGACAACGGTCTGAAGGACTGTTGTCCTAGGTTAACCTATGAAGCTGACTAATGGTCCGTCGTGCCTACACACCATCAGTTAAAAAAACGATCGAGTCAGAACACGGTGACGTAAAACACAACGACGTGCTGAAAAAAACGAAGTTCAATGCTTCCAAGCATGCGTCGACTTGATTCTGAGCATGCATGGATTTTTAACCGATGGACGTGCCTACTAACGATCATTTTTTTCCCATCGGTTAGGAATCCATAGGTTAATTTTAAAGCAAGTTGGCTTTTTTTTAACCTAAGGTTAAATAACCTATGGGGCCTACACACGATCGGTTTGGACCGATGAAAGCGGTCCATCAGACCGTTGTCCTCTGGTTAACCTATCATGTGTACAAGGCCTTAGATTGCTACAGATAACTGCCTGTACATTGCCTTTACAAAATTAACACTACCAATGCTAACTGTTGGGGTCCAAAGGCCACATGGCAAACACCAAAGGGCCACAGGTCATGCAAAAGGGGTTTATATACTGTAGTTTAATGCTATTTTTGCATTGTTAGGGTCATATTTATGGTATGTGATATATGATAGGTATTAAAGCAATCTGTGCTTTCTTTGTCCATTAGGGAAAAGCAACAGAGTTGTTTTAATTCTCTTACCTTTTCTCTGCACCCATTTCACTTCTAATTATTTTGCCCTGTGTCCTATTGAGGACTGAAGAAAATACTATGGTTATGCAGGAGCATGTGACTTCAGTATGGGCCAGTCAGCATTGTCACACAGGGAGCCATAGCCCTGTGTGCCCTACGACTTCTATAACCCATAACTTATATAGGGATTTCACTTGCTTCCAGAAGCTGAATGGATCATCAGGTTAATAAAAAGAAGGTATCTACATAGATCGGAATTAGGGTGAGTACAAAAAAGATCAAATGGAAGGTGCGCACACCTAGTGCATTACCAATGACAATTTAATTAATATAAAAAAAAAGTGGGTACATACAAGGCACAAATCATAATTGAGCCCTAAAAAACACACACATTGGGGTTTATTTACTAAAGGCAAATCCACTTTGCACTACAAGTGCACTTGGAAGTGCAGTCACTGTAGATCTGAGGGGGACATGCAAGGAAAATAAAAAACAGCATTTCTGCTTGTACATGATTGGATGATAAAATCAGCAGCGCTTCCCCTCATTTCAGATCTTCCCCTCAGATCTAAAGCGACAGCACTTCCAATTGGACTTCCATAATGGCTTGTGATACCAAAACAAAGAACTTTCAGACCTTTTTTTAATTAAAAAGGTTCTTTACCATTGGTGTGTGTGTTGCCAAACTAGGGAGAACACTGAGAGAACTTTTATTATATGTGAAAAAAACGGGGTGAACAGATATTTGCTCTAACTAGAAACACAACAGTATTAGTACAAAGCGGCTAGCACAGTTTGTAGATAAAGCAAACAAAAATAATAGAGTCCAATAGTGCAGCGCTCCAGTGAATAAAACATTATAATAATATGAATATAAAAGTCCAAATAAGTATGATCATCAATGAAGTTGAAATAAAGGACCTCCACCAAAGCTTCAGTGTGCAGACTGGCCTATACAAGTACCCTATGAGCCGCAGAGTTCTTATACTGTATGTTTTGATGCCTGTTTGCCTGTTTGTTCCTGTAAGTACCATACAATAAACTGTGTGTTGCTTTTACCTACGGGCTTCACTATTGCTGTTTCCTCTCTGCATTTTTGGTTACACTCCTGCTGATGAACGCAATATACACTTTTGGGTCCATGTGAGTTCTGGATGTCCTTTACCTTTGACGCTGTTTGTGGACCATCATTTTCATCCATACATCCTGTTTGGAGTGAGACTGCCACTGACCTATGCATCATTTGATTTCTATGCCCATAATGATGTTTTTCTGGTAAGCAGACGAATTGCACAAGGGTGTGGTGTGTTTCCTTGTCTGCACACTGAAGCTTTGGTGGAGGTCCTTTATTTCAACTTCATTGATGATCATACTTATTTGGACTTTTATATTCATATTATTATTATTATAATAATTTTTTATTCACTGGAGCGCTGCACAATTGGACTCTACCACTTTAATTATATGTGTTAGGCACAGAGTGACATGTGGAGAATATTCATTGAAGAAACATAGAGACTTTCTTAACGCACTTTGGGCCAGATTCACAGCGGAGATACGACGGAGTATCTCAGATACGACGGAGTATCTCAGATACTCCGTCGTATCTCTCAGAGTATCTATGCGACTGATTCATAGAATCAGTTACGCATAGATAGCCCTAAGATCCAACAGGTGTAATTGTTTTACACTGTCGGATCTTAGGATGCAGAACCGCAGCCGCCGCTGGGGGGAGTTTGCGTCGTAAACCAGTGTCGGGTATGCAAATTAGGAGTTACGGCGATCCACGACGGTTTTTCGCATTCGCTACGTCGTCGCTAGTCTAGTTTCTCGTCGCAAAGTTAGTCGTCGTTTTGGGTGCCTTAACTTTACACAGCAAACGTATTGCTGTATAAAGTATGGCCGTCGTTCCCGCGTCGAAATTTAAAAATTCACGTCGTTTGCGTAAGTCGTCCGGGAATACGGAATTACGCTACGCGCGTCGCCGTTCGAAAAAATGACGTCACTGCGCGCAAAGCACGGCAGGAATTTCGAAACGGAGCATGCGCAGTAGGTCCGGCGCGGAACCGCGCCTAATTTAAATGGCACACGCCCATTTAAATTTCGCGGGCTTACGGCGTAATTTTTCACGCAAGTGCTTGGTGAATCAGGCACTTGCGATGAAAAATTGCGGTGGTGTAACATATCTACGATACGTTACGCCGCTGCGGTTCTACCTGAATCTGGCCCTCTATTCCTTTAGCACTTTACTTTATGCCAACTGTGCACAATATTGATAGACATTTGCATGTTATACATGTTCATTGCACTTTGAGATATTCATCAATTGCACATTTTATTTGTTTACTTATTTGTCATTTAGCATATTTATGTTAGGTTCAGTGATTTCAAAGCACTGCCTTATTTCATTTTCTTTATTATTACGGTAAGTGTTTTATATTGACAAGCAGTTTAAAGGTTTTACACATAAGGGCCGATGTGTTAAAATTTTCATTAGCAAGGACAAACTTCTATTTTGAAAATGGGAAAATCATAAGAGAACTTTGGACCTATAGTCATATTTTTTCTTTAGGTAAATTTAAAGGATAACTGCACTTAACACTGCAATATTAGTCCAGCATAGAGCATGAATCAATTTTATAATATAACATTGCTATCTAATTTACCCAGGACACAAGTTGGCTGCCTAGTGCTCAGTTAGAATAAATCCCGACCACTCCAGGAGATAGATAAATATTAGTAGGGAATACCTGCTTTTTTTGGAATTGGGAGCAGCATAGAGAAGCTATAGATCTATAGTCATTTTTTAATTTAGGTACATTTTAAAGGACAATTTTCAACAAGTAACTCTTCATCAATAAGTGTGACATCTGTACAGAACAGTTAGAACCCAGGAGAACATCAATGTATTTTGCTCTGCCAGCAGGGTGTTCATTTGATGATATCACACGCTTTCTCTTCTTCACTATGTGCTGCTGACAGATGACAGAGATATGCAGAACTTCAAAGCATTAGTTTAGTACAAAAAAACACAAATGATAATACTTACAGTCAATGTGAAGTGTCAGTTATGCTGCTGGCTGTGGTTTTAGTGGAAATCATCTGTCCTCTGATCCCCCCTACCCCTGAAGCCATAATCTTCTGGTGCTGAGGGGGTTAATACAAGCTGAGGGGCCATATGCATTCATCAAGACTGTGGATAATGCTTGTCCTTTCTGCACCCCTTCTTCATTCGTAAAAGCTGGACTATAGCTTATATGCATGAAAAATTATCTATAAATGTAGGACAGGCAGATTAATGAAAAGTCTGCCTCTTCCATTCATAGATAATTTTTCAAAACCCTAACCCTGACCAGCAGTGTTTTGCTAATCCATTCATCAACGAATTGCCAAAGAATGGGGACCCATATAACCTATACCTTCCCTCCCGTGTGTACAACATCAAGAATTCTGACTTACCATAGGGACAGAAACATCAAATCCTATTAGCTTTCCTACTGGACCTTGCTGCTTGTGACAATGAGTTACTAATCAGGAATTATATCCTAGTTGTGTGTTAAAGTGAGCCGTCATGAAGAAAAAAAAAAAAAAAGAGGGAAGCCCGACGTTGCAATCCACTATCTCAACCTCCACCCTAATTCTTATGTAACAACCCTCACTCTAAATTGACACAAGAACCCCCCCTCCTCCTCCATTATGTGACAGCACTGAGGCCTTGCAATCACCACTCAAGCACACAGCATTAACGTTTTGGAAGTCAAGGGGAATGTATTGGTATTCCCTTTTCCAGGAAATGCAGAGTACATTTTGGGACTATGGGGCTAGATTCAGAAAGAATTACGTTGCGCAGCGGCGGCGTAACGTATCCCATTTATGTTACACCGCCGCAGGTTTACAGCGTAAGTGCCTGATTCAGAAAGCACTTACCTGTAAACTTGCGGCGGTGTAACGTAATTCCGCTCGGCGCAAGCCCACCTAATTCAAATGGGGCGGGCACCATTTAAATTAGGCGTGTTCCCGCGCCGAGCGTACTGCGCATGCTCCGTCCGTCAAATTACCCGACGTGCATTGCACTAAATGACGTCGCAAGGACGTCATTGGCTTGACGTTAACGTAAATGGCATCCAGCGCCATTCACAGACGACTTACGCAAACAATGTGAAATTTTAAATTTCGACGCGGGAACGACGGCCATACTTAACATTGCTTAGACCACCTAGGAGGCAGCCTTAACTTTACGATGCGTATCGCTACGGAAACTACGTAAATTTAGATCGACGGGCATCGCGGACGTTCGTGAATCGCCGTAACTAGTCATTTGCATATTCTACGCCGACTGCAATGGCCTCGCCACCTAGCGGCCGGCCTAGAATTGCAGCCTAAGATCCGACGGTGTAACACAAGTTACACCTGTCGGATCTTAGGGCTATCTATGCGTAACTGATTATATGAATCAGTCGCATAGATACGACAATCGTATCTCAGAGATACTCTCTTAATCTCTTCTCTGAATCTGGCCCATGGTGCCTGCATTGTGGTGTCCAGCTTACAATAGTTGTTTTACTTTCATACAGGTTAGCTTTAAGGTGCACATATCGCCAGTCAATGGACATTCAAATATTTACATATTCCAGCAGAAAATGAGCTTTGATCACTGTGGCTGCAGGCACAGTGAAGAAATACATCCAGCAACTTCAGTGCAGAGGTTCCAAACCAATTTGTATTCTGAGCAGCTCATCTTGCTTCCTCTTCCATTAGAGATTGGAAGGCTGACTCACTACTGAGAATGGGGGGCACATCATGAGCTGAGATGCCGAGTCACTGCTCGAAGGATCAGAGAAGGTAACGGGGAGCTGAGTTGCTGAGTCACTGCTGGGATATTGGAGTAGGGTTAGCTGACTTTGGAGGTTTTGCTGTAAACTTTAAAGATGAGATGCTCTACAGTACCTGCAGCTCCAGGGGTCAGTAAGAGCTTGTTATTATAGTAGTTTACTGCTTTTTAAAGCATACATTCTACACTTACTTACCTCAGTCTTGTGCCCCAATAAAGTATGGTATGGGCATTCTATTCAATTATGTAATATTCAGTGCTCCAACTGCACCCCTAACCACCTCCATTTACATGTTGACAGCCAGCTTCTCAAACCCAGCCAACTAATCACATCCACATCAGATCTCACACATGCACAGTGTGCAGAAACACCTCTATTAGTAATCTCAGAGGCACTGGCTGTGTCACCAGTGCCTATGTAAATAAGCTGAGGCATAGAAATATATGTTTCTTTGTTAATGCAGTGGTTCTGCATAGTTTTAGGCAGCATTTCTTATGGGGCCTGCGGCGTTGAATAATACAGTTGAGGCAAATTTTCATTATTGGGTAAAAGGTGAATAATTGAATGCCTATAGCCCAGCCACAAATTTATTTTAGGCAACTATCTTGTGTCCTGGGTTAGGATAGGGGCAGTCACATGTGCAGCACTGAAGCAATGAAACTTGTCTTCCAGCACCATTCCTTGTCTATTTTTATGATTAAATTGTTTTCTGTCTGTGCTTAATGTAGTAAGGCTTTAATTGAATTGTCATACTGAGCCAGTAAGCATGTTGTATATGTAGAGCTATTACTGGACCGTATCATTTACAAAAAATTCAGAGAGAATTGTTGATGGTTGTTGCTTTGATGGCCATACACTGTAAATGCAAGTGCAGGAAATGTAAAGGCTGCTTGTAATAACTGGGGTTGCTAACTACAGAGGAATGACCAAATGCTGTAAAGATTTAATTGCACATCAGTGCTGGGACAAAGCCCTAAGGTAAAAAGGCCAAAGTGTCCCCCACCCCACACTTCCTTCCCCCAACACAATTTGCAGGTTCTGACCATTTTGTACCCCCTTTTGCTGAAGCACCCATGGCAACCACTTCTTCTGCAGTGTATGCTGCATCTTTACTGCATTTTATTCTCGACCGAGCTGGAAGAAGATTGGGGTGGTCCCAGCAGTATGGCATTGGCTGCATTTCTCTAGCGAGGACAGTGTTCTTTATTAGTGGTTTACTACACCTAGTAGTTGCAGTTTGTGATTTCCCTTAACTGACTCTGTACTGTCTCATCTATACAGTTCTACCACTGAGATGGCCAGTTAAAGACAATATAAACAGAGCTGTAAATGTTGTATTAAGGCACTACTTCTCCTGTCTAAGACAAAAGCCCACAAGTGTCTTAATCTAAATACAGCCATACATAATGGCTGCTGTATGCCTTACTGAATGAACCAGATTGCCTTTGCCAGCAAATAACTAAGATTTGTATGTTAATTTACTATATCTATTGCATCAGCATCTGGTGTATGCTGCAGCAGACAGAACTAGAGTCTGGTTTCCCACTGTGCAGTTGTATGGGAAGTCAGACGCTGTATTTCAGCAGACGCAGAGACACTATCACCACGAGCTGGGTAAACTATTACTGGAGGATCTCATTTAGGAGAAAGCTATAATGACCTCGCTGAGGCTGGGAGATTAAAGATTAAAGGAGGAATTAATTGTAGTGTTATCTGGTAGATGGGAAAGCACAGAGATGTGATCGGCTGTGACTCCTGTCATTTGTCATATGTAATATGTTATGGTAGCTGGTGACAGTAATATGAGAGTGGCTATCATGCAATATATGGAGGATTGATGTCTTTCCTAGTCTGTGTTTCATGATGCAAGAAATATGTTTAATGCTATTTATCTGAACAAACTGGAATGCACAATCTCAGATTAGACCTGGAACAGAATAATTAGATATAGCTCTGAAAATCAGCCAGTATACCTTCTTAGTTTACCTTTTTACATACAATTTTAAAAATAAAATAAAATAGAAATGTGCAGTCACTGCCCCCAAAATATTCCAACCCTGAACACCAAGCAGGCTGGCTTTATGTAACCTAAACCAGCTGAATGTATACATGGTAGGTACAGTAATCCTTAGCGGTGGAGGTTTGTAAGGAGTACTTACAGCTTTTCACCTCACAGACTCATTTGTCCTTCTCCTGTGGGTTCTATTTTTTGAATAGAGTTCCCTCAAGGACTCATTTGTCCTACTTGTGTGGGTCTCCTCAGATACAGAAATAAGCGCTATAATCCAAAATCCCCTTTTCTCCTTAGCTACAAAATCCATTTTACTTATTGCATCCCTGACACACCTTATTTAAGCCCTGGTCCACTTGTGTGTAGAAATGTTTTATTGTATATTTTCTTATTGCAAAAAGTGGCCTTTCTGTACACATTAATTGTATTTAATGGTTCGGTTTGATCAAAATGTGAAAATCAATAAAAATGTATTGAACAAAAAAAAATGATTTCCTCACATTTTAATCATGAGCTGTGGGAATGACCTTAAAGAGGAGTTCCACCCAAATTTGGAACTTCCTCTTAACCCACTCCTCTCCCCCTTACATGCCACATTTGGCATGTAATTTTTTTGGGGAGGGAGTGGGGGCTTCAGCAAGAGTGGGACTTCCTGTCCCACTTCCTCCTTCCTGTAGGCGACTAAGCTTAATCGCCTTCAGGAAGGGGCTGCTGTAGGCGATCGCCTAGGACACGTCACAGGTCCTAGGCGATCTCCTGGCCAATTACACGGCGCGGCGCCGGGCCGCGCCGCTCGCGCATGCGCAGTGCCGCTCGCGCATGCGCAGTGGGTGCCCGGCCTTGAAGCCGAAAGCTGTCACGGCCGGGTGCCCACACTTAGAATGGAGACGCGCCGGCCGGGGCTCCGCTCCTCTCCCCCCCTCCCCGGCCGGCGCGTCGCTGGAGCGCTGGAGCAGGTAAGTGTCTGTTTATTAAAAGCCAGCAGCTACACTTTTTGTTGCTGCTGACTTTTAATAAACATACAAATGGCTGGAACTCCCCTTTAATGACGCGTACACACGATTGGAATTTCCAACAACAAATGTTCGATGTGAGCTTTTGGTCTGATATTCCGACCGTTTGTATGCTCCTGCAAATAAACGAGGATATCTGGACAGCTATGATTAAGCACTAAGTTTTAGTGTGAAACGCATCAGCTTGTATCCTGTTTGCAATATTTTTGGAGTGCGACTGTCCAGATATCCTCGTTTATTTGCATTGCTATATGCATTGCCAGCACCCGGGCTTCAGATTTGGTGAAGAGGTCCATCATTTACCTTGAGCGGTGACTCCCTTTCTCTGCGTGTATGCTCCATCGGACATTTGCTGTCGGAATTTCCGACAACAAATGTTTGAGAGCTGGTTCTCAATTTTTCCGACAACAAAAGTTCTTGTCAGAAATTTCAATCGTCTGTATGCAATTCCGATGCACAAAAATCCTACGCATGCTCAGAATCAATTTGACGCATACTCGGAATCATTGAACTTAATTTTTCTCAGCTCATCATAGTTTTATACATGACCGCGTTCTTGACGTTTGTAATTTCTAACAACATTTGTGTGGCCGTGTGTATGCAACAAAAGTTTGAGCCAGCATTCGGTTGGAACAAAATCCACGGTTTGTTGTCGAAATGTTCGATCGTGTGTACGCGGCATTAGAGAAAGGACAATTTTTTCCTACCTTGAAGCAGTCTATCAGCTAGCTATTAGGCCCCGTACACACGACAGAGTTTCTCGGCAGAATTCACCGAGAAACTCGGTCAAAACCCGGATTCTGCCGAGAAACTCTGTCGTCTGTACAGTTTTGGCTCGATGGAGCCGCCGAGGAGCTCGACGAGAAAATAGAGAACATGTTCTCTATTTTCTCGTTGTTCTATGGGAGAAGGCGGCCCGCCGAGCTCCTCGGCGGCTTCATCCCAGAACTCGACGAGGAACTCGACGTGCTTGGCACGTCGAGTTCCTCGGCCGTGTGTACGGGGCCTTAGTGTTTTGCTGGTCAGGCATTGTCCAGGTTTTCCTTTTTCAGACAAAATGGTTTTATAGTTGACATGTATATGGCAGGTGCCCCAGAGATGATTGCAGCACAGAGCCCTCATTCTTAAAGCAATGCTGTCAGTGGCATGGAAACTTACAACTGTAATATTCTTGAAACACTTAAGCCCCATACACACCATCAGTTTTCCTGCAGGTTTTTCTCTTCAGGTTTACCAAAACCATGTAGTGCAAGGGCCTGCCTGATTGCTTACAAATTGAAACTCTAATGCCGCATACACACCATCACTTTATGTGATGAAAAAAAACGACACTTTCTGTGAAGTAAAAAATGACGTTTTTGAAACTTCAATTTTCAAAGACGAAGTTGCCTACACACCATCGTTTTTCTCACAATGTTCTTGCAAAGTGAGGTTACGTTCCACCACGTTTTACCATTGAAGCTTGCTTCATAAGTAGCTTCTGGGCATGCGTGGATGAAAAAACGTCTTAGAAAACAAAGTTTTTTGCTACACAAGGTCAATTTCTGTGAAGTAAAAAGTGCACTTTTGAAAAACGACACATAAAATTGAAGCATGCTTCAATTTTTTTTGGTCGTTTTTTAGAAGACATAAAACAACGTTTTCCCCCACACACAGTCAATTAAAGTGACGTTTTTAAAAACGTCATTTTTTTTCATCACATAAAGTGATGGTGTGTACGCGGCATTAAGGTTTGACCTCATATTAGATGGTTTTGGTAAACCTGAAGAGAAAAACCTGCAGGAAAACTGATAGTGTGTATGGGGCTTGAGGCTTGTTTCACGCATACAGGAGCGACTGAGCACTGACATGTTTCCGCGAGTCCCTTACTCTCCAAAAACACACTGCTACAGTTTGGCGCCTGTGAAATGCCACCTCTGCACATTTGCTTAATGGCAGCCTAGCCTTAATACTTATAGTACCTGTCTGGAGGGCAGTGTTTTGAAACTATACTCTGTTTAGGTTTCACCCCTAAGTGAAAATGTCAAAATTGGGCCCAAAGTGTCAATATTTTGTGTGGCCACCATTATTTTCCAGCACTGCCTTAACCCTCTTGGTAATGGAGTTCACAAGAGCTTTACAGGTTGCCACTGGAGTCCTCTTCCCCTCCTCCATGATGACATTACAGAGCTGGTGGATGTTAGAGACCTTGTGCTCCTCTACCTTCCTTTTGAGGATGCCCCACAGATGCTCAATAGGGTTTAGGTCTGGAGACATGCTTGGCCAATCCATCACCATTAGCCTCAGCTTCTTTAGCAAGGCAGTGGTCATCTTGGAGATGTGTTTGGGGTCGTTATCATGTTGGAATACTGCCCTGTGGCCCAGTCTCCAAAGAGAGGGGATCATGCTCTGCTTCGGTATGTCACAGTACATGTTGGCATTCATGGTTCCATCATTGAACTGTAGCTCCCCAGTGCCGGCAGCACTCATGCAGCCCCAGACCATGACACTTTCACAACCATGATTAACTGTGAGCAAGACACACTTATCTTTGTACTCCTCACCTGGTTGCCGCCACACATGCTTGACACTATCTGAACCAAATAAGTTTATCTTGGTCTCATCAGACCACAGGACATGGTTCCAGTAATCCATGTCCTTACTCTGTCTTCAGCAAACTGTTTGTGAGCTTTGTTGTGCATCATTTTTAGACGAGGCTTCCTTCTGGCGACGATAGCCATGCAGACCAATTTGATGCAGTGTGTGGCATATGGTCTGAGCACTGACAGGCTGACCCCCCACCCCTTCAACCTCTACAGCAATCCTGGCAGCACTCCTACGTCTATTTCCCAAAGAAAACCTCTGGATATGATGCTGAGCATGTGCACTCAACATTTTTGGTCGACCTATTCTGAGTGTCCTGTTAAACCACTGTATGGTCTTGGCCACCGTGCTGCAGCTCAGTTTCAGGGTCTTGCCAATCTTCTTATAGCCTAGGCCATCTTTATGTAGCGCAAAAATTATTTTTCTTTTCAAATCCTCAGAGAGTTCTTTGCCATGAGGTGCCATGTTGGACTTCCAGTGACCAGTATGAGCGAGTGAGAGCATTAACACCAAATGTAATACACCTGTTCCCCATTCACACCTGAGACCTTGTAACACTAACAAATCACATGACACCGGGCAGGGAAAATGGCTTATTGGGCCCAATTTGGACATTTTCACTTGGAAGTGTACTCGCTTTTTTTGCCAGCGGTTTAGATATTAATTGCTGTGTGTTGGGTTATTTTGAGGGGACAGCAAATTTACACTGTTATACAAGCTGTACACTTACTAATTTACATTGTAGCAAAGTGTCATTTCTTCAGTGTTGTCACATAAAAAAAGATGTAATAACATATTTAACCACTTAAGCCCCAGACCTTTAGGCAGCTAAATGACCAGGCCAGGTTTTGCGATTCGGCACTGCGTCGCTTTAACAGACAATTGCGCGGTCGTGCGATGTGGCTCCCAAACAAAATTGGGGTCCTTTTTTCCCCACAAATAGAGCTTTCTTTTGGTGGTATCTGATCACCTCTGCGCTTTTTATTTTTTGCGCTATAAACAAAAATAGAGCGACAATTTTGAAAAAAATGCAATATTTTTTACTTTTTGCTATAATAAATATCCCCCAAAAACATATATAAAAATGTTTTTTTTCCTCAGTTTAGGCCGATACGTATTCTTCTACCTATTTTTGGTAAAAAAAATCGCAATAGGCGTTTATCGATTGGTTTGCGCAAAATTTATAGCGTTTACAAAATAGGGGATAGTTTTATTGCATTTTTATTAATTTTTTTTTTTTTTACTACTAATGGCGGCGATCAGCAAAAATTTTTCGTGACTGCGACATTATGGTGGACACTTCGGACAATTTTGACACATTTTTGGGACCATTTAAATTGCATTGTTTATTGTGAAAATGACAGTTGCAGTTTGGGAGTTAACCACAGGGGGCGCTGTAGGAGTTAGTGTTCACTTAGTGTGTGTTTACAACTGTAGGGGGGTGTGGCTGTAGGACTGACGTCATCGATCGAGTCTCCCTATATAAGGGATCACTCGATAGATGCAGCGCCATAGTGAAGCACGGGGAAGCAGTGTTTACATACGGCTCTCCCCGTTCTTCAGCTCCGGGGAGCGATCGCGACGGAGCGGCTATAAACGAATAGCCACGCCGTCGTCCCGGATCGCTCCCCACGGGAATCCGACCGCCGATCTGACCCCCCACCCGCTAGAAGGCAAGGACGTACATGTACGCCCATTTGCCTGTACTTGCCATTCTGTGGATGTACATTTACATGCAGCGGTCGGGAAGTGGTTAAACATGTGAGGGGTGTATTCACTTTTGTGAGATACTGTGTGTGCATGTATATATATATAGATATATATATATATCTATATAGATATATATAAAATATATATATATATATATATATATATATATATATACATATATATATATACATATATATATATATATATATATATATATTGTAAGGGGTTAACTCGGTAGCGGGGTGTGTGACCCCCTGGATGGGTTCACTACACACTGAATTTTTTTACAGACAGGCAGTCGAAGACGGTTGAAAACAAAGATTTGGGTTTATTCTTCAATCTTGCTGGAAACAAGTGCAAGCATCCAAACAGCATAAACAAAATCAAACATAAAATAAACCCTGGCCACTTGAGGCGTCTACCTTCACCACACAGGAACCTATCTAGGAATCTGGCACAGCCTAGTGCTGGTCAGACACTGCTGGTCATACAGCAGAAAAACAATAGTCTTTTGATTTTTATCACACAGAAAAATCAATCCTCTCCTCACCTTCTCAGAAGACTCTCAGTAGGCTGCTCTCCTTACTCACAAAGCCTCAGGAGGCAGCAATTCAGTGGTAATCCTCTGGATTACTTATAGAGGCCTTAATTGCCTCATTCTGAACAGCTGAAGTCTTCCAACGCCCTCAAACCTTTCCTGGCTACATTTGCAGCCGACGCCTAATAACAATTGGTGCATTGTCTAAACAAGGCAGAAATGTATGTCCCGTCTGTGACAACACCCACAGATTTACCTGACTTCCTGTCACAATATATATATATATATATATATATATATATATATATATATATATATATAAATGAGTCATTAGTATTAATAGGAGTCCATACATTTTTAATATAGAAGGATAGGAATAAAATCAAAATTCACTGAAAATCACTGAAGACAATAGAAAAGGATGATGATGCTATCACAGTGATTCTGCTTTCTGCTGGGTGAACATTTTAATTTGTTACTTGGCTGTCCAAATAGGCAATTAACCTTCACACACAATAATGATTCAGCAGAAAATGTGTTGGAGCCACGTGTTTGTGGATAAATTGAGTTGGCAGAATTGGCTTTAAATACCTTAAAGCAGGGTGTACAGCTACCCCCTGATGGTTTAGTTTTGAAGAGCTGCCTGATCACACAACAGTGAATTAGAGTGAATAATTATGCTACAACTGTCAGCACAAGTAAAACTACAGAGAAGACCTTTTCCAGCTTTACAACCCCAAATATATTAATTTAGGTCGAAGGGGGAGCAGAGGCAGAGCCAGAACAGCGTGTGAAGTAGTGACATATGTGGCCAGAGTAAATACTGCAAATCCCTAGAGCTTGTCATAATGTGCGAGATCCAAACACCCTCTCCCAGCCTCCCAATGCTCTCAGAGTATCTTGTATCCAGGAACAGGGAGAGCAGCAATGCTGAAGATGGGACAACACTGGAACGGAGGAGGAGCCAGGTAAGTATTTAGGGAGAGGGAGGGGCACAACAACTACTCTGCCTTTTTTTTTATATGCAGGGAATGCATTAAGGTAAAGAACATTTAGACTTTCAAAACTCTAAGGCCTCGTACACACGACCGAGGAACTCGTCAGAAAAGACACATTGTTTTCCTCGACGAGTTCCTTGTTAGGCTATTCGAGGAACTCGACAAGCTTGCTTTGCGTACACACTGTCAAGACAAAATCTCCTTGTTCTCAAACGCGGTGACGTACAACACAATGGCAGGGGAAGTTCGATTCCATTGGCACAACCCTGGGGGCAGCTTTTTCTAATCTCATGTTACTGCGTGTTAAGTAAAAGTTTGTTAAGAGACGATTTGCACTTTTCAGTCTGTTACAGCCTGAAAAATGTGTTATCTCCATTACAAATGCTACTTTTACTCCCGTCTCATACTTTATTCAGAGCATGCGTGGGTTTCTTAGCATACACACGCTCGAGTTTCTCGTGGAAAACCAGCCCGATGAGGAACACGATGAGGAAATTGAGACTCCCGTTGAGGAAATAGAGAACTTGCTCTCTTTTTTGCTTGTCGAGTTCCTCGACAGTTTCCTCGATGAAAAACGTACACACGACCGGTTTCCTCTGCAAAAAAGCTCTCCCACCAAGTTTCTTAATGGATTCTGTCGAGTTTCTCGGTCGTGTGTACGAGGCCTCAGAATAGAATTGACCCCCCCCAATACTCTGTTTACAAAAAATACAATGTTGCAATATGATCACAGAAAGATGGGGAACTGAGGAAATGCTTCCTCCTGTCTGCAACAGACTGATGTTATCTCAGTATAGGCAACGTCGCTTACCTGGAGCTCAAGAAAAGCTGTTTACTGATTAAAGGTAGAACTTTTTTGACAAATGATACTATTGTGCCATGTGAAGTAACTTTAAGGTCCTCCTTAGGTAAGCCCCATTTTGCAGTGCTGTGATCAGCAAGGTGGTGCTGGGGATGACAACTTTCATTGCTGTAATAAGGTATGGCACTTTCAGTTCATTGCGTAGTAGGCAAATACCTGGCCTATATGATTTATACTTAGCACATGGGAGTTTGTGTGGAGTATACATTCCCTTGAGAATTTCCCCCCTGAAGGAGTTTTTGTTCTTAGTAAGTAAGCTGCACCATTCTAATGGTTATTTTCTTCTAATAGCTCCTGTCTATGCAGAATGCAGAAGCTACAGCTCATTTTGTCAAATAGAAATTGCTGCCTCAGCGCTAAGGAGATAATGGGATGTTCACCCTATAACATTTCCCTCTAGACAGAAATGCAAACAGATTGAGCTCTCTAGATTTACTTCCAATTAACTCGTTTAACTTTGCTCTGAAAAGCAATAATCAAGTGCATCATTCCACATTCCACCAAAATGGGATAGTTGATTTCCGGGTAGAATGCTGAGGGCTAAATCATCTGCTGGTGTGTATACACAGGGGCTTTCTCATCGCTGTTTCTTGTTTTGCTCTGGCCACCAGCACCCCAGAATATCACTCATCCATATCCCCTATGCCAGGGGTATCAAACTCAATTTCATCTCGGGTTGCATGAGGGGCCGGTTATATCTGTAAGATTATATAAATTTATCCAGGGCTTTTTTTCCTCAAAAAAGAGGAACTCAACCACACCCACCAAAGTGAACCGCATGGAATAGTGGGCGTGTCCCAGTTGCACCAAGAGTGGGAGGTTCTTAAAGGGACAATAAATACCACTGCATTATGTGTGGAGTGCAGAGTTCAGGGGTGCGCTGCATACATAATGTAGAATTCAGGGGAGCGATATGTATCGAGTACAAGTTTCAGGAGTGCGTTACGTACTGAGTGCAGGATTCAGGAGTGGCCCATGCACAGAGCGCAGAGTTCATAGGTGTACTATGTACAGAGTGCAGAGTTCAGGCATGGACTATTTACTGGGCTATTTACTGAGTGAAGGGATTAGGAATGTTAAAGTTGCTCTAAAGGCAGTACGCCCCCCTGTACTTACCTGTGCCTGTGCATGAGAGCAGCGGTTCTTTTGGCTCTTTCTCTTTCCTCATAGGCTAAGAGAGGCCCGTTGGCTCCCACTGCTGCCAATCACAGCCAGTGAGGAGGAAGTGGGTGGGAAAGCCAGGCAGAGCTCTATGTGTCTACTAACACACAGAGCTGGCTCGGTAGTGAGTATACCAAAGCAGCTTTATATAGTGGGCATTCAGAAGGTGGGGGGGAGCAAGGAGGACTGACAGGGGACATGAGAAGAGGAGAAATAATGCTGCTCTGTGAAAAACCACTGCACAAAGCTGGTAAGTAGGGATGAGCTTCGTATTCGAGTCAAACTCACTCGAAATACGAACAAAACGGGTCGTTCGCGCCAAATTCAAGTTACGTTTCACAGACCATAATTCACTGCGGCATCGCTGGCTGGTGATTGGCCAAGCATGCACTATGACCCGCATGCTTGGCCAATCACAGCTTGCAAAAAACGGAGAGCCATAATTGGCCAAAGCCAGGGTGGCTTTGGCCAATTATGGCTCAGGGGGTTTATTACACGCCCCACACTATAAAAGGCAACCTGCAGGTCGGCCTTGTGTAGTGTGTTGCGGTGGTTAAGAGAGGACAGAGAGAGTGTCATTTTTTGCAGGTAGATAGAGCAGGCAGGCAGGCTGGTCAGTTAATGTTACAGTGTGTAGAGGATATATATACATCCCAGGTGTTGTACATATATTTATACACTGTATAGTTTAGCTAGATCAGTTCTTCCTAATTTACTGGAGGGCAGGTGATTGTGCTAGCTGCAGTATTCTTACATGGTTTATTGCCTGTGTCCTCTGTAGTTTGCACCTAAAGCTACTTGGTGTGTACTGGTCGTGTGCTCTGTAGTTTGCACCTAAAGCTACTTGGTGTGTACTGGCCGTGTGCTCTGTAGTTTGCACCTAAAGATTCAGGAGCAGTGATTTTAATGATGCTTAAATAAAAAATAAAAAAATAATGAAAAATTCCTTTAAATATTGTACCTGCTGGGTGTCTATAGTATGCCTGTGAAAACGTCTTTGAGAACCCGGGTCTTGCCACAGGGAACATGTATCAATGGAAAAAAAGTTTTAAAAACAACCGTTTTTTTTTCAGGAGCAGGTACAATATTTTACCTCCCTGGCGGTCTTCCCGAGACTGACTCGGGGTTAGATTTTCCTGCTACTATCGGTAACCCCGAGTCAGTCTCGGCTCGCCTCGCTGAATCCACAGGCACTTTTTACTTACCTTGTCCCTGGATCCAGCGATGCCACCGCGCTGTGTGAGCGAGCGGGACCTCGCTCGATTCACATAGTGCCTCCGTGTGACACCGATCTCCGTTCCCTGCGACGTTACGACGCACGGGGACGGAGAACGGCGCCAAATTCAAAAACGTAAACAAACACATTACATACAGTATACTGTAATCTTATAGATTACAGTACTGTATGTAAAAAAAAACACACCCCCCCTGTCCCTAGTGGTCTGCCCAGTGTCCTGCATGTCATTTTATATAATAAAAACCTTTTTTTCTCCCTGCAAACTGTAGATTGTCCATAGCAACCAAAAGTGTCCCTTTATGTCAAAAATAGTTTTAGATCAGCTAAAAAACAGCGATAATAAATTATAATCACTTGCAGAATTGTGCGATAGTGATTTGTGGGGAAATTCGTCATAAAAAAAAAAAAATAATGACAGCAACAATTCTGCAACTGAGCAAATTTCAGTGATTTTAATTTGATTACATTATTGAATAATTTTTATTATAATTATATTATTATTTGTTATAATTATTTATAATTATTTATTATATTATAATTTATAATTTTGTTTTTAAAAAAATGTAATACACGGGATGCCTATTAGAATCTTGTTTGGTCAGATTTAAGTGAGTTATTTCTAAAAATTACAGACCTACAATATAAAACACCAAATTTCCTTGCAAATAATGGTACCGCTTTCAGCATGTTTTTTTCTGAAAGAATCATACCGCCAGGGAGGTTAAAGGAATTTTTAATTTTTTTTAAATTTTTTTAATTTAAGCATCATTAAAATCACTGCTCCTGAAAAAAACGACCGTTTTTAAAACTTTTTTTCCATTGATACATGTTCCCTGGGGCAAGACCCGGGTTCTCAAAGACGTTTTACGACAATAACTTGCATATTAGGCTTTAAAATTAGCACTTTTGAAATCGAACGTTCGAGTCCCATAGACGTCAATGGGGTTCTAAATGTTTGCGCAAACGTTCGGTCCGTTCGAAGGTTCTAGTGCGAACCAAACAGGGGGTGTTCGGCTCATCCCTACTGGTAAGATATTTGTTATAAAAAAAGAATGGGTTTACAATCACTTTAAGCTTGTGTGTAAAGAGGAGGGCCTTGTCCTATTAGACAAGGATTCAGGTCTGTGTCAGGCTTGTAGGCCCTAAATGATATGTATGCCATAATCCCCCATGGCATGCATTAGTTTTCTCTGATCATCTAATGAACCAATAACAATCATTAATATACTTGTTAATGTACACAGTTTTCCCTGTGGGGATGTAGTAGATAATAACAGCATCTTCCAAGTTCGCAGCATTATAGCCTGATCCCCTCACTCCATCTTCATTGTTCATCCATTGAAAGCTATAATTAGATCACTGAAGAGTTACAGTCTTCTGAAGAATTTCCCATCCTAATGTTGTTATTGTCACAGCTTTTAGGGTTTTAAGGTTAACCTTGCCAGCAGTTAAATAGTCTCTGATTGATGCCCTCTGTGGACTTTGGTTAGCTGGATGACTGCCCTAAACATATGGCCTGGTTTACACTGGTACGATTTGAGATGCGATTTGAGATGTCAAATCACATCTCAAATCGGCGGCATTCTGAGGGTTAGATCTGAAATGAGGGGAAGCTCTGCTGATTTTATCATCCCATCATGTGCAAGCTAAAATGCTGTTTTTTTTTCCTTGCATGTCCCCCTCGGATCTACAGCGACTGCACTTCCAAGTGCACTTTGCACTTGTAATGCAAAGTGGATTTTCCTTTTGTAAATAACCCCCTTTGTTTCTTGCAGTATGTTTAATGCAAGTTCTTTTATGGTTGAACATAGTTGAACATCACTACAAACATAGTCTGATGGTCTGGTCACAACAACAGTTCCAAAGCAACATCACAAATGTTTGAATAGCTAAACTCGGAAAAAAAAGTCAATAAAAGATAAAAAAAATTACAAAGTTTCTCCTCCTTGATTTACCTTGAACTGTTTAGAAGATAGGGCAGCTGGAAAACCTAGAAACAGAAGCAAGAAACAAAAAATCCCGGGGATATCACCTATAACAAAAGTAAAGGTTGTTACAGTATTGTTGACGCACACACATAGCATAAAATAGGAAGCGGGAAAGTTTGGTGTGCCTAGGGCTACTAAAGTCCTCTTGACCATGAAAGAGTCAGATAGTGGATTTTCTACATAAAACAGCTGTGGCATTTCATTTCGCAGCTTTGCCAGCCTTTCCTTGGAGAGAGAATCATGTTTGTGCAGAGATTTACATGCTCTGGGGAATTTCAGCATTCCAAACAAACACGGACTGTTTCATCTCTCAAATTGCTGGCTTGGTTATTATGTTTTGCTGTAAATTGCTCAAGTTCCTTGCTAAGCAAAAGTGTTGTTCTAAAGCGTAAATCTGGCCTGAACCAGAAGATTAACAGTCATTTACACAGCTAGATTTACATTTCTGTAAGATAATATTACAAATAACAAAATGTGTAATATTACTGCATTATGATAAGAATGATTAGACTGAATCCAACTGAATTATGCACTTGATACAAACCTACTTAAAGGGGAGTTCCAGACAATATTTATGTTTATTAAAAGTCAGCAGCTACAAAAAGTGTAGCTGCTGGCTTTTAATAAACAGACACTTAGGCCCCGTACACACGACCAGTTTCCTCGGCAGAATTCAGCTTCCGACCGAGTTTCTGGCTGAATTCTGCCGAGGAAACTGGTCGTGTGTACACTTTCGTCCGAGGAAGCCGAGGAGGAGCTCGACGAGGAAATAGAGAACATGTTCTCTATTTCCTCGTTGTTCTATGGGAGCTCTCGGCCCGCCGAGCTCCTCGTGGCTTCAGGGCTGAACTGGCCGAGGAACTCGATGTGTTTGGCACGTCGAGTTCCTCGGCCGTGTGTATGGGGCCTTACCTGCTCCAGCGTTCCAGCGACGCGCTGGCCGGGGCTCCGCTCCTCTCCCCCCCTCCCCGGCCGGTGTCTTCATTGTCACTGTGGGCACCCGGCCGTGACAGCTTCCGGCTTCACGGCCGGGCACCCACTGCGCATGCGCGAGCGGCACTGCGCATGCGCGAGCGGCGCAGTGCCATCCGATTGGACAGGCGCTCGCCTACAGGGAGGGGCTGTGAAAAGGCGATTAAGCTAATCGCCTTTCCAGCCCCTCGGCGGAAGGAGGAAGTGGGACAGGAAGTCCCCTTCTCCTGAAGCCCCCACTCCCCCCCCCCCAAAAAAAATTACATGTCAAATGTGGCATGTAAGGGGGTGAGGAGTGGGATACGCGGAAGTTCCATTTTTGGGTGGAACTCCGCTTTAAAGCAAATCAGTAATCTAATGGGCCGTACAGACGACCGAACATGTCTGCTGAAACTGGTCCGCGGACCAGTTTCAGCAGCCATGTTCGGTCCTGTGTAGGCCCGAGCGTGCAGGATTCCAGCAAACATTTGCCCGCCGGGCCTTTTTTTCCCCGCTCGGACATGTTCGGTCGTCTGTACAGACCTACCGTACATGTCTGAGCGCCCGCCATCCCTCGCATGCGTCGAATGACTTTGACGCATGCGTGGAAGCATTTAACTGGCAGGGCCGCCCACGTCGCCGCGTCATCGTCGCGGCGACGGCGCGGACACGCCCCGTGTATTGTTTACGCGCGGATTTCTGTACGATAGTTAGTACAGCCATGGTACAGAAATCCCCGAGCAGACATGTACGGTGAAAACGGTCCGGCGGACCGGTTTCATCGTACATGTTTGCCCGTGTGTACGTGGCCTAAGAAATATGGCGGCTGCAGGGCCCGGGTAAAGTACAGGTTTAGTTTAACCCATTGTAACAGTAATTAGCTAAAGTCAACTCATTAATGTGTGTATTGGGACTTGTTGGCTGCCAAATGTTATTGGAGTAAACAGTGCAAGGTTTATATCTTGACATATTCCTCTGTCCAAAGTCCAAGCTATATCCTAAAGCAAGTTTTATGTAACTTGTCTGCATGAATATATTCTTGACTAGTCACAATCTTTTTTATCATTTAATAAAAGCAGTACCTTTTATCATTAAAAGCAGTCCAAGTGGCTTTTCCTAGATGATGCATGAATACAGATAGTGCTATCCTCCTGGAGAGAAAGGAAGATTCAGGTGGAGTACAGTAATCTATGTGAGAGGTAATAAATACACTAAGCATATATGCACCGAAAACTTATCTAGAACTGGCCATGGCTTAAAGTGTTACTTAACCACTTAACCACTTTTTGCGATTCGGCACTGCGTCGCTTTAACTGACAATTGCGCTTTTGGAGGTATTTGATCACCTCTGCGGTTTTTAGTTTTTGCGCTATAAACGAAAATAGAGCGACAATTTTGAAAAAAATAATATTTTTTACTTTTTGCTATAATAAATATCCCCCAAAAATATATAAAAAAAAAAAAATTTCCACAGTTTAGGCCGATACGTATTCTTCTACATATTCTTCATTAAAAAAAATCGCAATAAGCGTTTATTGATTGGTTTGCGCAAAAGTTATAGCGTTTTCAAAATAGGGGGTATTTTTATGGCATTTTTATTAATATTTTTTTTTTACTAGTAATGGCGGCGATCAGCGATTTTTTTTCGGTACTGCAACATTATGGCGGACACTTCGGACAATTTTGACACATTTTTGGGACCATTGGCATTTTTATAGTGATCAGTGCTATAAAAATGCATTGGATTACTATACTAGGGGGCGGGGAAGGGGTTAAGTATGTTCCCTGGGTGTGTTCTAACTGTAGGGGGGGGGGTGGACTGACATGGGGAAATTACTGATCTTCTGTTCATACATTGTATGAACAGAAGATCAGCATTTCTCTCCCTGACAGGACCGGGAGCTGTGTGTTTACACACACAGCTCCCGGTCCTCGCTCTGTAACGAGCGATCACGTGTGCCGGCGGTGATCGCGCCGGCCAGGCACGCGCACGAGAGCCGACATATAGCTACGGGCTCTCGCGCAGGGGAGCCGACCTGCCACCATATAACTGCGGTGGCTGGTCGGCAAGCAGTTAACCCACAACAGTAAAATCAGTCTGTATATGCAGTAAATCATGCTTGTTATACTCACTGTGGAACTAGGGGCTAATCATCCGCATTGTGTAAAAATGCTGTTTGATCCTGTCTTCTCTGATCTTCCCCTTCTTTTACTGTCCCCAACAATCTGCTGATAGTACAGGGCCTTGGGGGAACATGCTCAGTTTTGTGTGTATTGATAGAGAGCTTCTTTTTTTCCTTGGCAGCGTGTGATCAGCAAAGGGACAATCATCACTGTCCGGGCAAAGGGTCAGAGGTCATGCAGCCTCATAGGACAGTCAAAGGAGAATGAAAACTCCTCCTACAAGCTTTACCCAGACACTGATAGAAGTCACAAGACTGCTATATACTGCTGATAAGAAACGGTATTTAGCAGTTTGTATTTACTAAGATAATTGCATTTCCATGTACTTTGTACTGTGGGAGACCAGATATAGTGAATGCAGGGTTCAGGGTTTTATAACACTTTAACCACTTGCCGACCACGCTATAGACAAAAGACGTCTACAGCGCGGTCGAGTTATTCTGGGAGGTTGTCCCTGATGACGCCGATTCCTCCTGATTGGTACAGTGTGAGTGGAGAGGGAGAGGGATCGGATGTCAGCAGCAGTGCTGTGGGCTGGATCTGTGACAATTGCAGTCACGGATCCAGCCATCCATCCCTCCATGCTCAGCCATCCCTGTGCAATACTCTGCAATACCCTCTGCAATACTCTGCAATACCCTCTGCAATACCCTGTGCAATACTCCTCCGCAATACACTGTGCAATACTTCTCCGCAATACCCTGTGCAGAACTCCTCCGCAATACCCTGCGCAATACTCCTCCGCAATACCCTGTGCAATACTCCTCTGCAATACCCTGTGCCATACTCCGCAATACCCTGTGCAATACACTGCAATACCCTGTGCAATACTCCACAATACCCTGTGCAATACTCCGCAATACCCTGTGCAATACTCTGCAATACCCTGTGCAATACTCCGCAATACCCTGTGCAATACACCGCAATACCCTGTGTAATACTCCGCAATATCCTGTGCAATACTCCACAATACCCCGTGCAATACTCCGCAATACCCTGTGCAATACACCGCAATACCCTGTGCAATACTCCTCCGCAAAACCCTGTGCAATACTCCGCAATACCCTGTGCAATACTCCTCCGCAATACCCTGTGCAATACTCCTCCGCAATACCCTGTGCAATACTCCACAATACCCTGTGCAATACTACACAATACCCTGTGTAATACTCTGCAATACCCTGTGCAATACTCTACAATATCCTGTGCAATACACCGCAATACCCTGTGCAATACTCCCCTGCAATACCCTGTGCAATACTCCTCCGCAAAACCCTGTGCAATACTCCGCAATACCCTGTGCAATACTCCTCCGCAATACCCTTTGCAATACTCCTCCGCAATACCCTGTGCAATACTCCTCCGCAAGACCCTGTGCAATACTCCTCTGCAAAACCCTGTGCAATACTCCGCAATACCCTGTGCAGTTTGGCACCATTCCACGAGCGTGTGCAATTTTGAAGGGTGACATGTTAGGTATCTATTTACTCGGCGTAACTTCATCTTTCATATTATGCAAAAACATTGGGCTAACTTTACTGTTTTTTTTTTTTTTGTTTTAAGCACAAAGCTGTTTTTTTTAACGCGTTCGAAAAATTGCTGCACAAATACTGTGCGAGATAAAAAGTTGTAATGACCGCCATTGTATTCTCTAGGGTCTTTACTAAAAAAGCACATATAATGTTTTGGGGTTCTATGTAATTTTCTGGCAAATAAATGATGATTTTTAAATGTAGGAGAAAAATGTCAGAATTGGCCTGGGTGCTCCAGAACGCCTGATGGTGCTCCCTGCATGTTGGGCCTGTGTATGTGGCCACACTGTGTAAAAGTCTCACACATGTGGTATCGCCATACTCGGGAGGAATAGCAGAATGTGTTTTGGGGTGTAATTTGTGGTATGCATATGCTGTGTGTGAGAAATAACCTGCTAATTTGAAAATTTTGATTTTGAAAAGAATTGTGGGAAAAAAATGACAACTTCAAAAAACTCACCATGCCTTTTTCTAAATACCTTGGAATGTCTTATTTCCAAAAAGGGGTCATTTGTGGGGTATTTGTACTTTTCTGGCATGTTAGGTTCTCAAGACATGAGATAGACCGTCAGTACTTCAGGTGTGATCAATTTTCAGATATTGGCACCATAGCTTGTGGACTCTATAACTTTCACAAAGACCAAATAATATCCACCAATTTGTACTTATTTTTACCAAAGATATGTAGCAGTATAATATTTGGCCAAAATTTATGAAGAAAAATTACAAATTTTCTGAATTTTATATGAGAAATCAGAAAAATTCACTTTTTTTACAGAATTTTCAGTCTTTTTTCTTTTATAGCGCAAAAAAAATAAAAAAACCCAACGGTGATTAAATACCACCAAAAGAAAGCTCTATGTGTGTGAACAAAAGGACAAAAATTTCATATGGGTACATTGTTGTTTGTCTGAGTAATTGTCATTCAAATTGTGAGAGCAATTGTGAGACCGAAAGCTGAAAATGTATCTGGTTAGGAAGGGGGTTAAAGTGCCCAGTGGTCAAGAGGTGAATATCTTATGCCATGATATGCAAGTATGCATAACACACATACACATTATTGCAGCTCTACATCCCAGACTACTATTCTCCACCATCATTTTCTCTGCCACTTCTTTTGGACCAATATATTCTTCATTCAGCCATTGCAGGCAATGTACCGAACTGTCAGCCGAACTGTCCTCGGGCCTTTCCGTGCATTTCCAAATGGTGCCATTCGGCTCCACTCGGCTCCAACGCCCCCCCACCTCAGGCCAAACGTGGTACTGCACACCGCTTTGGCCTAAATCCTGCTTGTTTTGTGAGACAACACTGGCAAACCGAGTTAGGATTGTTTTAAATACAGTGCTCGTATTGCGAAACGCTCGTTAACCTCATTACTCATAATGCGAGGTTCCACTGTATGTATGTTTTTAGAAAAATTGATAAAGGCTAGAGCCCCTGTCAGCTTTATTTTGCTATTTGTGTCACTGTAGCAGAATTTTCCTGTCTGGTTTTCACCCGGATAGGAAGCAAAAGGAGATATCTCTAATGCAGCCTTGGATAGCAATAAGACAACAGAGGTTCTAATTTTTCCTTATTCTATACAAATATAACAACAAATGTTTTGGCTAGATTTACAGTTTCTAGAACTTTAAAGGTTTAAGCATGACCCTTCCAACACATGATGAAGGCCGTTTTACTAGTAAAATAAAGTACAGTGTCAAAATCCTTCCCAACATCATTTATCACTATAGTACGTGTGTTGTTTATACCCCTTAACATCTAATTATATAAGGATAACAAACTACTAGCCGAAGCTGGCCATACACTAGTATATTTTTGAACAGACATTTATATGAATATTCATACATAAATTCTCAGTACATTCAATGACTTGGCAGATGTTGTTATATACTGTAGTTACATAGTAGGTAAGGTTGAATGAAGGTAATTGTCCATCCAGTTCACCCTGTGTAGGTGTACATGTGTCAGTGTCTATAATTATTTCCCATATACCTGTATGTTGTGTTCTTTAAGATGTACATCCAAGAGTCTTTTAAAAAATATCCATACTCCCCACTGCCACCACCAATTGTGGAAGAGAGTTCCATAGCCTTATTTCCCTGACAGTGAAAAAACCCCTACGCAGTTTAAGGTTAAACAGCTTCTCCACCAAAGTTCTTTGTGTGGTCCCGTGTCCTCTTACACTCCCTGAGACTGAATAGTTTTTTTCCTATGCTGGGATCACCATTGAGATATTTGTAAGTCGCTATCATGTCCCCTCTGAAGTGTCGCTTTTCCAGCGAGAATAAATTTAGTGCTGGTTGTCGTTCCTTGTAATTAAGGTCGTCCAGGCCCGTTATTAATTTAGTTGCCCTTCTTTGGACTCTCTCCAGTTCCAGCATATCCCTTCTGAGGACTGGTGAGCAGAACTGGACAGACTACTCCAGATGTGGCCTAACCAAAGTTTTATACGGTTGCAGGTTTATTGTTTAATCCCTGGAGTATGTCCCCTTTTTTATGCATGCTAAAATTCTGCCAACCTTGGTAGCTGGAGCTTGACATTGCATTCTATTGCTCAGTCTGTCATCTACCAGGACCCCCAGATCTTTCTCCATCCTTGATTCACTTGAGTTATTTATTCCACCTCAGTTTGTGTCCATACCATCTGCACGGGGAATGCACGGGGAATGTCACCTTCCTCCTGTAACCAGCCCAGGAACACCTAGCTGCCCTGCTCTCCATGATTTACCATCTCTGGATACAGGTCTAGCTTCAACTCACTCTGCTGGCAGAAGGCAGCAACCTTCTCCAAATGGGCTTCGATCAGGTTCAACGTGGCCAATACTCGTTCTCCATGTTTCACCAGCAAGCTGTTCGACATTTTTCCAGTTGTGTCATATACTTTGACTATTACAGTCTCTACAGTTTTATTACAGTTTTATTAACCCTTTTTTAGTCCTTGCCTGATTGACTGCAAGTGGAATAACAAGTATTTTATAAAATGTATGATTTTTATATGTACTTTTTGGATTTTACCTACAGAGCGCCATCTCCAAGTCGTTATTTCTCATTTGCCATGTAGTTGTCCTCTCCATTATTTTGTTCAGGTCTTTCTGTAAACTTTCTACATCCTGGTGTGAAGTTGTTGCCGTTTATTTTTGCATTGTCTGCAAAAACTTAGATTGAGTTATTTATCCCATCCTTTATATCATGTATGAATAAACTGAATAGAATTTGTCCCAAGACAGAACCTTGGGGTACCCCACTTACCACTCCAAACCAGTCTGAGTACACATTATTTTTGTTCAAAAGTGCTTCAAAATGTTGTTTGCTTTTAACATTTAATTTTGGAACGAATAGACTTTAACCAGCAGAAATTCACTGTTGGAAAATTTGCTAGCTAGAAAAAGATTTTCCATCCTGCTCCTTCAAATTTTTGTATCAGTACAGTCGTAAGTGTCTTTTTGCCCCCCTCTATTACAAAATTGAATGGTCCAACATGTAGGCATCTCCTTTACTACCAATACTATTCCAGACTGAGATTCTCCCACAACCTAATGTTAGGCAATTCTCAATCCCTATCTCTCTTTTCTTTCTCTATTCTTTCTCTCTTTACCTATCCTCCAAATGACTCCCAAATACATGGGGAAACAAAAGTGTATAGGACCATTTAAAGTTTTGTTTCACAGTTTCATAATTGGAATAACCTGACTATAGGAAGTCGACATGTTTTGAAGGGTAAGAGGGGGTAGGATCGGGCAAGGAGACCCACACCTGGCACAGCTAGTTCCCCTTGGGGGTGCCGGGTGCCAAAGAGGTCCCCCCCCCCCGGGATGGCCCTGCTCTCGACAGAGCAAGTAGTAACCTTTGGCCTTCTATAGCTCAACATCCCCAGTAAGATGTATCTGGTTAATGCTTTGGGCAAGGTTGACAAATCTAGAGTTCTTCACTTGTTTGTCTGATGCCGCGTACACACGATCATTTTTCGGGTTGTAAAAAACAATGTTTTTCAGGCTCTAGAAAAAACGAAGTTTTTTTCAACTTCATCATTAAAATGGCCTTGCCTACACACGATCGTTGAAAAAAAATGCTCTAGCAAAGCGCGGTGACATAAAACACGTACGACGGCACTATAAAGGGGAAGTTCCATTCGGATGACGCCACCTTTTGGGCTGCTTTAAATGATTTAGTGTTAGTAAAAGACGATTCGCTCTTTTCTGTCTGTTACAGCGTGATGAATGTGCTTACTCCATTACGAACTGTAGTTTTACCAGAACGAGCTCTCCCATCTCATAAAGCCCACACACGATAATTTTTTACAACCCGAAAAACGACATAGTTTAAAACGTCGTGAAAAAATAGAGCATGTTCGAAAAAAAAATTGCCCGTTTTTCAGAACCCGAAAAATGCTCTGAAGCCCACACACAATCATTTTAAAGGACATTTTTAAAAAACGTTGTTTTTTACAACACGAAAAATTATTGTGTGTACGTGACATAAGTCATCGATTGGCTCCTTGTATCAGTTTTCTGAGTAATTGCTAATCCCCCTAGATTTTATCCTGATTTGTAAGACCAAATACCTCTTCTGTTGTACCAATGTTCAGTCTGTATATGTATGTTATACTTTAAAATAAAAACTTTAGAAGTAAAAGAAAATTGAATGGTCATAGAGCAAAACATTTTGAGCAAAATTCTACTAGTGTTTATCCAGCTTAAGATTTTGCCTGCTCTGCCACTGCCGGCAAAATGCAGGTTGCTGGTCTGTTGACAGATAATGGTGCCATTTGAGCAATGTTATATGTGAATGGTGATAGTTTTTTTTTATGAAAATTAAATCGAGGGGCCTGTAACAAGGAATCATTTACCAGTTATAGAATCCTTTTGAAATGAAAAATCTTGTTACTCAGCAGGACAGTCAATACTCACAGAAGGGTTAAATATTTATTTAGAAAATTAATTCCGCTTGACATCTATAATTCATTAGTCACTGATATAATTTTATCACAGTCATTACATGCCACATAAAGTCAATTCAATCAGGGCTTTACTTAGCCAACAATCTTTCCCTTATGCAAAATGAAGTCCTGGGAGACCATCCAGTAATGATTTTCTAAACCTTTGACAATCATGGCTCAAACTTATCCAAGGTAAAATTAGAAATTTCTCTGGTCAGCAGAAGAGTGGGACACAGACGTCCTGTGTTCTAAATGTTACTCTAAGTTTATTTGGGTATGGCTTATTTATCCAGCTATTTACTGATCAGATATGATGCTGAGCTATTTTACAGCATACAATCACTGCAAATACATAAATAGAAAAAATTACCATTGCATTCGTACACATAGAAGACCCAAAATACATTCTGCTCCAAACAACTTTTTAGTCCAAATCTTGGTCTACTTTCCCTCAAAGGTCCTTTACATTAAGCACCTTGTTTTTGGGCAAAGCTTCAGTGTGAACTAGAAACAAAACATTTTTCTTTCTATCTCTCTGTGTTGCTGTTAGAGAGTCAATGAGAATGGAAGACAGAAAAGTTCTAATCCTTCTCTGCTCTATCTAAAACTGGGAAAAAAATGACTTGACATACACTTTAACCACTTCGTTACCGAGCCTGTTTTTCAGATTCAGTGTTTACGAGACTAAAACAGTTTTTTTTGCTAGAATATTACTTAAAACCCCCAAACATTATATATATATTTTTTTCTAACACCCTAGAGAATAAAATGGCAGTCATTGCAATACTTTTTGTCACACCGTATTTGCGCAGCGGTCTTACAAGCGCACTTTTTTTGGAAAAAATTCACTTTTTTAAATTAAAAAATAACACAACAATAAATTTGGCCCAATTTTTTTATACATTGTGAAAGATAATGTTACGCCGAGTAAAATGATACCCAACATGTCACGCTTAAAAATTGCGCCCGCTCGTGGCATGGCGTCAAACTTTTACCCTTAAAAATCTTGATAGGCGACGTTTAAAAAATTCTACAGGCTGCATTTTTTGAGTTACAGAGTAGGCCTAGGGCTAGAATTATTGCTCTCGCTCTAACGATCGCGGCGATACCTCACTTGTGTGGTTTGAATACCGTTTTCATATGTCGGCGCTACTCGCGTATACGTTCGCTTCTACGCGCGAGCTCGTCGGGACGGGGCGCTTTAAAAAAATTTTTTTTTGCTTTTCGCATTTATTTTTAATTATTTTACAATTTTTAACACTGAAATAAAAAAAAATAAAAAAATTATCACTTTTATTCCTATTACAAGGAATGTAAACATCCCTTGTAATAGAAAAAAGCATGACAGGTCCTCTTAAATATGAGATCTGGGGTCAAAAAGACCTCAGATCTAATATTTGGGCTTAAATGCAAAAAAAAAAAAAAAAAATTTGGAAATGTCATTTTTTCAAATGACAAAAAAAAAAATGTCTCTTTAAGAGGCTGGGCGGGACTGACGTTTTGACGTCACTTCCGCCCAGCAGAGCTATGGGGGACGGGCGAAGGAGATTTTTCCTTCAGTCTTGTCCCCGCTCAGCTGCCGGATGGTCGCGATCCCCTCCGCCGCTACCGACGGCTCCGGTAAGCGGCGGAGGGCGCGGGACAGCGGCGGGAGGGGGGGGGGGCCCTCTCCCGCCACCGTTAACGGCGATCTCGCGGCGAATTCGCCGCGGAGACCGCCGTTATCGTGTACAGGACCGTCGGCACTAAAGATGGATACCTCAGTTGTGGCAGCAGCTGCTGCCGTTACTGAGATATCCATCTTTAAAAACAGGACGTCATTGGACTATGGGCCAGTAACGAAGTGGTTAAGGCTGACGTCACATGGGTGATCATACAAATAGCCAGCGTCAGGATCGTTGTGCAACTGCCTGTCAGTCTCTATAAATATTGCTTCCCTGCTAAAGGGTCCAGTGAGATTTCACTTCCTCAAGGGAATGATTCCACAAAGGTAACTGGTAAGCTTTCTTACGTGATTCTGACACTGCTGATATGTCGCCTTTGGCAAAGACGTTGTGTGACATCACATAACTGTAAAAAAAAAACTCCATTTTGAATACACTACATATTCCACTGATATGTTTTTTTCTAGGGTTTGCAAAATATTTGATTCTTTAGTGATATTTAGATTGCTTTCTAGTGCTCACTGTCACTGAATGTGCACATTTGACATTTACTAAAGAAATGCAGTGTGGAATTTAAAGCAGAACTTGACATCACTCTTTTACCCCTTTCAATAATTTAGGATTTTCAAAAATGACCAAATTCTAATGCCGCGTACACACGACCATTATTCATATTATGGAAAAAAACAACGTTTTTCTCAATGTGATTCCTCTCAAGCCTGCCTTGCAAACACACGATCATGATAAAAAATGCTCGATCAAAGCATGACGACGTACAACACGTACAACAGCACTATAAAGGGGAAGTTCCATTCGAATGGCGCCACCCTTTGGGCTGATTATGCTAATTTCCCATCTCATAACTTGCTTCTGAGCATGTGCATTCCCCCCCCCCCTCGTTGAAGTGTACACACGACCGTTTTTCACGATGACAAAAACAACAACGTGAAAAACAACGAAAAAAAATAAAGCAGGGTCAAAAATTTTAATGCCCATTTTTCTCGTCAACAAAAATGCTCTGAAGCCTACACATGACCGTTTTTCTTGACCAATTTAAAAAATTTCATTTTTCTCGTCATGAAAAATGGTCGTGTTTGAAAATGAAAAGCGTAGGAAGTGAAATATGATAATGTATACTTTTCAACATCAGAAGCCAAGAAAGGAGGACAACTTTGAAAGGAGAAAACATATAGAAAACTGTAAAAAAGTGTGCAGTTAAATTGTGCTGGGTAGTGGGAGTGGCCTAAAAGAATATGATTAAATATGGTCTTAGTCTACTTGCAGTACGAACATATGCCGTGGACACATATGCGACAGTCCTTGTGACCACAAAATACTCCTCAACTAAAAATACTCTTTAAAGTGACACTAAAGGTTTAGCTTTTTTTTTTTAAATAACAAACATGTCATGTTGCAAATGACAGAAAACAAAGGAAATGTATAAATGACTATGCAGTCAAAGCAGTTCTATGTGTACTGTAGCAGCGCTAAAAAACAGAGTATGAACTCTGAATAAAAGTTCTATGATGACATAGGTATCAGAATAATGGTGCAGGTGGACATCAGCAGTAAATAGTGTCTTCATCAATGTGTGCTCCTCATCACCAGGGGGTTGTGTTTCACCACGTGGGGGGATACTATCCCCTTATGGGGATGCACTCACCAGACCAAGAATAAAAACCAGCATTGGATACACATCCGCCTCTGCCACCAGTCTTGCACTCTCCACCACTCCTGCTTAAGTGTGTCTTGCTTGTGTACATATAAAGGAATAAAAATGTGAAAAAAATGTAGCGCCCAAAACAATAATGAACCCTAAAAAGGGAGAGTTTCTATGTGACCAGAGGGCGATTGACTTACGAGAAAAGTCTTACACCCCTTAATACACAGTGGTGAAACATATAAAGTGAAATAAACACAAAAATTATAATTAATAGGAGCTGTACCTATAATAGGTACTCCCATGTGACACTAGTGAAATAGTGTAAATCACGGACACAATACCCCAGTTGAAGTCCTTATAGCGACGAAACCGGTAGGGTTACTATTCCATTGCATCCCCACTGCATTCTAAACTTTTGGAACACTCCTCACACCTTTCCAAGGTGGGAGTTTGCTGCTATTTTTTCAGTTTGCTGTTATTTTATTTGATTTGACTTTTTCAGTTGGCTGATTTTTTAATTCAAGTGTGGCTTTTCAAGTTTTTTATGATTTTATTGCATTTCCAGTCACATGTGTGAATTTTGGAATTTGGAATGCTTTTACTATTAAATAATAGTTTTACACCATGAGGAGCACCTCTATATTTTTTCTTTCTACATATTAATTGGGGTGTTTGGAGCAACAACTGACAGGCTGATCCCTGTCATTACCTCTGGACAAGCAAGTGCATCTGTGACCATTTCTGGTTTGGACAAGTCGAGTGAGGACTCCTGGACCCAGACAGTCGGTCTATACAAGCCTTGATGACCCTCCCACCGTATGGTGGTTGAGAGGTCCACCTGTTCTGGTAAGAGTACCCACTCATCTATCTATATGTCCAGCACTGAAGATAGCTTTATTTGAGGATATTTGCTCCACCCAACACTGGAAGTACTTACATGTGTTTTGACTCCACATTCCTCAGAAGGACTTTGCTTCTTTGCAGAATTGGGCCTATGTCACTTTATTGTGGCACACCTGATTACTAGCGGAATATTTGTCTTGGAGGACTGTTTTTAGAACTAACTCTTTTTTTGGACTCCACATTGTAACTTCCATTAGTTTATTTTGGTCATATACACCACAATTATTGGAGTGTTGTGTACATTTATATATTTATATTTATATTAACACATGATTGGTGGTTTGTACTACAGACATCCATACATATTTTTGCACCAGACTGCCGACTCTGTTTAGAGCACAGTTGTGTCCGTGATTTACACTATTTCACTAGTGTCACATGGGAGTACCTATTATAGGTACAGCTCCTATTAATTATAATTTTTGTGTTTATTTCACTTTATATGTTTCACCACTGTGTATTAAGGGGTGTAAGACTTTTCTCGTAAGTCAATCGCCCTCTGGTCACATAGAAACTCTCCCTTTTTAGGGTTCCTTATTGTTTTGGGCGCTACATTTTTTTCACATTTTTATCACCTTACATCCATATGGGATGTTGGCAGCCTGATTCACAATAATATTTGGTTTGCGCATTATTGTATATACACTTACTTTGCATATAAAGGAATAAACTTTGGATAGTGTATTACCGTTTTAAAAGTTTATTATAAAAACCCACAGGTCCCCTATAAAATATGCGTACCACAATGCAATAAAACATAAGCATGAAAATGTACTGTGCCTGTTGATCCTTCTTAGATGTAATAAACAGGTTCTGGCGCTCAGGCGCGCTCCTCTGTTCCTGATCCACCAGGCTAACAGTCTATGGGTCGTCCGATGTTGGCCACACCCTGACGCGTTTCGTCATTGGCTGACTTCGTCTGACGGTGGATCAGGAACAGAGGAGCGCGCCTGAGCGCATAGGATGCATTCAGGTGAAAAAACACAAAGGTTTACAACCCCTTTAACCCCCCTGGCGGTAAAAAAATAAAAGTAATGACATCGACAATTCTGCAACTGAGCAAATTTCTATGATTTTGAGTTGATTACATTATTGAATAATTTTTATTATAATTATATTATTATTTGTTATAATTATTTATAATTATTTATTATATTATAATTTATAATTTTGTTTTTCAAAAAATTTCATACCCGGGATGCCTACTAGAGTCTTGTTTGGTCAGATTTAAATGAGTTATTCCTAAGAATTACAGGCCTACAGTATAAAACGCCAAATTTCCTTGCAAATAATGGTACCGCTTTCAGCACCTTTTATCTGAAATAATCATACCGCCAGGCAGGTTAACTACAAGTGAGGCCTCGTACACAAGACCAGTTTCCTCTGCAGAATCCATCAAGAAACTTGGTGGGAGAGTTTTTTTGCCGAGGAAACTGGTCGTGTGTACATTTTTCATAGAGGAAACTGTCGAGGAACTCATCGAGCCAAAAAGAGAGCAAGTTCTCTTTTTCCTCGAGGGGAGTCAAATTGTCTCATCTAATTCCTCGTCAGGCTGGTTTCCGACGAGAAACTCGAGCGTGTGTATGCTAAGGAACCCGCGCTTGCTCATAATAAAGTATGAGACGGGAGTAAAAGTAGCATTTGTAATGGAGTGAACACATTTTTAAAGCTGTAACAGACTGAAAAGTGCAAATAGTCTCTTACCAAACTTTTACTTAACACGCAAACACATGAGATTAGCAAAAGCAGCCCCAAGAGTTGTGCAAGTGGAATTGAACTTCCCCTGCCGTCCTATGTGTTGTAGTTGCCGCCTTTGAGAATGAGGAGATTTTGTCTTGACTGTGTGTACTCAAAGCAAGCTTGTCGAGTTCCTCGACAAGCCTAACAAGGAACTCGACGAGGAAAATTATGTGTTTCGCCCGACGAGTAACTCGGTCGTGTGTACGAGGCCTGAGTGTTTCACAGACACATACACCTAAATAATCATCTTTAAATAAATAAAACAGACTATAGTCAGAGTTAACACTTTGTCTAAGCAAACCTTAAAATAAACCTTAATAGAGTAAGACCTTAATAGTTGGAAGCTATGTATCAACCAGGAAGTGTGAAGACAAAAAGCATATATAATATATAGATATAATGCACAGTGATATGCAATTATTTATGCACAACACTTTGGGGTTGATTTACTAAAGGTGAATAGACTGTGCACTTTTGCAAATGCAGTTCCAGAGCTTAGTAAATAGAGAAAGCTATGTTGACTTCCATCATCCAATCATGTGCAAGCAAAAAGGCTCTTGTTTTTTCCTTGCATGTGATTGGGTAACTAACTGGGTTTAATTTACTAAAACTAAAGAGTGCCCAATCTGGTGAAGCTCTGCATAGAAACCAATCAGCTTTCATGTTTTTTTTGTCAAAGCTTAATTGAACAAGCTGATCTGCATGTGTCATAAACAACACCCACCCCAAGGGCAGAATTATGTTTTTTAAAGCCATACATTATATCTATCAGTTGATTTATGACAAGTCTGCAAAAGACCACAGACTTGTAACCAGCAGAAATAGCTCAAAACTATAATTATGTAAGGGCATCCATACATGGATCGAAATTCAGACGGTTTAGCAGGGACCAGCTGAATTTTGATCGATGTATAGGCAGTTTGGTTGTACACAAGTCCATCTATTGATTGGCTTGTGTACAACCAGCTTGTCAGTTTTTTTTCCAAATGGTCAGTGTTGCCAGGCATAACTGGTGGCACTGATCATTGTATTTTGATGGCGGGGAACTCTGTCCACGACCAGAATTGGTGGGAGTAATTCTCCCTAACACCTTGATTGTGTGGATTTAGGAATCAGACAATATCTAAAAGAAAGCAGACTGTTGTCTCTTAAGGATTGAGAGGCTCAATAGAGGACTGCATAAACCTTATAATGTGATAGTAAATCTATCCATAAACATAACATGGGTTATCATGTTTGTAGGGGGTACATCCAACCTGTAAAAATACTTCCTGACAAACCAATCTCTTGTGAAGAATTGATTGTCTTGGCTATATTTTCTTAAATAATTGCTGGTGTTTCCTATAGAAAAAGCCAAGGTCGATTCATTCAGTTGAAAAATTATTAATATATTTAACCACTGTAATTATTCTTTTAGGACCCATAGGTAACCAGACTGTAGCACTCCCTCTCCCCCAGATGCATTGTAGTAACCTACAGAGACAGGGTGGGCTGAAACTTCACCTCATGGTATAAATTACACCTTGATGTGAACAGATGGGCGCCAGTCACTTTAGGATGCAAAACAAATCAGAGTTTATTAATAGACACCTAAACTCCAGGGGTAGGTAATTCAGAACACCCATTACAAGTTTAAAGACCCAATAGCACAAAAAGAGGAGACATCAGTAGAGAAAGGAGTTTTTAATCTGATTCCAGCAATCTGTACTGTCTTAGTAGCAGACATCTCCATTAGCAACCAAACATTCCAATGGTAGCAGCAGTACTCACTTGTGTTGCCAGCAGTTTAGACTTTATTGGCTGTGTGTTGAGTTATTTTGAGGGGACAGAAAATTTACACTGTTATACAAGCTGTACACTTGCTACTCTACATTGTAGCAAAGTGTAATTTCTTCAGTGTTGTCACATGGAAAGTTATAATAGATGTGCTTCCATGACCTTGTGTGGTCACTTTGAAATAGGAAAGCAGGGGGACTGTCAGGGTCACCAGGGATTTAACACAAAGGAAGCAATACAAAGAGAACAGGATATTTTTTACACAAATACATTGTGCAACAGACACATATCAGGAATAAGAAATGCTAGGGTAACCCTGGGCCATATACTATACGTCAGACACTTTTGACTTAAGAGTTCTCATGTCATGGTATTGATACCCTTTCATGGATAATAGCGAAATAAAAAAAATGAAATCCACCTTCGGAACACCACTACCCTCTCCCTTCCCACCATTAGTTCCCATTCCCATTTATTAGTAACTTTTTTTATTTATATTTATTTATATCTGTTTAATACTTTAACTCCTACAACAGTACAATTATTATTGCATTTATCTGCATTTCAAAGCTGTATCTCATTCTAAGTTGTTGTCATCTGACATATTGTAACTGTTGTAATCTATTACTTTAAAATAAAAACATTATAAAAAAAAAAAAAAAATGCTAGGGTAACATATGCTTGAAGTTTACTAGAATGATTTGATTGTATCAGCAATGTATATCTGTGATTGACAAGTAATGCCAGTTTTTTTTCCCCACAAATCTGATGTTTCTATTTTTATCAGTTCACTGATAATAACAATTAGGAATTGTTTTTATGTGTACCAAGTTTTATGGTAAAAAATTGCAAGTGGAAAGATGTTTGGGAAGGTGCACCAGGTTCCAAAGTTGATATATCAGCTTGTGCATTTACGAAGAATTATGTCAGTTTTCTGTTAAGTCATCCAATAAAGAGGACTACCATCCACCAAAATATTGCAACTGTGCTAGATAACATAGTCAAGGGTTAAGGACCACCAAACCTCCTTTTTTGCCTTTCCGAATATAGTTTTTCGTATGCTACAAAAGATAAAAAAAAACAGTGATATACCTTTATGTGTACAGTATTAATATCATACAGAATTTACATAGCGCTAACATTTTGCACAGCACTTTACAATATACAGGGGGACAGTACAATTACAACACATCGGGGGTGGGGATGATTTACTAAAACTGTACAGTGCAAAAGTTGGTTCAGCTGTGCATGGTAGCCATCAGCTTCTAACTTCAGCTTGTTCAATAAAGCTGTGGCAAAAAAAATGGAAGATGATTGGTTTCTGTGCAGAGCTGCGCTAGATTTTGCATTCTCCAGTTTTAGAAAATGAACCCCATTTTTACCAGCCTGTATAGACTAGGAATTCATTCTTTGACATAACTGTATGAAATGGACCCAATTTCAAATAAAAACTTTATCAAAAAGAAGGATATTTAAACCAGTAACAGCCTTGATATTACACGGCTCTTCCAAAGAGATTGGGAGAAAGAAGAATTGTTATATTTGGTTTATTGCTTACTTAAAACTGAAGTGTTTTAAATATCTTTATATTTTTGAAATTATTGCAGTTTGTTCCCCCAGCTCCATGAGACCGTGTTTTCTATTCAACAAATAAAATAAGTAATTACAAATACTACCCTTCTCCCTTTTCATCATTAGATCCAGCACAGTGACACCATGGAATAAAATTACATTATATTTCATACTAGGTACCCTTGTGACACATGTGCAAGTATGATTGACTGTAATGATCTTATATATATATGTATGGGGGGATTTTTTTGACACTGGTGTAGGACAATATTATATTGTAGGCAAACCTCCAGATAGCTCCAATATTAGTTTTTTCTTGGAATGATGAGGTATGTTATTATATGTAGAGAATCTGTGCGCAATAATGCAGAGGTGTCCATCATCCTACCATGAGCAGAATCTGTATATGCTGCTGGTTTGACTTATGAAAACTGGAACAAGGTTGGAGGAGTTGTTCATAGCAACCAAGCAGATGCCATATTTAACGTTTAAGAGATTTGTATGGTTGCTATAGGTGGCAAGAGCTACCTATTGCTTTGCCCAGGTTATCAGAAATGATATCCTATATCTTTATATGTTGTCTGCATAGCTAGGATAGGAAATATTTGAGTTAAATTGATACGACTGACTAGTGATGCATTAATATCCAAGTAAAACGGTAATGAAGTGATATTGATTGGCTCTAAGCTAGTGCTCCCAAGAGCTGCATAAACTATAATCTTCAAGCTATTGAAAAGCAATGATTCAACATAGGTCTACCGTTCTTATCAAGACTGTCAGTGCACCATCTTACTCAGCCTTTTTCAATCTTCTTACCATGAAAAATCCTTTGAAACAATTTTCAGGTCCCAGAGAACCTTGTTAGAAATAATTACATCTACAGCTCATGGTACATTAGCATGATCAATATTTAAAGTAAAATAAGGTAAGAAAGAAAGAAGAGTCTTCCTTATCTTGGTGGTCAGTTGGAGAGATACCCTCATATATTGGTGATCAGTGGGCAACTGACCCCCTTAGTTTAGCAATTTGTAGCCCCTATATTGTCAAAAATTTGGACACCTTTTACACTAAGGCGGTTTTCAGGCGTTTTAGCGCTAGAAATAGCCTCTGAAAAGCACCTGAAAACTGCCTCCCATACTTTGCGGTGTGTTTTCACAATGGGGCGGTGTGCTTGCAGGACGTTAGAAAAAGTCCTGCAAGCAGCATCTTTGTGGCGGGTTGGAAGCGCTGTAAATAGTGCTCCCAAAATTCCCCTGCCCATTGAAATGAATAGGCAGCGCTTCCAAAGCGCCTTAAAAGCATTTTAAAATCGCCGCTAAACTGGTCTTTTTTCACGTGACCTTAAATAAACCGGCCAGCTAGTGCCTTAAAAACGCAGTAAAAACACTGCTAAAGCACCGGAAAAACAACTGGCGCTTTAGTGCTGTTTTAGCAGTGCTGCAGTGTGAAAGGGGTCTTAGCGTCCTTTGTTTAAAGAAACATATTAAAAAATGTAATTCCTTGCAGACCTGTCATTAACAAACCAGACCGCACCTATCCTAATTTTTCTGTTGGTAATCACTTTATTTTGGGACAATGTACTATTTGTGTTGCTAATGCCCCGTTTCTTGCCTAGGCCACCATTAGCCCCCAAGTATCTCAGGCTGAAAGGTTACTAAAAGTCTCCAGGTATGTCCATTTTGCAGTAGAGAGGAATGCAGTGGGTCACCTATCAATGCTTTTGCATTGTGCAAAAAAAGTGTGTGTGTACTATACAGGTTACATGTGCAAAATGGCAGCCACCATGTTTGGGACCTGTATTTAAAGCCATGCTTTTTGGCACCTTTTTTGGCATCATGAATGCCTGTGCATTTGTCAGCCTCATTTGCATGATAATGTCATGACGCACACATCATTATTTCACCACGCACGCATATGCGTTCAATGTTCAAAAACATCACTATCAGTGTACTTACAAAAAGTCCTTATGCAAGAAAAGATAACTCAGATCCAGTGCTATATACTTAGGTGTTGGACAGAAAGCAGATCATCCTGACCCCATGTGATGTCTCCAATCTAGAAAAGCTAACTCTAAACAGCTGATTTACTAAAACTGAGTGTGCAAAATCCACAGTTCTGCATAGAAACCAATCAGCTTCCAGGTTTTTTTTTGTCAAAGCTTCATTGAACAAGATGATGTTAGAAGATGATTGGCTACAATGCATAGCTGCACCAGATTTTGCACTCTCCAGTTTTAGCAAATCATTCCTACAGGATCATTGCCAAGGACAGTTCTCCTTCACTACAGGCATACCCCACTTTTACCCCCCCTGGCGGTATTCCCGAGTCTGACTCGGGGTTACATTTTTGTGCTGCGATCGGTAACCCCAAGTCAGACTCGGGCTCGCCTCGCTGAATCCACAGGCATGGTTTACTTACCTTGTCCCTGGATCCAGCGATGCCACCGCGCTGTGTGAGCGAGCGGGTGCTCGCTCGATTCACACAGTGCCTCTGTGTGCCGCCGATCTCCGTTCCCTGTGACGTTACGATGCACGGGGACGGAGAACGGCGCAAAATTCAAAAAAGTAAACAAACACATTACATACAGAATACTGTAATCTTATATATTACAGTACTGTATGTAAAAAATACACACACCCCTTGTCCCTAGTGGTCTGCCCAGTGCCCTGCATGCACTTTTATATAATAAAAACTGTTCTTTCTGCCTGCAAACTGTAGATTGTCCATAGCAACCAAAAGTGTCCCTTTATGTCAAAAATGGCTTTAGAGCAGCTAGAAAACAGCGATAAAAAAATTATAATCACTTGCAGAATTATGCGATAGCGAATTGTGGGGAAATTCGTCATAAAAAAATAAAAGTAATGACAGCGACAATTCTGCAACTGAGCAAATTTCAGTGATTTTGAGTGGATTACATAATTTTTATTATAATTATATTATTATTTGTTATAATTATTTATTATATTATAATTTATAATTTTGTTTTAAAAAAAATTTCATACCCGGGATGCCTACTAGACTCTTGTTTGGTCAGATTTAAGGGAGTTATTCCTAAAAATTACAGGCCTACAGTATAAAACGCCAAATTTCCTTGCAAATAATGGTACCGCTTTCAGCACCTAAAATCTGAAATAATCATATCGCTAGGGAGGTTAAGTACACAATGGGGTTTATTGACTATCGCTGAAAAGTGCAAAATCAGGCTTACTTCTGCATAGAAATCAATGAGCTTCTAACCCCAGTTTATTCAATTAAGCCTGGTAATAAAACCTAAAAGCTCATTGGTTTCTTTGCAGATGTGAGCCTGATTTTGCACTTTCCAGCGTTAGTAAATAAACTCCATTGTGTACTTAAAAGTGGGGTATGCCTGTATATCTGTGCAGCAAACAGCATTTGTAAAGGGTGCTGGATGTTCAGTACATCCTGGTCCTCCTCAACTGAAAGCATTTTTATTGCCTTTAAAGCTTTTGGTGCAGCCTGCTTGGCCAGCACTATTTTATTAACCCTGTACGCTTCAGTTTTCCTGAGGTAGTAAAAAAAAATCACAACGTGCCTCCTCACTTTAAAACGGACAAGACAGTTGAGGTTTGTAGTTCAGCTAGAAAAAACTTTTTTTTTACAGTTTTGGAAAATTACAGCAGCAGAAGATTGAAATGGAAAGGTTATTTTTAATAACATTAAATTACAAATGACTTTTTTATATATCAATGTCATGTGCTATAATATTATTTAATGAAAGTGGAGATTTCCTTTAAAGATGCGTGTTTTCTAGCAGAACGCATCGTGATAGCACATGGCGGTGCATTTGGATTATGTCTAAAATAAATAAATTGGATTATGGTTAATGATAGACTCACCTGCACCCTCCACAATAACTCTGCAAAATTTAAGAAGACTTGGGACCCCTGGATCAAGTATATGTTTCCTGCGGATTGAGATCGGATTGGATCTATTTTACCAGCTGTTGTGATCCCCTCTCTTTTATTTTCTGTTTTTTGTCTTATTTTCTCCTGTTTTGTAGGCTTTCTTTTAACCTCCCTAGCAGTATTCCCGAGTCTGGCTCTTGGTGAATTTTTTATACCAAAAGCGGTATCCCCAAGCCAGACTCGGGATTGCATTGCAAGATACAGGGGAAAGTTACTTACTTTGTCCCTGGATCCTGCGATGTGTCCCCGCTGTGTGTGCAAGCTCCTCCGCTGTGTCTCCTCGCTCGATTCACAGTGCCGAGTGCCGAGCTCCGTTCCCTGCGACGTTGCGATGCACGGGGACAGAGTTCGGTGCCAAATTCAAAAAGTGAAACACACAATACACATACAGTATACTGTAATCTTTTAGATTACAGTACTGTATCAAATAATTACACATTCCCTCTGTCCCCAGTGGCTTGTCCAGTGTCCTGCATGCAGTTTTATATTATAAAAACTGGTCTTTCTGCCAGGAAACTGGAGATTGTCCATAGCAACCAAAAAGTGTCCCTTTACATTAAACATGCTTTTAGACCAGCTAGAAAACAGTGATAATAAATTAGAATCACTTGCAGAATTGAGCGATATCGATTTGTGGGGAAATTCGTCATCAAACCATAAAAATAATGACAGCGATAATTCTGCAACTGAGCAAATTTCAGTGTTTTTGATTTGATTACATTATTGAATAATTTTTATTATAATTACATTATTATTTGTTATAATTATTTATAGTTATTTATTATATTATAATTTATGATTTTGTGTTTCAAACTTTATCATACCCGGGATGTCTACTAGACTCTTGTTTGGACAGATTTAAGTGAGTTTTATTCCTAAGAATTGCAGGCCTACAATATAAACCGCCAGTAGGAATCATACCGCCAGGGAGGTTAAGGAACATTAGTATTACACTAGATTGGTGCTCTATATGAACTACTGAAGAAGGGGCTCAGTTTTTATGTCTTGAAACATTCAGCTTTTTCTGGGCCCTGTTGTAATCTGGTTGGATTCCACATAACACTAAATATTAGGTTAACCGAGATGTGGTTGTTTGAGCTGTTTTTGACTATGTTTTGACTATGTACAGCAGATATATTGATATATTATTCCAGTATATTGCCAAACTTTTTTTTGTATGTTGCTCTTTTGCAATGTCTACATTTGTTTCTTGAAATTACAGTTTTTACTCTGTAGAATGTATATTTATGGAGCACAATAGTACTGCTCAAAAAACATATTTACAATTTGAAATCTAAAGACGTATTCATTAGTATTATAGCTTAATTGTGTGTAGGATTGCTAAACCTCAATTTTCAGCACCTGCTTAATAAGAGGGTGGAAGTGCTGGTTTAGTAGCCAATAAATATTTGCAATAAGGCATGTGACACACATGTGACAGGTTTACACACATGTCTCAAAAAAGTAATTTATGGTGGATTGCCTGTCAGGGGCTGTTCAGAGCTGTTTTACAGGAATTTAGGAGGCAATACTGCTGCCTTCTGAATGCATTTTTTTGTTGTTTGTTTTTTACCCCTAAGTGGATTTTTTTTAAATAAAAAAAATATTGATATGAGAATGAGAGGAAAATACAAATGGGCTAGGGGATAATACAATAAAGATACCAACAGAAAGGACACAAGGAGCATAAGGAATTTTAAGGCTTGTGGGACCACAAATACAAGTAGAACCATAAAGGAAAAAATTGAAGACATACCAGGCATTATAATCTAAAAATGTATATTATTAATAGCATTAGAAAATATTGATAAGAAAATAAGTCTAAGCAAAGCAAGATGAACAAGGAAAAGGGGATGAGGGGAAAGAGAATAAAAAAACATATAGCAGTACTTAGATAGTATACGGTTGATGATTAGACAATAATAATAACAAAACATTTATAAATAATAGCACAAAATAGCAGTTCCATATATGACATTCATCTGCGTGGATTATTGAATTTACTTTGATGAATATCTATCAAGATTAAAAGAAAGGGGGAAAAAATGGAAAGATGGGGATGGTACATATATTAGTAATGTTATATAAGACCTAAAACACAAGGGTTGTCTGTTACATAGTCAGTGTAAATAGTGTAAAACAGGTATAAACGAGAAGTAAGCAGTATTGGGTGGTGTGATGCACTTTTTCTGCATATCACATAGGGGTTGATTTACTAAAACTGGAGAGTGAACAATCTGGTACATCTGTCCATGGTACTCAATCAGCTTTTAACTTCAGCTTGTTCAATTAAGCCTTTACAACAAAATCTGGAAGTTCATTGGTTTCTATGGAGGGCTGCACCAGATTTTGCACTCTCCAATTTTAGTAAATCAACCCCATAGTTCCCCTTTTTTTGTACTAGCTTTATTTGAAATGTAGCAATACCCCCATATGAGCTGCTGGTTTAAATTTGGGCCTGCCGTTACCTTACCACGTTCATCTTAGGGGTACTCCATGAAGAGTTATTCACAAATGTCTGGACCAACACAATGGGGCTGATTTACCAAGCCTTTACTCCATGACTCATGGAGTAAAAGCAGGAGTAGCAGCCGTTTTGCCATTTACTAAAGAAATACGCTGCTAGTGCAGTGTATTTCCCTAGTTACTAATGTGCTCCGTGCGCCCAGGAGAGGGTGCATTGTGCACCAGTACAGACCTGGCGCACGGCACATTAAACTGTAAATTGCGGGGGTTTGGGCGGGAGTTTATTAGGGGGGGAGGTGGGGGGATGCAGGGGAAGTGAAGTGACATGTGTTTTGAAGTGTTTGGCGGGCCGAATTGAAAGGGAAAGTGTTTTTTGAAAACAGATCCCCGTACGCTTGCACAGTGCGCCTGAACCTCGGGAGGTTCATTTGCATACTGGGCATGCGCAGAGAGAAAAGTCAGGGATTCCCGTGCGCCTTGTCAGTACGCCGTGAAAATCTTGGTAAATACCAAGCGGCGTACCCGTGAATGCGCTGCGTGACGCGGCGCACGGGAATCTCCGAGCTGTTTTCAGCCCTGAAGGGGAACTCCGCGCCAAATTTCAAACTTGAAATCGGCGCGGGTCCCCCTCCAGGGCTACATTAGGCTCTTAGGCTTGGTCCGGAACGTGAGGGGTTAAACCCGCGCCGATTCGGCGCGGGGTCCCCCCCCAGATCCAAACCAAGCCCTCATCCCAAGCATGCAGTCTGGCCCGGACAGGAATGGGGGCGGGGACGAGCGAGCGCCCCCCCCCCTCCTGAGCCGTACCAGACCGCATGCCCTCAACATGGGGGAGTGTGTGCTGTGGGGGAGGGGGGCACTGCCCCCCCACCCCACAGCACTCTTGCCCCCATGTCGATAGGGACAAGAGCCTCTTCCCGACAACCCTTGCCATTGGTTGTCGGGGTATGCGGGCGGGGCTAATCGGAATCTGCGAGCTCCCTTTAATAAGGGGGCCCCCAGATGCCGGACCCCCACCCTATGTGAATGAGTATGGGGTACATCGTACCTCTACCCATTCACATGGGGGAAATGTAAAGTAAAATAAAACACCACACACAATAAAATATTTTATTAATCAGCTCCGGAGCCCCCCCTTTCTTCTTTAGCTCTCTTAGAAGGGGGGGTTTCTTCTCTCCCGATCTTCTGCCGGGACCCTGGGCTTCGGTGATTTCTGCCGGGGGAGGGCGCCATCCCTCGGTCCTCTCCGGAGCCTTCCGCCGGATGCCCCCACCCCATTTAAGCTCTTTTTCATTAGGGAGGGGCATCCGGACTTCGGGGTCTTCTGCCGGGGGATGGCGCCTATCCCCCGGTCTTTCCGGTGCCTTCCGCCAGGGTTCCGGTCTTCCTGGTCTTCTGCCGGGGGTGCGCCAACTCCCAGGTCTTTTCTCTGCTCCCTCTTCTGCCTGGCTCCCCCGCGGAGCCAGGGCTTTCTTCCGTCTTCTTTCTTCTCTCTTCCTTCTTCTGCCTGTCTCCTCCGGGAGCACAGGGCTTGTCTGCGCTGTCCTCTCCCTTCTCTTCCATTGGATGTTGACACGACGAGGTTCCGCGCTGACATGCCGTGTCAGCGGCGGGCATGGACTTATATAGGGCAATGCCACCATGTGACCTCAACCCATGTGACATCACATTCCCTGGGCATGATGGGAATGTGATGTCACATGGGTTGAGGTCACATGGTGGCATTGCCCTATATAAGTCCATGCCCACTGCTCAGACGGCATTCCAGCGCCGGACCTCGTCGTGTCAACATCGAATGGAAGAGAAGGGAGAAGACAGCGGAGACAAGCCCTGTGCTCCGCGGAGGAGACAGGCAGAAGCGGAAGGCATCGCAGAAGCCCGGAGAGTGGCGCCCTCCGGCGGAAGACACCAAGCCCGGGACCCTCCCCCAAAGGCAGGAGCCTCCCTGGTGAAGGGGGTCCCGGTGAATTACGTCGCTGAAGACGGGGGTGGGGTGCCAGTGCACCCCCCCCCGCAGAAACCGTCGTGGAAGCCCGGGACCCTCCCCCAAAGGCAGGAGCCTCCCTGGTGAAGGGGGTCCCGGTGAATTACGTCGCTGAAGACGGGGGTGGGGTGCCAGTGCACCCCCCCCCGCAGAAACCGTCGTGGAAGCCCGGGACCCTCCCCCAAAGGCAGGAGCCTCCCTGGTGAAGGGGGTCCCGGTGAATTACGTCGCTGAAGACGGGGGTGGGGTGCCAGTGCACCCCCCCCCGCAGAAACCGTCATAGTAGCCCGGGACCCTCCCCCAAAGGCAGGAGCCTCACTGGTGAAGGGGGTTCCGGCAGAAGATGGCGAAGCCCGGGGCCTAATGGGGTGGTGGTGGGGGGCCCCGGCAGAAGACCCCCGGCTGACTAATAAATTAATTTATTCATGTGTGGTGTATTATTTTTTTCTATTTTTTTCCCCAGGTGAATGGGTAGGGGTACAATGTACCCCCATACTCATTCACATAGGGTGGGGGGCCGGAATCTGGGGACCCCTTTATTAAAGGGGTCTCTCAGATTCTGATAAGCCCTCCGCCCGCATACCCCGACAACCAACGGCCAGGGTTGTCGGGAAGAGGCTCTTGTCCCTATCGACATGGGGACAAGAGTGCTTTGGGTTGGGGGGGCAGTGCCCCCCTCCCCCACAGCACACACTCCCCCATGTTGAGGGCATGTGGTCTGGTATGGCTCAGGAGGGAGGGGGGCGCTCGCTCGTCCCCACCCCCATTCCTGTCTGACCAGACTGCGTGCCTGGGATAATGGCTTGGTTTGGATCTTGGGGGGGACCCCACGCTATTTTTTTTGCGCAGGTTTAACCCCTTATGTTCCAGACCAAGCCTAAGAGCCTGGTATGCACCTGGAGGGAACCCACCTTATTTTTTTTTCGGGGGTCTGGAGTTCCCCTTCATGAACAGCGATCTGTCATTTACACATGTCAGTCCCCCCCCCCCCCCTACAGTTAGAACACACCCAGGGAACATATTTAACCCCTCCCTCGCACCTAGTGTTAACCCCTTCCCTGCCAGTGGCATTTTTTGAGTAAGCAATGCATTTTGCTGAAAATCAGAGAGGAAGCACTGATGGTTTTAACATCCAATCCTGTAGAAGCAAAGTTGTTTTGTTTTCTTCCTTGCTTTGCACTTGTAGGAGTGGATTTGCCTTTAGTAAATGGACCCCAAAGTCCAAGATCCCTAATAATTTGGGGTGTACACAGCAAAATGCTAGAGTGCAATTTACATAATGGGAAACTATTTAGATTGATCTCTGTGTCCACAAGAAAATATATTAGTAAGGTTTTACCCTCACTTCCTGTTTGGCTATGTGACAGGCAGGGCCGGACTTACCATTGGGCTTGACTGGGCTCAAGCCCATGGGCCCCGCCTAATAGGGGGCCCCCTTTAAAAAAAAAAAAAAAAAACATTTTTTTTTTTTTTTTTTTTTTTTTTTAGGGGTCCGGAGGTCCCCAGGGGCCCCGGACGGCAACCCCCCTTTTTTTATTTATTTTTTATTAAAAAAAATGTTTTTTTTATATATATATATAAAAATATATATTTTATTATTATTATTATTATTATTAAAGGGCCCCCGGATGGCAACCCCCTTTTTTTTTAAGGGGTCCGGAGGCCCCTGGGCCCCGGACAGCAACCCCCCTTTTTTATATATTTTTTATTTAAAAAAATGTTTTATATATATATATATATATATATATATTTATTTATTTATTATTATTATTAATATTATTAAAGGACCCAGAGGTCTCCAGGGCCCCCAGGTGGCAACCCCCTTTTTTTTTTTATAAAAAAAATGTACATTTTTTTTTATACATATATTTTTTTTATTAAAGCGGAGTTCCAACCACAATTAGCATTTTTTAAATGTATGTTCTTTAATCCTGCATTTTTATAATATAGATCCGGCCACTTACTATTTTACAATCCGCTGCCTATCCGCATAGATATTTAAAAAAGATAGTTTATAAAACTATGTCTACACCGTTGTCATTTTGCTTGTGGGCATTGTGAAGCCTACAAGCATTTACTTCCTGGAAGTCTTGGATGGGGAGTGATAATTGGACAGCGCACTGCATCCTGGGAAATTATGACACACATTTCCCAGGAGCATTAGAGGGAGATGATGTCAGAATCATAGGTGATTTCAAAGGCAGATTTGGTGGGACCGCATAGCAACAGGCATTTCCAGATGAGTTTTTTTTTTTTTACTTTTTTAGGTCTAATGAGCACAATAATGAAAAAAAAATTGGGATGGAAACTCCACTTTAAAAGGGCTCAGAGGTCCTTTTTTATTTATTTTTATAAATGTTTATTTTTTTATTTTTGTTTATATTTTTTTTTTTTTTATTCAAAGACCCAGAGGGGCCCAGAGGCCCCAGGGCCCCAGATGGCAACCTCCCTTTTTTTTATGTATTTTTTATAAATGTTTTTTTTTTTTTATTATTACAGGGCCCAGAGGTTTCTTTTTCTTTTTATTAAAGGGCCCAGAGGTCCCCAGGGCCCCGGATGGCTACCCCTTTTTTTTATATATACTGTATATATATTTTTCTCAATTTGCGGCAGCCCCCCCCGCTTCTCAATTTCAGGCGGCAGCACCCCCCCCGGTTCTCTGCTCCAGGGGGCCCATGCCTTAAGCTGTGTAAGGGGTAGAGCTGCCACCTTTTCTTCAAGCCAAACCCGAACACTTTAGCGGCACAGGGCACATTTTTTTTCGTAGTACACACAATAGGATTATAAAAGACCTAGGGCACCTTTGGATGCCTCAAGGAGAGTGGTAATGCAGCGCGCTGCGGCAAACAGTGGGTGTGGCCAAACTGCCCTTGCTGACATCATGGCTCCCCCTCAGTGATGCCAAACCTGCCCCCAGACAGCGGCTCCCATCTCCCGAATGGCAACAGATTTTTGTGTGACTTCCCTTAGTTACTTGGGGAGCCACAGCCCAGTCTAAATAATGTGTCCGGGTTTCAGGCAGACTGAAACCCGGACACAAGATCCCAAACCCGAACTGTCCGGGTGATTCCTGGACAGGTGACAACCCTAGTAAGGGGCCCCAAAATTCCTGATGGCGGCCCTGCGCATACCTCCCAACACGCACGGATTCTGCGGGACTTTTCCACACAGACAGCTTCTTCCCGCAGTCCTGCGAAAGGGTTAATATTCCCGCACTGCAAGAGGAGGCAGCACGGAAGCAGAAGGAACCAGAGCGGTGTGTGGAGGACTGTGGCTGCTGAAGGGAAGAAAGCCGACAGCTGGGCTAATGACAGCCTGTGGCCCCGGCTGTCGGCACAGGTGAGAGGCACTCCCCCCACTCAACAACTGCAAAACCCCCCCAGGAGGAACCGGAGCGGTGTGTGGATGTCTGCTGAAGGGAAGAGAGCCGACACATTCTGTGCACAGGTGAGAGGCACCCCCCCGCTCAACAACTTTAATGCGCCCCCCCCCCCACTCAACAACTATGACCCCCCCTCGCTCAACATCTTCGACCCCCCCAATTCTCGGCTCCAGGGGGCCCCTTCAACACTCAAGCCCAGGGGCCCCCACCACCCTAAGTCCTGCCCTGGTGACAGGAAGTGAATGAATTAGAAAGGGTGAAGACACCTCACAAATGTTGTCACTATCAGGGGTGCAGACATCCCCAAAAAAATGAGCAGATAATACTTATTTGCAAATTAATAATTTTTTAGTTAACATTGGGTGGGGTGCTCTAACACACACATTCCTACATATTAGCAACGCTCTATCCTGGCCTATTGGCATGGTTATATTTTCTTAGGGCTCTCAATAAAACTCTATGAAATTTGTGCTTAAACTAGAACCAGGGGCGGACTGACAACTCATGGGGCCCCTGGGCAATAGAAGATTATGGGGCCCCTCTGGCTTACAGATGACCACCACGCCAGGAGGTAGTGCAGAGGCGGGCAGCTAAAATCTTGGGATATTCACATTAAAAGCATGTCATTTTCGGACATATCAGGGACAGATCTAAAAAAAACACAGATTTTTACATACTGTCCCTGGTTTTACTGAGCCTGGCAACCCGGATGGGGCCCCCTAGTGGCATGGGGCCCTCGGGCAGTGCCCGAGTGACTCAATGGTCAGTCCGCCCCTGACAAGAACTATAATCAACAAGTTTTATTTTCTTTCATTTTGGATAGAGTGAGGGAGGGTTATAGGCCCTGTCAGTTTATTTTGTATTATCTGTGTCCAATTGGGGAGATTTGCCTTCACTTCCTGCCCCATAGCCAAACAGGAAGTGAGAGAAAAACTATGCAAATTAACCACTTCCCGCCCAGCCTATGGCCGATTTACGTCCGGGAAGTGGTTACACAATCCTGACAGGACGTCCTGCAGGATTTCATGCCGCACGCGCCTGTGGGGGCACGCAGCGCGGCGATCGGTGATGCGGGGTGTCAGTCTGACACCCTGCATCTCCGATCTCGGTAAAGAGTCTCTCACGGAGACGGAGACTCTTTACCACGTGATCAGCCGTGTCCAATCACGGCTGATCACGATGTAAACAGGAAGAGCCATCGATGGCTCTTCCTCACTCGCGTCTTACAGACGCGAGTATAGGAGAGCCGATCGGCGGCTCTCCTGACAGGGGGCGTTCGCGCTGATTGTTTATCAGCGCAGCCCCCCCTCGGATCACCACACTGGACCACCAGGGATGCCCACCCTGGACCACCAGGGTGTGCAAAAACAAAAAAAATATAGAACAAAAAAACAAAAAGCATTAAAAAATAAGAAAAAAGATGCCAATCAGTGCCCACAAATGGGCACTGACTGGGAAAATCAGTGCCACCCCACAGTGCCCATCCATGCACAGTGCCCACCTATCAGTGCCCACCTGTGCCACCCATAAGTATCCATCAGTGCCACCCATAAGTGCCGCCCATAAGTATCCATCAGTGCCACCCATAAGTGCCGCCCATCTGTGCCGCCCATGAGTGCCCATCAGTGCCGCCTATGAGTGCCCATCAGTGCCGCATAGCAGCGCCGCCAATCAATGCCACCTCATCTGTGCCGTCAGTACTACCTCATCGATGTCCATCAGTGCCATCTCATCGGTGCCCATCAGTGCCGCCATATCAGTGCCCGTAATTGAAAGAGAAAAACTTATTTACAAAAAAATTAACCTAAAAAAAGAAAAAGGTTTTTTTGTTTCAAAATTTGCAGTCTTTTTTTAGTTGTTGCGCAAAAAAAAAAACGCAGAGGTGATCAAATAACAACAAAAGAAAGCTCTATTTGTGGGGAAAAAAGGACGCCAATTTTGTTTGGGTACAGTGTTGTATGACCGCGCAATTGCCATTCAAAGTGCGACAGTGTTGAAAGCTGAAAATTGGCTTGGGCGGGAAGGTGCGTAAGTGCCTGGTATGGAAGTGGTTAAGGGAATCCAGTGCCCCCCCAGAACTAGTGTGTGGGTCCCCTGAAAATTACTGGGCGGGGTTATACAAAAACAGGGTGTGACCTTGACAGGAAGGGGTGGGTCATTTTTCTATTAGGAGGTGCAGATATGTAGTCAGGCCTAGGGCAGAACCAAACCTTAATATACTACTGCATATTAGGGCTTATTTAGACCGGAACCGATTTACAGCGTGTTTTTATATTGTGGGAGGAAACCCACGCAGGCACAGGGAGAACATGCAAACTCCATGCAGATGCTGTCACGGGCGGGATTCGAACCAACGACTCTTTTGCTGCTAGGTCAAAGTGCTATACACTACACCACTGTGGTGAACGAACATGATTGCAGCTGAAAGCATGAGATCTTTTTTTTTTTTTTTCAATACCATGCTTTCCAGCCTTATTGACCCCGCCTCTCTCCATAAAGAGGACCTGTCACACACTAGTCCTATTACAAGGGATGTTTACATTCCTTGTAATAGGAAGAAAACTGATCCTTTTTTTTTTAATTTTTTATTTCAGTGTAAAACATTATAAAACTAAATAAAAATAAATAAGAAAACCCCAAAAAAATTTTTTAAAGCGCCCCGTCGCGACGAGCTCGCGCACAGAAGCAAACGCATACGCGAGTAGCGCCCGCATATGAAAACAATATTCAAACCACACAAGTGAGGTATCGCCGCGATCGTTAGAGTGAGAGCAATAATTCTAGCCCTAGACCTACTCTGCAACTCAAAAAATGCAACCTGTAGAATTTTTTAAACGTCGCCTATCAAGTTTTTTAAAGGGTAAAAGTTTGACGCCATGCCACGAGCGGGCGCAATTTTTAAGCGTGACATGTTGGGTATCATTTTACTCGGCGTAACATTATCTTTCACAATATAGAAAAAAATTGGGCAAAATGTATTGTTGTCTTATTTTTTAATTCAAAAAAGTGATTTTTATCCAAAAAAAGTGCGCTTGTAAGACCGCTGCGCAAATACGGTGTGACAAAAAGTATTGCAATGACTGCCATTTTATTCCCTAGGATGTCTGTTAAAAAAAAATATATAATGTTTGGGGGTTCTGATTAATTTTCTAGCCAAAAAATTGTGATTTTCACATGAAGGAGAGAAGTGCCAGAATTAACCCGGTGGGCAAGTGGTTAAAGTACTCATGGCTATAAAGAATATAAAGAGTCATTGCTCATAAAAAAAAAAAAAAAAAGGGGGTCCCTCCAAATTAAATTACCAGGCCCTTCAGGTCTGGAATGGATATTAAGGGGAACCCCGCCGTAAAAACCAAAAAAAAAAAAGACGTGCGGTTCCCGGCAAATATCCATTCCAGACCCTTCAGGTCTGGTGTGGATTTTAAGGGGAACTCCACCCCAAATTGAAAAAAAAAATGGCGTGGAGTCCCCCTAAAAATCCACACCAGACCCTTATCCGAGCACGTTGACCTGGCCGGCCGCAGAAAAGAGGGGGGGACAGAGTGCGGCCCCCCCCCTCTCCTGAACCGCACCAGGCCACATGCCCTCAACATGGGGAGGATGTCCCCATGTTGATGGGGACAAGGGTCTCATCCCCACAACCCTTGCCCGGTGGTTGTGGGGGTATGCGGGCGGGAGGTTTATCAGAATCTGGAAGACCCCTTTAACAAAGGGGACCCCCAGATCCTGACCCCCCCCCCTGTGTGAAATGGTAATGGGGTACATTGTACCTCTACCATTTCACCCCAAAAAAATGTCAAAGTGTTAAAAATGACAGTAGCCGGTTTTTGACAAATCTTTTAATAAAATCTTCTTTTCTTCCGCTGCTTCTTTCTTCTCGTCAACATCTTGCCCGACGTGTTCTTCTATCTTCTCCGTCCGTCCTTCCGCCTTCTGGTCCCGCATCTTGCCCGTTGTCTTCTCCGTCCGCCTCCTCGTCCGCATCTTGGGTCTTCTGCGGTCTTCTTCTCGGTCCGCCGCCTTCTCGTCCCCTGCGTTTGAATTTGATTTGGCCGCCGTTTTCCCGCTCCTGGGACCCGCCCCCCTCTGACGCCACAAGTAAACTCCTTAGAAGGTCATGTGCGTCAGAGGGGGGCGGGGTCGCAGAGCGTCACACAGCGGGGGAATTCAATTTCAATCGCGCCGCCCGGAGAAGAAGTTCCCGCCGTGTACACTCATGTGACCCCGCCCCCCTCTGACGCACATGACCTTCTAAGGAGTTTACTTGTGGCGTCAGAGGGGGGCGGGGTCACATGAGTGTGACACGGCGGGAACTTCTTCTCCGGGCGGCGCGATTGAAATTGAATTCCCCCGCTGTGTGACGCTCTGCGACCCCGCCCCCCTCTGACGCACATGACCTTCTAAGGAGTTTACTTGTGGCGTCAGAGGGGGGCGGGTCCCAGGAGCGGGAAAACGGCGGCCAAATCAAATTCAAACGCAGGGGACGAGAAGGCGGCGGACCGAGAAGAAGACCGCAGAAGACCCAAGATGCGGACGAGGAGGCGGACGGAGAAGACAACGGGCAAGATGCGGGACCAGAAGGCGGAAGGACGGACGGAGAAGATAGAAGAACACGTCGGGCAAGATGTTGACGAGAAGAAAGAAGCAGCGGAAGAAAAGAAGATTTTATTAAAAGATTTGTCAAAAACCGGCTACTGTCATTTTTAACACTTTGACATTTTTTTGGGGTGAAATGGTAGAGGTACAATGTACCCCATTACCATTTCACACAGGGGGGGGTCAGGATCTGGGGGTCCCCTTTGTTAAAGGGGTCTTCCAGATTCTGATAAACCTCCCGCCCGCATACCCCCACAACCACCGGGCAAGGGTTGTGGGGATGAGACCCTTGTCCCCATCAACATGGGGACATCCTCCCCATGTTGAGGGCATGTGGCCTGGTGCGGTTCAGGAGAGGGGGGGGGGCCGCACTCTGTCCCCCCCTCTTTTCTGCGGCCGGCCAGGTCAACGTGCTCGGATAAGGGTCTGGTGTGGATTTTTAGGGGGACTCCACGCCATTTTTTTTTTCAATTTGGGGTGGAGTTCCCCTTAAAATCCACACCAGACCTGAAGGGTCTGGAATGGATATTTGCCGGGAACCGCACGTCTTTTTTTTTTTTGGTTTTTACGGCGGGGTTCCCCTTAATATCCATTCCAGACCTGAAGGGCCTGGTAATTTAATTTGGGGGAACCCCTACACATTTTTTTGTTTGTTTTATGAATGAATCCCTTTAGAATTGTCAGAGCCGACAATTCATTATAGCCGCGTGTGAATTTTTAAATGACTTTTTTCCTTCTGAATGTCACTTTGTGCAGGGGGAGTTCTAAGTGCGGGAAAAATGCGCTATTTCACATGCTGACATTACACCCCCCCTAGGTACGAAATTTAAAGGAATATTTCACTTTTATTGTTTCACTTTAAGAATTATTAATTTCACTGCTCCCGAAAAAACGGCCGTTTTAAAAAATAAAAAAAGCATTGATACATGTTCCCTGGGGCAGGACTGAGGTCCCCAAACACTTTTTAGGACAAAACTTGCAGATTAGCCTTTAAAATGAACACTTTTGATTTCTCCCATAGACTTCTATAGGGAGTTCGGCGCGGCTTTACATATTAGTTTCAATGCGCCGGCTGCTACGCTGGTTCATGCGCCGAATTAAGCCTCCACCCGGAGTACTAATTAATGCATGAACCAGCGCAGCGCACATAGCTTAGTAAATCAGGCCCAGTGTCTCTTTTTCTTCAAGGTTTTATTAAACAAACTCAGACAGAGGGATGGAGGGTTAGGGGAGATTCAGGTACCTTGCTTTGCGTATTGCGGGTACGTTCTTGGATCCAGAGGACAAACTGTTTCCACACTGGATTCAGCAACCACCGGATAGGCCTCTCTCACTGACCTAGCAGCCAGTGCGAAGCTCGATCAAAAGTCTCTTCCACAGACCATGTAATCACACACACACTTTGCAAAAGTTCCAAATACACAGCTACACAGTACCAGGATCTTTCAGCCAGCGGGCAGCACTGTGAGGAAGATTGGCCAGGATGTGTCCTTCAATTGAATCCCCAATTGTTCGGCTTCTTCCCACAGGCAAGAAAGCACAGGACCTCCCCTAGACCAGTAGGTCCCAGAAACTCCTGGGCCTACTCTCAGTAGCAGAGCCCTTAATGGATGGGCCGCCCCTTTGGAACCAAAATCATCTGCAGTCATGCCCCTTCCTACAGACATTCCACAATTCAACTGAAAATGGTGTATGAACGATCATATTGGATAGAAGAATCTGCGTCACAGTCTGCTAAACATTGTCCAATGTTACGATCACTCTCCACTGATACACCACAAGCGAACAATGATAAGTCACTTCTTAAAAGGCAGCAAAGAATAGTGTTGCTCACGAATATTCGCATTGCGAATATTCGACTCGAATATAGCATATTCGAGAAATCGCGCTATATTTCGAATTTCGCGGTGAATATTCGCAATTCCGAATATTCGCATTTTTTCAATTTGATTTTTAAAACAGATCACATCCTATCGACGTCTAAAAGCATTGCTGGTATGATTAGAGACCCTGGGCCGAGTAGCTAAGCTGAGGCGATCCTTTTATGTTGCCAAATTGAAAAAAAAAACATTGCGATTTTTCGCTATTGCGAATGCGAAAATGATTGCGAATTTTCGATAACTGTGGTAGGAGAACTCTGATTGTCTCTGATGCAAAAGGGGGGGGCTTTGTGTATGTTTCTGTTATGAATATTTGTATGTTTGATATTATTATTTTTTGTAAGAAGGAAAAAATTGCGCATACCTTAAAAAAAGGGGAGAATACAGCAGCAACTCAAAAATGTTATACAACATAATTTAATACAAGACAGAAAATGGAGTCGCTCTACAAGAATAAAAAATATGTCTAGTGACAAGACATGTGGGCAAATTATAAAATAAGCAAGCGCAAATAACTTGTGAAATACACAGTGAAACAAATATATAAAGAAATATAGTCCCAATAATAGAAAAATAATCTTTCATAAAAATGTCTTTGATATGTGAAGTGAAAAAAAGTCCAAAGCATGCAGCATGAACGTGTTCAATCTTCAAGGTGTTTGATTGACAAACGGCTGTGACAGATGGATAGAGTAAAGAATCACCACCAATGCAAAACACTTTTTATTTTCTATTGTAAAATATCAAGAATATTCTGAGCCAATCAGAGTGCTCCCTCCGCATTTGCCGAATATTCGCAATTATTTTGTATTGTAAAATATCAAGAATATTCTGAGCCAATCAGAGTGCTCCTTCCGCATTTGCCGAATATTCGCAATTATTTTGTATTGTAAAATATCAAGAATATTCTGAGCCAATCAGAGTGCTCCCTCCGCATTTGCCGAATATTCGCAATTATTTTGTATTGTAAAATATCAAGAATATTCTGAGCCAATCAGAGTGCTCCTTCCGCATTTGCCGAATATTCGCAATTATTTTCTATTGTAAAATATCACGAATATTCTGAGCCAATCAGAGTGCTCCTACAGCATTTGTCGAAATTGCGCAGTAAATATCGCATTCGCATGTTGCGATATTTCGATAAAATATCACGAATATTCTGAGCCAATCAGAGCGCTCCTCCAGCATTTCTCGAAATTGCGCAATAAATATCGCATTCGCATGTTGCGATATTTCGATAAAATATCACGAATATTCTGAGCCAATCAGAGTGCTCCTACCGCAGTTATTAAAAAATTCGCAATTATTTTCGCATTCGCAATAGCGAAAAATCGCAATCATTTAATTTCGATAAAATATCACGAATATTCGAATTTAGCGAATATATCTCGAATATTCGAATATATATTCGAGATATATCGCGAATTCGAATATGGCATATTCTGCTCAACACTAGCAAAGAACTGACCGTCAAATATGGATCCTGCTAATATCTTTCTTTCTAGCTGCAGCAGGATAAGTGAGAATAGTGTTATCAGTCATGCACCCTGCACAGATTGAGTTTTAATGTTGAATTTTCAGACCTGTAATAGACAAAGTTCAGTGAACCGAATACTATAAATAACACAGGCTTCATTTTGGCCAATAAATGCCTTATGAAATGTTCGCTTTTACTATTGTTCCTTGTGGCGGCTCATCTCTTTATACATTCATGTCCCTTATCTCTAATAATAGTGCAGAATAATGAGCTACTGTAGATAAGTGCCATAGTCATTTTTTCTCAAGTTTCCTTGATAAGTTTCTGTATCTGAATGATAACGTGTCATGCTGGGTAGAAGAGCTAAAAAGGGAGTCACAGACTGTGATTGGGCAAGGTAGTTGGTCGCTTATACTTAGCAAAGAGCCAGGAAGGTAAATGAGGGAATATATTTCCCTGTAGACTCTGTAAGGTATTTACATACTGTATGTGTACAACAGCATGCTAACCATATTGATAAAAAAGAAGGGGGTCATTTATGCAGAGTGAACAAGATCCACCTTGTCGAAAATATTTGGCTCTCCCAGTGTAAATATATATTTACAAATTCTACAATACAATACAATACCACACATTCATAAAATATGTATTTTAAAGTAGTTTGTTGAAGCTATTGAAAAGGGGAGAGTATAGCCTCTTTTAAAATAAAAATAAGAAAGGTAAGATGTGCCAGCATCCCATTTAATATGTAGAACAATGAGACCAAGAAAGTCAGATTACATTGGCTGCTTGAGACCAATGGATATCGATTCATAGGTCAAAGAAGGGGGCAAGGGGGTGGGGATTTTGGTGGGGACTTTTCACGGCACTGATAGGAGACGGTATGATAAAAATTAACAGTATTTATTAAACATCAAACAATTACAATAAAATGACATTTAGGGACAGGCCCCACATTGCACATCAGAAAGCAAAAAACCAACTGTGTCAAAATGCAGGAAGTCGATGACCTCGACCGGTTTCGCGGTATTACCGCTTCTTCAGGAGGAAGTTTCTCATAGGGAACCCTGGACGACGTCTGACGTCATTAGATTCACGACGCCACCGCCGTCCAACGTCCCACCAACCCCTGCACGAGGGTGCGTGGGCGTGCAGCCTGAGACCCAATGGCAGGACGCCAGGTCACAGGCTGCAAACAGAGAGCTGTGATTGGCGCTCTCTGCTGGGGACGACAGTCCATGGATTGTACCACCGATATGACTTCTCTGTTGTACGTTTCTTTATCCTGGAAGTAATTCCCCAACATCCTCGGGGTGGAGACTGGGACAAAATCATTTTACAAAAAGAATGTCTGTGGATTGAACACCTGAATGCCACGACCTTCCCAGGACTAAACTAAATGAATTCATACAAATCATTTCTGCGATAATACCCATGTATGTTACCTTGCTTCATCTTTATTCTCCCTTCTCTTTCCCCTCCCTCCCCCTGCTCCCCTATCCCCCCCATGGTTCCCCCTCCCCCTCCCCCCTCTTTCCGGTTCCCTAATCTCCTCTTCCCCCCCCCCCCTTTCCCCCTTTTCCTCTTCTCCAATACCCCCACAAAACCCCCCCTTTTTTCCCCTATAATACCTTATCCCACATCCCATTATGTGTCACCTGCCCCCCCTTTTTCCTGTCCACCCCATGCGCCCCCTTTCCCCCCCTCCCCCCTTTTCTTGTGCCCTTTCCTCCCCCCCTTCCCTTCCTCCCTATCCTTATGTCCACTCACTTCCCTTCCTCTCCTTCTCCCTCTGCCCCTTGTTACCTACTCCTTCCCTTTCCCTCCACCCTCAACCCCTCTCCCTCCCTCCTATTCCCCAATCCCCTCGTCCCACCCCCCTCACACCTCTGCACATCCTGTTTTGATTATATTCATTATAGCCCGATCCACCTCCTCCTCCATTTTTATTTCACCCCCTACAACACCCCCAGGGTCCCCCCCTCCTCCCCATCCCCCCTCTTCCTCTTTCTTCTCTTTCCTTCCCCCTTCCGTCACTCACACACCCTTCTCACCCATCAATCGGTGTCCAACTTCACTTAAGCAATGTTCTCTTCAACTACTTTACACTGACTATACCCTTCACCTTATCAGAGCCCGTCCTAACAAAAATCCCCCTCCATGCGCCAAAGAAGGCTTAAACCAGGTTACGCGCTTGATTACATGACCAATCTGGGTGAGTTTCTCCTTTATGAAGTAGTGTGCTGTTTTGATCTTAATACAATGTTTACATTTGTTGTATGCTATGCTTGTTTATTTATATGTTTTATACATACCCTCTAGAAACTTCCTCCTGAAGAAGCGGTAATACCGCGAAACCGGTCGAGGTCATCGACTTCCTGCATTTTGACACAGTTGGTTTTTTGCTTTCTGATGTGCAATGTGGGGCCTGTCCCTAAATGTCATTTTATTGTAATTGTTTGATGTTTAATAAATACTGTTAATTTTTATCATACCGTCTCCTATCAGTGCCGTGAAAAGTCCCCACCAAAATCCCCACCCCCTTGCCCCCTTCTTTGACCTATGAATCGATATCCATTGGTCTCAAGCAGCCAATGTAATCTGACTTTCTTGGTCTCATTGTTCTACATAGTTTGTTGAAGCACTGTGGGGTTGATTTACTAAAATTGGAAAGCAAAATCTGGGGCAGCTGTGCATGGTGGCCACTTAGCCTCCATCGCCCTCCGGAACATTTACCCCCCTTCATGACTGGGCCATTTTTTGCGATACGGCACTACGTTACTTTAACTGACAATTGTGTGGTCGTGTGAATGTGTACCCCAAGTGTTTTTTACCACTAATAGAGCTTTATTTTGGTGGTAGTTGATCACCTCTGAGGTTTATATTTTCTCTGCAATAAAAATAAACTGCCAAGGAGTGGGTTGCCACCCTAGGCAATGGACACATTCAAGGGTGACACTGTGGCACACGATAGATGAAGGAAACATTGACGTAGGGGATGACATGAATCTGGTGGAAGGATGAAGATGTACATGCCAAATTTCAGCACAAGCCCCATATGTTCAACTGCAGCCTTATTGACAACCATTGAGGTCTATGAATTCATTGCATTTTCTTTGGGCTAGATATATAATGTAGTCTGGGGGACACTGATAAATCTATAGGTAGCTGCAAGGAAAAGGAGAAGATTTTACCTGTACATAGCGGTGTTTATAAATGCGGTAAAAATAAATAATTGAATTTCTTTATTTTTTGAATTTTCATATTTTTAGCAGCTCATAACAAAATACCCCAATCCATTTATACCAGTACTGACTCATGTATGAAGTTTTGTGTTTCCTTGTAGTGAACAAGAAGCACACCTTCTACACTTTTTCATTTTGTGAAATGGCCGGGAAGCTTTTTGTAACAGCCAGGTCTGATTTAATGTAGATGTAAACCCCAGGGGCTCCTTCAGATGAGGGGCTGTCAGGAAAAAACTGTTATTCTTGCCAGCAGAAAAACTATTCCCATGTACACATTGGAGTGGATTTACTAAAGCAAATAGACTGTGTACTTTGCAAGTGAAGTTGCACTCCGCAATTTTCCCCAGTGCTTAGTAAATGCTGATTTCCATCACCATGTCATGTGCAAGCAAAACTGCTTTTTTTTATTTTCCTTGCACCTGGCTGGGTTTTCCTTACAAAGTGAAGCTTTACCATATTTACTTTTACTAAGGAAAATGAGTGCAACTGCCCTTTCAAAGTGTATAGTCTATTTGTTTTTAGTAAATCCCTCCCAATGTGTGCAAACTGTTTCCCTCAGATTTGTACGCTGTACAAAACAATCACCAACACTGCGGTTGTTCATAGCCATTGTGCATCCAGGGCTGGCAGTTCTGAACTCACACAAATTGGATGCAGCTCAATATGTTTTGCTCAATATTTGCTGCTGAGTTTAGCAGTAACGCAGAAACCAATTCACCTATCTGAAAGAGCCCCATTTGAATAGCATTAAGTTAACTAAAGCACTGTGTATCATAAAAAAAAATTGTTATGTATATAAAATACAGTAAAACCTTGGTTTGAGAGTGTTTTGCAAGACAAGCAAAACATTTTAAATAAATTTGGAGTTGATATACAAGCGATGTCTTGATATACGAGTAGCGTCCTGTCACAACTGACTATAAAAGAGAGAGGCGCCTCTAAGGCTAGGTTCACACTGCAGCAAACTCTTTTGCGAATTTGAGCCGTTGCTGGATGTCAATAGATGTCCAGTCAGGATAACAGAACCACTTCCCGGGCGTCAATTTGCTATTGACTGGGCGGGAAGTAGTTAACAATAGTATGTATTCATCAAGTTCAATGTGTGTGTAGCACCCCCTTACTTTCAGTATGGGCACTACGCTAAAGTTAGTGGGGAATGGGAGAGTTACCTTGCTCCCATTCTGAATTTGTTAAAGTTGGGACTTCTGTCACTCCAGAAACGTCCACTGGGTCAGTCTGTGCACCAGGGATGCAATACCATCCCTGGCCGGCAGTTGGCGCCAGAGGGGTTCTGGCAGAGCAACTTTCCCCAGCATCCAATCAGAGAAGTTTCTCCCTCGCAAGGCATGCTGGGGAGGGGTATATATGTGACAGGTGTCATGTGCTAACCAAGTTTCACGGGGTCCCGGTTCCAGGTGCGGCATCCACCTTCAGGGTGCGCGCATCCATGGACCCCGCCAGCGAGGCCCACCAGGCCAAAATTGCAGTCTACATAAACCCTCATCCTGAGGTAAAAAGGGACTCCAGTGACTTATTGGATTCCCGCTTCTATTGAAAGGATCCCAGGCTGGGTGCCGTTCGATTGGGGAGCGGGCTTGAGGGGAACCCAGAGGCAGGTTGTCCAACAGGGCTTGAGCGAGCCAATCGGGGATCTAGTGACCGGAACGGTGACAGGTACGTGCTGCTGTCATCCGGTGACCTATGTTACAAACCTACTGGGAGGATTTGCTCAATCTATCCATCTAGCTCATCTAAAAGTAATTGGCCTGTGGCAGAGGCCCTAGAGCCGGGTCTGTGGGAGAGATCTGTTCCTCCCAGAAAATCCTAAGTGACACTTCGGCTGCCAGGCTTGTGAGAGGGGTCTGTCCGGGGGCACTTTACCCACTCCAACTAGAGTGGCGACGAATAACAGTTTGGTACTCTATTGCTCAATAAATATCCAGGCCTGACACTGCAAGGTTCTTCTTTCTTCTTCATCAACCTGCTCTTCCCACTAAACGTTGATGTTGTCCGTGTTTGGCCTGGAATAAAGCATTGGAAAACCCTTTATTCACTGTCTGGACTCTCGCTCATTGCTTTGTTCTCCAGCTGCACCCATACGCCACATTAAGGTAACTCAATATGCCGATCCCAAAAACAAATCAGCGGCTCCTTCGGGGGTAGTGCTACATGTGATTATATGTCAGTATTACATTGTCCCAGTATGTTGTGTTCGTTCAGGTGTCTATCTAAACGTTTTTTGAAACTATGGATGCTCCCCGCTGAGACCACCGCCTGTGGAAGGGAATTCCGCATTCTTGCCCCTCTTACATAAAAAAAATCCTCTACGATTTTAAGGTTAAACCTCTTTTCCTCTCATTTTAATGAGTGGGCACGTGTCTTGTTAAACTCCCTTCCGCAAAAAAGATTTATACCTATTGTGACCAGTACGGTATTCGTATCCCCTCTCAAGTGTCTCTTCTCCAGAGAGAATACGTTTCAATGACTTTTAAAATTATATTAAAATGTTAAAACTCGTATAAGATTTTAATGATTATGCGTTTTTGCTTTGCAGCAGTCTGTTTTATACAAAGTCTAAGTCTGAAGACACAGCATTTGCATAAAGATACAGTATATTTCTATAGGAGTCGTTTAGGCATCTACACTAACTTTTTATAGACAATTTAGTTAAAAGCTAATTATGGCCTTATTCACAAGAGCATTTTTTTTATTTGTTTTACATGTAGCATTTAAACTGATGGAGGTCAGCTGTTGCTGTCCTTATTGCATCATTATAATGTGTTTCATGTTTTAGAATTGTACATGTATGAATATCCAGAATTGTCTTAAAGTCAAACTCCAGGAAAACACCTAAATACACACTTGTAATACAGGGTTCGACAGGGTGCTAGGTCGCAATTGCGACTAGAATTAGCGAACCTGGCGCCTGGGGCGGCACAGCTGGGGTATCCTGCGTCTCCGTGTGCCATGGGGCGGACTGACCATTCGGGCACTCGGGCACTGCCCAAAAGGGCCCCATGCCACTAGGGAGCCCCATTAGAGTTGCCAGCCTCGGTAAAACCAGGGACAGTATGTAAAAATCTGTGTTTTGTACCATCTGTCCCTGAAATGTCCCTTACCGACATCCTTTTGGTCTACAAATCCCAATATTATAGCTGCCCCGCCTCTCCAGTACCTTCTGTGTGTGTATGTTTACTGTGTGTGTATATTGTGTATGCATACTATATGTGTGTGTGTTTCTACTGTGTGGCCCCACAATCTCTTATTGCCTGGGGGCCCCATAATCTCCTATTGCCTGGGGGACCACATAATATCCTATTTCCAGGGGGCCACCTAAATCTCCTATTGCCTGGGGGCCCCATGAGTTGTCAGTCCGCCCCTGCGTGTGCCCCCACCTCCCCTGCCGCACGATCGTGTCAGACCACACGGGCCGGTAATTGAGACCGCGGCTTTGCGGCTTTCTGCAGGCCTCTGCTTCCTTCTGTGATCTGGCGCCGTCTTGTGGTGGCCATTGGTATGACAAGACAACCAGCAATGCTAATGGAGCTTCCTCTGTCTGTTTTCACTGCCATCTCCTTCCCTCTAATTAGAACCCCCAAACATTATATATATTTTTTATTCTAACACCCTAGAGAATAAAATGGCGGTCGCTGCAATACTTTCTGTCACACAGTATTTGCGGAAAAATACACTTTTTTTAATTAAAAAATAAGACACCAGTAAAGTTAGCCCAATTTTTTTTATATTGTGAAAGATAATGTTACGCCGAGTAAATTGATACCCAACATGTCACGCTAGAATTATTGCTCTCGCTCTACCAATTGCAGCGATACCTCTCATGTGTGGTTTGAACACAGCTTTCATATGCGAGCGCTACTCACGTATGCGTTCGCTTCTGCGCGCAAGCTCGGCGGGACGGGGCGCGTTCCTGGCTCCTAACTTTTTTAGCTGGCTCCTAGATTCCAAGCAAATTTGTTAAGCCGTGTTGTAATACATATAAAGAAGTTGCTTTACCTGCCAAAGGGTTTGCATTTCCATCCATCAAAATCTTAGATTGAGACGGTTCTGCCACATTGTTAGGAGGGTGGCAGCACTTTTTCTGTTACAGTTTGGGAGGTTATGATGTAATCTCCCCTCCCCTCTCCCCAGCTGCTTGTGATTAGAAAGTGAAGGCCCAATAGCAAGCTGATGAGGTCACCCCTCTTCTTCCTTTTCTGGTCAATCTCGTTGCATGCATCACAGCTGATTGGCTCCCAGTGCTGCCCCTCCTACTCCCAATCTAAATGCTACTGTGCAACAGATTTCCAAACCAATTTTAAGATTTTTACAGCGGCAGATTAAAAAATGATTTCTGTCTAGCAGCACTAGGGTCATCGGTTCGAATCCTGTGCCTGCATGGGTTTACTCCAGGTCGTTTGGGTTCCTCAGGGTACTGCAGTTTCCTCCCACTCCAAAGACATGCTGGTAGGTTAATTGACTCTTGTCTAAAGTGGCCCTAGTATGTATATATATGAATGTGAGTTAGGAACCTTAGATTGTAAGCTCCTTGAGGCAAAGGAATAATGTGAATGTACAATATATATGTGTAAAGAGCTGTGTAAATTGACAGAGCTATATAAGTACCTGTAATACATAAACACTGAATGCATTGTACAGTATATGTCTTTATATTTGCCTGGCATTCAGCTTTAAGTTAATCTTTTCAGCTTTTTAGATGTGTTTAGTACATCCAAAGCTTGAAGAGGTTAAAACAAGCTCAAGGTAGAAGCCATATGTTTTTTCAGTTTTGTTTAGGCTTTTCTGTAAAAGTGATCTGGATGGCTGTAGAGTTGTCCAGTCACTTTTACCATACTTCTAAAAGCATCACCTATTGATAATTTTGAGCACTGTAATTATTCCTCATTTCAAGGGCGTACACAGTTTGAGGCTTGACATATTTGGTATCTATTTACTCATCACAATCTTAATTTTTATTGTAATACAAAAAGATGTGGATTAAATAGTGTTTGTGTGCATTCAAATTTATTTTATTGTATTTTTTTCTTGAAAATATAGATTTCATAAACAGTTGCGTAAATATTGTGCGACATAGAAAAATTGCAAATACCGTCCTTTTTTTTACTTCTGCATTAAAAAAATACACGCTTTGGGATTTGTACATAATTTTATAACCAATGGGAAGTAGTTAAAGCAGATACTTTATCAATTCACTCCAGCTCATATGCAAAATGATGTATATATATGTGTGTCTACTGATTTCTATAAATAACACGTGTAGGAAATGTACATTGGTGTGTCACCAAACTTTCTATTTCTGTCTTCTTTCTAAACATTGTATAAAAAAAAATTATATCAGCATCATGATTAATATTTAATTTTTTGTTTCAGCCTCGCAGCCTCCAAAGAGGTGGGGGCCTCCGTCCGTTCCAATCCCAAGCAAATGTCACCATCTGATTTCTTGGACAAGTTGATGGGAAAAATTTCTGGATATGATGCCCGAATTCGCCCTAACTTCAAAGGTAATCTAGTTGTGTCTATATTTTTTTATTAAAATAAAAAAATATTGTAAACTTACTTGTTCTGTGCAATAATATTGCACAAAGTAGTCCCTTATATCTGGTTCCTTACATCCTCTTTAACAGTCCCCAGCAGGTGCTGTCTGCTCTTTCTTCATCAGGGTGCTAAGGGGGCATCCGTGCAGGTGCACTTCCGAGCTGGGCTGTGTGCGTCCATAGACACACATAGTGCCAGCAAGCCACACCCTCTGCTCCTTTCTCATAGGAGTTTGACTGACAACAACAGAAGCCTATGGAACAGAGTATAGCAGAGGTGCATCTGGGACCATGCTGGATCAGTGATGGGACTTAGGTAAGTGTTTGAGGGAGGTAGTGAGGGGTTTTCTCTTTCAAATTATTTATTGTTTTTTTTTTAAAGAAAATAAAAACAAAAAGCACTCTCACACAGGGGCTATGGAATTAGAGAAAATTGTCAGTAGATAACAAAGTTGTGGTTAATTTATGATCAAAACATAAACAATAGCCATTTCTGAGTTCTCTATATATGGCCAGAACATGGCAAAAATAGAGGACAATTTATATTAAAACGAATTTGAGAAGAAAGGGAGAGAGAATGGGGGGAAGAATGAGGAAGAATAGAGCAGAAAAGATTCAAGGGGGATGGGAGCAGTGCTGTGTCTTGGCCTAGGTAGACAAGGCCCAGGCCTAGGGCGGCACTTTGGGGGGCGTGCAAAAAAGCCACCCACTGCAAGAAAAAAATCCTTCCCTCCTCCTGAGTCAGCTCATTCACTACCATGGCTGCTGGCTGCAGCGTTCAGAGAGCATCTCTCTCATGAAGCATAGAGCATGACTGTTCCAGCCTCCTCTCCCTCCCCTCTACACAGACAGGACAGCAGAAAAAGCGAGCTGGTCAGCTTCTCCAGGTGAACATGGAATCACATCAGGGCAGATCGGATTGTGGCTTTAGCAGACGGACAAACTACATAGTGTATATCTTGGAGGGGGTGAGAGTTAAATACTGATGGTTTCTTCCACGCTCTGGCTAGAGACTGTTTACTATCTATAAATACATACATGGTGAGCTTCTACTGGTGCATGACGAGACCTTGTATAGAGTGGTGAAGGAGAAACAATTTTGTATCCCTAGGAACCGGAAAGGTGGAAAAAAAATTGGATTAATCCAGACGTTCTAGACCAAAAAGCAATTTACTTAGGGCAGGACCGACATGTGTGGAGTACAACTCCACATTGGCTACAGCCCCTAAAACACCTGACGCCATGGTTGGGATTAGCATGGGTGTTATGGGTAGGGACCCAGGACCTATGGATGAGAATTTTGGTATGGTTGACCAGACCCTGCTCCAGTATTCTAATTCCATACGGGGCACAGAGTCTCACTCCCATTGTGCTACACAAGACAGAGAAGAACAAGAATCTTGCAAGTTTAACAAACTATATAGTATAGAAATAAGTCACAGGCCTCGTACACACGACCGAGAAACTTGTCATAAAAGAAACATTGTTTTCCTTGACGAGTTCCTTGTCGGTCTTGTCGAGAATTTTGTCAAGCTTTCTTTGTGTACACACTGTCAAGACAAAATCTCGCCGTTCTCAAACGCGGTGACGTACAACACATACAACGGCACTATAAAGGGGAAGTTCGATTCCACTGGCACAACCCCCTGGGGCTGCTTTTGCTAATCTCATGTTACTGCGTGTTAAGTAAAAGTTTGGTAAGAGACGATTTGCGCTTTTCAGTCTGTTACAGCGTGACAAATGTGCTATCTCCATTACGAACGCTACTTTTACCGAAGGTGCACTCCCGTCTCATACTTTATTCTGAGCATGTGCGGGTTTCTAAGCATATACACAAATGTGTTTCTCGTTGTAAACCAGCCCAACGAGAAACAAGACGAGGAAATTGAGACTCCTGACGAGAAAAAAGAGAACTTGTTCTCGTCGAGAACCACAACAGTTTTCTCGACGAAAAACATACACACGACTGTTTTCCTCGGCAAAAAAGCTATGCCACCAAGTTTCTTGATGGATTTTGTCGAGGAAAACGGTTGTGTGTACGAGGCCTCAGGGAAGAATGGAGGCAAATGTGTTCAAAAATGGTTTCCTGGAATAGAAAATCTGAAGGTTTGTGCAAGGTCAGAATTCAGTGGCATATATAAAGGTATTGGTAGTGTTCTAGAGCAGGAGTTTGATGGTGCTTATGGAACAAGGCCCAGGAGGGGAAGTTGCAGAGGTCAGAAAAGGATGAACATGCCAGAATCTAGGTGAAGTCCACCATCTAAGTGCATGTGCCTGCTCCCATCCTGGGAGAAATAGTGGGTTGTTGCAAATCAGTAAGAGGGGGAGGAAGGGAAAGATTAGGTTCCAGGAGTAATGTGTGGAGTCCCACAGCTTTGAGCTGTGCTGCATCACTGGGGTCGAGGAGGGAGGATGAGATTAAGGAGGAAACCACAAGAGAACCGAGGCTGAAATGGTGTCACAGTTCGGGAGTCCTAGGAATAACCAGGCAGTATCAGAAATGGCATGCATCAGGGTAAGCTGTGCAATTGTCTCTGCTTGGTAATTCTTAGTAATGTTGGGAACACCCAGCCCCTACTGTAGCCTATGTTTGTGGAGCAGGAGATCAGTGGCTGTTTATAGGCTCAAGTAAATAAAAGCATACATTTCGGTAAGAGCCTTAGACCCCTTTCACACTGAGGTGCTTTGCAGGCCCTATAACGCTAAAGATAGCGCCTGCAAAGCACCCTGAAAGAGCCGCTGCTGTCTCTCCAATGTGAAGGACCCAAGGGCTTTCACATTGGAGCAGTGTGCTAGCAGGACGGTAAAAAAAGTCCTGCTAGTAACATCTTTGGAGCGGTGAAGGAGCTTCCCCACCACTCCTGCCCATTGAAATGAATGAGCACTGCATCTCTACCGCCGGCAAATCGCTGCTGCAGAGGTGCTTTGCAGGTGGTTTTAACCCATTTTCGGCTGCTAGCGGGGGTTAAAAGTGCCCCGATAGCAGCCGAATAGCGCCGCAAAATTGACGGTAAAGCACTAAAAATAGCAATGCTTTACTGCCGAAGCACTCACTGCCCCAGTGTGAAAGGGGCCTTTGAAAGAAAGAAGGGACCTGAATTGACAGATTTGTAGTGAGGTTTTCCTACCTTAATGTAGGGAATGCATTTAGGTAAAAAAATGTTTGGGTTTAGAACCACTCTATGAAAATGGAGGGTGTTATTACAAAGTCTTTCTGAATATCTATTTCTGGTCTTTTAATTGAGCTTTCATTATTCATCACTAGTTTATGATTGATTGTAACTTGGCAAGTTCTTCTATTATGATCATTGATTATAAATATTTCAGTCTGAATATTGTTAATATTCTGTCTGGTTCTTTTTGGTGTGTTTATTATAATGAAGTGTTTTTTTCTCTAAAATATAACACTGGGTGCTGGAGAACATTCTCTAAATTTTTGGTGCTGATAAATAAGAAAACAATTTTTTACCTACAGGCACTCCATTCTAGCAATATTGCTTACTGCTGTGAAAAGCTGCATCCCGCTTTTCTGGAGGCAGACATAGGCCCCATCAATATCTATCTGGTTGATTGAGGTCACTGAAATCAATGAGCTGGAGAACTTGGTGGCCACGGAGAGGGGCCTTTGAGATAAATTCCTCAAAAAACTGTTCTATTGGCACAGATTTATCTACTCAGAGGTGTATGCAGCCTTGCTGGGTTAAACTGCCTTCCTGCAGAATCTGGAGGTCACCCCAATGGTTTTAGCGGTCAGAGGGGATGGATGAGTGGATGGAAACTCTATCCCTTTCTCCCCTTTCCCTTGTCACTTTCCCTTCCCTCCTTCACCTCCCCTTCCTCTTCCCCTCTACCCCCCCATTTTCTTTTATTTTCTTTGTGTTTTTTGTTTTTTCTCTCTCTCCCTCACTTCTCCCCTCTCTCTCCCCCTGCTCTACCATCTTTACTCTTTTCCTTATATTGAGTTTAAAAATGTAAAATGTAACACGGGTACAGAGAAATCTGTTGGCTTTGTCCATCGGGGGACTCTCGCATACATAAACCATCTCTTCCTGTCTGGACTTGGTTACTATTTTGGACCTGTGGCGGCATTGAACCATGCCTAGTAGGGATGAGCCGAAATACCCCCCCCCCACCCCCATTCGCTTTGCACCAGAACCTTCGAACGGACCGAAGGTTCGCGTGAACATTTAGAACCCCATTAACGTCAATGGGACTCGAACGTTCGAATTCAAACGTGCTCATTTTAAAGCCTAATATGCAAGTTATTGTCCGAAAACGGGTTTGATGAACCCGGGTCTTGCCACAGGGAACATGTATCAATGGAATTTTTTTTTTTTTAAACGGTCGTTTTTTCTGGAGCAGTTATTTTAATGATGCTTAAAGTGAAAAAAAAGAAAAGAAAAATTACTTTAAATATCGTACCTGCTGGGTGTCTATAGTATGCCTAAGTGGCACGTTTTTAGAACTGTCCCTGCACAAAATGAGATTACAATAAGAAAAAATAAATTTAAAACTGCTTGCGGCTTTTATGTAATGTCTGGTCCCTGCAATATGGATAAAAATCATTGAGAAAAATAGCATGGGTTCCCCCCCCCCCCCCTCCCCGCAGGTCATTACAAGCCACTTTGGCCCTATATACTTTGAACAGCAGTATACAGGCAGTGCAAACAAGACAGGGACAGTAGGTTTGTTGTTAAGTAGAATCTGTTTGTAATTGTGAACTGGTACTTTTTTAAAGTGTAGCTCCAGCCATAAAATCTATTTTTAAGCTTTTCTGAAAACATAGAGAAGGGTTATCACCCCTGTAACATTTGTTTTGCTGTCTGTGTGCATCTGTTCAGAAGATTGCAATTCGCTTTCTGTCCCAATGACAAATGATGTTTTGAAAATTCGTTTTTTTTTTCTTAACCCCCCTGGCGGTATTCCCGAGTCTGACTCGGGGTGAGATTTTCATGCCAAAAGCGGTAACCCCGAGTCAGACTCGGTCTCGCCTCGCTGCAGCAGCAGACAAAGTTACTTACCTTGACCCTGGATCCAGCGATGCCACCGCGCTGTGTGAGCGAGCGGGACCTCGCTCGATTCACACAGCGTCCTCCTGTGCCGCCGATCTCCGTTCCCTGCGACGTTACGACGCACGGGAGCAGAGAACGGCGCCAAATTCTAAAACGTAAACAAGCACATTACATACAGTATACTGTAATCTTATAGATTACAGTACTGTATGTAAATAATACACACCCCCCTTGTCCCTAGTGGTCTGCCCAGTGCCCTACATGTTCTTTTATATATTAAAAACCTTTCTTTCTCCCTGCAAACTGTAGATTGTCCATAGCAGCCAAAAGTGTCCTTTTATGTCAAAAATGGTTTTAGATCAGCTAGAAAACAGCGATAATAAATTATAATCACTTGCAGAATTGTGCGATAGCGATTTGTGGGGAAATTCGTCATAAAAAAAAAATAATGACAGCAACAATTCTGCAACTGAGCAAATTTCAGTGATTTTGAGTTGATTACATTATTGAATAATTTTTATTAGAATTATATTATTATTTGTTATAATTATTTATAATTATTTATTATATTATAATTTATAATTTTGTTTTAAAAAAAATGTCATACCCGGGATGCCTACTAGTCTCTTGTTTGGTCAGATTTAAGTGAGTTATTCCTAAAAATTACAGACCTACAGTATAAAACACCAAATTTCCTTGCAAATAATGGTACCGCTTTCAGCATCTTTTTTCTGAAAGAATCATACCGCCAGGGAGGTTAAACAAGGATTGGTGATAAAGCATCAGTGGACAGGAGACACCTCTTACAGAAGAGAATTTTCCTTCCTAGGGGTAGATTTTCTCTCACTTCCTGTTGTCTCCTTCCATTTGCAAGTAGGAGTCGTTTGTAAGTTGGATGTTTGAAAGTAGGGGCCTGCCATATATACTCTGCAGAAATTTGGGCCCTAGGTGTTGGTGTTGACACAACACTGTAAGCCCTCACAGTTAGTCTTGGTGGGCGCTGGAACACCCTGCTGTGTGAACTATTATATCAAGAATTGTAATTACATACCATTGATGAACAGTGGTAGAAAAATTGGGTCTTTGGTGCTGGCGCTGGTGCCACAACTCTGTAAGCCCTCACAGTTACTCTTGGTGGGCACAGGAATGGGCCCTGCTGTGAAATAATAGATCAAGAATTGTAATTACATGCCCCTGTTGAACAGGGGCAGAAAAATTGGGCCTTTGTTGGTGGTGGTGGTGATGCTGGTGCCACCACACTGCAACCCCTCACAGATACTCTAGTTGGAGCGCAGGAATGAGCCCGCTGCAAAGTATTGCATGAAAAATTGTAATTACACGCCCCTGTTAAACAGGGGCAGAAAAATTGGGCCTTAGGCACTGGTGCTGGTGTCACAACACTGCAACCCCTCACAGATACTCTAGTTGGAGCGCAGGAATGAGCCCGCTGCAAAGTATTGCATCAAAAATTTAAATTACACTACCCTGTTAAACAGGGGCAGAAAAATTGGGCCTTAGCCACTGGTGGCGGTGCCCAGAACCAAAAATGTTCTTACAAGCTATATACATGATTATTGAGGAGGAAAAGGATAGTCACTTAGCATAACAGGATAGTCACTCAGCATCAGCATAGGCAGTCTGGAAGGGATCTGACATTTCAAAAAAAAAAAATACTCAGTTACATCAGCATCAGGTGCTTGGTAGCTGGTGGTGATCCAAGCCTGATTCATTTTTATGAAGGTCAGTCGATCGACCGAGTCGGTGGAGGATGCACCCTGTGATCGGTTACAAAGCCTCCAGCAGCACTGAATGTGCGTTCTCAAAAGAACGCTGGGATGCAGGACAAGCCAGTAGATTAATTGCGTACTGAGCAAACTCTGGCCAGTGATCCATCCTCAAGACCCAGTAAGCCAGAGGATTTTCGGTGGGAAAGGTGTCCAAGTCTGATCTTGCCCCTAGGTATTCCCGCACCATGTAAAACAGACGCTGGCGATGGTTGCTGAAACCGGTCATACCTTGGGGCTGCGGACTAAAAAAAAATCTGAACGCATCGGTCAGACAGCCACCTTCTCCACCGCTCTTTCTGTGACTGACCAAAGCCTCAGCAACACGTTGTCCAGGACCTACATTTTGTAACCCCCGTCTCTGGGAACGCGTTGCACAGACCTTTCTGCAAGGCCTTCCGAAGATGCTTCATCTTCTGCTTCCTCTGCGCCGGCAAGATAAGGTCCGCAACCTTATTCTTGTAACGTGGATCAAGGAGAGTTGCCAGCCAGTAATGATCCCTCTCCTTGGTAGCACGAATACGAGGATCCTTCCGCAGGCTTTGCAGGATCAGGGAGGCCATACAACGTAGGTTTGCTGAGGCATTCGGTGCGGAGTCCTCTGGGTCACTGAGGATGTCAGGATCCGAAGCCACCTCATCCCAGCCACGTACAAGTCCATGGGTTCCTTGGGACTGTAATTGATCCCTTGAAGACTGCTGCTGATGCTGAGTGCTAGGCTCCACCTCCATGCTGACACAATCCTCCTCCTCCTCCTCCTCTTCCTGTGTGATAGGCAGGCAAGCAGGAACACTGTCTGGATAAAGGGGGCCTTGAGAGGTAAGGAAGTCCTCCTCTTCCTCCCTCTGTTCTGCCTCAAGGGCCCTGTCCATTATTCCACGCAGCGTGTGCTCCAACATGTGAATAAGAGGGACAGTCTCACTGATGCATGCACTGTCACTGCTCACCATCCTCGTGGCCTCCGCAAATGGTGACAGGACAGTGCATGCATCCCTAATCATGGCCCACTGGCGTGGGGAAAAAAATAGCTCCCCTGACCCAGTTCTGCTGCCATATTGACACAGATACTCATTAATGGCCCTCGGCTGCGTGTGCAGCCGCTGCAGCATGGCCAACGTAGAGTTCCACCTGGTGGGCATGTCACAGATTAGGCGGTTCTTGGGCAGGTTGTATTCCCTTTGCAGGTCTGCCAGCCGAGCACTGGCATTATATGACCGTCGGAAATGCACACAGACTTTCCTGGCCTGCTTCAGGACATCCTGTAAGCCCGGGTACCTGCCCAAGAACCGCTGCACCACCAAGTTAAGAACATGAGCAAAACAGGGCACATGGGTCAGTTGTCCCTGTCGTAGGGCAGAGAGGAGGTTGGTACCATTGTCGCAAACCACCATTCCTGGCTTAAGCTGGCGTGGCGTCAACCACCTCTAAGCCTGCCCCTGCAGAGCTGACAGAACCTCTGGCCCAGTGTGGTTCCTGTCCCCCAAGCACACCAGCTCAAGCACCGCATGGCGTATCTTTTTCCCTTCATACCTGCGTAGCTCCTTAAACGCCTACGGAGCACCGCTGGTTCCGAGGACACATCAGCACAGGAAGAGGCCACAGAGGAAAAAGAGGAGGGGGTGGAGGAGAGAGGTGTGTCACAACCAGTAGTAGCATTTTGGAGGCGTGGTGGCCAGCAGAGTCACCCAATGCGCCGTGAAAGATAGGCAATGTCCCTGTTCATGCCTGCTGGACCATGAGTCAGCGGTAATATGCACCTTACCACTGACCGCACTGTCCAGCGAGGCATGCACATTGCCTTCCACATGCAGGTAGAGAGCCGGAATCGCCTTCCATGAGAAAAATTAGCGTTTGGGAACTTGCCACTGAGGTACCGCACATTCCACAAACTCACGGATGGGGGCAGAATCTACAAACTGAAAAGGCAGCAGTTGAAGTGCTAGCAATTTAGCTAAGCTAGCATTCAACCGCTGGGCATATGGATGCCTGGGAGAGAACTTCTTTCGGCACTGCAGCAGCTGGGGCAGGGAAATTTGCCTGGTACAATCTGCCATTGGTGTACCGATAGTAGATTGCCCGCATGTACTAGGCTGTGACACACCAAATTCTACACCTTCAGTCCTATCAGTGCAGACTTCAGAGAGGACTGAGGGTATAGTGGGGTTGGAGATCCCAGCTGATGAGGGGAAAGGGGAGGTCCGCTTTGTTCTTTGGTGTGGGTCTTTGAGGTATGCTTGCCAACTAACTGCATGGCAGGTCGACATATGTCTGGTCAAGCATGTGGTGCCCAAGTGTGTGATGTTTTGGCCACGCGAGATACGCTTGAGACATATGTTGCAAATAGCAGCGGTGCGATCTGATGCACATGTCTCAAAAAAGGCCCACACCAAAGAACTTTTGGAATAATGCTGAGACACAGCAGCGCCCTGCACATGTGTGCTTTTTGATGCAGTCGGTGTGCTGCCCTTAAGCTGGCCCCTGGAGGGCATCCTGCCTCGTTGGAGATGTGCCTGTGCCTCCTCCTCCTTCTCCTCCTCCTCCTCTCTCCTATCAGGCACCCACGTAGAGTCAGTGACCTCATCATCCCCTCCCTCCTCATCACTGTAGAAAACCTGGCAGTATGCTGCAGCTGGGGGAACATGACTGCCAGATTGCTGTCCTTCTTGGGAACCCCCTCTCTCTGGACTCACGTTACTGCCTTCCTCTTGTTGTGTACCATCATCGGAGCCTTCAAAACGCTGCACATCCTCATGCAGCATGTACCCAACACTGTGTTCAAACAGTTCGGGGGACTGCTCAGGAGGACATGGTGGGGCTAGGGAAGGAGTGACTGATGCCATTGAGCAGAGGGAAGAGGACGCCTTGGCAGCTGCTTTGCCAGACAAAGTACCCTGAGCCTGGGTGAGAGAGGATGAGGACGGCTTGGTCATCCACTCTACCAAGTCTTCGGCATGTTGCGGCTCAACACAACCAGCTGCCAAAAAAAAGGACGAGTGTGTCCCACGGCCACATGCTGATGAGGATGCACCGTGTCCATGACCAGCACTGTTGCCTCTAGACGCAGAGCCTCCTTGTTGTCCTTCCAGACATACTAATGGCCTGCAGAGGACAAAGGCAGTACACACACCATGTAGCTTTAGGTGCACACTGCAGAGGACACAGGCAGTACACACTACGTAGCTTTAGGTGCAAATTGCAAAGGACACGGCAGTACACACCAAGTAGCTTTAGTTGCAAACTGCAGAGGACACGGGCAGTACACACCACGTAGCTTTAGGTGCAAACTGCAGAGGACACGGGCAGTACACACCAAGTAGCTTTAGGTGCAAACTGCAGAGGACACGGGCAGTACACACCAAGTAGCTTTAGGTGCAAACTGCAGAGGACAAAGGTAGTATACACACCACGTAGCTTTAGGTGCACACTGCAGAGGACACAGGCAGTACACACAAAGTAGCTTTAGGTGCAAACTGCAGAGGACACGGGCAGTACACACCAAGTAGCTTTAGGTGCAAACTGTAGAGGACACGGGCAGTACACACCACGTAGCTTTAGGTGCACACTGCAGAGGACACAGGCAGTACACACTACGTAATTTTAGGTGCAAACTGCAGAGGACACAGGCAGTACACACACAGTAGCTTTAGGTGCAAACTGCAGAGGACATGGGCAGTACACACCACGTAGCTTTAGGTGCACACTGCAGAGGACACAGGCAGTACACACTACGTAGTTTTAGGTGCACATTTCAGAGGACACAGGCAGTACACCCTACGTAGCTTTAGGTGCAATCTGCAGAGGACACGGGCAGTACACACTAAGTAGTTTTAGGTGCAAACTGTAGAGGACATGGGCAGTACACACCACATAGCTTTAGGTGCACACTGCAGAGGACACAGGCAGTACACACTAAGTAGCTTTAGGTGCAAACTGCAGAGGACATGGGCAGTACACACCACGTAGCTTTATGTGCAAACTGCAGAGGACACAGGCAGTACACACCAAGTAGCTTTAGGTGCAAACTGCAGAGCACAAAGGCAGTACACACACCACGTAGCTTTAGGTGCACACTGCAGAGGACACAGGCAGTACACACTATGTAGCTTTAGGTGCAAACTGCAGAAGACACGGGCAGTACCCACCAAGTAGCTTTAGGTGCAAACTGCAGAGGACAAAGGCAGTACACACACCACTTAGCTTTAGATGCACACTGCAGAGGACACAGGCAGTACACACTACGTAGCTTTAGGTGCAAACTGCAGAGGACACGGGTAGTACACACCACGTAGATTTAGGTGCACACTGCAGAGGACACGGGCAGTACACACCAAGTAGCTTTAGGTGCAAACTGCAGAGGACATGGGCAGTACACACCACGTAGCTTTAGGTGCACACTGCACAGGCAGGACACAGGCAGTACACCACGTGAGAATACTGCAGCTAGCACAATCACCTGCCTGCCAGTAAATTAGGAAGAGCTGATCTAGCTAAACTATACAGTGTATAAATATATATATACAACACCTGGGATGCATATATATCCTCTACACACTGTAACTTTAACTGACTGCCTGCTCTATCTACCTAGAAAAAATTACACACTCTCTCTCTCTCTCTCTTTCTCTGTCTGTCTCTAACCACCGCCGCAACACACTACACAAGGCCAACCTGCAGGTGGCCTTTTATAGTGTGGGGCGTGTACTAAACCCCCTGAGCCATAATTGGCCAAAGCCACCCTGGCTTTGGCCAATTATGGCTTTCTGGTTTTTGCGCGCTGTGATTGGCTAAGCATACAATGTTCGAGACGAACATGGGTTTGACCCGAATACGAAGCTCATCCCTAATGCTTAGGAGGGTACATGATCCTCTCTCACTGAGCCCTTGAGTGAACATGTTTTTATCCATGATGTTTCTGTTTTATGCTCTCTGTATTGCTGCCGTGTGCATAAAAAATAAAGACTTGTAAAAATTAAAAGTAAATTTTTGCAAAAATCAGCAAGTTATGTGATTTGTTTTCACCTTGCTGAGATGACAGAAAAATGACCTTCACTAGTCAGACTTACAGCTGCCTTTGCAGCATAGCCTTGAAAAAGACTCATAGAATGCAACAGGAAGAAAGAATGATGGTTTAAAAAATTGTGGGCATAATACTAGTTTGAATTTCAGAGCACATTCATTAGGCCACAGTAAATTCCAATAAATAAAGACATTCTTAGGAGGTTATTTATAAAGAAAACCTGTATCGGAAAAAAGTACTATTCTCCCCTGAGAAATGTCGTGCAGCCATTGCTGGAGTGCATTAATACAGGAAGTGGCTGCACAGAAGTGTCAGAAGATCAGCGGCATTGAGATACAGCAAAGGATGAAAAATTTAAAACAAATACTTTCCAGCTGTCAAAAATTGTAACGCCTGAAGCAATACATTGCCTTCCCAGGCATGTGATCACTGTCATTTTCATTGGCCCCTCCCACTTGCACCCAATTTTTAATAGTGATTGGAAACTGTTGGTAACAGTGCAGTCACAATTCTGAAGGTTCCAGGTGAGCATGCTCCCAGCACAGAAAACAATGCTGGCTTTTTGCAAATATGTGGCAGATTGACATTAAAGCCCACCACAATACTGGCACATAAAAAATGAGCACTTTAAAAATATTTAAAAATTAAGGAACACTATCATCATTTAAAAGTTACAAAGACATTTCTAAAGGAAAAAAATTAATTTCTAAAGGAAAAATTGGCATTTAAAATTGCTCATGGCTGTAATGTATTGTCGTCTCCCGGTCATATAGATACAAATCAAGGAAAAAAATGGCGCAAGCCCCCCCCCCCCCCCAGTCCATACCAGGCCCTTTGGGTCTGGAATGAATTTTAAGAGGAACTCCACGCCAAAATGAAAAAAATAAATGGCGTGGGGTCCCCCCCAAAACCCATACTAGACCCTTATACGAGCATACAGCCTGGAGGACAGGATGGGGGGGGCGAGTGAGCACCCCCCCTTCTGAACCATACCAGGCCACAAGCCCTCAACATGGGGAGGGTGCTTTGGGGTCCCCCCAAAAGAACCGTGTCCCCATGTTGGTGGGGATAAAAGCCTCATCCCCACAACCCTTGCATGGTGGTTGTGGGGGTCTGCGGGTGGGTGGCTTATCGTTTTAGCAAAGCTCATTCGTGACTGCATGTGGCCTTTCTTGGGAAATGGCTTATTTCTTGCAACCCTCCCATACAAGGCACTTTTGAGGGAAATTTGTGATATTGTTGTCACATGCACACAATGTCTACTCTTTGTCATAAACTCCTGCAACTGTTTCAGAGTTGCTGTAGGCCTCTTTATATCCTCTCTCACCAGTTTCCTCCTGGCTCTTTCATCCACTTTGGAGCAACGTCCTGATCCAGGGAGGGTCTGTGTTGTACCAAATACCTTCTACTTCCTAAAAATAAAGTTCAGTGTGCTTCTAGGCATTAGTAAAACCTTTGAATTTTTTGTCTCCAGCTCCTGTGCCTGTCCACAACTTTGTCCCAGAGGTGTTTTGGCAGTGTCTTGCCAGTGCCACCCATGTTTAATTGTTTGCTTCAGTTGCACTACCAGGGACTGAAAGGCTCAAGGAAAGCTCTTTTCATGCTTAACTAATCAAAATGTCAATGGATTTGTGTGACATTGAGAGGTTGATTAGCTAAACCTGATTGAGTCATTTTTAGGAGGGGGATCCTTTTTCCAACTCAGTGATTCTGTTATTTATTTTTATTTTAAGTTTTCTAACATGTTCATGTTATATCTCTCACTTGGATGTTATAAGTTGCACTTAGTAAATACAGCTGGATAAAACAAAAAATGTGTCTGTCTTCATTCTAGGCTGTAAAGCAACAAAATGTGATTATCTTAAAGAGGGAGGGATTCTTTTCTATACCCACTGTATATTACTATAGTTGCCACCCAAGGGCCAATTTATCAGATTGAAACGTATTTGTACTAATATTGATGAATATATGCAACAATCAGAGATGAAGAGCAACAGTTATAATCCAGATTGGATTAAACAAGGAGTTGCAAAAATGACTGAGAGCTTAGACAGAAATTTATTGGTGAGGGATAAACAGCCGAATAGTGAAAGTGACAGTGGTCAGCATTTTTGTTTGTATTTAATTTTAACAAACAATATAAGAAAATTGAAAGGATTATTAAAAAACCCTGGAGCATTCAGAAAAAGGATACAATTTTAGGACCTGTATTACCATACTGTCTGAGATTTGTCTATAAAAAGGCACCGAATTTAAGGAACCATCTAGCAATAAGTACCATAAGTAATAGTGCGGTCTGCAGCTCTCTGCATTTTTTTATTCCAGTATTTTTGCTTAGCAATGGTTTTTAAAAGTTATCTATTTCCTTATTCTGAACCACGAAATTGGATTGTGTGTTGTTGATTCACGTGTGTATATATATGTATATATATGTATATATATATATATATAAAAATATGTATATATATATATATATATACATATATATATATATATATATATATATATATATATATATATATATATATATATATATATACATACAGTGGGGAAAATAATTATCTGATCTCCTGCAGATGTTGTAAGTTTGCCCACTTACAAAGAAATGAAGGGTATATACATTTTTTTCATAGGTGTATTTTAAATGATAGAGACACAATATCAACCAAAAATACAAAAAAACTCATGATTCAAATGTTATCATTTAAGTTGGAGTTCAGTAAGTAAAATAAGTGATTGATCCCCAAGCAAAACATGACTTAGTACTTGGTGGACAAACCCTTGTTGGGAAGCACAGAGCTAAGAGGTTTCTTGTAGTTAGTGACCAGTTTTGCACAAATCTTAGGAGCAGGGGCGGACTGACCATTGAGTCACTCGGGCACTGCCCGAGGGCCCCATGCCACTAGGGGGCCCCACCCGGGTTGCCAGGCTCAGTAAAACCAGGGACAGTATGTAAAAATCTGTGTTTTTTTTAGATCTGTCCCCGATATGTCCGAAAATGACATGCTTTTAATGTGAATATCCCAAGATTTTAGCTGCCCGCCTCTGCACTACCTCCTGGCGTGGTGGCCATCTGTAAGCCAGAGGGGCCCCATACTCTTCTATTGCCTGGGGGCCCCATGAGTTGTCAGTCCGCCCCTGCTTAGGAGGGATTTTGGCAGTGAGGGTGCGGCAAACAATGCACCCACACAGGGCCAGATTAAGAACATCATGGGCCTGGTGCTGAGGATTTTGGTGGGGCCTTGGTGGGGCCTTTTGGTGGGGCCTTTTAGGCTGCATTCACACCTCCGCATACGCGGCGTATTTTGCCGCGAATAGTGTAACTTTTTTTTTACAAATCCTTCCTATTGCTTTGTATGGCCGAACGCCAATGCCGCCTGAAAAAAAGGGTCCGGGACTTTTTTTCATGCCGCAGGTGTACGGCGTCTATGAGATGTGAACCATCTCATAGACAGCAATGGGAATTCTCCCCTCCAGCGGCACGAGCGGCCGGCGTCGGGTGTTTTGTCGCGGAGATGTGAATGGGGTGTAATAAATAATAAATAAATGCGTGGGAATGACATGAACGCAGCCCAGCCAAGGCAAGTGACCAAAGGCACAGAACCCAGAAGGAAGACCGGGTGAAGATGGAAGTGTCCAGGCCCCGCCTGATTCATCGCAGCACTGGAGGGCTCAGTCTGAAAATTGAAGTGTACACTAATGTGCTAATATGCTGTGCATACTTGTACGTTGTGGCATAACCTACCCCAGGGCCTCTAAAAAGTAGTAATGTCAGGAAAGTTTACTACCGCTTTATTATCACAGGATCCCAGGAGCCTCTCATGGGGCCCCCTACTGACCCGGTGGACGGTGGCCCTTGGGCAGTGCCTAAGTGCACAGTTGCCAACATTTAAAAAATATTTTCAGGGCCACTTTTTTTATATAAGTGCTATATTTAGAGTAGCTGAGATCCCGATGTTCCTCTATACATCATAGTAGTAATCACAAAATTAAATGAGTACTAATAATGGGGCAGAACAAATATGAGAACTGAGATTTCCTTTAGTTGAACTAACAAAAGTGTGTCCATTCTAGAGCTGGTAACATTGAGGATATTCAGTATAATGTTAAAGAACTGTTTTTGTGGGTAAGCGACATAGGGGAGGAGTATGGACGGTATATAAGTGGGAAGTATGTGCAGGTGAGGGAGAGGAATGTGGAGGGTCTAACAGTGGGCACTATGTACAGGAGAGGAGTACAAAGGGTACGGAAAAAAGCACTATGTACAGGAGAGGAGTGTGAAGGGTATGACAATGGGCAGTATGTACAAGAAGAGTGAGGGGGTATGACAGAGGGTAGTACGTACCAGAGAGAAGTGTGGAGGGTATGATGGGGCAGTATGTACAGGAGAGGAGTGTGGAGGGTATGACAGTGGGCAGTATGTACAGGAGAGGAATGTAGACGGTATGATAGTGGGCTCTATGTATAGGAGAGGAGTGTGGAGGGTATGACAGTGAACACTATGTATAGGAGAGGAGTGTGGAGGGTATGACAGTGGGCACTATGTATAGGAGAGGAGTGTGGAAGGTATGACAGTGAGCAGTATGTACAGGAGAGGAGTGTGGAGGGTGCGACAGTGGGCACTAAGTACAGGAGAGAAGTGTATGACAGCAGGCACTATGTACAGGAGAGGAGTGTGAAGGGTATGACAGTGGGCGCTATGTATAGGAGAGGAGTGTGGAGGGTATGACAGTGGGCACTATGTACAGGAGAGGAGTGTGTAGGGTATGACAGTGGGTACTATGTACAGGAGAGAAGTGTGGAGAGTATGACAGTGGGCACTATGTACAGGAGAGGAGTGTGGAGAGTATGACAGTGAGCACTATGTACAGGAGTGGAAGGATATTTAGGGACTGAGTAGTGGTTAAGCGGGTCATACATGGATTGAAATTACGCCAATTATGCAGAGACCAGCCATAGTCAATCTATGTATGGGCTAGCTGGTTTTACACAAGTCAATCTATTAATCAACTTGAGTACAACCAGCCTGTTTTTTTTTTTCTTAAAACAATCAGTGCTGCCAGCTAAAGTTAGCAACACTGATCATTGTACGCACTGGCAGAACACAATAACACTGCAGGAGTGATTCCCCCGTCCACAGGTCAGCAGGTGAGAGGGTGTGTGGGGACAGGCTGGGGAGAGATACTAGTCAGTGGCTGGGTAGGCACTGGTAGTATCAGAGCCAGATACACACAGGTTACATACGCCACGATCGTTAGAGCGAGAACAATAATTCTAGTACTAGACCTCCTCCGTAACTCTAAACATGTAACCTAAAAAATGTAAAGCATCGCTTAGGATACCAAAAAAAATTGTGCTAACTTAACTAACTAACTGTTTTTTTTTTTAATGAATGAAACATTTTTTTCCAAAAAAACATGTTTGAAAAATTGCTGCGCAAATACCGTGCTAGAGCTTCACAATTAATCGTTAAAAAAATTGTGATCTCGATTCAACCCCCCTGACGATCTCCAATGCAGAGTTTGTTGATTCTTTCATATAACAAGTGGAGAGACTTTCAGCTGTCAAAAGAAAATATCTGGGCAGTCTGCCAAGTTTTTAACAGGAAACATTGTAACTGACACTTCCTTCTTAGATCAAAGGGATACACTTCTGTGTGTAAAGAAAAAATCTGGGCAGTCTGCGAAGTTTGTAAACAAAATGAAACATTGTAACTAACTAACATTGTAACTAAATGTAACCACTTAAAGTCCAACACTTGTTTCTTAAGTTAGAAAGCAATATTATTTGCTAGAAAATTACTTGGAACTGCCAAACATTATATATATTTTAGCAGAGACTCTAGGGAATACAATGGCTATTGCTGCAATATGTTATGTCACACTGCATTTTCCCACTTCAATGAATAATAAAAACCATAAAAACAAAACAGTGAAGTTAGCCCTTTTTTTTTTTTTTTTTTTTTTTATGTGAAAGATGATGTTACGCCGCAACAATCGTGAGAGAATCGTGATCTATCTTCTAAGCAAAAAAATTGCAATTCTCATTTTAGCCAGAATCGTGCAGCTCTATACCCTGCAACATAAAAAGTGCAAAGACCACCATAGAGTAATTTTCTAGCAAAAAACAAATGATGATTTTTACATGTAGTAGAGAAGTGTCAGAATTGTGTATAGGAATAAATACTGCGCTGGTCAATTCAATCGTAAATGGTATGAGACCAGTCATGAAAGAATAAAAAAACATAAAATTAAAATAAAATTAACCAAATAAAAAACAAAAAAGCAAGCTGCTGCAACTCATATGTTAGATGGACATAAATACAAATGGCTGTGAAAAAAGCTGCGCTGCGAAATGTGAAACAATATCAACGTGACGTTCAAATATAGGTGCTAGCATGCACAATCACTAGTGAATTCTAAGAAAACCAAGAAAACAAATGAGTAGTGCAAAGTCCATATGAATGGAGAAATCGCAGAGAATATCAAAAGAAGGCAGAAAATTCTCCAAATGGGTGAAAAGTATCCTGGCAGTATCCCGTGAATCTGTGAGACAGATGATAGTGTCCTCCACCAGTAAATCCTAGCTGCTTACCAGATAGTTGAAATAATCAAGCATGTAGCCAAGTAAAAACCACCGAGATAGTTTCCAGGATCTCCAGGGTACTTTTTCCACTTTCACAAGTCAGACCACTCAATCTCCATAGTGTAACCCAAAAGAGAGAAGGCTGACATAGTGTTTTACCATAAAAAGGGTTTTTATTAATAAAAATGGTTGCACTTACAATTATGCAGTAAAAATCGTGCGTGTAGTTTGTTTAGCCGGCCGGCTGTACTGTCCGCTCGTCCTTCCGGATAGGCAGCGCAAATCGTGGTGACGTCAGCACGTCGCTCTTCCCAACGCCGTTTCGTCCAATGACTTCTTCCAGGAGTACCCCTGGAAGAAGTCATTGGACGAAACGGCGTTGGGAAGAGCGACGTGCTGACGTCACCACGATTTGCGCTGCCTATCCGGAAGGACGAGCGGACAGTACAGCCGGCCGGCTAAACAAACTACACGCACGATTTTTACTGCATAATTGTAAGTGCAACCATTTTTATTAATAAAAACCCTTTTTATGGTAAAACACTATGTCAGCCTTCTCTCTTTTGGGTTACACTATGGAGATTGAGTGGTCTGACTTGTGAAAGTGGAAAAAGTACCCTGGAGATCCTGGAAACTATCTCGGTGGTTTTTACTTGGCTACATGCTTGATTATTTCAACTATCTGGTAAGCAGCTAGGATTTACTGGTGGAGGACACTATCATCTGTCTCACAGATTCACGGGATACTGCCAGGATACTTTTCACCCATTTGGAGAATTTTCTGCCTTCTTTTGATATTCTCTGCGATTTCTCCATTCATATGGACTTTGCACTACTCATTTGTTTTCTTGGTTTTCTTAGAATTCACTAGTGATTGTGCATGCTAGCACCTATATTTGAACGTCACGTTGATATTGTTTCACATTTCGCAGCGCAGCTTTTTTCACAGCCAAGTGTCAGAATTGGCCTGGGTGGCAAGGGGTCAATTACCATGAGTAATATACAAATAATTATTATAAGCCCTGTGATCCTATCAGTTTGCTGCAGTGTGTCAGCTTGTATTTATATTGGCCGTTCTGAATGTAGGTTCTGACAGGCTGTGCAAGCAGGCCCGTATCTCCGGAACCATAAATGATAGCCGTCCCATATTTTAACCAGTTGTGGGGTAGCTCTTCCCATGCCTACCCCCAAATGTGGGGTTTCTGTGACCTCTGGTCATCGAGCTACAACCCCCCAAATTCGATCTAAAAAAAAAAAATTATTAAAAAAAAAAAAAAAAAAAAAATATTTATTTTTTTATTTTTTTGGGGGCAAATGGGCCTATCTTGAAAAAGGGGCCTGGAGCTGCAGCTCCATCAGCCCCATTGTTAATCCGGCCCTGCACCCACAGTCACCCTCCCCGGTCAGTCGTGGTCCCCGCAGACTGCCATCAACTCTGACCAGCTTCCCTGTCCCTGCTAAAGAAAAGCTTCCCCGCAACATAATGCTGCCACCACAATGTTTAAAGGTGGGGATGGTGTGTTCAGGGTGATGTGTAGTGTTAGTTTTCCGCCACATTAAGCGTTTTGCATTTAGGCCAAAAAGTACAATTTTGGTCTCATCTGACCAAAGCACCTTTTTACACATTTGCTGTGTCCCCCACATGGCTTTTCGCAAACTGCAAACAGGACTTCTTATGGCTTTCTTTTAACAATGGCTTTCTTTTTGCCACTCTTCCATAATGGCCATATTTGTGGAGTGCATGACTAATAGTTGTCCTGTAGACAGAGTCTCTCACCTGAGATGTGGATCTCTGCAGCTCCTCCAGAGTTTCCATGGGCCACTTGGCTGCTTCTTTGATTAATGCTCTCCTTGTCCCGTCTGTCAGTTTAAGTGGACGGCCAAGTCTTGGTAAGTTTGCAGTTGTGCCATATTTTTTCAATTTTTTGGATGATGGATTGAACAGAGCTCCATGAGATGTTCAAAGCTTGCAATATTTTTCGATAAACCTAACCCTGCTTTAATCTCCTCCTCAACTTTATCCCTGACCTGTCTGGTGTTTCTTGGCCTTCATGATGCTGTTTGTTCATTAAGGTTCTCTAACAAACCTCTGAGGGCTTCACAGAACAGCTATATTTGTACTGAGATTAAATTACACACAGGTGGACTCTGTTTACTAAATAGGTGACTTCTGAAGGCAATTAGTTCCACTAAATTATAGTTAGGGGTTGCAGAGTAAAGGGGACTGAATACAAATGCACCCCACGCTTTTCAGATATTTATTTCTAAAAAAAAAATGTTATAATTTTTAATAAACTTTATAATTATGTGCCATTTTGTGTTGGTCTATCATATAAAATTCCAAATTTTTGATTGTAACATGACAAAATGTGAAAAATTTCAAGGGGTATGCACCCCACGCTTTTCAGATATTTATTTCTAAAAAAAAAAATGTTATCATTTTTATTAAACTTTATAATTATGTGCCATTTTGTGTTGGTCTATCACAAAAAAAAACAAATTTTTGATTGTAACATGACAAAATGTGAAAAATTTCAAGGGGTATGCATACTTTTTCAAGGCACTGTGCCAATGGCTAAATCTGACCACTGTAGGGATTCTGTACAGGTGCATAAAAACATATGAAAACCGTGCACACTCATACAAATTCAACTTCCATCAAATATTCAATTTATATACATATTGTTTTTATAGTATACATTGCATGTTCTTTTGGTATTAAAGTATTAGGCAAAGCCATAGATAGATAGATAGATAGATAGATAGATAGATAGATAGATAGATAGATAGATAGATAGATAGATAGATAGATAGATAGATAGATAGATAGATAGATAGATAGATAGATAGAGCCTTTGAAACCAGGGCCCAGTAAATTCTTTCAAAAAGCATCCATGCCCCAGCAATTAAAAAAAAGGTTAATACCCATACCATAAAAGTATGACAATCCAAAATATGTATTTAAAATGTATTACAATGGGTGTAATCAACTGACAATGTGAGTTACTGTGATTTAAATAAACACTATGGCAATTGACATCGACACAATAGGGCTGATTTACTAAAGGGAAACCTACTCTGTACTTGTAGTGCAGTCCCTGTAGATCTAAGAGGAAGCTCTAAAATTAGGGGAAGCTCTGCTGATTTTATCATCCAATCATGTGCAGGCAAACATGCTGTTTTTTATTTTCCTTGCATGCCCCCCTCAGATCTACAGCAACTGCACTTGAAAATGCACTTTCAGTGCACTTGTGCAAATTGGATTTGCCTTTCGTAAATAACCCCCAGTGTCCAGTAGCTTTTAGGAATAATCTGATCCCAGGGACACAAACTGACCACGCAGCATGCAAGCAGAGATCTTCTTCTGTGCTATGTGTGGTTAGTTTAAAACAAATAGGAAGAGAGGCTGGCAGGTTGAATTAGATGTTTCTCATAAATAGAATTGTAGAAAAAAAAGATTTTTATTGCTTTCCATGTCCGTGTTCTACTGATTTTCTCCCACTTCCTGTCTGGTGAAACTGTTTTCACTGTGAAGTGAAGGGAAATCTCTCTATAGGCTTATGCACAATGAACATATTGGGGGTTATTTACTAAAGGCAAATCCATTTTGAACAACAAGTGCAAAGTGCACTTGAAATTGCACTGGAAGAGCAGTCGCTGTAGATCCGAGGGGGACATGCAAGGATAATAAAAAACAGCATTTTAGCTTGCACATGATTGGATAAAAAAATCAACAGAGCTTCCCCTCATTTCAGGTCTACCCCTCAGATTTACAGCGATTGCACTTCCAAGTGCACTTTCAGTGCAAATTTCAAGTGCACTTTGCACTTGTAGTTTACACTTGTAGTGCAAAGTGGATTTGCCTTTCGTAAATAACCCCCATTGAATGATAAAACATGTTGGCCCAGATTCACAAAGCACTTACGCCGACGTATAGCATGTTACGCCGACGTAAGTGCAAATGTGCGCCGGCGTATGTGTGAGCCAGACCCACAAACTAATATGTGCCTAAAAACAGGCTACACCCCGCCGACGTAGCTTGCACATGCCGGCGTAGGGTGGGCGCACATATTTGGCTGGACGCATGGGGCTGCTCCCATTGATTAGACATTCAAACATGCAAATGAGGGAAATACAGCGATTCACGAACGTCTGCACCAGGGAACACAAGCCGGCGTATAGTGCGTTGGACGTGTGTCTGGCTGGGCGAACGTTATGTTCACAGCGTACGTGGTGATCCGACGTAGCTTAGGCAGTTGTGCCTGTGTGGTGGTGAGCAGGCGCAGGAGGGTGCTGTGTATGCGTCCACGTCACGGCGCATGCGCAGTTTGTGACACGTACCTGTCTGTCGCTCGACCCATCATTTGCATGGGGTCACGCCTCATTTGCATGGGGTCACGCCCACTTCCACCTACGCCGGCGTGTGCCTTCGAAACCCACGCCACGCGTTGGAAGCACTGGCTTGCTGAATGCAATGCTTGCCTCTCTGCGCTGCGTTGGCGTAGCGTAAAGTGTTTGCTCTACGGCGGCGTAATGTGCGCCTTGCTCTCTGTGAATCTGGGCCGGTGTGTTTTGTACAGCCACCTGTACAAATGAATTGCCAGATACAGCTACATGCATGTACACTCTGGTACTTGCATAAACATGCACCTGCGTCCAGGCGTACAAACCCAAATGTAGGCTGTCTGGACAGTGAGGCTTTAAATTAAAATTTCTGCTACAGCACCACAGCACAGGTGCTCCTGCATGCATTGTTGCACTCTGCAGCCTCCCATTAACTTCCTAAACTTCTAAGAACCCATTCAGCCTATAAAACAAGCTAGTCATCAGACTGGCAGCACACTGTAATGCACTATAAAATAAGGCATGTCTCTTTTTTGTAACACAGTGCACTGCAGCATACTACACATGCCTTGTGGGATGTAGACCACAAAGCACCTGTATTTATAATAAGGCGTGTGTATTTATAATGCATGGTTCTGCAATGCACTGCACTGTGTACATTATTGTAATGTGTAGTAAAACATAAATGTTATCACATACTGTAGTGCACTTGTGTAAATGGGCGCTTAACTAAAGTGGACAGCTAGTCGCTATAATTGATTTTTTTTGGGCTTAGGTACATTAGATATTTAGGTATATTAAGGTGTTCAGTCATCTCTTGTCATATCATTGACTTTCATTGTAAGCTAATTATCCTTGTGAATTTCTGAGAACAATATAAGTTGTTTGTAATAAACATCCTTCTAAAAATTGAACTGAGTTTGGCATACCTCCCAACTTTTTGAGATGGGAATGAGGGACACCTATCAGCAAAAGTATGCAGGTATAGGACACACCCCGTGCCACGCCCCCTTAAAGGAGACTTGTACAAAAAAACAAGATTGGTTAAACCCACAAGTGCTTTTTTTTTTACCACTACTATTACTTTATATTGGCTTTTGGAATTTACAAATGCAGAAATTTAGAAATCAGATGAAAGGTTTAGCACTGGGAAACACTTTTTGAAAGATAAAAAGTGCATTTTATATACAACTCTATAGATCAGACCAAAATGAGGGACAAATGGGGAGGAAAGAGGGACATTGCTCAGAATCAGGGACAGTCCCTCGAAATCAGGGATTGTTGGAAGCTATGGGTTTGGTGTGTATTTTTTGGGAGTAGATATTGGTATGAGATGTGTACGTTTTGCAGCTGAATAATATTTGGCAATGTGGAGAGGATGTACCAAAAGCTGGTCAATAGATTTTGGCATTCAGGGTTAGAGTGGAATATGGATGACCAAGTTTTCAGCCATTATTCAATCCATATTTAAAGATACTGTAACGTTGACTATGTTTAACAGTTACAGATTTTACAGATATCTCTTTGCTCATTAATATCCTTTTTGTTTTGCTACAGGTCCTGCGGTAAATGTCAGCTGCAACATCTTCATAAACAGCTTTGGCTCTATTGCAGAAACCACCATGGTGAGTAATAAGCTGTCTTTCATCAGAGCTAAAAATGTAAAAGAATCCCCAAACCATTTCACATATCTACTAAATGTCGGAGTACCTCCAACTGCAGTCTACATTCATTTCAAAGCAAAGTTCCTACTATGGGCCTGGGGCAAGTCTGGAAATAATGAAGTATGATGTTTTTCCAACTTTCATTTACTGTATACTGTATGTCTGTGACCTCAGAATTATTGAAAGCACACAGACAGGCAACTTTAGGAGGCCAGTATTAAAACAGTAAAAAACAAATATGATATACAGTTTATTATATAGATATCAACAGGGAAAGGACAAAACCACAACTCTGATTTCTTTTGCAGCAGTAAAAATAACAAAACACAGGTTGATACACTGACGTTCAGCATACTTACCTGTGTAAATTGGTTCTCTAATGCCGCGTACACACGATCAGTCCATCCGATGAGAACAGATCGATGGACCGTTTTCATCGGTTAACCGATGAAGCTGACTGATGGTCGCGCCTACACACCATCGGTTAAAAAAACGATTGTGTCAGAACGCGGTGACGTAAAACATAACGACGTGCTGAAAAAAACGAAGTTCAATGCTTCCAAGCATGCGTCGACTTGATTCTGAGCATGCGTGGATTTTTAACCGATGGTTGTGCCTACTAACGATCTTTTTTTCCCATCGGTTAGGAATATATCGGTTAAATTTAAAGCAAGTTGGCTTTTTTTTAACCAATGGTTAAATAACCTATGGGGCCCACACACGATCGGTTTTTACCGATGAAAACGGTCCATCAGACCGTTGTCCTCTGTTTAACCTATCGCCTAAGGCCTTATTTGTACTGCAGGAAAAAAACATCTGCATTGTGCATTTGCCATTGAGTTCTGTATCCTTTTCTATATTGCTGATTGTGGTTTGGAGCCCATTTGCTGTTGGCACTTCCACAGAACCAAGTCTTTCCATCCAACTCACCTCTAAGTATGATAGACATACAGTGGGTACGGAAAGTATTCAGACCCCCTTAAATTTTTCACTCTTTGTTATATTGCAGCCATTTGCTAAAAATCATTTAAGTAATTTTTTTTCCTCATTAATGTACACACAGCACCCCATATTGACAGAATAAAAAAACTGAGAATTGTTGACAATTCTGCAGATTTATTAAAAAAGAAAAACTGAAATATCACATGATCCTAAGGGCCCTTTTACACGGGCAGACGAACGGACTGTTTTTTACAAGTCTGTTTATGGACTTGTAATGCATCCGTATGGGATTGTGGATGTTAGCGGATGATGCATCCGCTAACGTCCGTAACGATCCGCCTCCGCAAAGATCCGCTTTTTCAGACGGAAGAAAACCCTATTTTTCTTCCGTCTGGCGGATCGGATGAATACGGACACACGGTCCGTATTCATCCGATTCCCCATAGGGGAGAGCGGAGGAAAGACAGGGCGGTCTCTGCACAGTGTGCGGGGACCGCCCTGTCCGCCCAGCGCTCAGCTGGGATTTACGGATGATCCCCGCTGAGCCGACGGACACACACGGGCGGATCAATACGGATCCGCTCCGTGTGAAAGAGCCCTTAGTATTCAGACCCTTTGCTGTGACACTCATATATTTAACTCAGGTGCTGTCCATTTCTTCTGATCATCCTTGAGATGGTTCTACACCTTCATTTGAGTCCAGTTGTGTTTTATTATACTGATTGGACTTGATTAGGAAAGCCACACACCAGGGGCGTACCAATAGGGTGGCGGCGGGGGCGGTCCGCCCCAGGTACCACACATTGAAGGGGTGTCAGTGGCCGAGTGACTTCACTATGTGGGGTGCACTCCATACCTGAGTCGGGTGATACTGTCTAATCATCCCAAGGCATCCCTGCTGGGTCTGGCTGCTCCATTTCCCTTTAGGTGTTTTTTAGAACACCCCCATCGCCGCGGCCGCAATGGACTAGTCCAGATCGTCCACTCGTTTTATTGACTGAATTCCCTCCTGCTAGCTCCGCCTCCACCCACCACTGCGGCCCCAGCCTGTGTCTGTCATCTCTCTCCGCTGGGGTGGCTCGGCTGCTGCTTTCACATACAGACACAGGCAGTGAGGCAGGATCAGGAATCGAATCCATCTGGACCTCCCAAGTTACTCCCTAGCAGAGGCTGAGTCTGAGAGCCTGAGGCTGGACAACAGTGGTGAGGGGGGGGGAGTTTGGGGGGGTGTTGTATGAAGAAGAGCCTGGAGGAGTGTGTCTGCCTGCTCTGCCAAACTGTGTGCGCTGACCTGATTTGAGGGGGGTGTTTGCTGTGTCTACCACCCCCTGCCATGTGTACAACTAGCACTGTATGTAGCTGACTTGATTTGGGGGGGGGGGGGGGGTGATTGCTGTGTCTACCACCCCCTGCCATGTGTACAACTAGCACTGTATGTAGCTGACTTGATTTGGGGGGGGGGGGTGATTTATGTGTCTACCACCCCCTGCCATGTGCACAACTAGCACTGTATGTAGCTGACTTGATTTGGGGGGGGGGGGGCGATTGCTGTGTCTGCCACCCCCTGCCATGTGCACAACTAGCACTGTATGTAGCTGACTTGATTTTGGGGGGGGTGATTACTGTGTCCGCCACCCCCTGCCATGTGTACTAGCACTGTATGTAGCTGACTTGATTTTGGGGGGGGTGATTACTGTGTCCGCCACCCCCTGCCATGTGTACTAGCACTGTATGTAGCTGACTTGATTTTGGGGGGGGTGATTACTGTGTCCGCCACCCCTTGCCATGTGCACAACTAGCACTGTATGTAGCTGACTTGATTTAGGGGGGGGGGGGGTGATTGCTGTGTCTACCACCCCCTGCCATGTGTACAACTAGCACTGTATGTAGCTGACTTGATTTGGGGGGGGGGGGGTGATTTATGTGTCTACCACCCCCTGCCATGTGCACAACTAGCACTGTATGTAGCTGACTTGATTTGGGGGGGGGGGGGGTGATTGCTGTGTCTACCACCCCCTGCCATGTGCACAACTAGCACTGTATGTAGCTGACTTGATTTGGGGGGGGGGGTGATTGCTGTGTCTGCCACCCCCTGCCATGTGCACAACTAGCACTGTATGTAGCTGACTTGATTTTGGGGGGGGTGATTACTGTGTCCGCCACCCCCTGCCATGTGTACTAGCACTGTATGTAGCTGACCTGATTTTGGGGGGGGGTGATTACTGTGTCCGCCACCCCCTGCCATGTGCACAACTAGCACTGTATGTAGCTGACTTGATTTAGGGGGGGGGTGATTGCTGTGTCTACCACCCCCTGCCATGTGTACAACTAGCACTGTATGTAGCTGACTTGATTTGGGGGGGGGGGGTGATTGCTGTGTCTACCACCCCCTGCCATGTGTACAACTAGCACTGTATGTAGCTGACTTGATTTTGGGGGGGGTGATTACTGTGTCCGCCACCCCCTGCCATGTGTAGTAGCACTGTATGTAGCTGACCTGATTTGGGGGGGGGGTGATTACTGTGTCCGCCACCCCCTGCCATGTGCACAACTAGCACTGTATGTAGCTGACTTGATTTGGGGGGGGGGGTGATTGCTGTGTCTACCACCCCCTGCCATGTGCACAACTAGCACTGTATGTAGCTGACTTGATTTGGGGGGGGGGGGGGTGATTGCTGTGTCTGCCACCCCCTGCCATGTGCACAACTAGCACTGTATGTAGCTGACTTGATTTTGGGGGGGGTGATTACTGTGTCCGCCACCCCCTGCCATGTGTACTAGCACTGTATGTAGCTGACCTGATTTTGGGGGGGGTGATTACTGTGTCCGCCACCCCCTGCCATGTGTACTAGCACTGTATGTAGCTGACCTGATTTGGGGGGGGGGTGATTACTGTGTCCGCCACCCCCTGCCATGTGTACTAGCACTGTATGTAGCTGCCCCAGGGCTGTCTTAATGAGAGGGCATACTGGGCACTGCCCAGGGGCCCCAGTTGCATGGGGGCCCCTGCTCTTTCCCCAAAGCAGCTGTTCCTTGGGCCCCGGGCTGCCCCTCTACATCCCAGATATCCCTCCAGCACTCTGACCCCTCTTCACCCTAGATATCCCCTACCTACTTGATGTCTGTTTACCTGCATTGTCTCTATTGTAGGGGCCCCAGAGCATTGCTTTGCCCAGGGGCCCATGATGCTATTAAGACGGCCCTGATTTGGGGGGGGGTGATTACTGTGTCCGCCATCCCCTGCCATGTGGATAGTGTAACACTGTAGCTGACCTGATTGGGAGGGTTGCAAAAAAAGCAGTATTATCTGTTCAGTAAATGTTATAAATAATTGAAATAGGTTTAAGTAAGTTAATAACTTTATTTTCCAAGGTTTTTTCTTTTTTTAAGTTGATGTAAAGTTTACAAATTTGTGCAATAAATGTTCTTGAAAACATGAAAAAAAAAATGTGGGTGTTTTTCCAGGTAAACGTTGGGGGGGGGGGGGGGTGCCAGATGTAGGATCCGCCCCGGGTGCCAAATGCTCTAGGTACGCCCCTGCCACACACCTGTCTATATAAGACCTTACAGCTCACAGTGCATGTCAGAGCAAATGAGAATCATGAGGTCAAATGAACTGCCTGAAGAGCTCAGAGACAGAATTGTGGCAAGGCACAAATCTGGCCATGGTTACAAAAAAATGTCTGCTGCACTGTGTTCTTAAGAACACAGTGGCCTCCATAATCCTTAAATGGAAGAAGTTTGGGAAGACCAGAACCCTTCCTAGAGCTGGCCATCTGGCCAAACTGAGCCATTGGGGGAGAAGAGCCTTGGTGGGAGAGGTAAAAAAGAACCCAAAGATCACTGTGGCTAATCTACAGAGATGCAGTCAGGAGATGGAAGAAAGTTGTAGAAAGTCAACCATCACTGCAGCCCTCCACCAGTCGGGGCTTTATGGCAGAGTGGCCTCTCCTCAGTGCAAGACACATGAAAGCCTGCATGGAGTTTGCTAAAAAAAAAACACCTGAAGGACTCCAAGATGGTTAGAAATAAGATTCTCTGATCTGATGAGACCAAGATAGAACTTTTTGGCCTTAATTCTAAGCGGTATGTGTGGAGAAATCCAGGCACTGCTCATCACCTGTCCAATACAGTCCCAACAGTGAAACATGGTGGTGGCAGCATCATGCTGTGGGGTGTTTTTCAGCTGCAGGGACAGGACGACTGGGAAAGATGAATGTGGCCAAGTGCAGGAATATCCTGGATGAAAACCTTCTCCAGAGTGCTCAGGACCTCAGACTGGGCCAAAGGTTTAGATTCCAACAAGACAATGACCCTAAGCACACAGCTAAAATAATGAAGGAGTGGCTTCACAACAACTCCGTGACTGTTCTTGAACGGCCTAGCCAGAGCCCTGATTTAAACATAATTGAGCATCTCTGGAGAGACCTAAAAATGGCTGTCCACCAACGTTTACCATCCAACCTGACAGAACTGGAGAGGATCTGCAAGGCCAAGAAGGAATGGCAGAGGATCCCCAAATCCAGGTGTGAAAAACTTGTTGCATCTTTCCTAAAAAGACTCATGGCTGTATTAGATCAAAAGGGTGCTTCTACTAAATACTTAGTAAGGGGTCTGAATACTTAGGACCATGTGATATTTAATGTTTTATTTTTTAATAAATCTGCAAAAATGTCAACAATTCTGTGTTTTTCTGTCAATATGGGGTGCTGTGTGTACATTAATGAGGAAAAAAATCACTTGAACTTAAATGATTTTAGCAAATGGCTGCAATATAACAAAAAGTGAAAAATTTAAGGGGGTCTGAATACTTTCCATACCCACTGTATATGTATGTATGTGTATAGCAGCACTAGGGTCATCAGTTTAAATCCCAACCAAAGCACTACCTGCACATGCTCTCCCTGTGCTTGCGTGGGCTTCCTCCCACACACCAAAGACATGCTGGTAGGTTAATTGGCTTAATTTTACCCACTGTATATGTATGTATGTATGTGTATAGCAGCACTAGTATCATCAGTTTAAATCCCAACCAAAGCACTACCTGCACATGCTCTCCCTGTGCTTGCGTGGGCTTCCTCCCACACACCAAAGACATGCTGGTAGGTTAATTGGCTTAATTTTACCCACTGTATATGTATGTATGTATGTGTATAGCAGCACTAGGATCATCAGTTTAAATCCCAACCAAAGCACTACCTGCACATGCTCTCCCTATGCTTGCGTGGGCTTCCTCCCACACACCAAAGACATGCTGGTAGGTTAATTGGCTGCCGTCTAAATTGGCCCTAGTATGCGTATGTATGAATGTGAGTTAGGGACCTTAGATTGTAAGCTCCTTGAGGGCAGGGACAGATGTGAATGTATAAAATATATGTAAAGCACAGCGTTATATAAGTACCTGTAATAAGTAAATATTGTTCTTTTTTTTAACAAAGAATCAACTTCACTAGCTCCACTTGTACCCCTCCCTGTCATCTCAACAATAGCTTGCTGGAGCCATCTGACTTCACAGCCTCAACCCTTGTGGGAATAAGGGCATTGCTCTCTCTTCACAGATTACTGGCCTACTGAGTCTGTGAGACTCTTCATTATAACACTATCTCAGCCTGTGCTCTCTTAAGACTGATTGATTGAAGTAAATGAAAACGAAATCAGCACAAGTTGGACCCAAGATAAGACCAGACACTTAATTCAGCTGCGAGTTGCAGTAAAAAAATATTCCCTGCAGAGCTAATCATTTTAAACTGCATATATCATTTGGAAGACAAGAAACATTTGATAGCACCCATTACATTCTGTCCCTAATGTCTAATCATCATTTCATGAATAATAAAAATTATGTAAAATTTTGAGTAATTATTATTTAACCACTTGCTTACTGGGCACATATACCCCCCTCCTGCCCAGGTGAAATTTCAGCTTCCGGCACTGCGTCGCTTTAACTGACAATTGCGCGGTCGTGCGACGTGGCTCCCAAACAAAATTGACATACTTTTTTCCCCACAAGTAGAGCTTTCTTTTGGTGGTATTTGATCATCTCTGCGGTTTTTATTTTTTGCGCTATAAACAAAAAAGAACGTAAATTTTGAAAAAAAATACAATATTTTTTACTTGTTGCTATAATAAATATCCCAATTTTTTTTTTTTAAAACATTTTTTTCAGTCTAGGCCGATACGTATTCTTCTACAAAAAAAATCGCAATAAGCGACTGGTTTGCGCAAAAGTTATATCGCCTACAAAATAGGACAGAATTATTATTATTTTTTTGTACTAGTAATGGCGGCGATCTGCGATTTTTATTGGGACTGCGACATTATGGCGGACACATCGGACATTTTTGACACATTTTTGGCACCATTCACATTTATACTGCGATCAGTGCTATACATATGCACTAATTACTGTATAAATGTGACTGGCATTGAAGGGGTTAACACTAGGGGGTGAGGAAGGGGTTAAATGTGTACCCTGCATAGTGTTCTAACTGTGGGGGAGGGGGACTGACTGGGGAGGTGACCGATCTGTGTCCCTATGTACAAGAGACACAGATCGGTCTCCTCTCTCCCTGACAGCACGCTGTCTCTGTGAGAGCCGGCAATGAGAAATGATCTCATATGTTTACATATGAGATCATCTCTCATTGGCCACACAGATCACCTACCAAACGGCCACTCCAATTGGCTGTTCACGGCAATCTGTGATTGGCTGTGTCCAAGAGACACGGCCAGCACAGAGTTTCCCCACTGCGTGCTCGGGAGCGCGCGCGGGGAACGAGGAAAAGGGCGGACGTCAATTGACGTCCAGTTGTATTTTCAGGTCCGCGCTGTAGCCGTCATTCGGCTATAGCGCGGGCCTCTAGTGGTTAAGGGTCAGTCCACCCAAAACCATAATTTAAGTTTTTCTTGGATGCTGGAGCAGCAAACCACTTCACAACTTCTCATGTCTCTAATGCCTTGTACACACGATCGGAATTTCCGATGGAAAGTCCGAAAATTCCAACCAATGTCCATCTGAGTTTTTCCATTGGATATTCAGAGGAATTCCGTCTGAGTTTATATAGAGAACATGTTCTCTTTTCCTCCGATGGAATTCCGTCGGAATTCCGATGTGAATTTGGTCGGACAAAGGTCCAATCGTGTGTACGGGGCATTAGGCACTATGTTGGTGAGATGTCTGTGCTGGATTCTCAGATCTGCAGACCTGATATAGCTATTATAAAGGGGTCTTTCTATCCCTGTTGGAGTTTTGGTTTATTTTTTATAGTGGAGAATGTAACAAAAGGAGATGGAACACACAAAAGTGAATGGGAACACCTAAAACGCCTACGTAAACAGAAATTGAGTTAGGAAACATAGCAAAGGGATCTCAAGGTTGGAGTCTCATATAAGACACCATGAGCTGACTCCAGAGTGCAGTCACCCGCTATGAATAATATTCCTTTTGAGTGGAGTAACCCTTTTGATTACAAAAGCTTTTATTGAAAGATTATAAACATACATTTAATGCATCAGACAAATTCAAACATTCTGAATAAGGTATAGCATCTACAGACATGGGGAAATATTGAGGTCAAGTAAAAAGGGTATCAACACAGAAAAAGCATACAATGTACTCTGCGTTTCAGCGGGAACAGTGCCAACATCATATGGAACTACTTCTGAGAAACATTATAAAAATGCGGTATTCCAATGTTTCCATTTATTATCATGAATACGCATTGTATCATACAAGGTGTGGTGAATGCATTCGGATAGTGTATTAGCTTCCATTCTGGTTAGCACTTGCGACCAGGAAAAAGCTGAGGTACGCCATTTTAGTGCTGTAACCCAATGTATGGCTACGAAAAGCGTGTGGATTCGTTTTTCGCAAGGTGCAGGGATATCAGGAAGAGAAGTGAAGCACAGGCACATTTGTATGGTAAGAGTGATTAAGCGCCCTGCGATGGTGGATGCCTTTGTGGCTGCGTTCTGCCAGATGAGCTTAAGGAGTTCACAGCTCCAAAAAATATGGGTTAGTGAGCCCAACTCGGTACAGCCACGGAAATACAGTGAAGACACTGCAGGGTAGATAGAATGGAGTTTTGTGGGAGTCATATACCATCTTGTGTGGAATTTGACAGCTGTTTCGCAGATCGAATATGACCTTGTGTTTTTAAACATGTTAGTCGGCATCTCCTCCCATTCGGGTGGCCCAAAAGTATGGCCCACCTCTCTCTCCCAACTAAGCATTGTTTTAGTTTTTGTCTCCAGGGCAAACTCATTGAGCATGCAATAAAGTTTGGAAATAACTAATTTGTCTCTGGAGGAGTGAGTACATATGTGTTCATATTGAGTGCTATGTGCTCGGGATTCTAGGGTACCTCTACTAGGGTAGAAATGCTTGATTTGTGTGTACCTGTATAGCTCAGAGGAGGGAAAGTTGTGCTCTGATTGTAACTGATGGAAAGTTTTAAAATGAGGACCCTCCTTGATGGATTAAAATGTCGTTATTCCAGCTGTGCACCAATGAAGGAACTGGGTCCTATGGTGAAAGGCTGGTGGTAAATCGGGGTCACCTAAAAAGGAGTACAGGGGGGAGAGGCCAGGTGGAATTTATTATCGTAAAGTGACCAAAGGTATACAGATTGACATACGATCATGTTCAGTGAAATGAGTTGACTGGCTTTAATAGATCTGGACCACACTAACCCTGAAAGATAGAAAAGGGAGATAGCGTGTGCTTCAAAAGATAGCCAGGGTATATCGGTAAAGGGGGTGTGCCATTGGACCGTTTGTGAGAATCTGGATGACAAATAGTAGCGCCATATGTCTGGGAGGCCCAGCCCTCCAAGGGATTGGGGTCTGTATAATAGCGACTTGTGGAATCTCGTTTTTTTATGTTGCCATATGAATTTATTAACATCTCTTTGGATCAATTCAATGTAAGTCTTATGCCCTGTACACACGATCGGTTCATCCGATGAAAACGGTCTGATGGATTTTTTCATCAGATATCCGATGAAGCTGACTTTCATCAGTCGTGCCTACACACCATTGGTTAAAAAAACGATCGTGTCAGAACCAGGTGACGTAAAACACTACGACGTGCTGAGAAAAATGAAGTTCAATGCTTCAGAGCATGCGTCGACTTGATTCTGAGCATGCGTGGATTTTTAACCGATGGACGTGCCCACAGACGATCGTTTTTTTCTATCGGTTTATTAACCATCAGATAATTTTAAAACAAGTTCTTTCACAAGTTTTTTCACTGATGGATAAAAAACCGATGGGGCCCACACACGATCGGTTCGTCTGATGAAAACGGTCCGTTTTCATCAGACGAACCGATCGTGTGCACGCGGCATTAGAGACATAAATGGTGAGGGTTCTGAAAAAAATAGCAACTTGGGTAAAATAGTCATTTTTATGGCTGTGACCCTGCCCAGAAACGAGATGTGTGTACTTATCCCAGGTCTTTAGCAGGGATCTGACACGGGAGACTATAGGGTGATACAGTAATTTGCTTAAAAACGTGTCTGAAAAATATGAGTGAGCTGTATTCCTAAGAAGTAACTGAATGTTTGAGTGCACCAAGCGAATGGGAAGTGATGCTGCAATGAGGATGCAAGGTCATTCGGTATATATATTGGCATGGCAGAGCATTTTGCTAAATTAACTCCCAGACCGTGGAGTAACCCTTTAAGCACCATTTAGATCTGGGTTGTGGTAAAGTGATTTACCATATGATAGTAAAATTAAAAGTAACACATGATCCACAGTGTAGTGTGGATCACAAAGGACAAGGGGGCACTCTTTAAGTCTGGTGGAAAAGAGATTCAGGGGGAGATTTACTAAAACAGGAGCACTCAGAATCAGGTACAGCTGTGCATGGTAGCCAATCAGCTTCTAGCTTCAGCTTGTTCAATTAAGGTTTGACAATAAAACCCAGAAGCTGATTGGTTTCTATGCAGAGCTGCACCAGATTTTGCACGCGCCAGTTTTAGTAAATTCCCATGGAATAGACTCCCTCAAGAGCTGGTTCTAGAAGGCCTAGATTGTTTCCTAAATGTACATAATATACAGTTGAACCTCGGATTACGAGCATAATTCGTTCCAGGAGTATGCTCGTAATCCAAAGTAATCACATATCAAAGCGAGTTTTCCCATTGAAGTCAATGCAAAACTAAAATAATTTGTTCCGCATTGACTTCATTGGGATGCAATACCGAATGTGGCCGATAAGGCCCGAGGACACTTTGGCTTGTTTCCTGAGCCCCCGTACCTCAGGCCAAATGAGGTACTACAGGTCTATTTAGCTTGAATTCTGCTAGTCTTGCGAGTCAACACTCGCAAACCGAGTCAAAATAAAAAAAAAAAAGGTTGCTCATGCTCACTAATCAAAACGCTCTCAAACCAAGTTACTCTTAAACCGAGGTTCCACCGTAACTGGATACTAATATTTCTAGGTACAGTTGATCCAGGCAATATCTGATTGCCTCTTCTGGGATCAGGAAGTTTTTTTTTCCCCTGCTGGAGCAATTTGGATCATGCTTTGCTATCCACAGTTGATCCTCTGGATCAACTGTGGAAATAGGATTGTGTATATAGGATACATTTTTTCCCCTTTTATTGGTTGAATTAAAAGGACTTTTTTCAACCAGACTAAATATATAACTATGTATATGTAACTATGTAACTATGTAGTGTGTTTTGCCAATCATAAATAGCACCCCAGTACACTACAACAGTAACAGGCAGTGCACCTACATTACACAGCACTGACCCTTAATGCATGTGCTGCTGAGGGATTATGTCAATTTAACGAGTGAGCAGCATGGGCGTCCGCTGAAATTTTTTCAGGGGGAGGGGGGGCGCTTCGGCAGCAGCGATACACGTGTCGCATTTAACCCTTTCTTCGACCGCTAGCGGGGGTTAAAAGTGACTTATTGGTATATTCTAATTTGCAGCATTGGTATTGTGTATTCAATTACCATTTTTTATGCAATTCATTTATAATATTTCAACATATGTGGTATATTTTGTTGGGGTATTTATAGATTTATTGCACTGGGATTGTGTATTCAATTATCACTTTTTTTATATAATTTATTTAAAATATGTTTCTGCACATGGTTAAAGGGTAGGGCAACACCATTAATCTTTATATATTAAGTTGTAGAATGTGAGAACACATTTGATGGTGAGCAGCAACTTGAAGTATTTATAACATTAGGAGTTGGTGGCAGTGCAGTAGTGTATTGTACACAGTGCCATGAGTAGAATGCATAGGCATGTTGATTTCCTTACCCTTACTTTCCCTGTTTCATGCCCAAGATCACACTTTCTTCACTCCTGCACTCAGCATCCTCTGAGCCACAGAGCCAGCAGCATCATCCTCACTACACACACATGAGACCCGTGCATAGCTCGTCCTAGTCCCAGCCCCCGCCCAGCAGGAGGGACATATGGAAATACAATATCTTTCCTCACAGTGCCTTGAAGCAAACTTTCCCAAGCCACACTCCCTATATGGGAGGGGTTAGCAAGGGAGCGTCTGAAAAGTTTAGTATACTGTTCAGTCAGCACTGCGATAGCTGCTGTAGTGTGAAGCTTCTCAGCCACAATTCAACACCTTCTTACGATTCCAGGGGGGGTCAATTGACCCCCCTTGCCCTATGGAGCGGACACCTATGGTGAGCAGGTATGGATGTTCTCCTGTGTATATATATAATTATACATGCTGTATAAAGAAGCAAGGCCTGGAATATTAAAATATGTTATTAGGATTATTTAAATTCAGTTGATCACATTTATCTTGCAGGTTTTGATTTATGGAAAGACATAATATCTATCATGACTGCACCTGTCACTGCATTTTGATAAAACGATGTTCTTCACACCTTAAATACTACAGGCAATAAATTGGTTATATTTAGTGAATGCAATCTTTTCAGCTGTGGTCATGGTAAGCATAAGTGAGGTCTTTAAAAACAGCCAGAGCTCAGAATGCTGTGAACAAAATCCTCCTGGATGGAAACTCATTACATCTGCTCCATATGTGACCTGAGGGGCATTTTCATTCTGTATGAAAAGACCTAAACTAAATGTCTCCTGCAGACTTGATAGGCATTCCAACAGCCAACTGAAGGAATGTACAGGGCAGGCTGATGCTGCTGATATTTGCAAGGCAGGTGCTTAATGCTGTTAGCATGAAACGGAAATGGCTGTTGCTAAAGGATCTTTGCAGCAGATTAAAAAAAAAAAATGATTTGAATAGGAAATCTATATACAATGAGACATAATGCCAAACATACTGAAATATAGATTTTAGGCAAAATTGTCAGCCTGCAATGCAATTGCCTTCAATTGCCCATTGGGATGCCTGATAGACCTGGAAGCAGGGGCGGATTCAGAGTCTAGTCTCGGGAGGGGCACTGCCAGAAAATATGTTTTTTTGTAGGCAATTTTTTGGGGAAATTGGCTGGTGTTGGAGCTTCAATCATCCCTGCACCATGGTTGTTATGGTGTCAGAATGATTGAAGCTCATTGTTTCTATTATAACATTGTTATATAAAATGAAATGGTTTAACTCACCATAATGCAGAATCAACGGGAGCCCCGAGTCTGTCACTTGCCACCTTAGCATGTCACGCATTGTGGATTGTCACTTGCCACAAGTTGCGGATTGTCACTTGCCACGTCACCTGCCACATGTTTATAACTTGCCACAAGTTGCAGATTATCACTTGCCACATCACCTGTCACACGTTGCGGATTGTCACTTGTCAGTCACCTGTCACATGTTGCGGATTGTCACTTGCCACGTCACCTGCCACAAGTTGCGGATTGTCACTTGCCACGTCACCTGCCACAAGTTACGAATTGTCACTTGCCAAGTCACCTGCTACAAGTTGCGGATTGTCACTTGCCACATCACCTGCCACAAGTTGCGAATTGTCACTTGCCACGTCACCTGTCACACATTGCGGATTGTCACTTGCCACGTCACCTGCCACACGTTGCGGATTGTCACTTGCCACGTCACCTGTCACACTTTGCGGATTGTCACTTGCCACGTCACCTGTCACACGTTGCGGATTGTCACTTGCCACGTCACCTGTCACACGTTGCGGATTGAAACTTGCCACGTCACCTGTCACGCGTCGCGTATTGTCACTTGCCACACGTTGCGGATTTAAAACATGCCACGTTGCCTGTCACATGTCGCGGATTGTCACTTGCCACGTTGCCTGTCACATGTTGTGGATTGTCACTTGCCAAGTTGCCTTCCACATCATGTTGCGGATTGTCACTTGCCTGCTCCAATTACCCCTTGCAGAGATGCAGGGCGGGGGGTGAGAGATGATGTCATCTCTCTGCTCCCCCCCCCGCTCGCCTGCTCGCTAATTGGCCAGCACTCGTTCAGCACTCACCAAGCCGAACAGCTGCCCGGCCCACACGCTCTCTCACCCAACACCCATCAGCCGCAGCGGAGCCGCCCGCTCTTCTAGCTGCCAGACGGCAGAGCTGCATGCTCTGTCATCTGCCCACCGAGCCGCCTGCTCCCTCACCAGCTGCCCGCAGCGTGGCCCACTCGCTCTCACCCACCCGTGGAGCGCTCTCTCACCCGCCCACGGCACTCACCCGCAAATAGTTTATCAGGGGTGGCAATTGGCTCGTTGTCCCCCCTGGATCCGCCCCTGCCTAATAGGCAACCCAATGGCCAAGTGAAAGAGAATGCATGGCAGACTGACCACGCTGAGGTAGTGGCCTTGTGTTGTCAGCTTTCAACAGGTACTATTAAAGATAGGATCTCCAGATAAGAAACTTATAGTACTTAACAATAGATTCACAAAAAATGATTAGCTTAAGAAACCTGTATACAATGAGACATAATGCCAAACATTCTTAAAATTAGATCTTGGGTACCCATTAGGTTTCTGGAAGTATTCAGAAACGTAAAGGCAAAACGAAAATTGGAGGGCTGCATCTTTTTTTCTGCAATAAATGAAAAAAATCATTCCTAGCAACCCTAAAATGCTGTAGGCCAGCTGTGCATCTAGGGACCATGGACAAGTTAATCTGGGGATACCAGTAAACAGAAGAAAACTGACTGAATAATTGAAAACCCTGTACTGGTCTCAGCGGACAGTCGGCAAGGAGAAAAGGTGACATAAATTCATGAAACTGCTTGACTTTCTTTATTATATAAAAGGAGAATAATGCCTTGTACACACGATCTGAATTTTCGATGAAAAAAGTCAGACGGAATTTTCCTTCAGAATTTAGAAATAGAACATGTTTTATTTTTTCCAATGGAAAGTCCGATCATATGTGTGGAACACGCATGCTCAGAATCAAGTTGACGCATGCTCGGAAGCATTGAACATTTTTCTCGGCTCGTCGTGGTGTTTTACTTCACCACGATTTGGACGGTCGGAATTTGGTCTGACAGTGTGTATGCAAGACAGCTTGAAAATTCCATCAGATTTTATCCCATCGGAAATTCTGATCGTGTGTACAGGGCATAACATGTCTCTGTTTTTTTTACAATCACTATGTCACTGCCTATCACACAGTGGGGGCTATATACGAAAGGCAAATCCACTTTGCACTACAAGTGCAAAGTGCACTTGAAATTGCACTGAAAGTGCACTTGGAAATGCAGTCGCTGTAGATCTGAGGGGGCATGCAAGGAAAATAAAAAACAGCATTTTAGCTTGCACATGATTGGATGATAAAATCAGCAGAGCCTCCCCTCCTTTTAGATCTACCCCTCAGATTTACAGCGACTGCACTTCCAAATTTCAAGGGCACTTTGCACTTGTAGTTTGCACTTGTAGTGCAAAGTGGATTTGCCTTTCGTAAATAACCCCCAAACTTTCCTTCTTTTATTCCTATTTCCTATTATTTTTTCTTTCTCCAGTCATCTCTTCAGCTGTCTTTTTCTATCTCACTATCCTTTCCATAACCAATGTATGATGTCATGACTGTCCTTAATTTAAAAAAGGAAAAAAAAACAATGTAAAACTGTATTTGTATATGTTGTCTTCAGTAAGTACGGATGTAAGCCATTATGTATTGGGGGTTATTTACGAAAGACAAATCAACTTTGCACTACAAGTGCAAACTACAAGTGCAAAGTGCACTTGAAAATGCACTGAAAGTGCACTTGGAAGTGCAGTTGCTGTAGATTTGAGGGGGACATGTAAGGAAAATAAAAAACAACATGTTAGCTTGTACATGATTGGATGATAAATCAGCAGAGCTTCCCCTCATTTCAGATCTACCCCTCAGATTTACAGCGACTGCACTTCCAAGTGCACTTTCAGTGCAATTTCAAGGGCACTTTGCACTTGTAGTTTGCACTTGTAGTGCAAAGTGGATTTGCCTTTCATAAATCCTATTTCCTATTATTTTTTCTTTCTTTAGTCATCTCTTCAGCTGTCTTTTTCTATCTCACTATCCTTTCCATAACAAATGTATATATTAATCTGTACAATCTTGACTGATCCTCAGCTACTCTATAGGGTTCTATGAACATCATGTCTGATATGCTTGAAGCCTTTATTCATGGAATTTTCTTGACATTTTTTTTACACAGTAGGTTGCCAGGTCTTTCCTCGACCTTTACTAATTACATGGCATGGGACATGTTATGACACATGAACATAGACAAATTGTACAGAATAATGCTGGCCATACACTATGCGAAAAATCGGTCATTCAGACAGTTCGTTCGTTTTTCAAACAGTAAATGGGCACAAAATCGATAATCGTTGGGACGTTTTTGAGCCGAAAAACGAAGGGCAAGTTTGAAAATTTTCTGCCGAACGAACGATAAATCGGAAGGTAAATGTGTTTCCCGTCCGAACTTTCTGCACTAGGTATATGTAAAAAAAAACGAACCAAATTTTATTTTATTTATGTCCACTGAACGATTTATCGGTCATTACATGATGGCACTATCGTTTGTGCTCACAACTGAACGTTCGTTTTTCGAAAGTTCGTTCGGACGATTTTTCTTAGAGTGTATGGCCAGCCTAAGCAAGGCCAATTTAAACATGAGCCAATTAACCTACCAGTATGTCTTTGGAGTGTGGGAGGCAACTAGGGTACCAAGATAAAACCCACACAAACACAGGAAGAACAAATATTAGCAGGGTCCATCCCATATCCTTTCTCTTAACAATCTCATCCCCCTTTTCCACTCTTAGGCCTCGTACACACGACCGAGTTTCTCAGCAAATACCAGCAAGAAACTTGCTGGGAGATATTTTTTTGCCGAGGAAACCGGTCGTGTGTACATTTTCGTCAAGGAAACTGTCGAGAAACTCGACGAGCCAAAAAGAGAGCATGTTCTCTATTTCCTTGACGGGAATGGAGAAAATTGGCTTGTCGAGAAGACGGCTTCACAAGGAACTCGACGAGCAAAACGATGTGTTTCGCCCGTCGAGTTTCTCGGTCGTGTGTACGAGGCTTTATACGCACATAAACAAACATACACAAAAATGTTCACACCATACCTTTCCTTTATTTATCTCTCCCTGTCCCTAATAAGCTAGAAACAAAAACTGATTACTAAAAGGAAAACCAAGAACACTGTATTTGTCTAGAAAATATATTACGTATTTTTTTCTGCAATATTGCTTACTTTGTTATACCCCCCCCCAGGGGAAGTCTATTCCCAGAGTACATGGGAGAGAACTCTCTGTGTCAGCCTGAAATCAAGGTTATTGATATTTTCTGAAAAGAACAAAATGAACGTTCTGCTCTAAAACGAAGTCTGTGGGACACAAGTTATTAAAAAAAAAAAGAAAGAAAAAGTTTATGAAAGTATAAGCCAAATCAATCAGCTCTTTTATCAACTTCTCTGCTGGAAAATAGAAGCATGCATTTAGATGTTCATAATCCTATCATATCCTTGCTTTAAAAAAATATATAAGAAGTAAATTAGAATTTTGGTTTTCAGTCTGACATAGAGTTTGCATGTTCAAAATAATAATATAGAATGTTCTATAGTTTGGGAGGGAGGAGTGATAGTGTATGGTGTATGACAGAAAATGGGCACTGCATTGGAAAGGTTCAATAGTAATTGAGGTAGTGGGTGTCTCAGTGTTTGGCTTCCCTCTTCATCTCAGTCCAGAAGTGTGCACTTTCTCCCCCTTCACCCCTAAAACATACACAATGCTCACAACACCCCAAGAGGCCAGAGGGCAGACTGGTCTCTACAGAGTGCACTAAGGCTAGTTGGTATTGGTGTTGGGGTGCAGTGGCTGGCAGTGTTGGGGGAAAATGACTGGCAGGAAGGTGCAGCATCTGGATTGTTGGGGTGCAGAGATAAGGGTGCTTGGAGGCATGGAGATGGCAGAGTGCCAAGGGTACTGGGTTCTTTAAAGGCTTGAATACAAAAGCTGTCTATTATAAGCCTACAGGGAGACCTCTCCAACTGAGCAGCACCTGATATTTTGCTCAATGATTCCAAGGATTCGTAGAATTTTTGTGCGTCGGAATTGCATACAGACAATTGGAATTTCCGACAAGAACTTTTCCCGTCTGAAAATTTGAGAACCAGCTCTCAAATTTTTGCTGTCGGAAATTCTGACAGAAAATGTCCGATGGGGTCTACACACGGCCTGATTTTCCGTCCAAAAGCTCACATCGAACGTTTCTTGACAAAAATTCTGATCGTGTTTACATTTCTGATGGCTGCCCTGCTTCTTAGCCCTCCCAGTTTCATCAGGATTGTACTGGGATTTAAACTAAACACCCCATGTCCTGCCGGTTGTTGAAGTATTCATCTGGAGCCTGTAAAACGCCAAGCCTCAGACATGGTGTCCATGCAGGAAAGTGTATCTAAAGCAATCTATGTGTGAGAATACAGCACCCAAATATTTATAGAATTCCATTGACTGACACTATACTACACAACATAGATCTGAAATTGGTCCGGCATTTACAGCCATTACAAACTAAGAAAAATCCAGAAACAGAAGTTTCAAGGATAAAAAAGTGATCTCTCACATCCCACATAACTTTTAACCAGTCATAATGCAAAATAAAGGGTTGTTATAAAAATCTTACAAAGTGGATTAAGTCCAGTGTCTACTGTGTCATTAATGTACCTATATGCTCACTAGTGGACAGTATACTTTGACGTTGCTTGCTACTTGCGAACCCCTTCATGGACTACCTATAAGATTATTCTATGCTACTAAACATCTTTTATTTATTTTTATTTATTTTTTTATTTTTTTTTATCTTAATTTTTCTTTATTGTTTTCCAAAGAATAGACATATCTACAGATTTATATGTTTACATAACTATAGTTTACATTGTCTGGTGCAATTACATTATATTTCTACATATAACCAAGCATATATTATTTAGATTCCTTAATTTACCCCATCCCCTCCCTCTCTTCTCCCCCCTCCCACCCTCCCTATTAATATTATAAACATGTTATAAAAAAGTAGAGGCAGATATCTTGGTCTACATTGTCTTTTGATTGGTTGACAAGGAATAAAATAAAGGGGTAAAAGAAAAGAAAGTAGAGTGGAAAAGAAAGCAAAAAGAGAGAGAAAGAAAACAAAAAGGGAGAAAGGGTCCAATCTCAAAGACCTGGAAAGGGAATCCAGCATGTCCAGAGCTGGAGAGAGCGATATTGGATTAATTTCTCCTTGTCATTCGGTTTTATCATCTACTGGGATAAGGGGGGGTTTGTGGTCCCCCTATAGAGACTATGTCTCCACGGGTATTCCCATTTCTGTCAGCCAAGGCTCCCACACTCTTCTAAACCTGTTGTAGTTTCCTTGCTTAATAAAGGCCACCCTCTCGCACCAAATCAGAGCATTGATGGTTTCAACCCAGTTCTCGACTGTTGGAGGAACATGCGCTTGCCATCTCTGTGCTATTAGCTTCCGAGCTTGGAAAAGGCACCTAAGCACGCTTTCCAATGCTCCTGCAGGGATTCTATGGTCTTCCGTGTCTCCTAGGAGGCAAGTTCTGGCCTCCGGCTCTAAAGAGGTCTTAAAGATTTTATTAATCCTATTTATCACTTCTATCCAATATCTAAAAAGCTTGGGGCATCTCCAGAACATGTGGATAAAATCCCCTGTTGCTTTGCATATGGGGCATTCATCACTTACATTCCAGCCTAGTACGAACATTTTTTTAGGGGTGTAATAGACCCTGTGCAGTAGGAATAGATGGGACAATCTCTGTGCAGGGGCAATTGACACCAATGTTCCTCTCTGTAAGATTTGGTTCCACTGCTCAGAGGTTAACAATCCAATGTCTCTTTCCCACCTTTCTCGGCTTTTAGAGACCCCGGTTTGACTTATGGCTTTAGCCCCCAATTTCCCATACAGTACAGAGATTTGACCTTTTGTGATGTTAGTCTGAATCATTTTAAGGAGCGCAGGGGTATGGGTCCTAACCATCGGATGGATCTTAAACTGGGTTTGGAGGGCGTGCCTAACTTGTAGATAATTAAAGAATGTTTTATTTGGTATGTTGAATTCACCCCTCAATTTCGAAAATGTTTTAATTAAGTTTCCCTCATACATGTGTAATACCCGTGTTATCCCCTGATTCTCCCAGATCTTAGGGATTTCAATATCTTTAAGTTCTGTCAAGTTTTCGTTGTGCCCAAGGGGGGCATACTCAGTTACACCAGTATATCCCAGCAAAGCTTTAGTAGTTTGCCACACTTTGTTGATTAGCTTTACAGTTGGGCCCTGATGGTGAAATGAGTTTGCCTCCAGGGCTTCTATTAGGATTTTATGTGGGGACCTTAATAGGATTAATCTAAAGTCGTTGTTACCCGGATTTTGAATACCACAACCCACCATGTGTTGCAACTGAGATGCCAGAAAATATGTTCTAGGGTGTGGGACCGCCTTCACCGGGAGCTGCATAGTCTGCAGTCTAATTCTGGCCTGGCCTCCCTTCCACATTAACTCCCTGAATAATGTTTCCATTCGTTTGAACCATATTTGGTTCACCCAAATTGGAGAGTTGTGGAGAACATATAATATCTGGGGTAGCCAGATCATTTTTATCAGGTTGCATCTCCCAGCTACAGAGAGGGGGAAGCGGCCCCAGGCATCCTTCTTTAATCTCAGTCTCAACAATAGTGGAGCTATATTATTGGTGGTGTACTCCTTAACTTCACTAGTGATCCAAACCCCCAAATATTTCAATTTTGTTGATATTTTCAGCTGGGGCATTTCGGCAATTGTCTGTTCCCCCAACGGATCTATTGGGAGTAGGGCCGACTTATCCCAATTAACACTTAGCCCCGAGAATCTTCCAAACTCCTTAACCATTTGGACCACTGTAGTCAACGAGCTATCCACATTTCCTATAAAAAACAGGACATCGTCCGCAAAAAGCGATATCTTGTCCTCCTCTATACCCCTTCTAAACCCTTGTATGTCTTTATTTAGTCTGGTTTTGATAGCAAGAGGTTCCATAGCAAGTGCGAACAGAAGCGGTGAAAGGGGACAACCCTGTCTCGTCCCTCTCTCGAGCTCAAATATATCTGAGACTTCACCGTTAATTTTAATTTTTGCTCGTGGTTCGCTGTATAGGAGTTTGACCCACTTAATAAATGTTGGGCCAAATCCAAAGCTTTCTAATACCTTCCATAGGTATGTCCACTCGATGCTATCAAAAGCTTTAGCGGCGTCTAAAGCCAGCAGAGCTCTAGGGCCCTCATTGTCAATGGGAGTCTGTATATTTAAGAAGGCTCTTCTGATGTTTTTGCTAGTTGACCTGTTTGGGATGAATCCTGATTGATCAGAGTGGATAAGGCTCTCAATACACCCTTTTAAGCGATCTGCCAGTACTTTGGCGAAGATTTTTGCATCTGTACAGAGCAATGATATTGGGCGGTAGGAGATCGGGTCTAGTTTATCCTTTCCCTCTTTATGGATTACGACAATCGTTGCCTCCATCATGGAAGAGGGAAGCTGCCCTTCCAAAAAAGCACTTTTCAATGTCTGAAGCAATTCTGGTAGCAAAGCTTCACCAAAGCGCCTGTAGATCTCTATTGGGAGCCCGTCCGGGCCGGGTGTTTTGTGGCTGGACATCCCCGCTACTGCCAGCTGTAGTTCTTCCAATGTAACTGGAGAATCCAACTTTTCCCTATCTTTATCTGACAGTGTTGGAGCTGGAATTCCCTGGAAGAAGGTTTCCATTCCTTCGTTTCCTCCCCTTGATTTATAGAGAGATTTATAAAAGCCGTGGAATATTTGTCTTATCTCGCTACCGTCCGTAGAAATATCACCTGTTAAAGACCTAATTGCCAAAATATTTGAAGAGGGGGAGTTGGCCCGAGTCAGCAAGGACAAGACTCGTCCCACTTTCTCCCCCTCCCCAAATTGGGTTTGTCTTTGAAATATTCGATGGTTCTCTGCCTTTCTCATAGTAGCCATTTTATAGACCTTCTGTTTGTCGAGCCACTCTCTTTGCCTGCTTGGGGATGGGGTCTCAATATATCTTTGTTCAGCTACCATCACTTCACTTCTGAGATCCTCCTCCCATACCCTAGACTCTCTCTGTACTCTTGCCACTCTCTGGATCAGCAAACCCCTCAAGTAAGCCTTCAGCGAATCCCAGACCACTCCAGGCTTTGCCGAGCCTGTGTTTATTTCGACATATTCTTTCAAGCTATTCAACAGCTCCTGTGGGTCTCCCAATAGCTCAAGCCAGTATGGACTAATTTTCCACTCTCTTAGAGAGGTGCTCTTACTCCTCCTAATCACTAAGTCCAATGGTGAGTGGTCTGAGATTCCCCTTGGCCCATATTCTATCTTCTCAACCATGCCCAGAGCCAACTCGTTTCCCAAGGCCATGTCGATTCTGGACAAAGTAGCATGGGAGCTAGATAGACAAGAATACTGTCGGATACAAGGATGTCGAGTACGCCAAATGTCCTTTAATCCCATCTCATCCAGAAAATGGGCCAGTCGGCTCCCTTGTTCCATATTTGGATTGTATGTCGAGGGGAATCTGTCATAGGCTCTATCTAGCACTTCATTATAGTCACCCACTGCTATTAAGGGAGTGTCAGTTTTGTCCAACATAAATTCCACTAATTTCTGTAAGACATCAAACTTAAATGGGGGGGGGGGATATAGATATTGGCAAGAATATACTGCTTATTTTCAATAGAGCAGGCCAGGAACACATACCGCCCCTGCTCATCTATCAAACTTCTCTCACATGTAAATGGCACACCTTTCCCCACCATTATGCTCACTCCTCTCGAATATGAGGAGTGTACAGAATGGTAGCGAAACGGGAATTTTTGTAGACCCAGCTGGGTCATCGTGTCCTTGGTCAGGTGTGTCTCCTGTAAGCAGAGTATCCCTGGCCCCCTTCCCTCCATTGAAGCCAGCACCAGTGCTTTCTTAGTGGGGTCCCCTAGCCCTCGTACGTTCCATGATTTAATCCTCAAAGCCATGGACTAAGTAAAGTAGCAATGACATAAAATAAGATAGCATAACATAGAGCAACCGATTTTTTTCTCATCCCCTTCTCTCTCCCTTTCCCTATCCTTCTGCCACTTATCAAAACCAAGACCTCTCCTCTCCTCTGTGATGACCAAGATACCTCTTTCCCCCAAAATTCCCTCCCACTTTTCCCCTCCCCCCTCCCAATGGTTTATAGTTCTTGTGTTATAGCATATGCCCCATGTACGCTAACCATCACTCTATACAAGTAACAAAAGCAGTCATTATTTATAGATTTTTAAATCCACTCCTCCCTTTTCTCTCCCCCCTTTCTTGAGAGGTAACTAGATCCACTATCCTCGTTCCTCTACAGATCACAGTCTATTGAAAGTAGAGGTAACACAGGTAACACTGGGATTCAGCCAAGTCTCAATGCCAGAGAATAGAGCAGCCACCAGGGGGCCTTAAATGGCTATATCTGCATATTGGAGCGGTCTCCTTACCGGTACCTCCGTTAACAGTGTCCCGGTCCTGTATAGTCTCCTCTATCCCCTCCGGTTGTACCTCTGATGGGGCCCGTCGCTACCCTCCGGCTCTCCAGTCTGTCTCTCCAGCTCTAACCAGCGTGTCAGCGTGTCAGCGTGTCAGCCAGACCCCCCTCGCGGGATCCCGTAGTCTCGCGATATCTCAGGTGCGGCGTCGAGGAAACTCTAGTTCCACCCTCCTCTCCTGCAGAGTGCGATGCGATCCGGCCAAGCAGATCAACGGGCGCGCAGCCAGGAAGCAGCCGGGGGACCCGCTCGCCGTCCGATATCCAACACCCCCGACACAGCTCGACACTCCTCCTTCAACTCCGGTCAGTCAAAGAGGGCGGGAGGCAAAGGCAGATCTCCAGGATCTTTTAAGATGGTAAGCTCCGGGGGCAAGGATCCATTGTTAAGTGCGGTGGTTCTCACACGGGGACGGGGAGGTGCGGAGGCTCTCACACCCTCATGCTTCCATCCCTCTCACTCTCTCTCCCTCACTCCCTCCTGCATCCGGTCACGCCCCAAGAACTAAACATCTTTTAACTTGACAAATTCATGCTATATTACTTGCTTGACTCCCCTGCCACTTGTCCATGCTTGCCTACTTGATGACTCATCTGCCGCTTGTCCCTGCTTGCTTACTTGGACTCTGCAAGGATAGGACTTTTTGACCATATATACAGTACATATTTCACCAAAATGAAATACCCTAATACTCCCCTAAGATAGAATGCCTCATTGAAGGTTTTGAAAAAAAGAGGTTCAGTTTGATTGTATATATGACTTCCCACAGACGTAATTTAATACAGTTATAGATCAATACAAAGAATTGTAGGAATTGTCTGTGTTTGGGGCACTGTGATTAGACTTAAGGAACTGTGTTTATTAGGTTGGAATCCTTTTATAATTTGATTGATGCTGATGCTAGGGCACACTTACAGTGGCTAAAGGAAAGGTCCTGACCTATAGATGTGTTTCAGATAACAGAAAACAAAAGAAATCCCCAGGTTAACTTACCAACCAGCCTGCAACCAACCAAATTATTCTGTCTAACAGTATGCTTTAAAAATGAGTTTCGTTTGCACACATTTGCAAATACATGTGTAAGATACAGAACCCTGTCAAGGCACCCGAGTATTTTCTGTGGTCCTAATTTTTTGAGAGCCTCCACAGTGGAAGCACATGCATTACAATGGATAGGCAGTGGGCAGGTGAGCCTATAGGGGTAGCTCACCCAGACACAGGTGCACACTGGACACCCAGCATATAGCACTATGCCAGTAAAGGTGTCCATTGCGTCCCCTCACCAGTATTTCAACAGTACAAACAAATGGCCACTGACCTTACCTGTGACTGGCCTTTGTAGCCAGGAGCACAAGGGCAATGCATACAAAACAAAACCAAAGAAATCCCCAGCTCAACTTACCAACCAGCCTGCAACCAACCAAATTATCCTGTCTGATGCCGCGTACACACGATCATTTTTCAGCATGAAAAAAAAAAAAGTTTTTCAGCATGTTGAAAAAACAATGTTTTTCCAACCTTATCATTAAAACGACGTTGCCCACGCACCATCGTTTTAAAAAAATGTTCTAGCAAAGCGCGGTGACGTACAATACGTATGACGGCACTATAAAGTGGAAGTTCCATGCGGATGACGCCACCCTTGGGGCTGCTTTAGCTGATTCCATGTTAGTAAAAGACGATTCGCCCTTTTTTGTCTGTTACAGCTTGATGAATGTGCTTACTCCATTATGAACGGTAGTTTTACCAGAACGAGCGCTCCCGTCTCATAACTTGCTTCTGAGCATGCGCGGGTTTTTAACATCGTTTTAGCCCACACACGATCATTTTTTACAACCCGAAAAACGACATTGTTCTGAAAAATGATGTGAAGCCCACACACCATCATTTAAAATAATTTTTTTTAAAAACAACGTTTTTTTCATGCCGAAAAATGATCGTGTGTACGCGGCATAAGAGTATGGCCATTTGTTTGTAGTGTTTAAGACAATGTTGTTATATGTATGATAAAGGGTTTTATTTTTTTATTTTAGGTTGTTCTGTAATGTTTCATATTTAATATTTTTGTGATAATAAAGCCTTTCTGGAAGATTTGTATAACAAGCCTTTACTATGCATTATGATTGGTTAAAAATCACGTGATAAGTGAGAGATTGCTTTTTTTTATCCTGGTAACTTATATTTCTGGGATTTTCTTAGTTAATCATGGTTATGTCTGATCATATCCCCCACACCACAACTGCGGATAAGCTGGCATCCAATCAGAATTAGAAAAAAAACCTGTATTGGAGTTTTTATTCAAGTGTATAATTTACAGCCCTTCCAGTTTCATGCATCTAATTTAGTTTGGTTCGATCTTATGTGATTATGCTTGCTTGGGTGGCTGTGCAATAATCCCAAACGTGGTACATTAATTTAGCTATGTGGTCAGTTAATCCCTGTTTTGCAATTTGTGTGATTAAGAAAATGTCACTTCTGCAGAGAGCAAATTAATTTTAGAGACCCTGTCAGTTCCCTAAACAAATCTAAACAGCAGAGCCCTGCAGTAGAAGAGGGGTTATACTCAACCCCAGTGGCCTTGGTCACTTATTTTCCCCTCTGTTAGACTGGTAGCATCCAACACTCTTGAATCGATGGGTGCCTGTATCCCCTGCGACCTGCTGTGGTTCCATGTGCTGCTCCCTACTTCACTACAGGACTCAGCAGATGACATGGGGGTCAGAGGATTGAACCACAGTGCATTCTGGAGGACATTGGCATCCAACAATCTTAGAAGTTTTAAATGCTGAACAGAATAATTGGGTATTGCAAAGCTGAAATGGATTGAAGGTAGAAAACAGTGCCATTGTTCTACTGCAGATTGTCATTTGAATTTATTTAGGGACCCAACATGGTTTGTTAAAATATATCTGATGGCATTTCATGTATGCACACACTGTCAACATTTTCCTTGCTTTCAGCGGGGCATCACTTTTTCTTCCCACTGATGCATTTACAATTTTCTCACCCATTGACAGGGGACATTTTTTGGTTCCATTGATGCCAGGGCATTTTTGCCTCCCACTGACACCAGGGCGTCGTTACCTCACACTCATGCCAGCGTTTTTGCCTGCTCATTTCAGCACTTGGTTTTACACCTATGCACATAGTACTTAGTGGAGTGATCTGTTGCTCGATAGTATGAGCATAGTTCCAGCAGTGATTTCATTGCAATGGGAACAGTGCAGAATGCAGCACAGGAGCCAGGTAAGTGTATTTTGCACTGCAACTGAACACAAATACTTGTCAGGGAGGTGGGGGACACCACTGACCAGCAATGAGTGACTTTAAAAGAGGAAGTGGGAAAACAACCACCAACAGGCAACACCCTTATGTGAATGGGCCCTCCATTGACCGCTAATACCTTTGCATTTTCTTTTCTGTCTACTAATTGCTACTTCTGAAATTTTTGCTGACCACATTTTTGACATTTTTGTGGAGCTTTTTAAAAATGTTTTTAAACTTTGGCATTTGTTAGCAGCAGGGATGAGTCACTGCTTGTAAAGGAGACGGCACCCGCTGACAGCAAAATTGAAATACAAGAACCAGCATTGAAAGAAAAACTGTTTTGTAGATTCACTCCCCCCAATTAATGCTAGACTATTTGACACTAGTATTAGGGTACTAGAGTTTTAGGGGGAACACCACACAAAAAATGGCATAAGGGCCCCCCAAAATCTATAACAGGCCCTTATCCAAGCATGGAAAGGAGGGGACAAGCGAGCCCCCCCTCCTAAACAATACAAAGCCAAATGCCCTCAACATGGGAGGGTCACTTTGCCAGGGAGGGGACCCCCCAGCAAAGCACCTTGTCCCCATTTTGATGAGGACAAAGGCCTCTTCCCCACAACTTTGGCCCAGAGATTGTGGGGGTGTGGGACATAGCTTATCAGATCTGGAAGCCTCCTTTAAGAAGGGGCCCCCCAGATCCCTGTCCACCCCGTGTGAATGATTGTGGAGAACATAGTACCCCTACTCATTCACCCAAAAAAGTCAATGTTTATTTAAAAAATATAAAATAATGAATAAACCATGTAAATCCATTGTCAATCAGGATGAACAATGGCTGCCGACCCAAACAAAAAAAAGAAAGCGCGCCCACCGAACACAATCACCCCCACCCCATATGGATCATGTGGGAAAGAAACGTTTTTTTCGTGGGGTCCCCCTTAAAATCCACATCAGACCCAAAGGGCCTGGTATGTATTGAGGGGCCCCCACGCTTTTTTTTGTTTTCAATGCCGGCTCTTTCGTTTACGAGTGTCAGCAGGGATTATTCATCGTTGTTAGGATGCTGGTGAGTACAGGTTCCATAACAACAAAAGTAGCTCCATAATTTTTGAGCTTCAACCGTTTGGCTTCATGTGACTTGAAGTAGAGGCCCACTGAAACATCTTTCACCGGTTCACAACCGTCTCTACTGCGGCAGAATGGCTCTTCTGGGTGAAATCCTGTATATATACGGCTTCGCCCATCGTGAACATGATCGCGTGATCTCATGCACGAACAGCAGCACAAATCCCCATGCTGTCTGAGGAGAGATGACAGAGTGTCTTTCTACAAAGTAGAAACACACGCTCTGTCAAATCTCCTAGTTAGTCCCATCCACCCACAGTTAGAACACACAATAGGGAACACAGTTAACCCCTTGATTGTCCCCTAGTGTCAATCCCTTCCCTGCCAGTGACATTTACATAGTAATCGGTATTCATAGTAATCAGTGCATATTTATAGCTGCTTCCAGGGCTGAAGCGGTTAAATAGACTTTTCCCTAATCACCTCCTTAATTAGCAGCTTGCTGCAAAATGTAGTCCGAGACTCAGGAGTTCAGTTATGGCTGAACACAGGACTACAAGTCCCACCATCCCTTGTTCTTGGCTCAGAAATGTGATGCAAGCAGTCTGAGTGCAGCACTAAGGGGAAACTGGTACAGTATGCAGCAATGAAATGGAATGTCCACTGCATTAAATGGTAGCCTGTACCTGGATAAACAACTTCTGTACAATCTCCTTCAGGTTTACCAAAATTATGTAATTCAAGCATATACCTATACAATACATTCAATTAGTATCCAATCAGGTTGGCTTTTGTACTACATAGTTGATGGTAATGTAGCACCCTCCTAGAAGTAAAGTGGGCTACTAGGTAAATTTAGCTGGCTCCACTGTAATCAGAGGAGCAGGGGTTGATTCATTAGGCTCCCAGGATGCTACTCTGTTACTTCTCCCTGTCCTTTGGAGGATTCTAGAATCATAGTGGGAGGAAGAACAGGGCATGCAATCTGAATACATATATAACTCCAGCCAATACCTGGGGAGGTATATTCAGTTGGTGGTAAGAGAGTGCCCCATAAATAGTCTGTGGCCTGAGCAGCAGGTTGCAGAGTTCCTAGGTCCAGTCCTGCTGGAGCAGACCCTTGAGGCAGATTTCTAAAATAAGCCATTAGGAAGACCTTGAGGTCTCAACTAGGCTTAGCTGGGGGGACCTATTTGCAAGCTTGAGTCCAGAGATCAAGTTGGGTCTGGAGAAGCTCACTGAAGAGAGCCATAAAGTTGGTGGTTAGAAACAGTCCAGCTGTCTTATGGTGGTGTGAGTCTACTTCTTCCTTACTAGGAAGAGCCTGGTGGATACTGGCAGGAGGTAACCGATGATCCTGTGAGTAAGCAACCCCAGTGTTGAAGAGTAAGTGACTGTGTATAACTTTTACACTCTGGGCGGAGTACTAGTCACCATCAGCATAGAGATCATGTGGAAATTTTCTTTTGGTGCTGTGTAGCCAGAAAGTTTTTTAGCTGTACATTTTATTGGGGTATTCCATGCTCCCTATCCCAGTTCATCCTTTCCAATAAAAACCCCAGGAAAGAAACCCCTAGACCGTTCTGAGTGAGAAAAATATCGAGCTGTGTTGTGCTCTAAGTGGGGAAATAGGAGTGCATTCACCAGTGACTCCTTATGGGCATGCTGCAGTGAATCTAAGGGAGATTGTACAATCAGATTGTATAGTGTATGGTCAGTGTCATTTGTGCCACTCTAGTGAGTATTTAGTGATTACAAGAAATGTGGCATGCATGTGTGGTGTATGCTGCATGTAAGCTCAGACTCCATTAAGCCAAGACCGATAATCAGTGTAACTTAACCACTTCCACTTTCCACCACAGCTCTCTTCAGTACATCATGTGACAAGTAGAGCTAGATTCAGGTAGCTCTTCGCTTCTTTTGGTCGGCGTAGCGCATCTCATATGCGCTACGCCGACGTAAAACAGGGAGCCCAGACCAGTATTCTCAAAGATCTGGCGCCGTACTTTGCGCCGGCGTAGTGTAAATAGGCCAGCGTAAGCCCGCCTAATTCAAACTAGGCAGGTAGTGGGCGTGCTTCTTTTAAATTAGCTGTGACCCCATGTAAATGAATGGCCGTTCGTACGGCGCATGCGCGCGCATGCTCAGAATCAAATACTCTCTAAGAAACGTCGGCTCAATGTTTTCGACGTGAACGTAACCTACGCACAGCCCCATTCACGTACCACTTACGTAAACAACGTAAAATTTGACGGCTGTTCCATACCTTAACATTGGCTGTGCCTCATATAGCAGGGATAACTGTTCGCCGGACGTAAGCCTTACGTAAACGGCGTAGCGGGCGCAAGTACATTTGTGAATCAGCGCATCTAGCTCATTTACATATTCTACGCGTAAATCTCCGGAAGCGCCCCTAGCAGCCAGCGTAAATATGCACCCTAGATACGACGGCATACTAAGACTTACGTCGGTCGGATGAAGCAGGAATTGAGGCGTATCTAGTTCCCTGAATAGCGCTCATAGATACGACGGCGCATCTTTCAACTTACGCGGCGTATCAATAGATACGCTGACGTAAAGTCTTTGTGAACCTAGCTCGTAGGAGCCACAAATAAGTTATTAGTAAAAGAGCACTCCTGTGCTGGGAACTGATTGCCAGTATCTGCAAAGATCTCTGCAGATTACAGGTGATGAGCAGCACTGTTATAAGTTCAGGTCTGTTCTGGATGTAGAGTTTTTTCAGATAAGCAGCTGATGCTGACATTTGCTAGGTAGCTGCTTAGCCTGCAACAGAAAATTCTGTAAACAGTATACAGTTAGATAAGATGCCAATCATACTGATTTTTTTTTTTTATACACTTGAAAATAAAGTTTCTAAACATATACTGTAGTAGTACTTAACTTAAAGTGATTGTAAAGTCTTAAAACATGTCATACTTACCTGCTCTGTGAAGTGGTTTTGCACATAGCAGCCCAGATCCTTCTGTTCTTGCGTCCCTCTTTGGTGCTCCTGGCCCCTCCCTCCTGTTGGGTGCCCCCCACAGCAATCAGCTTGCTATGGGGGTGGTAGTGCAACGGATCGTCACCGATCTGTGATCCGAACGGAGCACCCTGTTCGGATCGGCACACCGAGAGAGAGCTCCGCAGCCTCAGCCATAGGAAAGTCCCAGGCTTTGGCCTAGCTCCGGAGCAGCGGCCATCTTGGTACACTCGGCGGCGGCTGTCTCGTCAGGAAGTGACGTTTCATCGCCGCCATCTTGCTCCACTCCTGAGAAGGGGGCAAGCGGACATCTTGTTACACCCAACGGAGTTTTCGATTTCACAGTTATTTTCAACGCAAAACGGAGCTTATATGCTTAAATAATGCTTAAAATGCTTAAAATCCAACAGACTGTTTACATGTTAAATTTTAAAAGCAGCTGCAAACCTTACATGCTTGCTATTGTGACAGAACACCTCTCGTTTTCACATTTCACATTTAGTTAAATGTGAAAATCAGAGGTGTTCTTTCACATTAGCAAGCATGTAAGGTCAGCAGGTTTGCTGCGGCTTTTAAAATGTAACATGTAAACAGTCCGTCAGATTTACATATATTGGCCCAGATTCACAAAAGAGATACGATGGCGCATCTCCAGATACGCCGTCGTATCTCTGCCTAGCGCCGTCGTATCTATGCGACTGATTCATAGAACGCATAGATATTCAGTAGATCCGACAGGCGTAAGTCTCTAACGGCGTCGGATCTTAACTGCAATTTTTTTTTTTGCCCGCTAGGTGGCGCTTCCGTCGATTTCCCCGTCGAGTATGCAAATTAGCTAGATACGCGAATTCCCGAACGTACGCGCGGCCGACGCAGTAAAGTTACGACGTTTACGTTAGGCTTTTCCCGGCGTAAAGTTGCCCCTGGGTCTATGAGGCGCAGTCAATGTTAAGTATGGCCGTCGTTTAAAAAATTACGTCGTTTGCGTAAGTCGTCCGTGAATGGTGTTGGACGTAATTTACGTCCATGTCAAAACCAATGACGTCCTTGTGACGTAATTTAGAGCAATGCACACTGGGATATTTTAGGGACGGCGCATGCGCAGTTCGTTCGGCGCGGGGACGCGCATCATTTAAATGATACACGCCCCCTACCCGCCAAATTTGAATTACGCCGGGTGATTTACGTTACGCCGCCGCAACTTTACACGCAAGTGCTTTGTGAATAAAGCACTTGCCTGAAAAACTTGCAGGGGCGTAACGTAAATGAGATACGTTACGCCCTCACAGAGATACGCCGATCTCTGTGAATCTGGGCCATTGTATTTATGCATATAAGCTCAGTTTTGTGTTGAAAATAACTGTGAAATCTAAAACCCTGTTGGGTGTAAAAAGATTAGTCTTTTTTTTTGCTGATCCATGACTCTGATCCGAGAATCGATCTGATCCTTTACGTTTTTTGAGCCGTTGCACCCCTATATGGAGGCGCAGCTACCTGTGTCTATTAATAAACAGAGCCATGGTTCAGCCCTGCCCCTCTCCCTCCTCATTGGCTAACTGACTTTGATTGACAGCATCCGGAGCCAATGGCGCCATTGCTGTGTCTCAGCCAATCAGAAGGGAGAGTCCCGGATGGCCCAGGCACTCATGGACATCGCTGGATCGAGAGAGACCTCAAGTTATTATTAGGAGGGCTGAAGGGGGCTGCTGCACAAAGAAGGCTTTTTATCTTAAAGTGGTTGTAAACCTACTATTTGGACTTTTACCTACAGGTAAGCCTACAACATGGCTTACCTGTAGGTAAGGATAATATCTCCTAAACCTGCACGGTTTAGGAGATATTACCCCCGCAATGCGGGCGGCGCATGCGCAGGGGGGACTCCACGGCTGAAGGACCGGCATCGCCGGACCCTGCCGATTTTAAATCTCCCGCGCGCACGCGCGGGAGTGACGTCATCGCCGCTCCAGCCAATCACAGCGCTGGAGCGGCGATACCCGGAAGACACGCCGGAGCAAGATGACATCCTGCTCGGCGTGGACCAGGTAAGTGGTACACACCTCGTTCCGAGGTAAGTATTTCATAATAGGCTAGTATGCGATGCATACTAGCCTATTATGCCTTTTGCATTGCAGGTTTGGGGGGAAAAAAAAAAAGTTTATGCGGTTTACAACCGCTTTAATGCATAGAATTTCACAAGATAAAAAACCTACTGTCTTTACAACTCCTTTAAAGTGGTACTAAAGCCTGCTTTGTGATCTTTACCTACAGGTAAGCCTATAATATGGCTTACCTGTAGGTAAAATAAATATCTCCTAAACGTGCACCGTTTAGGAGATATTCATCCTGCATGCAGCTGCTGACATCACCAACGCTTGTGCTCTAAAGGTTCTGGCTTATCGTGCCTGACCTTCAGAGCTTCTTGCCAGAAGGGAGAGCTCCAACACGCATGAGCAAGAGTGATGTAAGAAAGAGCGGTGAAAGATGTCAGCCCTCCCAGCGATGACAGCGATGACAGTTCTAAGGTAAGTATTTCAGAATGTGCTAGTATGTGATGCATACTAGCACATTATGCCATTGTCTTACAAGTGTTTTTTTTTTAAACTCTGCAGCAATTTATTACCACTTTAGACTGCAGTCTTGTGAACTTCTGCCCCTTTTTGGTCCCGGTAGAGATGATCAATCCACCAAAGTGGCCCTTCATGACAAATTCTCACCAATTTTGCCACTTTTCTAGCTAGAACGGATCATGTATGCACTGCAGTCAGTACGAGACCAGAATCCACATTATCATGACGACCAGAGAGGACTGGGACATTGTGTGTTACAGAGAAGCAGGTTAAAGATGAAATATAGCGGATCAAATCTTTACTCTTGTATTGGGTACCCCTCTGAACTGCATGGGTTAACTACCCATTTCACCCAGAAGAAGAATAAGTATATTTCAATACCATTTTAGATCCTGGTACTATTGTTACAATATTTTTATATTATTGTTATACGATACACTATACAACATCTCATATGGTGCAATAGAAATACATTATTATTTTTTAAGTATCGCCCCTTTTTTTTTCTCTTCTCTCTCCTTTTCCTTTTTTTTCTCTTCTTTTTTCTCCCTTTTTATGTTAAATGTAAAAATTGCTTCATTAGTAAGGATATTGATAGCTAAATAACATATTTGATTTTGAAAATATCCACACAATGCCTGAACTCTTTTTTGTAAGAGCTAAATTGCCTGTTTGTAGTTTTTCTTTTAAATTTGTGTTTGAAATGGCAATTTGTTTATTTGTGATTGAAATGGCAATAAACAGCAATTAGGAAGAAGAAAAAGACTTAATGCCACGTACCCACAACTGTTTTTCATGACGAGAAAAATGCCATTTTTTAATTGGTCGTGAAAAACGGTCGTCTATAGGCTCCAGAGCATTTTTCTTTTCGAAATTTCGAGCAATTTCGAGAAAAATGGGCGAAATTTTTTTTGTCGTTCTTTTTCACGTCGTGAAAAACAGTCGTGTGTGCGCTTTAACAAGGGGGGAAAAAAACGTGCATGCTCAGAAGCAAGTTATGAGACGGGGAAAAGCAGTCCCGCTCAGAACCAAGTTATTTAAAGGAGCAAAATCAGCCCAAAGGGTGGCGCTATTCGAATGGAACTTCCCCTTTATAGTACCGCCGTACGTGTTGTACGTCACCGCGCTTTGCTCAAGCATTTTTTTTCACGAACGTGTGTATGCAAAGCAGTCTTGAGGGTAATAATGACAAATCACGTAGAGAAAAACTTTGTTTTTTTGCATGACATGAATAACGGTTGTGTGTACGTGGCATTACACTTAACTTGTTCTTTGCTCCCGTGGCAGCTGGCATTCTTCTCAGCTGTCCAAAGCCCTTGGTTGTTGACAAGTCATAGGTGACCTAAAGTTTATTGCAGAACTGCTGGTCCTGCATTGTACAAGATGACATCAGAGTGCTGTAACCAGTCCAGAAGGGAACAAAGGGAAATAGTTTCAGGGAACCAGGAGCGAGAAATAAGGTAAATAGATCACCTTATTTCTAGGAAAAACTCTTGCAGTGCCAAGGATTTCTATTATAAAAAAAAAAGAATTTTTCTTAATTTCTATTATAAAATTTTGCAAAAAAGTAATTTTTCTTCATAAATTTGGCCAAAAATGTATACTGCTACATATATTTGGTAAAAAAAAAAATTGTGGATATTATTTAGTCTGGGTGAAAGTTATAGGGTCTACAAGCTACGGTGCCAATTACTGAAAATGTATCAATTTGATCACACCTGATGTACTGACAGCCTATCTCATTTCTTGAGACCCTAACAAGCCGGTAAAGTACAAATACCCCCCAAATCACCAATTTTTGGAAAGTAGACATTCCAAGGTAATGTTAGTAAGTAAGAGGGCACAGGCGGCATTGATGTGGTGCAGAAAAGCACTGGTGGGCACAGGTGGCACTGATGGGCACAGGTGGCACTGATGGGCACAGCTGTGGCACTGATGGGCACAGGTGTGGCACTGATGGGCAGTGGTGTGGACTGTAGTGGCACTGGTGTTGGTTTGGTGGCACTGAGGTGGCACAGAGGTGGCACAGATGTGGCACTTTGGGGCACAGATGTGGCACTTTGGGGCACTTTGGGGCACAGATGTGGCACTGCTGGGCACTGCTCAATAGAAAAAAACTCACTGTTTGGGTCACAAATCACTCTCCTCTCACATTGGATCGGTGTGAGGAGAGTGATGAACTTGCAATGACCCTGCTGTCTGTTTGTTTACATTTGTGATCGCTCCGTCATTGGACGGAGCGATCACGTGGTAAACGGCCGCTGTCATTGGCCGTTTACCAAGATCCGTGTTGCTACGGGTCCCGTGAACCCGGCACGCACGGAGGTTCCTGTGTGCGTACCAGGGCGCGCGCGGGAACGATTCTCTGGGAGGACGTTAATTAACGGCCTCCCAGAGTTAAGCAACCGCCCTGTAGACATACTTTTGTTATAGGGCGGTTGTAAAGTGGTTAAGCTATCTCTGTATCTTCCCGTATAAGCTGTGATCATACTGGAGCACAAACAGCTAGAAGATGAAAAGATTCCAGATTTCTTGGGCTGTTCGGGGATTCTGGCACTTACTCTTTAATAATATATAATAACTCCAAGCCTGAAAAGACACATTTTTAAAACCAATATTTAAAATCAAACGGACTGAGTAAAAACATACTCCTTAGAACAGGGGTGGGCAACCTTTTGAGCAGAGTGTGGCGAAAAATGTTTTTAAATAAATTGAGAGTGCCGATTTTATAACAAAAAAAATTCAACTTCACACTCAATCACGAAGAGGATTTTTTATAAACTAAATGCTGTAAACTACTTTAGTAGTGAGAAATTAACATCCTGCACTCTCACGCCTCAGATCAGCCCCAATTCCTGCAAATCCATACTTCAGATGAGCCCCATTTCATGCACCTTCATACCTCTGATCACTGTCTCCCCTGCAAATCTGTTTCACCACTGTACCTCCCTGCTCATCTGTCCCACCACTGTACTACCCTGCACATCTGCCCCACCACTGTACTACCCTGCACATCTGCCCCACCACTGTACTACCCTGCACATCTGCCCCACCACTGTACTACCCTGCACATCTGCCCCACCTCTGTACCACCATGCACATCTGCCCCACCACTGTAACCCCCTGTACATCTGCTCCACCACTGTACCCCCTTTCTCATCTGCCCCACCACTGTACCTCTCTGCACATCTGCTCAGCCGATGTTCCCCCATGATCTTCTGTCTTACCACTGAACCATCTTCTCATCTTTTCTATCACTGAACTTATCTGCTCATCTGCCCCACCACTGTAACCCCCTTTTTCATCTGCCACACCACTGTACCTAATGCACATCTGTCCCACCTCTGTTCCCCCTGCTCATCTGTCCCAACAATGTACCTCCTTTCTCCTCTGCCCCACCACTCTACCCCCCTGTACATCTGTCCCACCTATGTACCCACCTGCTCTTCTGCCCCACCTCTGTTCCCCCTGCTCATCCTTCCCACCAATATACCTCCTTTCACATCTGCCCAACTGCTCTACCCCCCCCCCCGCTTTTCATTTCCCACCACTGAATACTCTACTCATCTGGCCCAACACTAAACCCCCTGCTCTTCTGTCCCACTGCTGAAGCCCCTTCTCTTCCACCACTATACCTTCCTGCACATCTGCCTCACCGCTGTACCCTCCTGCTCTTCTGTCCCACCTCTGAACCCCTTCTGCTCATTTTCCCCACCGCTGTACTCTACTGCTCATCTGTACACTCTTCTCATCTATGATGACTTGTATCATTCTGGCTTATGACTGGCTTGTCATAGAATCATACTACAAAAATCAGATATCATTGGCACACAATACACACTGATTCACACAGGCCGGAAAGAACAATTTTCTCAATCTGTAGACCTAGAACCGACTACTAGCTTAAAAAGAGAAGTCTGGGGGGGAGGGGGTTTTGGGCTAATCATACTTATCTCTGTGGATGCATATCAGACTGATGCTGCATCTGCTCCCGAAGTCTCTACACTGAGAACCAAGCCACTGAACATCGCAAATGGCTGGGTTCTTACTCCTCCCTGAGCAGAGCGATGCTGACTGTCACCCAGAAGTAAAGCCCAGCCTAAAAAGCTCAGGCTGGACTTCTCCTTTAATAGAGGGAACTTTAAGATACTAGAAGGTCTATTTAATAAATGTCTTCACTGTGCACGGTGAATGTCCATACTTCTCCATCCATCTTCGGGTCTATTTATAAAAAAAAATGCTGAGCAAGTGTCTCAAGCATTTCCAAAGCCATCATAATTAATACCCTAATTTGCCTATATTTCCTATGATTGTTATCTCCATCTAGTGGCCATACTGCATTTTTTTTTTTAAATAAGGTGCCTTAGGAAACTACTGCATTATGACCACTGGATGGAGATGATGATCATAGGAAATAAACTTCTTAGGAAAATAAGGTAATTATTCATGATGGCTGTGAGAATGCTTGAGACACTTGCAAAGCTTTCTTATTATTATTATTATAAACAGACCCCTAGATGTATGGACCAAAGTGGGAAAATGTAAGTGCAAGAGAACTGTTTGTTCAACAAAAAAATTCACAAAATGTGTGGTGACATAGGAACATGTTACTGACAGCCACCAACACCATGTGTAGGTGGTAGTGTGGTGCTCCGAGTGGTCCTCCTGCCCTAGGCCACAGTCTATTTTGTGTGTCTCCTTTGAACCTGGCTCAGAATTGTCTTTTCTCTGAAGCCTCCTACACATGACCGAGAAACTCGACAGAATCCATCAAGAAACTTGGTGGGAGAGCTTTTTTGCCGAGGAAACCGGTCGTGTGTAGTGTTGAGCAGAATATGCCATATTCGATTTCGCGATATATCTCGAATATATATTCGAATATTCGAGATATATTCGCTAAATTCGAATATTCGTGATATTTTATCGAAATTAATTGAATGCGATTTTTCGCTATTGCGAATGCGAAAATAATTGCGATTTTTTAATAACTGCGGTAGGAGCGCTCTGATTGGCTTAGAATATTCGTGATATTTTATCGAAATATCGCAACATGCGAATGCGATATTTATTGCGGAATTTCGAGATATGCTGGAGGAGCGCTCTGATTGGCTTAGAATATTCGTGATATTTTATCGAAATATCGCAACATGCGAATGCGATATTTATTGCGGAATTTCGAGATATGCTGGAGGAGCGCTCTGATTGGCTCAGAATATTCGTGATATTTTATCGAAATATCGCAACATGCGAATGCGATATTTATTGCGGAATTTCGAGATATGCTGGAGGAGCGCTCTGATTGGCTCAGAATATTCGTGATATTTTATCGAAATATCGCAACATGCGAATGCGATATTTATTGCGCAATTTCGAGATATGCTGGAGGAGCGCTCTGATTGGCTCAGAATATTCCTGATATTTTATCGAAATATCGCAACATGCGAATGCGAAATTTATTGCAGATATTTCGAAAACTGCTGTAGCAGCACTCTGAAATCGAATATGTATGATATTTTAACCAAAATACATATTGCGATTGCGATTTTTCGATCGCGCATGCGCAATTGCGCGAACAACACGCGACCATTTCCTGGAGCCTTGCCAGTTTCCAACTTATGATCGCAGCGCAATCACACAGCAACATGGTTGGAAGCAATTTCACTAAGTCTGAGGAAAAGTTGCTGATTTGTGTAAGTATTTTGACCACTGTTATTTCATCATCTTCAACTGCATTTTAGTCTAGTTTAAAAGTTAGTATATATGATCAGATATTAGTATTTCACAAAAAATGTGTCTCCTGCTTTTACAAAACTACAAGTCCCAGCATGCCTGGACAGCTGCAGACACCCTGGTTGGCAAATGTGTATTTAGGCACTTTTCCTTGTTATTTAGCATAATGAATTTAACATTTTATTGGACATAGGACGTATGCGAACGTCCTGACTTCAGTGTCCTCAAGGCCCAAGGACGTTCGAATACATATTTCCCTTTAGATGTTGCAGAACTACAACTTCCAGCATGCCTGGGAATGCTGGCACTTCTAGTATTGTAAGTTCTGCAGGCCCACATTTTTCAGGCCTTTATGCACGGGTCTCTAAACTGTGGCACCCTAGATGCAGCAAAAGTAAAATTCTTAGCATGCACTGACAGACCGTGGCTGATGGGAGTAGTAGTTTTGCAACAGCTGGAGGTGGACTGGTCTTGAAACCCAGAGTTAGGTAACAAACCCGTAGTGTTTTGCAACCATTCTGCCTCCAGCTGGTTATTTTCTGTTGAAAAGCCTGTGGCGTGCAAAACACAACCCAAAAACTCCACCCGGTGCAAGGAAAAATGTGCACACACCTAAAGACTGACATCACAAAAAACTGCGACGGTTGCATACGTCAGTGGTCCTCCGAAAAGGTCCCGTCTCTGACCCCCCGGGGCGTTAGGCTCCTGACAGGGAAAAGAGTTACTGTGGTCCATACAGCCGAAGCCATATGGACCCATCTCGGTCCAAGCAGCGCAATCAACACGCGAACAACACGCGACCATTTCCTGGACCCTTGCCAGTTTCCAACATTATGATCGCAACGCAATCGCAGAGCAAGATGGTTGGAAGTAATTTCACTGTATCTGAGGAAAAGATGCTGATTTGTGTAAGTATTTTGACCACTGTTATTTCATTATCTTCAACTGCATTTTAGTCTAGTTTAAAAGTTAGTATATATGATCAGATATTAGTATTTCACAAAAAATGTGTCTCCTGCTTTTACAAAACTACAAGTCCCAGCATGCCTGGACAGCTGCAGACACCCTGGTTGGCAAATGTGTATTTAGGCACTTTTCCTTGTTATTTAGCATAATGAATTTAACATTTTATTGGACATAGGACGTATGCGAACGTCCTGACTTCAGTGTCCTCAAGGCCCAAGGACGTTCGAATACATATTGCCCTTTAGATGTTGCAGAACTACAACTTCCAGCATGCCTGGGAATGCTGGCACTTCTAGTATTGTAAGTTCTGCAGGCCCACATTTTTCAGGCCTTTATGCACGGGTCTCTAAACTGTGGCACCCTAGATGCAGCAAAAGTAAAATTCTTAGCATGCACTGACAGACCGTGGCTGATGGGAGTAGTAGTTTTGCAACAGCTGGAGGTGGACTGGTCTTGAAACCCAGAGTTAGGTAACAAACCCGTAGTGTTTTGCAACCATTCTGCCTCCAGCTGGTTATTTTCTGTTGAAAAGCCTGTGGCGTGCAAAACACAACCCAAAAACTCCACCCGGTGCAAGGAAAAATTTGCACACACCTAAAGAGTGACATCACAAAAAACTGCGACGGTTGCATACGTCAGTGGTCCTCCGAAAAGGTCCCGTCTCTGACCCCCCGGGGCGTTAGGCTCCTGACAGGGAAAAGAGTTAGCAACGCATATCTCCCCTATACGTGTATCCTGTGTTGTTAATAATATATTCATAATTATGCAAATGATAATGGCTGCTATATTTATGTAAAAAAGGTGGCGACCGAAATGGCAGGATATAAAATCTGTCATGTTACCCCTGTCATTGATTAATAAGGCGAGAATGCTTCCAATTGTTGAATAGCATACATTTACGTCATATATCCATAAGGCTGTCAACAAAAGTATTACAATATACTTTGTTCTTCATCTTGCAGAAGTTCCTGGAAACAGGATACGATGAGCTGCGGAGGCAGCAAGAAAAACAGGGAGTTATAAACTCCCTGATTGAGGAACTAGGCGAAGAACACACTCGCATGGCGATCCTCAAAAAGTGGTCCGACCTGAAGAGGCGCCAGATGAACCGGGTCAGGCGTATCCGGAATAAATATCATCCTGGTAAGTTATTGGTCACAGTTATGTTTTTTTTCCCCTAAAGTGTATTTTGTGCGTGTACTCGAGAGAGGAGCCGGACTGCAGGAGTTGGGAGTAGGCAGGCCTCCCCCAGAGGTAATCTGCCACCTTTCTCCATGCCCCGGGTGGCAATGGCGGGTGTGAGGGGGTCCTCCCACACAGACCGTCCTACCTGCTCCGCTTCGAAGCCCAACGGGGCAGAGGGACTCCCTATAAGGGAGTGAGAGGATTTGCCCGCTCAACCAGCCCCGTTAGTCCTTCGCCTCTCTTTTTAGAGACCGCATGGTCAGAGTGCGTGCATGTTAACCCAATTGCGAGTGCGTGTGTAAGTGTGGTGGTTTTTGTGGGAGGGAGGTGGGCATACTAAGCGCAGGCTTACCTCGCATAGCACACCCACCGGGGGCCGAGCTGAGACCACCAAACTCAATTCACATGTAGCCGAGAGCGGGATCCGAACCCCTAGCTGCAGAGGTGAATGGCTTGTCAGCGCAGTGGCAATCGCGTTGAGCCAGCCCGGGTCCCTTGGGGACAGTTATGTAAGGTCATATGTAATTAATTTAAGGTCAGATGTTGTTAACCAAGACGCCATGTTGTTGTAACATATATCACCACCAGCCAAGGTATTCATAGTACTGTTGGAAAAAAACATGGGACAGCAGACAGGAACACAGAAGTTATGTGGGAACATACTTTTCCCATTGCTTTGCATGGGACTTTAAACAAAAAGCCCGACCCTCACCAATGGGGTTAGTTAAGGGATAAATTAACGATCCTATACTTTAAGTGGACGTATAGATAACATGTGACCAAGTGTTATCGAAATATCTACAGCTGTTATGAAGTAACATGTATTTCCCATAGAGTTGAATGGGACTTTAAAGAAAAACCCTGACCAAGGCAAATGGGGGTGGGTAAGGGTTAAACCACCAATCCTATATTTGTGGCTGACATATAAGTAACCTGTGTGCCAAGTTTCATGTAAATATCTTTAGCCGTTTGGACGTGATGGTGGAACATACATACATACATGCACACACACGTTGAGTTTTATATATATAGATTCCCACTAAATTCCTGTGTTAGGCGTGGGGTTGTTATAGTAATCCCGTGTACTCCATCAAGTCCTTTTTTTAACATGAGATCGTCTGAACAAAACAAAGGAGACAAAAACAGCTCATTTTACCATGGTGGCAGCCCAGCTCACGCTCAGTCCCCTGTAGTGCCCACAAGACCCTTTAATATAACATTGTCCCATTGGTTAACTGTCTATATAAATTAATTTGTATTCATATACAATACAGCAGAGTACACAGAATTTGCATACGTCATTAGAAAACATTTTTATAATATATGAACATTGTGTTATTATAGGAGCTCCGCTACCAACTGTGCGCCCCAAGCGCACAAGGCGACAGGCCGCAGAGGAGGAGCAGGAGGAGGATGTGGAAGAGGAGGAGAGGGATGAGGAGGAGCAGCCAGGGCCATCCACATCACCACCCCCAGCTCCTGTGGAGGAGCAAGAGGAGGAGCTGCACCCCCCCCCCCGAAACTTCTGGTGGAGTAGTGGGTGACGAGGAAGATGAGCAGGATGAGACGGTTAATTTTACCATCAATCAGGAGGGTAAATATGTGCACAGAGATTAATAAAATTTCAACAATAAAATGTAGCTCTAAAAATGGACAGCATTTAAAGCAGGGCTGTGGAGTCGGTAGATACATTTTTCGACTCCGACTCCTCAGTTTTATGTACTTCAGACTCCGACTCCCCGACTCCCCGACTCCGACTCCTCTGTATTAATATGCAAATGTATTTTATAGATTCCTTGAGGGAAAGAAACGCAACCTACCACAGGACTACTGGCTGGGAAGCCAACAGTCTACTGTATTGCACAGTTTAAGCAAAAGACAAACACAATGAAAACAATCAAGTGACTGGATAGTAGCAGCAGGCTTAAACATCAGGAACATGATCTTTAACAGTTCAAAAATACAGACCACATTATTTGGCTGTTTTAGAACAAAAACAAAGCTTATCTATAATGAACCAAACAAAAAATCTGAAAAACCTAGAAATGGTTTATATTAATCTTGAAATGTAGTTCTAGGCTTAGCAAATGCAAATAAATGCAATGTAGAGTTCTAAGGAAGAGAATTGCCTCTGCCAGATCCTCTTTCATAGAGTCTCTTAAGTCCGACTTTATTATTTTTATGGCTTAAAATAATCTTTCGTAACGGTCTTTGAAATCCAAATGTTTTTTTCTTATATCCTAACAGTTATAAAAAAGCTCAAGGGGAAACAAGCTGCCATGAAAAACATGACGCAGAGAGTACTGGCAAATGAGCAGCAGATACTTTTTTTGACACGCCAAAATCAGCAGCTGGTGCAACAAATGGCGAAAACCATGGATGAGGTGACAGAGCTTCAGAAGTTCATGTCTTAATTTTTTTTTTTTAATAAAAAATGTTATATTTTGCAAAGGTTTCATTTCTTATTGAAATTGTTAGTTTTTTAAACACATCTAACTTCACATCTAACACATCAACATCAACATCAACATCAACACATCTAGCTTAATAATAACCGAAAACATTTTATACTATTACTAGCTGAATACCCGGCGTTGCCCGGTCTTCCTATCTTAACCTTTTGGGGAGGAAAATCATAGTAATATAAATATACCCATCTTTTATATAAGGGTGTTGGTAAGGGTTAATTTAACTGTTATATATTTTTATTTGGCATATAAGTAATATGTATAGCGGGTATTATTGAAATATCTCTAGGCGTACAGAAGTTATGTGGGAACATACATTTTCCATTGATTTGCATGGGACTTTAAAGAAAAACCCCGACCCTCACAAATGGGGGTAGTTAAGGGATAAATTAACTATCAGTGGTATCAGTGAACAGCAGTGGTAATAGGAGTATATAGAGTGGGAATTAACTTTTTACATAGGTGTCTTGACTGAGCAGCAGCAGCAGTAGTAGTAGTAGTAGATACAGAGTCATATCACTTGGGCAGGAGGTGCCACGATGAATAGCAGTGGTAATAGGAGTATATAGAGTGGGAAATTACTTTTGACATAGTTGTCTTGACTGAGCAGCAGCAGCAGCAGCAGCAGTAGCAGTATTAGCAGTAGTAGTTGATACAGAGTCATATCACATGGGCAGGAGGTGCCATGATGAACAGCAGTATTAATAAGAGTATATAGGGTGTGAAATAACTGCTGACATAGGTGTCTTGACTGGGCAGCAGCAGCAGTAGTATTAACAGTAGTAGTTGATACAGAGTCATATCACATGGGCAGGAGGTGCCATGATGAACAGCAGTAGGAATAGGAGTATATAGAGTGTCAAATAACTGCTGACATAGGTGTCTTGACTGGGCAGCAGCAGCAGAAGCAGCAGTAGTATTAACAGTAGTAGTTGATACAGAGTCATATCACATGGGCAGGAGGTGCCATGATGAACAGCAGTAGGAATAGGAGTATATAGAGTGTCAAATAACTGCTGACATAGGTGTCTTGACTGGGCAGCAGCAGCAGCAGTAGTAGTATTAACAGTAGTAGTTGATACAGAGTCATATCACATGGGCAGGAGGTGCCATGATGAACAGCAGTATTAATAAGAGTATATAGGGTGTGAAATAACTGCTGACATAGGTGTCTTGACTGGGCAGCAGCAGCAGCAGCAGTAGTAGTATTAACAGTAGTAGTTGATACAGAGTCATATCACATGGGCAGGAGGTGCCATGATGAACAGCAGTAGGAATAGGAGTATATAGAGTGTCAAATAACTGCTGACATAGGTGTCTTGACTGGGCAGCAGCAGCAGCAGTAGTAGTATTAACAGTAGTAGTTGATACAGAGTCATATCACATGGGCAGGAGGTGCCATGATGAACAGCAGTAGGAATAGGAATATATAGAGTGTCAAATAACTGCTGACATAGGTGTCTTGACTGGGCAGCAGCAGCAGCAGTAGTAGTATTAACAGTAGTAGTTGATACAGAGTCATATCACATGGGCAGGAGTTGCCATGATGTACAGCAGTAGGAATAGGAGTATATAGAGTGTCAAATAACTGCTGACATAGGTGTCTTGACTGGGCAGCAGCAGCAGCAGAAGCAGCAGCAGTAGTATTAACAGTAGTAGTTGATACAGAGTCATATCACATGGGCAGGAGGTGCCATCATGAACAGCAGTAGGAATAGGAGTATATAGAGTGTCAAATAACTGCTGACATAGGTGTCTTGACTGGGCAGCAGCAGCAGCAGAAGCAGCAGCAGTAGTATTAACAGTAGTAGTTGATACAGAGTCATATCACATGGGCAGGAGGTGCCATGATGAACAGCAGTAGGAATAGGAGTATATAGAGTGTCAAATAACTGCTGACATAGGTGTCTTGACTGGGCAGCAGCAGCAGCAGTAGTAGTATTAACAGTAGTAGTTGATACAGAGTCATATCACATGGGCAGGAGGTGCCATGATGAACAGCAGTAGGAATAGGAATATATAGAGTGTCAAATAACTGCTGACATAGGTGTCTTGACTGGGCAGCAGCAGCAGCAGTAGTAGTATTAACAGTAGTAGTTGATACAGAGTCATATCACATGGGCAGGAGTTGCCATGATGTACAGCAGTAGGAATAGGAGTATATAGAGTGTCAAATAACTGCTGACATAGGTGTCTTGACTGGGCAGCAGCAGCAGCAGAAGCAGCAGCAGTAGTATTAACAGTAGTAGTTGATACAGAGTCATATCACATGGGCAGGAGGTGCCATCATGAACAGCAGTAGGAATAGGAGTATATAGAGTGTCAAATAACTGCTGACATAGGTGTCTTGACTGGGCAGCAGCAGCAGCAGAAGCAGCAGCAGTAGTATTAACAGTAGTAGTTGATACAGAGTCATATCACATGGGCAGGAGGTGCCATGATGAACAGCAGTAGGAATAGGAGTATATAGAGTGTCAAATAACTGCTGACATAGGTGTCTTGACTGGGCAGCAGCAGCAGAAGCAGAAGCAGCAGTAGTAGTATTAACAGTAGTAGTTGATACAGAGTCATATCACATGGGCAGGAGGTGCCATGATGAACAGCAGTAGGAATAAGAGTATATAGAGTGTTAAACAACTGCTGACATAGGTGTATTGACTGGGCGGCAGCAGCAGCTGAAGCAGCAGTAGTAGTATTAACAGTAGTAGTTGATACAGAGTCATATCACATGGGCAGGAGTTGCCATGATGTACAGCAGTCTTAATAAGAGTATATAGGGTGTGAAATAACTGCTGACATAATTGTCTTGACTGATCCAAAGGAGTCATGGGAGAAAATCATGTGGTCAGATGAGACTATAATATAATTTTTTGATCATAATTTCACTAACCGTGTTCGGAGGAAGAATAATGATGAGTACCATGCCAAGAACGCCATCCCTAATGTGAAGCATGGGGGTGGTAGCATCATGCTTTGGTGGTGTTTTTCTGCACATGGGACAGGGTGACTGCACTGTATTAAGGAGAGGATGACCGGGGCCATGTATTGCAAGATTTTGGGCAACAACCTCCTTCCCTGAGTTAGAGCTTTGAAGATGGGTCGAGGCTGGGTCTTCCAACATGAGAATGACCCAAAGCACACAGCCAGGATAACCAAGGATTGGCTCTGTAAGGAGCATATCAAGGTTCTGGCGTGGCCTAGCCAGTCTCCAGACCTAAACCCAATAGAGAATCTTTGGAGGGAGCTCAAACTCCGTGTTTCTCAGCGATAGCCCAGAAACATGACTGATGTAGAGAAGATCTGTGTGGAGGAGTGGGCCAAAATCCCTCCTCCAGTGTGTGCAAAGCTGGTGTAAAACTACAAGAAATGTTTGACCGCTGTAATTGCAAAGAAAGCCTACTGTACCAAATATTAACATTGATTTTCTCTGATGTTGAAATAGTTATATTCAGCACTGTAAATACATCAGGTCCGGGGCTTCATCAGGGAATGCATGGCAAGGGACCCTTCAGCGCCCTGAACCGACGACGGGTGCCAGAAAGTCACCGCCGATCCAGGACTCATTCATCTTTATGAATGTGAGTCTGTCCACGGAGTCTGTGGACAGACGGGTCCTCTTGTCCGTGACCACCCCACCTGCCGCGCTGAATGTCCGCTCAGATAGTACGCTGGAGGGGGGGCAAGACAATAACTCCAGCGCATACTGAGCGAGCTCGCGGCAGGTGTCCAATCTGGCAACCCAGTACTCCATGGGGTCGTCGGTGCTCATACTGTCAGAAGCACCGACGGACGCCATGTAGTCTGCCACCATGTGGGCCAGCCGCTGGTGGTGACTGCTGCTGCTGCTGCTGGTGGTGGTACTGGGTCGCTCGGTTTGGAAGAACATCCTCATCTCTTCCATTAGGTCCCCTGCTCGGCTGCAGCTGGGTGCAGCCACCTGCTGGGTGAGATGAGGGGGGACAACTGGAGGCCGGGGAGTTGCCTGCTCCAACCGTCTGACAATGGCTGCCTGCAGTTCCTCCATCCGGTGCTGCCTCCGGCTGGCTGGGATGAACTGCTCCAGTTTCCCCTTGCACCTGGGATCCAAAAGGGTGGCCATCCAGAAATCATCCCTCGTCTTGATGGTCTTAACCCGGGGGTCCCTCCTGAGGCATCTCAGCATGTGGGCAGCCATGGGGAAGAGCACAGCCCGCTGTGACTCCTCAATGCTGGCCAGGTGAATGAGGTGCGACTCTTCATCCCTGAGGCGCTGCTGGTCAAACTCAGACATGCCCAACCCCCGGACTATCGGTGCCCCCAACACCGGCTCTCCCTCCTGACCAGGCCCTGACTCCGGGACGACACCAGCAACCACCTCCTCCTCCTCTTCATCATCATCCTCCTCCTCCTCGTCCTGGCCCTGGTCTCGGTGGAGCATTGCTGACTCCTCCTGCTCCACCAAGGCACTCTCCCCAGCCTCGAGCAGGCGATCTAGTGTCCTCTCCAGCATGAACAGTATTGGCAGCACGCTATTGAGGCCAATTTGCTCACTGCTGACCATCTTGGTCGCCTGCTCGAAGGAGGACAACACTTGGCAGACCTGGTTTATCTGCCCCCACTGCGCACAGGCGATGAAAGGGAGTTGTGGTGAAGCCCTCTCAGTGCCTAGTTCCATCAGGTACTCCCTCACCGCCCTTTGCTGCTCCCACAACCTCTTCAGCATGTGGAGGGTGGAGTTCCACCGCGTCACACTGTCCACAATCAGCCTGTGAAGGGGCAGATTGTACTTCCGCTGCAATTTGGACAGGGACGCGGTAGCGGTTGGGGAGCGCCTGAAGTGGCTGGCAATCCTACGCGCCTTTGCCACAATGTCACTCAACCCTGGATAAGTGCGCAGGAACTTCTGCACCACCAGGTTGAGGACATGTGCCAGACAGGGCACGTGCGTCAGACTGCCAGCATGGAGGGCGGCGAGTAGGTTGCTGCCGTTATCGCAGACAACCATACCTGGCTGGAGCCTTCGGGGTGTCAGCCACTTCTGGACCTGAGCTTGAAGTGCTTTCAGCACTTCTTCTCCAGTGTGTCTCCGGTCCCCTAAACTAACAAGCTGGAGCACGGCCTGACAGCGCACGTGCCCCACACTTGAGTAGCTACGGGGGCGCTTGCTGGGAGGCTCAGCAGCTGCGGAGACAGTGGCTTGAGGGAGACCAGCAGTTCTCCCCTGGACACCCCGGGGCGGCACCACAAGATCGGTTGCCGACGATCCCTCACCGACGCCTCGGAGGGAAACCCAATGGGCCGTGAAGCTGATGTAGCGTCCCTGCCCATGCCTGCTGGTCCAGCCATCCATTGTCAGATGAACCCTGTCGCTGACAGCGTGATCCAGCGACAGGGTTACATTCTGCACAATGTGCTGGTGTAGGGCAGGGACACCAGTCCTGGCAAAGAAATGGCGGCTGGGGACACGCCATTGGGGTTGGGCCTGCTCCAACATCTGCCTGAAGGGGTTGCTGTCAACTATGTTGAAGGGCAGCAGATGTTGGGCAATAACCCTTGCCAGGAGCCCATTGAGGGAACGCACACGTCGGTCTCCAGGGGGGAAGGGAGTGGTGCGGTCAAAGGCATCTGAAATCGACGCCTGGCGCTGGACGGCAGTGCGGGACACAGACGTGGAGGGTGCTGTGGAAGTAGAGGTCTGGCTGCCGGTACCAGTACCTCTACTAGAGGGAGCGGGGGGGCATGACCTGCTGGAAAGAGATGAAGATGTGGCAGGGGCTGCTGTACCCTGCTCACTTGTGGTGGTGGCGCTGCTACCACCACCACGCTTCATCTCGTCATACAACGCCCAGTGGTTTATCCTCAGGTGCTGGTTCAGGGCTGTGGTACCCACCCGAGCCAAACACTTCCCTCTCTTCACCCTCACTTTACAAATCCGGCAGATGGCCACGGTAGGGTTGTCTGCCACCAGAGTAAAGTAATTCCAGACAGGTGACTTCAGCACCGCCCTCCTGTCAGATGGGGTGACGCTTACTTGCACCTGCTGGGACTCGGTGCGCACAGGTGGAGCTGCCTGCTGCTGCTGCTGCTGCTGCTGCTGCTGCTCCTCCTCCTGACACCTCCTGCTGCCATCACCAGTGGAGACCCTGACGATGGTCTCCCTGGTGGTGACCTGGCGCACCGTTTCACCAGGGTGCCTACCTTCCCCGTCGTCACTGACGTAGTGAGCCGACGCGTCAGATGGCAACCATGATGGGTCACCCTCTTCGCCCCCAGAGATGTCAGACCAAGGGCTGAGATGTGTTGGTCTGAGGGAACCACGTGACATGGAGCCTCTAGCCTGGCTCCGCTGTCCCCTCACCCACGCCTGGGTCTGACTAGGTGCTGCTGTTTCCTGCACCAAAACAGCAGCACCAGTTTGAAGGGATGTCTCTGGGATACTGCCAGCAGGTATCCCATCCTCCTCATCCATCCCTTCAAAAAGGTCCTGACCATCAGGACAGAGCTGGAGGTCTGCCTGATGCATGGCCTCCCCCAAGAGATCCCTCTCACTGTCGCTGTCGAACAGTAAGATGCTGGACTCTTGGGGGCTGGGGGGGGGTAGTACAGGCAACGGTGTAATGGTGGTACTACTGTGAGTCGGGACCGACGACTCAGTGGCACTGCTGTGCCCCATGTAGTCCACCACTACTTGAGCCTGAGATGGCAATATCGGGCGGCTGCCCGATGGGAAGAACTCCCGGATCAGGCGTACTCCCCTTGCACCCGATCCTCTACCACTAGTAGGGGCACGAGAGGTACCCCGTGCTGGCAGCGATCCAGCACTGGGAGTAACTCCCCTACCCCTGCTGCCACGGCCACGGATGCCGCTCATTATTGCTGATATGTGTGTGGGGGGGTAAACTTTATTGGGGGGGGGAAAATGTGAACAAAATGTGTTTTTGTGTTTTTTTTACAAGACAGGCACGCAGACAAAGACGTACACAGACAGCTACTAAACTATAAGAAAAGTAGTACACCAGACAAGGACTACAAAATTAAAGAAAAAAAAAAAAGCACTAAACAAACACTAACTTTTTTTTTTTTTTTTTTTTTTAAACACAAAACACAGACACTAAACACACACTAAGCTAAGCTAGATGAAATAAATGTACACTAACAGTGTGTACACTTACTACACAAAATTTAACTAAACTGAACACAAAACTTAGCTTTTATAAAAGCTCTTTAGGGAAAACTAAACAAAATGTGAACTGAGATGCCTATCAAATATCACTGAACAGCGAACCTGCAAGATCTAACAGTAACACAAGATGAACAAAACTTAGCTTTTAGAAAAGCTCTTTTATAAAGCTCAGCAAAATGTGTTCTGAAATCTCTTGCAAATATCACTGAACAGGGAGGATTGCAGGATCAAACAGTAACACAAATGAAAAAAACAGCACAAAACAGCACAAAACGTAGCTTTGAAAAAAGCTCTTGGGTCTATTGCTTTGAAAAAAGCAGTTGATATACTGGAAAAGATCCACTGGAATCACTAAATAGCAATGCTGGTGATGATCTAAATCAATCAAGAACAAAGACACAGGAAACCAGGAACACAGAAACAGCCTCCACACTCTATAGCCAGCTTCTGAATCTGCAATGAAATGGTGCTGGGAGTGAGCTTATATAATGTCCATGCAGGCAGGTTCCTATTGGTTGCTAACCTGTGACGAGTGTGGAAGGAGAACTCTGATTGGCTCTGATGCAAAAGGGCGGAGCAAATAATCGCGCAATATTCCTATTGCCGAATATTCGCATTGCGAATATTCGGCAATATAAAATGATCGCTTCAGCTACTCGGCCCAATGGCTCTAATCATACCAGCAATGCTTTCAGACGTCTATGGAGATCACTAGGATGTGATCTGTTTTAAAAATGAAACTGTAAAAATCGCTCTGATGCGGAAGATCGGGGCGAGGAAAATAATCGCGCGATATTGCGTTTGCCGAATAATCGCATTGCGATCTTTCTGGAAAATTCAATGAACGCTTCAGCTACTCGGCCCAGGGTCTCTAATGATACCAGCAATGCTTTTAGACGTCGATGGAGATATCTAGGATGTGATCTGATTAAAAAAAAAAATTGTAAAAAATCGAATATTCGGAATTGCGAATATTCACCGCGAATTTCGAAATATAGCGCGATTTCTCGAATATGCTATATTCGAGTCGAATATTCGCAATGCGAATATTCGTGAGCAACACTAGTCGTGTGTACGTTTTTCATTGAGGAAACTGTCGAGGAACTCAACGAGGAAAAAAGAGAACTCTTTTTCCTCGACGGGAGTCTCAATTTCCTCGTCGTGTTCCTCGTCGGGCTGGTTTTCAACGAGAAACTCGAGCGTGTGTATGCTAAGAAACCCTCGAAAGGTCAGAATAAAGTATGAGACGGGAGTAAAAATAGCATTTGTAATGGAGATAACACATTTTTCACGCTGTAACAGACTGAAAAGTGCAAATCATCTCCGACCAAACTTTTACTTCACACACAGTAACAGGAGATTAGCAAAAGCAGCCCCAAGGGTTGTGTCAGTGGAATCGAACTTCCCCTGCCATTGTATGTGTTGTACGTCACCGCGTTTGAGAACGAGGAGATTTTGTCTTGACAGTGTGTACGCAAAGCAAGCTTGTCGAGTTCCTCGACAAGCCTAACAAGGAACTCGTCGAGGAAAACGATGTGTCTTTTCCGACGAGTTCCTCGGTCGTGTGTACGAGGCCTGACTGTGTGTGCTCTGAACTTGCTTTGCTCAAGTTTTTAATAAAACAAAAGAGAGAGAAGCAGTTATACAGCAGGATGTAACATAGGCAAGGAGAACTGATGGGCAGTGCCACACTGAGAAAGAGAGCAGAGGGGGAGATGGAGCATGTTCACGGAGGGTGTAAAGCTAATTTGGTGCAATAAGCCTCCAGTGCTACAAATAAAAATAAAAAAACAGTGATTTCTCTTCACTTTTTTTACATCGGTTGCAGTGATCTAAAACTATTTTATTTCATAATATCTCACAATGACTACTGCTATCTCTGACAAAGTTTTCTTAGTAAAGCATTTGAAAAGCACTCTTTCCTATGTGTTTTCCGACTAGTGTGTGACATCTAAATGCGTCACGCTACCAATATGAGGTGCGTCATAAAGTAATGCAGATGCAGCCAAGGACTGTCAGTGGTCCTTCCAGAATTACTAAAGTGAACTAAGCTGCCCCCCCCCCTGCTGAGCTAAGTGTTTTGAGCGGCTTGAATGAGACCCCAGATTCCCCAGACTTCCCTGCTATCCTTACAAATGACCTTTGCAGAGGACGTTTTTTTTTTCCGCAGCATCCGTTGACGAATGAATTATTTTTCATTGTTAACACAAACCTGAATCACTAGCAGATGTTCTAAAAATTCGGAGCTATGTCTGGATCTTTTTTATTGCCAGTCTAATCGTCACAATAGAATACAAGATGCTAGACAATTAACACTTCAAGGGGCTCATTAAAATTAGGTATTAGTGGTTTGACTAAATAATTGAGAAGATGATGTTAGCAGGAACATTGTAATTATCTGATAATACGAGACGTCTGCCCTGTGTTAATGAACTGATTGTTCCTGATATGACCCTGTGTTTTATTTATTTGGAACGTGTTTTATAATAGAGAAGGGCATGAAAAATTACCGTACTTTTTTTGTGTGATGTCCCGAATGCTTTTTAATGGGGCATGTTTATTCATGTTGTTATTTCTATTCTTTTTATTATTATTATTTTTTGTTACTGATGCTTTATTTTGTTGAATTCTTTATGTAGGAGGCTATTTTGCTCACCCATTGTTACAAACTTTGCAGCTTTTATTTTATTGAGGGGTGTGGATTATAAACAAGTGAAGTGCAGTTCCATAAACTTTATAAATTGGGATCCTTTTTTTTTTCACTTTATATGTTTATTTGTTTTTCTTTCCTTATTATACATAAAACAACATATGGGTAAGAGCAGAGCAAATATAATACCAAAAACAAATACGTATACATTCCTCTTATCTAATAATACATACACATTTGCTCTGGACCGTCCCATAAACTCCCTCAATAATTCTTCCCACTCTAACCCTTTTCTTGATCCTCACTCTCTCTCACGGAGAGACAAGTGAGGAATACGCCCTTTTCCCGCTCCCCCCCCCCTCTCCCTAGGTAAAAGAGAGAAAAAAAATCTTAATATTTATCTTAAAGTGGATCTGAAATCAAAAAAGTGTAGAGTTGCTATTTGGAATGTCTAGAAGTAGGAATTTACCGATAACAATACCAATAACAATAGTATCGGTGCCAAGCATTTGCGTGAGTATCGGTTCTAGTCCAAATGCTCCCGGTAGCAAAAACGGTACTTTGTAGTGCGATTTGCCTCAATACAAAATGAATGGGTGCAAAGGATTGCATGCAATTTGAGCAGGAATGTGGTGCAATTCCTGTCCGAATCGCATGCGGCTTCCCCCACCACTCCTGCATTTCTCCCAACTTTTTGAGATGGGAAAGAAAGACACCTATGAGCAAAAGTATGCAGGCATAGGACACATCCCTTGCCACGCCCCTTAAAAGAGAATTGTACAACATAACAAGATTGGTTAAACCCACAAGTGCTTTTTTTATCACTACAATTCCTTTATACTGGCTTTTGGAATTTACAAATGGAGCAATTTAGAAATCAGATGAAATGTTTAGCTCTGTATGATAGATAAAAAGTGCATTTTATATACAGCTATATAGATCAGACCAAAATGAGGGACAAATGAGGAGGAATGCGGGACATTGTTCGAAATGAGGGACAGTTGGGAGCTATGACTCCTGTGAGTGTATATAGAAAGGAAAAAGTGACATCTAATGGGAAGTTTTAAAAATGTTAGAATTCACAGTAGTGTACATATCTGGCCACATGCAAAATAATCGACATAGCTGTCCCAGTCCTCAGATGATAGCAAATCAGGGCCACTTGAGGTGCTTACAGGGCTGGAGAAGATGTAGAGTGCCTTCCCCCAAGCTGATATCAATTCTGCCCTATACCCACAGGGTCCTGGAACTTGTGAACTCCAGCCCTGTGAGCACCTCCAGTGGCCCTGATTTACTATCATCAGCAGACTGGGACACCTATGTAGATTATTTGCATGTGGCCAGAAATGTACTGGGAGTTCTAAAAAATTTTAAACTGCCCGTGGTTCTTTTCCCTTTCTATAACACAGGAGCAGTGGGGGGGAGAGTGCATGCAATTCATACAGGAATCGCACAGCATAAAGTTCTTTAGATTGAAATGCATAGGTGTGCATTGCTTTGTGAGTGATGTCAATAATAAAGCATTGGCTGCCCCTGTGTACATATTTTGAGAAAAAAAAGTGAACCAGGACTGCTTGTGTTTGTGCAGATTTTGTCTGCCAGTAAGGCCCATTTCACACGGGCAGATCAGTAATGAACTGCCCCGTGAACCTCCGCCTTCTCAGTGGGGATCGCTCCATTGATCCCCGCTGAGCCGGCGGATGACAGGGCAGTCCCCGCACACTGTGCAGGGACCGCCCTGTCTTTTCTCTGCTCTCCCCTATGGGGGGGATTGGATGAACACGGACCGTCTGTCCGTGTTCACCCGATCCGATCCGCCAGACGGATGGAAAAGTAGGTTTTTCCTCCGTCACACTTTGGCAGATCGAAGCGGGTCAGATGTGAGCGGGCATGTCACCGCTGACATCCGCGGCTCCATAGAGGAGCACGGAGCGCCCGTTCAAGTCCGCCTAAAAAACTGGCAGGCGGACCTGAACGGGCCACCCGTGTGAAAGAGCCCTAAGAGTAAAAAAGAGAGATCCTGTCTGTCAAGTTAAGCAATTTGGGAGCAGGTGTGGGGCAAACTATAGCAGTCTCCTGTGCTATATGTGTGGATTTGTGTTGGAGTTAGCCCAGGTTCACACTGCTCCGACATGAAAGTCTTGCGACTTACAATTCGACTTTGTCCTGCAAATTCAGTCTGAATTTGATCCGAATTAATGGAACTTTTTACATTCTATGGCATTGAAGTCGTATCAATGTCGGACCAAAGTAGCTCAGGAACCTTTTCTAAAGTCGGAGCAACTTGTGTCGGATCAGTTAAGACAACTCTCATAAGCAAACATTGAATTTGACATGTAATGCAACTTGTGCTCTCAGTGTGAACCAGGCCTTACGCCTTGTTTGGGAAAAAAACTTGTGTCTACGTTTTTGCCCAAGCATTGCTGAAGTTGGATATGCTGTGAATCTTTTTGACTGCCAATCTCTTTACTTATACCATTTTAATTCAGTTAAATGTATCCTGCTGATCCAGGGGCATCAATTTTTTTTTGCATGCATTTTATTGTTGTGATAACTATTTGTTTTGCATTTTTATGAGTGGATGGCATTGTATTAACTTTTTGCCAGTTTTTCTGACAGACCATCTTTCCGACCTGTTGAACAACATTTGGCCTTAACAATGTCCAATCATGTTCTGAGTTCAGCCAATGCTTTTTTTTATAGACTGTACTCTAAAAATAAAAGATGACACAAGGCATAATGACATATAACCTCTCTAGCGGTTCCTCTTCTGTCTTTTAATCAAAGGAGACCTTGCGGCAGTAAGGACTAGGCAGGCCTATTAGGCTGCATCACAGCAACTCAGATTAACGACTTTGGTCAGTTGCAGTCACTCTGTGTTGGTGAGACATACAGATAGAAATTGCATTTTGTTTAAGTACAAAAGAAAATAAATTGTATTTTTGGAAAGGGATCATTTAAATATTAAAGTCCCCATAAATCACCAGCCACTGCAGAAATGTGAACGAGAGATTGGAGTCTGATATGCCATAGTTACTTGTTCACTGATGTCCTTACTAGCTAGGAATCTAAAAGGAGACTATAAAATAATGAGTCAAGGAAGCCACTTGGATCTTTTTGGATCTAAGAACATGACAACTGTTTTTTAGTAAGGTCAGCAAAAAAGGTGCAGAATCTGGGGCCAAATACATACACTATATGTGTACAGGGACCCCCAAAAAAAGACAGACTTAGTAAAGGTCCACTCAGTGGGAGGCCAACAGCTGTAAACTCTACTAGGCCCATGGCCATGGTGAGAATCATTTCAACCCCAACAGCTTATACATCTGAGAAGTGGCCTTACAGAGAGGGCCCAGATATATGGAGTTCAAAGACTGCAGGACCAATATGTACATACTGAACCAGTCTAATAGACTTTTTTCTCCCCAGGATTTCAGGAAATGCTTGGTACAATAGTTGTCAGGAATTGGTGGGTGTTACCAAAATTGTAACCAGGACAGAAAGTTGTAGTATATTCAACATTTTACATTTCCCACCAGAACAGGAGGGAGCGTCTTCCAATGAAGAAATATGTTCCAGTAATAGCAAAGCGGGGATTTATCCTTATTTTGGACACATTTTCTCTTGCTTGTCTGCTCTTGGACGAAGGGAAAATGTCTACAAAGGAACACACAGCAAAAATATACAACTAATGGCCCTTTCACACCAGTGGACTGTATGTCCGTATTTCATTCATCCGTTTTCGGATGAAATACAGACTAACATGTATCCCTATGGGATAGCGGGTGTCAGCGGATTAACATCCGCTGACACCCGATCTCATCGGTGTCCGCAATGCTCCGATTCTGCAGAGGGAGGAAAATCCTATTTTTCCATTTCCATCCGTCTGCAGAGCAGATCGGATGAACACGGACAGACGGTTTGTGTTCATTAGATCCCCCCATAGGGGAGAGTGGAGATCTGACAGGGTGGTGTGCAGGGACCGCCCTGTCATCTCCCAGCTCAGCAGGGATCAACGGAGCGATCCCCGCTGAGCAAGCGGATGAGACATGTATGTAAAAGGGGCCTTGCCCACAACTGAAATCCCAGTTCTTGTGAATCTAGAAGGTCAATGGGCATAATTTTCATTTGAATATTACAGTGGGATATTGTATTGACCATGTATTGAAAAATACTTGTGAATTCCTTTATTTTGAAACTTTGGTTCCTGATAATTGTCTGTGTGGCTCTGCTTTTGTTAGCCTCTTTATATAAAAAGTAACATCTTTTTTAAAAAAAGGCATAGGTTCTACCTGTAACCCTAAAAAAATAAAAAATGCTCCTGTCCCATTAAAGTATTATATATAGCAGGGTGCCATGTCTTTTGTCACATTCCATGTTCTACAATATTTAGTTGATCCTGCCTGTTTCTGTGTTCCTGAACTGACCATGCTAATCATGGCTGCTGATCCATGATCATGGTCAATTTATATCCCTCTGTCATCCTGCAGTATGTTTAGCATCTCTGCATCTCCCCCTCCCTGTCATTTCCATAGTCTGTGTGCTGCTCCTCCTGCCTGTAAAACTATTCCCCTGCAGCTGCTCCCCAGGGCCCCTTACAGACCCGGCTGGCGCCCCTCCCATTTTTTATTTTTTTATTATTACACGTGTAAGGCGCCCCCCCCCCCCCTTGCTTATTATCTCGCGCTAGGAGAGAAGAGATTACACTTGTTTTTTTGTTTTTTTCGTCAGCACCAGGGGGGCCCTGCCTAAAGCTGTGTAAGGGGCCCCAAAATTTGTTATGGCTGCCCTGATTACGCGTTCCCCCTCTGATAGCTTGCATACATCCGAAGAGAGTCTCAGGCACTGCCACGGTACTCCCTTAGATCATGAGGAAAGCAGAGGGAGGACATGTGACCACACAACAGCACTGTGCAAACAAGGTATTTAGTATTATAATTTTTTAAAACACACACACTGCACTAGTGATGGACGTAAAACAGAAAGGATGAAAGTAATTAATAGATGTTACTTTACAACCACTTTAAAGAATAACTTAAAAAAAAAATCCTCTGGGTGATCTATGTACATTTTAACAAACTTCTTTTGCAGATTCCTACCTTTTATTGCTCTAAAGTGTGCCCTGTTTTTGTTTCACCATGTAATCTGGATACTTATTCCCAGTGGGAGGGACTGGCTCGTTATAATTGCCTGGTGCACTCTTAGTGTTCTGAGAAAAAGGCTGTTGGGTCTGCCTTCTTTTTTAAAGGATTTAACCTTTGGGGATTATTTTACAAAAACTGTAATTCCTATTGCAGGGGTGGATAAAATTTGTATTTTTTCCTAGTACATGCTTCTGGGAAAATGAGCACAAGCAGGAAATAACATTTGTAGAGGCATTCTGTACACCCACTGTGTACAGAACACCTCCAGGTTGTCAAACTGCATTGAATTTTACAGAGAATGAAAACGAAAATACATTTTTAATAAACTTACATTTCAATAGGGCTTGTGTAGCAATTGTATATATATTTTTCCATGAAAGTGGAGTTACCCTTATTTTCTATCCAACCCTAGAAGAAAAGTTTTGGCTTTACATACACTTAAAGTAATAGTCAATACAGGATAAGTATTTGCCTTTTAGTCTGGTTTTGTGCAAACGGAACTAAATTTCACTGCATACTTTGGAATAGTTTGACTTGTGTATCATCAACTCCATCTACTGGTCAAACTGCAGTATAGTTTTCTGTAATAAGTGAGAAAATATACTGCATTTGGCCACTAGATGCAGCTGAGTTAATCTATTTGAAAACATAAGGTGACATTTAGTTCAGTTTGTACAAATGTTTCTGGCATTCGTGCAACACATGTTTTTAAAATAGAACCCTTAGTGAACCCTAATTTGTTTTTATTACCTCCTTTATTCCCTTCTTCCCTTTGCATTTTTTACTTTCTAAAGATTTTTATTGAGTTATGAAGGATAATAACAAAGTAGTGCAAGAGCATCAACACTTAATTGTAAACCGATAATGCGGTTATTCTTTTTGCTATTTGTTTTTAATGGGTAAAAGTTTAAATGTTTTAAATTTGCATTCATTTTTGTCTCTAGAGCCAAAATTAAATAAAAAATCTGTGTACCAAAAACTTGATTTTAGTGCCTGTAAAAAAAAAAGGACAAATCGCTGAATAAAATGTGTATTACATAGATTACACCACCCGCGTAAAACCTAAATTGGAACCAACAATCCCAATAATTTCAAACATATGCAAAAAGAAAGTACTTTAAGGGTAACTCAAATATTAAACCATAATATAATAAAATATAAAGTTTTATTAATTAAAAAGATAAAAAATCGGTAATATATTCTATACTATTTTATTGTGTTCTGTCATGTTTTTGTAATGGTGATGTATGCACCGATTTTTTATCTTTGTAATTAATAAAACGTTATATTTTATTATATTTTGGTTTATTATTTGAGTTGCCCTTAAAGTACCAGGGGTACTTTTTTGCATATGAACAAAATGCGTAGTTAACCCTAATTAGTTCTTGCAACCCTAACATTTTAGTTAACTCTAATCCTATTTATTAACCTCTTTATTCCATCGCCTTAACTTTTTAAAATATTTGTATATATTTATGTCAAATTACGTGCTCGGGAGCGCACTTGAGCATCCTCACTGTAAGTGCCAGTAGACTTTGTCCCGTCACTGTGCTTTCCTCTAGTTATATTTATTAAACAAGACTCCTCTCAAGCTGGTGTTACCCTTAAGGAAGCTCTGTACATCCTGCCGTGAAATTGGTTAAACTTTCCATTTAACACGCTAAGGTCACCAGTCACACACATAACATTGAAGTAAAAAGCTTTTGGGCAGTTAATTTAAGTAACCGAAACCTCTTCTGGATAACTGGATCGTAGCTCTATTTACAGGGTATTGAACCAAACCTAATGAGAAGGGAAAATTGGATAATGAAATTAACCTAATGCACCTGCGTGTCAATAATAGACTGAGGTGTCAGCAGTTTTCAGTCTGTGTGGAAGGAAGGTGACTCTGGGAATTGGAAGAATGGAGTCTGATGGAGAAGGTCATACACAGCTAAATACCTGAGAACAGTGGTGTGACGCAGAAAAAAAAAACACTTTATACAATGAGTCAATGAACATGTAATTAATTTCACATTAGACAACCTGAGAGCAGTTATAAAAAGAGCAACTTTTCTACAGAAGATTACACGCTTTTATGAAAACGGGAACATGTTTCACAAAGAATCTTTAGACTTCTAATTTATAGTTATTGGAGCTTGCCTAAGAGTATTTTTTATGAGATTTTAACCTTTTAGCTGTTAAAGTGACACTGAACTCTGGTATAACAAAAAAAATCTATTCAAGTATGTATTCTTAAAGCCAATGTAGTGGAGCTGCTTATTTTGTCTAGGGGAGAGGAAAAACAGTTTTACTTACCCGACTCCTCCAGAAGGTGGCACTCTCCCATTCTCCAGCTGTGGACTGTCCCTAGGTGTCATCACTTCCAGTGCACTGCTATGAACTCTTCACTGGTCTTGATAGCATCAGGATCCTAGATCTTGGGGAGAGGAAGCTGTGAGGATTGGTCTAGCTGTGGAGAGGATTTTTTTTTGTGTTCCCCTAGACCAGTGGTTCTCAACCCTGTCATCAAGTACACCCAACAGGCAATGTTTGCAGGTTTTCCTTTATTTTGCACAGGTGCTTTAAATCACAGTCAATGGCTTGGTATTTTAGACAGCTTTTTTATCTAAGGCCTCGTACACACGACCGAGAAACTCGACAGAATCCATCAAGAAACTTGGTGGGAGAGCTTTTTTGCCGAGGAAAACGGTTGTGTGTACGTTTTTCATCAAGGAAACTGTCGAGGAACTCGACGAGGAAAAAAGAGAACAAGTTCTCTTTTTCCTCGACGGGAGTCTCAATTTCCTCGTCGTATTCCTCGTCGTGCTGGTTTTCAACGAGAAACTCGAGCGTGTGTATGCTAAGAAACCCGCGCATGCTCAGAATAAAGTATGAGACGGGAGTAAAAGTAGCATTTGTAATGGAGATAACACATTGTTCACGCTGTAACAGACTGAAAAGTGCAAATCGTCTCTTACCAAACTTTTACTTAACAAGCAGTAACATGAGATTAGCAAAAGCAGCCCCAAGGGTTGTGCCAGTGGAATCGAACTTCGCATGCCATTGTATGTGTTGTACGTCACCGCGTTTGAGAACGAGGAGATTTTGTCTTGACCGTGTGTACGCAAAGCAAGCTTGTCGAGTTCCTCGACAAGCCTAACAAGGAACTCGTCGAGGAAAACGATGTGTCTTTTCCGACGAATTCCTCGGTCGTGTGTACGAGGCCTAAGACAAATTCCCAAAACATGGCCTGTTGGGGGTACTTGAGGACAGGGTTGAGAACCACTGCCCTAGACCAGTGATGGCAAAACTTGGCATCCCAGATGTTTTGGAACTGCATTTCCCATGATCCTCATGCACTCTGCAATATTTTATTACATCTCTTCATGTGACAACATTGAAGAAATTACATAAATATGTTGGCTGCCATTGCTGAACTTTAGTTTCTTTCTTGACCACTGAGGGACACAGGAAGTCTTAAATCTTTAGATTATACTGCTGCCTACATGAGGATTGGACACTGGCAAACAAAAACTGTAGGTCAGTCCATGGTATTGTCCCTCCCATTACCAGCATGCCTCAATTTTTTGCTAGTATCCTAAGAGGATGGATGGCATATCCTCAGTGTTTCTGTTGTAAAAGACTCAAATTGTGATATTTTTCTACTGTTTTCTTCAGTTATATGCCGCTGCTGGTGGCATATCCACTGTTTTACAGCGATCTGGTTCAATAATTCTCAGCCTGGCCTCTGGACTGTTACCACTGACAGACTCCACTGGACTAGATTTTGAGGCAAGAGCCTGGAAGTGACCTTGGACACTGGGCTCGGTGTGGGTGCTTTCCAGACTGGTTCTAGTTACGTTAGCTGTAAAGTGCTCTCCAGGTCACGAGCCAATGACATTGTATCTGAGCTTGCCCTGTCTGGGAGGACTCACTTAGTGAGTAAGCCATTCAAACTGGACACCAGGAGCTCCCCACTTTTATTGGTCACTGGGTACCACATGTTTCCCATTTCTATCAGATTTGCTATGAAAGGGGTTAAAGTTGTAAAACTGGGTTCTGATGTCATTCCGCTGAATAGAGTGTTACGTACAGGCACTCTTTTATCTTCAGAGTCCGCTTTGGTTCTGTTGGGTGCCGCTAGGTTCTTAAGGGGTTTTATTTTGGTCATGCAGGGTTTCATGACACAAACTACTTAGCTGGCTTTTAATTCTAGCCACCAAGGCTGTAAACATTCTACTGCACCACAGTGGGTTATTTTACCTCTTCCCGTCCGCGCTATAGCTGAATGACAGCTACAGCGTGGACCTACATTGCCTGCAGGCCATCAATAGACGTCCTCCCCTTTGCACGCTCCCCATGTGCTCCCCTCTTTGTGATCACCTGTAAGGATTGTTTTTATTTACTGCCGTGGAATGTTATTTAATGTGTATGGATCGCAGCTGCAGAGGCTTGTCAGGTCTAACCACCAGGTCACTCTCAATTCAGTTTAGAAAGTTTGGGGTTAAATCATCATATCCTCTAACCGATACCAACTTAAACTAGCTTATTACCTCATAAGCTGAAGAGGAAAGAATAATGAGCATACTCTTTTATGTGGACTATTAAGCAGATATTGAGATATTGATATTAGTGCATAGACATCCACAATAGATAGAAACTATATTGTTACTTCACATTAGAGTGGATCATAGATATAGGTATAGTCCATTTATATCAAGAGACATATGTAATGTGAGACCACAGAAATCACCAATGTAACTAGTATCAATGTTGGTAGATAATCAGATTAAATATCAAGATACTTGAGGTTCTGCTGAGAGCAGTAGTCCATGGGGATAAGCAACTAGTGACAATACTGACAGGTAAACAGATTGATTATCAAAGATACTTGCGGTTCTGCTGAGAGCAGTAGTCCATGGGGATTAAGATCCTGTTTGTATAGAGATTGTCAGCAGTGAAGATGTATTAGAAGGATCAGTGGATGTCAGGTAGAAGTCCTCTGAGGTCTGTGCTGTCCAAGCGCTGCTGACTGTAGATGAGGACTGGTCTCTGGAGGTGACTGAGGTGGAGCGTGTAGGCAGGGTGTTCCAAGGTGACGGCAGGTATCCGACAAAATAACGGAACACCCTGCCGTCATCTCTGGGGGTTTAAATAGCCGCGAATTCGCGGGGAAAATTGGAAGAGACGCTGGTCGCACTTCCGCGTTCCAGCGTGGAACGCACATGCCCGCGCACCGGAAGTGACGCGGGTAACCTGCAAAACCAAGCGCAGCTGTCTGAACAGGACAGAACTGGGTCTGTATGAGAGAAGTAGCATCAAAGATGTTACATACTCCCCTCCTCAAGGGGGCACCACGGGTGTTCCCAGAAGGAGATGGTCGGTCTGGGTATCTTTGGTGAAAGAGTCTTACTAAGCGAGGGGCATGTATGTCTGAGGAATTTTCCCAAGAATCATCGTTTTGATCATAACCCTTCCATCGTACCAAATATTGAAGGGTAGAAGCACGTCTTCTAGAGTCTAGGATCTTTTCAACTTCGTATTCAGTCTGACCAAGTATTTCCACAGGTGGAGGTGGGCAAGGTTTCCTGTTAGGGAATGGGTTAGGAATATAAGGTTTAATTAAAGAGACATGGAAAGACGAATGAATTTTCCAATCTGTGGGTAGAAGCAATCTAACAGCATTAGGGTTAATCAAATGGGTGATCTGGAAAGGTCCCGTGAATTGCGTGCCTAACTTCTTTGAGGGTAATTTAAAATGAAGATTACGTGTGGATAGCCAAACCAAATCCCCAACCTTATATTCAGGAGGTGTTGACCTGTGGGCATCGTAATTCTTCTTTTGTCTTTGTTGAGCGATCTCTAAGTTGGAACGTAGAGTAGTCAAAGTATTTTTAAGAGTAGAAAGGTAATCATCAACTGCTGGAACAGCGTTTGGGGGGTAGCTGGTTGGTAAACTGTTTGGGTGAAAACCATAATTGGCAAAAAAAGGTGTGAATCTGGATGAAGAACTGGTTGAGTTGTTATATGAGAATTCGGCTAATGGAAGTAATTGATACCAATCGTCTTGTAGGTGTGTACAGTAGCATCTTAGATACTGTTCAAGGATCTGATTGAGACGTTCTGTTTGACCGTTGGTTTGCGGATGGTAGGCGGTGGACATTCGATGGTCGATTTGTAGACTTTTACAGAGGGTCTTCCAAAATCTAGAAATGAATTGGGATCCACGGTCAGAGATTATTTGAGAGGGGAGTCCATGAATTTTAAGGATATTGGAAATGAAAGCATTTGCTGTCTCAAGGGAAGTTGGTAATTTCCTCAGGGGGATGAAATGTGCCATCTTCGTGAGTAGATCTACTGTGACCATGATGGTATTGGCACCGTTTGATCTAGGCAAATCAACTATAAAGTCAATCGACAAAACATCCCATGGTCTTTTAGGTATTGGAATAGAGGTAAGTAGACCAAATGGAGGTTTCTTGGAATGCTTGTTTCGAGCACAAATCTCACATGACGTCACATAGTCGTAAATCATTTTAGAAAGGTTGGGCCACCAATAGTCTCTCTTAACAAGATGAGTAGTCTTGTTGATCCCAGGGTGACCTGCTAAAGGTGAATCATGAAGATGTTTAAGTAATAGGAGTTGTAAATTAGGAGGAACATAGATTTTGTTGTTGTAAGTGTAGACACCATCTGAAGATTTGGTAAGATCCTTTGGTAGAGAGGTGGTATCTGCAGTGAGTGATTGTGAGATTAATTGTCTGAAAGAGGTGTAAACTCCAATGAATCTATTAGATGGAATAACAGAGAGTGGAGGAATCTCAGTGTTTTGATCCTCATGTAATCGTGAAAGAGAGTCAGCCTTCACGTTTTGTGAACCAGGTCTGTAGGAAATGTAAAAATCAAACCTGTCAAAAAAAAGACTCCATCTGACTTGGCGGGCTGAGAGTGTCTTACATGTTTTTAGATGTTGTAAGTTACGGTGATCCGTGAGAATGGTTATTGGGTGTGTAGAACCTTCTAATAAATGTCTCCAGTTTTGTAAAGCGTCTTTGATTGCAAGAAGTTCCTTTTCTCCAATAGGATAATTTTTTTCCGCTGGTGATAGGGTCCTGGAGTAAAATGCGACAGGATGAAGTGGTTCGGAGAGGGTTGGACGTTGTGAAAGAATAGCACCTAAAGCATAATGGGAGGCATCCACTTCCACGGTGAAATGATACTGTGGGTTAGGTAATTCTAGAATTGGGGCTGTAGTATAGGAGAGTTTAAGAGAGTCAAAGGATTCCTGGGCTTCCTTAGTCCAGGAAAAGGGTGTTTTGGTGCTGGTGAGGGCACTTAAAGGTTTGACAATAGCTGAGAAGTTTTTTATGAATTTACGATAGTAGTTGGAAAAACCAAGGAAGCGTTGAAGAGCTTTCCTTGATTGAGGAATTGGCCAAGAGATGATACAATCCACCTTTGAGCGGTCCATCTGGATACCGTCAGGTGTAATTTGGTACCCAAGGAATGAAATGCTAGACTGGCCGAAAACGCATTTCTCCAGCTTGGCATATAGAGAATGCGTTCTAAGCCTAGCTAGAACCCATCGAACATGTTTGATATGTTCTTCAATTGAATCGGAATAAATCAATATATCGTCCAGGTATATTACCACACAGATGTCAAGCAAATCTCTAAAGATGTCATTTATGAACCATTGGAATGTCGCGGGTGCATTACACAACCCAAATGGCATAACAGTGTATTCATAGAGTCCATAGCGGGTTTTGAAAGCGGTCTTCCATTCGTCTCCTGGACGAATCCTGATTAAGTTGTAGGCTCCTCTAAGATCTAGTTTTGTGAAAATTTTTGAAGTTTGGAGACGTTCGATAAGTTCCGGAATGAGAGGGAGTGGGGATCGATTCTTTATGGTAATAGTGTTTAAGGCTCTGTAGTCAATGATAGGGCGTAAAGATCCATCCTTATTTTTGACAAAGAACATGGCAGCACTTGCTGGTGAAGTGGAAGGTCTAATAAAGCCCTTCTTTAGATTTTCGTCTAGGTAGACCTTAAGATGTTCAAGTTCTGGTTGTGAGAGCGGATAGATACGAGCAGTAGGAATTGGACAGTCTGGATTTAAATCTATAGGGCAGTCGTATATACGATGAGGGGGAAGAATGTCCGCGTTAATTTTACTGAATACATCTAAAAAATCCTGTATGTAAGCAGGTAAGTCTTTACAGCTTACATCTGTGGAGAGAATGGTATGTTTTGGGTAACAATTATTTTGACAGAAGGTGGAGTTTAAATTGAGAGAGTGGTTAGACCAAAGGAAAGTTGGTTGGTGACATAATAACCAGGGTAGACCAAGAACAATTGGGAATATTGGAGATGGGATAACATCAAAAACTAGAGTCTCTGTATGGTTATTCCCAGAAGTGACCAGTAGAGGTGTAGTCTGAGAGGAAATTGGGCCAGAAGAAGAGGTAGAACCATCAATAAAAGTGACAGAGAGTGGATTTTGTTTAAGCACACAGGGAATTTTATTTTCATTCACAATATTTAAATCAATAAAGTTGCCACAGGCACCGGTGTCGATCATTGCGTTGATAGTGATTCTATCTTGGTCCCACTGTAAGGTAAGGGAGACATAAATGAAACGATTAGTGGTACTTCTAGGTGGAATGGTCTTACATATATTAGATATGTTACCTTCAATGTTCCTCCTTAGGAGTGGGCAGGTGGAGACTAAGTGATCTGGAGCTGCGCAATATAGACAGAGATTATGAGCTCTACGGCGCTGTTTCTCAGCTTGTGACAGAGGGCCCTTGACAGCTCCCAGTTCCATGGGAACCTCCTTTGGTGGTGATTTAAACCTTCTGAATTGGGGAGGTAAGTAGGTGTTGCCTCTTTCAGTCTTCCTCTCTCTGAGGCGTCGGTCTATGGTGAGTGAAAGATGCATCAGCTCTTCTAGAGTTGCAGGGAGTTCCACACGTGCTAACTCATCCTTCATGGATTCAGACAAACCAAGTCTGAATTGGTTTCGTAAAGATATATCAGTCCACTGAGTTTCTCTACACCAACATTTAAATTCAGATATGAACTCCTCCACTGGTCTCTTTCCTTGTTTAAGGCTCCTAATATTATTTTCCGCTGTTAGCTGCCTATTAGGATCTTCATATAGAAGTGACATCTCATCCAAAAAGGTCTCGAAAGCACCAAGTAATTCACCATGTTCAAGCAGATATGCGTCAGCCCAGAGCCTAGGTTCTCCCTTTAAATAGGAGATAAGGGTGAGAATGCGAACCCTGTCTGAAAAATAGGTTCGTGGGCACAAATCAAACATGAGACGACAGGAGCTAATAAACTGACGGAAAATTTTTCGGTCTCCTGAAAATGGTTCTGGGGCGCAGACCTTAGGTTCAGGCCTGTCCCTAGCTTGGACAAAATTTTGGTTGCGCAAAGTATCATTTTCTAGGCGAAGTTCGTTCATAGTGGCTGTAAGGTTATCAACTCTTTGTGAAAGTCCAACAAGGTGGTTTGCAAGCTCTGCTGGTTCCATTACAACAATTTTCTTTATTAAGGGGTTCCGTTATTATGTAAGGATTGTTTTTATTTACTGCCGTGGAATGTTATTTATTGTGTATGGATCGCAGCTGCAGAGGCTTGTCAGGTCTAACCACCAGGTCACTCTCAATTCAGTTTAGAAAGTTTGGGGTTAAATCATCATATCCTCTAACCGATACCAACTTAAACTAGCTTATTACCTCATAAGCTGAAGAGGAAAGAATAATGAGCATACTCTTTTATGTGGACTATTAAGCAGATATTGAGATATTGATATTAGTGCATAGACATCCACAATAGATAGAAACTATATTGTTACTTCACATTAGAGTGGATCATAGATATAGGTATAGTCCATTTATATCAAGAGACATATGTAATGTGAGACCACAGAAATCACCAATGTAACTAGTATCAATGTTGGTAGATAATCAGATTAAATATCAAGATACTTGAGGTTCTGCTGAGAGCAGTAGTCCATGGGGATAAGCAACTAGTGACAATACTGACAGGTAAACAGATTGATTATCAAAGATACTTGCGGTTCTGCTGAGAGCAGTAGTCCATGGGGATTAAGATCCTGTTTGTATAGAGATTGTCAGCAGTGAAGATGTATTAGAAGGATCAGTGGATGTCAGGTAGAAGTCCTCTGAGGTCTGTGCTGTCCAAGCGCTGCTGACTGTAGATGAGGACTGGTCTCTGGAGGTGACTGAGGTGGAGCGTGTAGGCAGGGTGTTCCAAGGTGACGGCAGGTATCCGACAAAATAACGGAACACCCTGCCGTCATCTCTGGGGGTTTAAATAGCCGCGAATTCGCGGGGAAAATTGGAAGAGACGCTGGTCGCACTTCCGCGTTCCAGCGTGGAACGCACATGCCCGCGCACCGGAAGTGACGCGGGTAACCTGCAAAACCAAGCGCAGCTGTCTGAACAGGACAGAACTGGGTCTGTATGAGAGAAGTAGCATCAAAGATGTTACATCACCCAGTTTAATGAGACTCGGGTGATCACAGATTGGAGTAAAGGGCCGATCCCGGCCTCTAACCACGTGATCCGCTGTCAGCCAATGACATCTTATCACATGATGTAAAAAGAAGCTCGGTAATCATTCTTCTTTTCTGCTCGCGCTGACAGCGTGAGGAGAAAAAAAACCTGATCACTGGCTTCTGTTGAAGGGACATAGGTCCCGAAAAGAAAGAGGCACAGCCGCCTAATCTGTGCCAACCAGTACTGCCTGTCAGTGCCCACAGTGCCATCAATCAGTGCCCACCAGTGAATATCAGTGCCACCACTCAGTGTCACCTATCAATGCCCACTAGTGGCGCCAATCAGTGCCAGCTATCAGTGCCCTTAAGTGCCACCTATCAATGCCCTTTAGTGACGCCCATCAGTGCCATCCATCTGTGCCACCTCTCAATGCCAATCAGTGCCACCTCTCAGTGCCCACCAGTGCCACCTCATCAGTGCCTACCAGTGCCGCCTATCAGTGCCACCTTATCAGTGGCTATCAGTGCCACCTTATCAGTACCCATCAGTGCAGCCTATTAGTGGCCATCAGTGCAGCCTCATCAGCGTACATCAATGAAGGAGAAAAATTACCTGTTTGCAAAATTTTATAACAAAATATAAAACTTTTGTTTTGCTTTTCCAAATTATCTGTCTTTTTTCATTTTTTTTAACAAAAAATAAAAAACCCAGAAGTGATCAAATACCACCAAAAGAAAGCTCTAGATGTGGGGAAAAAATTCATTTGGGTACAGTGTTACATGACCGTGCAATTGTCGTTCAAACAGTGAGAGTGCTGAAAGCTAAAAATTGGTCTGGGCAGGAGGGGGATTTAAGTGACCAGTATCCAAGTGGCTATCCAATTTACCTATAGCTTTGGCAGCATCTGAGCCATCAGCTCCAGAAAGTGTGAATTGCTCCTATTTCTTATTAAAGAGTTTTTCCCTGGAAAGAGGCAGTCTATTGCTATTGCTTCTAAACAAATTGATACTGTTTCAGCTTCTATTAAAGTGGTGTGCCCCACTCTGATGCTGAAATTAGAAGATCAGCCTGTTGGTTCTACCAGTATAGGGCCGTAGATAAAAAAAAAATCCTGGGGCGGTTCAGGTCTTTCAAAGTTAAAGGCATCATTTACACTTTTATGTTGGGGGTGGTACGGTAGTGACAGCAGAGTGGGGCCATGAGGCTTTGCAATGCAGCACAGCACAAATTATTCCCATTTAACTGAATAGAATGCAATGAACGCAGTTATGGTACAGTAGTGTACTTATTAGTACAGTAAGCTCCTCCTTAGCTCCCTTGTTTATTTTTTTAAGCCCGCTGGGTTGAACTAAAAAAACGTACAATGTGATCCAGGCTTTAGATCTCATTCATATTCTAAATGCCCATGGAATGGCAAATATATCATGAATACCTACAGCCAGGATCCCAGAATTTTTTTTTTGACAGCTGGTCAGCCTGTTCACCTGAGTGATAGGCTGAAAAGGGATTGGAACATCTGAGATCCGGGTGCAGGTATTTGTACCATGCTGCACCATGGTCATGTAGGATGTATGAATGAGACCCAAGACTGGATTTTAGCTAACCTTACTGTGCAAGTTGAGCAGGTGCAAGGGGCAATTGTGGTAGGCAGTAAACAGTGATTTATTTAAACCGTAAGAAATTCCATGAAATCTTTTAAGAGATGAAAAAAATAATAATATTGTGCACTGCCTACAACGGGATGGTGCCCTTTGCATCTGGTCAATATTATTGGCTTTTATTCAGTCTTAATGTAGTAAACCCAGCTTTTAAACTTGGACCTACATGTAAGCCTATAATAACGCTTACCTGTAGGTACAGTGAATATCTCCTAAACATGTGGTGTTTAGGAGATATTCACATGGAAAGCAGCCAATGATGTCACCGGTGCATGCACTCTAAAGGGACGGCATACCGCTTGGTTGTACTTTTCCTGGGGAGGAGTGGAGTTCGTTCTGTACTTTTGTGACCCATTTTTAGCTGACAGCCAGCTATAGCCCTCTGTCAGCTGACATCGCTTAGCAGGTCCAGGCTGTGGAAAGAACCTAACTTCTAGGATTCACCTAGATGCCTGGCCCAGCAGCTTCTCAGTGAGCCGCAAGGACTCTGAGCCAGCCACTCCTGCCCCCTCCACAACCTGGCATTCCATTGAGCTTGGGGGAGAAGGGTGCAGAGCCAGGGACTGACAGTCACCACTCTTTTCTCACTGAGAACTACGTGATCAGCGGTCTTTAATTAATCTGTTGTTGGTCTTAGAAGCAGCTGGGGAAAGATGCAACGTTGGATCGATGCTCCATCCACCTAGGTAAGTATAATTAATTTCAAATATACCCCCAAAAATTAAACCCCCTTGTATCTAAACCATCCCCCCCCCAAAGCAAAAATATCTCCCTCAGTCAACACCCTTTCCCTCAAAGATCTCTAATTATGAAGAAAATCTCCCTTCATCCAATCAAACTCCCTCCCAGAAGCAAATCCCTGCCATTAACCACCCCCTGTAAACTTATCTACAAGAAACTCCCCCCTTCTCCAAAAGCAAACCCAACCCCCCTTTTCCTTAACCCCCCACCAAAAGAAACTCCCCCAGGCTGGAATTCTCACTTACTCCTTCCCAAAACAGAAAATTCATGCCTCCCCACTTACCAAACCCCAGATTCAGCACAATTCCGCTGTGTTATATGATACCTCAGGGAGGAGTCTAGGAGTTCCCTCAACCATGCACTGTCAATTGCTGGCATCTGAGACCTTGCAGTAATTTCATGCTTTTCAGGGGAACCCCTTATGAAATTGAGGGGAAGGGGCACAATAGTAGGGGGGCTGGCTGCTGCACTCGGAAACTCTGATTGCTTCTACTGTGCTGATGCTGGGGCTAAACAGCAGGGGCACTTTCTGGGCATTTTGCCATTTAGTTCAAGCGTTATTGGTTCCTTTTGTGGGTTTGATGGAGGACACCCTGGCCTTTACTTACAAGCGATTAGAGGCCCTTTCCAGTACCATTTTCTCCTTAACTGTCTTTCGCGGTGTTCAAACATTCGGGTCCGAACCGAACAGGGGTCCGTTCTGCCCATCCCTAGTCAGAGACAATGATTTAAATATAAGCCTCTTAGTGTAAGTAATAAACACAAAGTTAAAGTACCATCAATCCTAGAGATAAATTTAGAATAGAATAAGGGCTAAAGGGACCCCAGAGACCCAAAAGACCAAAAACAGATAGGGGCAGGGGGACTATATCGGTATTAAATATGAAAAAGTAAGGTTCGGATCCCGGTCTCGGCTACATGTGAATTGAGTTTGGTGGTCTCAGCCCGGCTCCCGGTGGGTGTGCTATGCGAGGTAAGCCTGCGCTTAGTACGCCCACCCCCCTCCCACAAAAACCACCACACCTACACACGCACTCTAAATTGGGTTAACACACTCACATTGACCACGCGGTCTCTAAAAGAGAGGCGAAGGACTAACGGGGCTGGTTGAGCGGGCTAATCCTCTCACTCCCTTATAGGGAGTCCCTCTGCCCCGTTGGGCTTCAAAGCGGAGCAGGTAGGGCGGGCTGTGTGGGAGGACCCCCTCACACACCCGCCATTGCCACCCGGGGCATGGAGAAAGGTGGCAGATTGCCTCTGGGGGAGGCCTGCCTACTCCCAACTCCTGCAGTCCGGCTCCTCTCTCGAGTACACGCACAAAATACACTTTAAAAAAAAAAAAAAAAAAAAATGCAGTTAAAAAAAATATGAAAAAGTAGAATAGAAATGTAGTAAGGATAAAATATATAAATCAGTTTATTTAACATGATATCAAAAAACAGGAGACACATATAGTTATAAAATACATCAACCAACCGGATCACCGAGATGGAATGGACCCTAGACGAAGGGTGGCGGTGAAACGAAGGGGGTCATACAAGTCAAGATCTCTACTAGTTTCACAACGATAGTTGATTCGTCAGGAGAATTTCTGTACAGAGAACAACCACTCGCTAGGGAGCCAGGTCCTGGCCCACGCACCTGACCCTGGGACACGCTTCCTGTTTTACCCAACAATAAGCTGTATATCTATCAATGAATGTCCCTGTTGGCGGCATACCTGAACCCTTTATACACAGTTCTCTGTGCGGCTCTTGATAATTTGCCTTTGCTCTTCACATGGGTCCCAGGGCCCCCTTACTTTAAAAATTCTATTCAGGCATAACAGGTCTACCTCCGCAGTTGGCCCCCCCCCCCCTCCATCCTGGTCGCCGTGAGAGAATCCTCTCCGCGGTCGGCCCCTGGCTCCCTAGTGAGTGGTTGTTCTCTGTACAGAAATTCTCCTGACAAAGCAACTATCGTTGAGAAACTAGTAGAGATCTTGACTTGTATGACCCCCTTCGTTTCACCGCCACCCTTCATCTAGGGTCCATTCCATCTCGGTGATCCGGTTGGTTGGTTGTACAATATGTCCACCATTTTATGCTGCTGTTTTTGATGTATTTTCATAACTATATGTGTCTCCTGTTTTTTGATATCATGTTAAATAAACTGATTTATATCTTTTATCCTTACTACATTTCTATTCTACTTTTTCTTATTTAGTACCAATATAGTCCCCCTGCCCCTATATGTTTTTGGTCTTTTGGGCCTCTGGGGTCCTTTTAGCCCTTATTCTATTCAACCTAGTCAGAGACAGTTGGCTTCTCACTCTCTGATTAATTTAATCTAAAAAAAATTTTTTTTTAAATTATGTCTTCAGATGAGGATCCCCTGCTATGGTAATAGCACCCAGCTTGCCCTTCACCATTGGTCATGTGCATCAAATGTGGAGGCCCAAAATTGACGCTCTTTTTCTAAAACACTAGCCCAGTGCTGACGGGTACCAGAGTGACCCAATAGTCCAAAACATAGAGGTAGATTTCCAAACCCCCCTTTCCGAATGTGAATATGGTATGTGCCTACATGTTAATACTCAGCATGTAAGCCCATCACAGTAGGGATTGATGTGAATATACTATGTACTTTGTATGGAGGACCCTTAGGTCCTTACATACCAGGTATTTTTAAGTCCCAATCAAAATAATTTCATACACTGCCAGATTCAAGTGGACATACGATATATGCTACCATGGCCACAAAGGACGGTATACAGGGTTTATGGAATTTTCAGTGTATTAATAACTGACAAAGGGCTAACTTTGCCTAAATATTAAAGGCATAACCCCAAATTGGCTGTGATGTACTCCAATAATTGTTTGGTCTGATATTATGGAATGATGCACATGTACTTGGAGTACTAAATACCAATAAAACATGGTACCTGACCACATTGTTTGCATTACAATGCCAATTTTAAAATGCATCACAGAAAGTTTTGTACTACAGCAACCTTTAAAAGTTCTTTATTGTTTCTCATTTTATTATAGGATTACAGGCTGAATATTTTTCTGCGTCAACAATGGAATGACCCCCGTCTGGCTTACAGTGAATATCCTGATGACTCCCTGGATTTGGATCCCTCTATGTTGGACTCCATCTGGAAGCCTGATCTGTTTTTTGCCAATGAGAAAGGGGCAAATTTTCATGAAATCACCACTGACAACAAGCTGCTAAGAATCTTCAAAAATGGCAATGTTCTGTACAGCATTCGGTTAGTCAAATGTGGTCTCAAGGGTATAGTTAAAATGTCAACTCTGGGGGGACATGCCAACAGTTTTCTCTTTCGGAAACATGTTTGTTCCACCTGAAAAAATAATTATAGCTTATTTTGTAGCTCTCTTTATTAAGGTAGCTGGAGCTATAGACCCTGTTCTGGGGATGTTCTGTGGAGATCGCAAATTAAGAGTAGGTGCATACGAATTAGGCCGTGTACACACGATCGGTCCATCCAATGATAACGGTCCGAAGGACCGTTGTCATCGGTTAACCGATGAAGCTGACTGATGGTCTGATGTGCCTACACACCATCAGTTAAAAATCGGTTTTGACCTATCGGTTATCAGTCCATCGGTTAAATTTTAAAGCAAGTTCTCATTTTTTTGACCAAAGGTTAACCGACTAATGGGGCCCACACACGATCGGTTTGGGCCGATGAAAAGGTCCTTCAGTCCGTTTTCATCGGTTTTGACCGATCGTGTGTACGCGGCCTTTTGAGTAATGTTGGGTTATAACCCATGTCAGTTTTTTCCCATCTGTGCTCCATTGGGGAGAATATTTACCTTCACTTCTTGTACCATAGCCAGAACAGGAAGTGAGAGGAAATCCCTGCAAAGTAAGGGAATCCACTGGGGCCCCTAGGTCATAAGAACTATTATCCCTATAGGAAGATTTCCCCTCTATTACTGTTCTGTGGACAACCAACAATTTGGTATTTTCTGTTACTTTCACTTCTGATGATAAATGTAAATGGGACATACAGAGAGGGTGAATCTACTTAACGGGGGCAGAGGTGACAATAGGTGTTCTAATTCAATTCCACTCTGTCCCCAAAAAAATAGTTGTGCCTTTAGTTATACTTTAATGCCATGTACATACGATCGGAATTTCTGACAACAACAGATTTTTTTCAGACGGAATTTTGGCTCAAACTTGTGTTGCATACACACGGTCACACAAATGTGTCGGAAATTCCGAACGTCAAGAACGCAGTGACGTACAACACTACAACAAGCCAAGAAAAATTAAGTTCAATGATTCCGAGCATGCATAGGATTTTTTTTTGCGTCGGAAATTGAATACAGACGATCGGAATTTCCGACAAGAACTTTTACCGTCGGAAAATATGAGAACCAGATCTCAAATTTTTGCTGTCGGAAATTTCCACAGAAAATGTTCGATGGGGCATACACACGGTTGAAATTTCCGACTAACAGCTCACATCGAACATTTCTTGTCGGAAAGTCCGATCGTGTGTACGAGGCATAAGGTTACTGACATTGTAGTCCCTATCACAAGCATTCTTTATTCCCATGCCAGCCTGCTCCAGCCCCCACAGAAAACTGTAGAAAAGATGAATCTCCTGTACTTCACTAGGTTCATTAGCCTCAATTCTACAGCTGCCTCTATCACTTTCAATCCCACAGTTAACAAGCATGACAAATCATATGCTAGTTGGGACCATGCTGACTTTGGACCCTTGCTGGGTTTAGATATAGTTTCTGCACTAGGCTCCCCACAACTTTATTGGAAATTGTGGGAAGAATCATTAAGAGCTTGAAAATATTATTTGTCTAGATGTAGCACATAAATTGCTTACTTACAGTATGATTGCAAAACCCCATAAAGCCTACCATACGCTCCAAATCATTTGATTTGTTATAAAAATAAAAAAGCTTGTTTAAATGTGTCTCTTGAAGGTTATAAGCCATCACAGGATCCTGTAATGGGTTTAATGGGCATTTAAAATGTTAACGATCATGGCCACTCTTAGATTATATGGTCCTTTGTGCAAAATATAGTCCTACCTCCCACACATCACAATCTTTCTCAGTCACCTTGTAACTAATGCCATTTTGGCATCTGAAGTCCCTTTTTTTGTGTTTATATATTAATCATATTATAAATAGTTCATAAACAACCCACTGTGCAAAAACCTAGAACAATGCAAAGTCCATATTCCCACACATGCTGCATACTATAGTATTTATTTGTTACAATATATTGACCGCAACACAGAGCCCACTCTCTATATACATAAGTCATATTCTTCAGCAACAAATAATTTTTAATCGTAAAAATGTTCTTGTTGTGTTGTTAGTGACCAAGGTTTGAAGGTATGAGGCAATCATTTACTAAAGGTAAATAGGCTGTTTACTTTGCAAGGGAAGTTGCACTTTGCAAGGGAATTTGCCTCGAAGCTTAGCGTGTTTCTACAAAATATGTAGAAATATATGTCTATCCAAAGGTCAATCTTTAAAGCACAAGAAGGGGTTAAAATGTTAATGCTTTTCTTACAGGTTGACTTTGACTTTGGCGTGTCCCATGGATCTGAAAAACTTTCCAATGGATGTTCAAACGTGCATCATGCAACTAGAAAGCTGTAAGTTCGAGAAGGCTAATTTCTGTGGCAATTGTATGACCATGTTACTGCTAAATTAAATTTGTTACAAACTAGGGCAATTCAGTCTGAGCATATAAAAAAAAATCCATAAGCCTCTGTAAAAACTGCATGTGAAATTACTAAAGATATAGGGTCAATTTACTAAGCTAACAGACCAGGAAGAGAATTCCTATTTTATTTTTATTTTTGAGTTATTTTCAGTTGAGTCCAATGAGATTTGGAAATTACAGTCACCTGGCTGCAAGTAGAGTGCTTTAGGCTTTTGTTAAAGTGGTATTAAATCCAAAAAAATAAAAATGTATATATTGCAATACTTAAAATAGTGCACTCACTAGAGATAATATACACAGTGATACAAGCTGTACACTCACTACTTTACATTGTAGCAAAGTGTAATTTCTTCAGTGTTGTCACATGAAAAGATATAATAAAATATTTACAAACATGTGAGGGGTGTACTCACTTTTGTGAGATGCTGTATATATATATAAAGTTCAGGGTAAAGAGCACAATGGTAGTAATTACCAGGGCAAAGCAGTCAGTTCCTCCCACATGCCAAATATATTGAGAAAAAAAACGAAAAAGGGATTACTGCACTTCAAATTTAATATAGAAAAAACAACATACAGAAATATGTTGTTTTTTTTAGTGTTCAATATAACAGTTTTGGCTCATCAGAATAGAACACATCTAACAATGAAAGTCTATACAAATATATATGTGGAATACATTAAGGAAGAATCATTTGAACAATCTTTCAGCAACACCAGCCAGAAAAACTGTTCCAGAATAACTCCAAAAAAGAAGACAGGAAGAATTCCCCAAACGTACATTAGAAGTGAAGGTGAAGGTGGCTGCTTACCAGAGATTATTGGCTTTCAATAAGCCAGTAGTGCTTCAGGGGCTTCAGGGGATAAACCCCAAATTAATCCACAGTGATTGGAAAGACAATCCTTGGGCTCTCTACTCCATGTTCAGAACATGAGGGCATATAAAACATATAATCCCATTGTGTAGTATGTCTTTATAAAGGATTATTAAGAACATAAAAGAATCCACTCACATTTAAGAAGCAAATACAAGGCATCTCAATATATTGTAAACTGCGTTTGGCAAAATGTCAGCGACAAGTTCCTTTCAGCAGGTGGCCACTCTACGTGGTAATGTCACATTAGGCACCGCCCTGCGTGTTTTGTCATACGTCTTATGTCATCAGGGGCATGGCTAGATGACGTGCACCGCGCTGAAGGTATAAATAGAGGTATGAGTGGAAGAAGTTCCCTCTGCACCAAAGCCAACAGGAAGTGACTAAAATAGGCAACCATAAATAAACAAAGAAGCGGCATCTTGTGGTAAAACATAAGTTGTAACATTCATATTGCTCCTTTACTATTCTAATTACTGAAATTAGACTAAAAATAAAATGGTAATTAGTTATGGCAAAACAAAGTTAATATAAAAAATATTGAAAAAATATTTATTTGTTTAAAAATAAATAGGGAGAGGTCAATATGTGCAATGAAAAAAACCTTGACAACACCCATAAAAATAAATAATGCAATAAAACACAGAGAACATTACACAAATATATTAACCACTTAAGGACCGCCTCTTGCACATATACGACGGCAGAATGGCACGGCTGGGCACAAGCACGTACCTGTAAGTCCTCTTTAAGTGCCCGGTCCGAAGCTCCGTGACCGCGGCCGCAAGACCTGCGGACCAGATCGCCGCCGGAGTCCCGCGATTGGTCACAGGAGCTAAAGAACGGGCAGAGGTGTGTGTAAACACACCTTCCCCGTTCTTCACTGTGGCGCTGTCATTGATCGTCTGTTCCCTGATATAGGGAAACATGATCAATGACATCACAAGTCCAGCCCCGCCCCCCTACAGTTAGAAACACATATGAGGTCACACTTAACCCCTTCAGCGCCCCCTAGTGGTTAACTCCCAAACTGCAATTGTCATTTTCACAGTAAACAATGCATTTTGGTCCCAAAAATTTGTCAAAATTGTCGGATGTGTCCTCCTTAATGTCGCAGTCATGAAAAAAATCGCTGATCGCCACCATTAGTAGTAAAAAAAAATATTAATAAAAATGCAATAAAACTATCCCCTATTTTGTAAACGCTATAAATTTTGCGCAAACCAATCGATAAACGCTTATTGCGATTTTTTTTACCAAAAATATGTACAAGAATACGTATCGGCCTAAACTGAGAAAAAATATGTTTTTTTATATCTTTTTTGGGGGTGTTTATTATAGCAAAAAGTAAAAAATATTGATTTTTCAAAATTGTCGCTCTATTTTTGTTTGTAGCGCAAAAAATAAAAGCCACAGAGGTGATTAAAAGGACGCCAATTTTGTTTGGGAGCCTCATCGCATGACCGCGCAATTGTCAGTTAAATCAACGCAGTGCCGAATCGAAAAAAACTGGCCAGGTCCTTTACCTGCGTAATGGTCCGTGTCTTAAGTGGTTAAGGAAATGTTTTTTAAACAGATAAAATAGTCACACAATTTAACTAGTATTAATGAAACAGTTCACATCCCATTCAACATAATCTGCAAGATTTTCATGTCTCACGTGGCAACCTCTCCAATGGGGGGTTTGTTTGTCAATGGCCACAAATAAAGTGTCATTCAGATACCAAGCCTAATTTTACCAACGCGTTCTCCTAGGCGCACCTGTAGGGATCTAACAGTATGACCCAAATACTGTTTCCCGCACTTACATTGTAGCATATAAACCACATTTTTGGTAGAACACCTAATAACAAAATTTAACGTATATTCTCGCATGGTTTGTTGTGATCAAAAGCACTCGATTCTCCTCCGCTTAAAGTAATTAGGAGCACAGATTGAACATCTCCAACATGGAAAAAAAACTTTTAGGTCCTAACAAAAGGTGGATCTAAGTGGTCGATCTACTACATTTGGTGCTATCCTATGTCTCAAAAATGGAACAACTCTAAAAATAATACAGGGTTGTTTAGGGAGCAAAGGTCCCAGTATACCATCATTCTTGAGAATTGGCCCATGTTTTTTAATAATCTTTTTCAAAGAAAAATGTTGGGATGAATAACAGGTGACAAGTAGAGTGCACTGTTTTATTGTTTTGTGGGTCATTTGTTATGATTAAAATTCGTAAATTAGAAAATTAGAAAATCAGAATTTCTGGATTTTAATAATCAATAATTTTGTGTTTTTATGTTTTTTAATAATCTTTTTCAAAGCAAAATGCTTGGTTGAATAAGAGGTGTCAAGGGCACATTTGAAAGCGTCATCAGGACCATCCCTCCTATTGGCACCACTTAATAGCTGTTTCCTATCCATAAGAGCTACTTCATTGATAGTGGAATCCAAATTACTTCCCTCATACCCTTGTCCAGGAAATTTTCCGTTTTTTTTAATATTAACTCGGTTTTGCCAAAAGTTGGTGTTTTTTTTGGATACAGGATTAATCTTAATTTTGTTGGCTATTTTATAGTGTATTTTTTGGGGGATCGAAAGTGGATCCAGGGAGCTCAGATGGAAGTGTATTTGTGAGGAGAGTCCAGTGAGATTGCAATGAGTTCTTCCATGTTTGAAATTTTGTCCACGCGTTTGAACCAGTCTGATAACGGAGGAGGCATTTTGATTGCGTTAATTAGCATAATGGCCAGTGATTTAAAGTATGGCAGGTCTTTGGAGACTTGAAGGTGGGGGAGATATTGAGCAGGTGTGTGATCTAAGGAGTGCTTGGTTATGGTTGTTGTTAAATTGTGTACCCTAGTCCAGAATGGTTAAATGAGACGACATTCCCACCAAATGTGGAGGAAGCTGCCAATTGTCTGTTTGCATCTCCAGCATTGATTTGGAATAGATTTGTCTATTTTGTGTAGGGGTGCGGTACCAACGGGATATAATTTTGTAGCTGTTTTCCTGAATGGTAACATTTACAGAACTTTTGTGAATATGTCTGTGAATTTTTTCCCATTGAGTGTCTGAGATTTCCATGTTTAAGTTGTGTTCCCACTTTTTGCATGTATGTGCTTCGTCAGCTTTTGTATCGGTCCACAAGAGGTTATGCAGAGCTGAAATAACATGTCTTTGGGGTGTGGAGTTATTGCAGAGTTGTTCGAAGGGAGTTGTGTTTGCGTTTAATAGAGTGAACAAAGTGCTGAAGTTGCATATACTCCATTCCGATAGCTGGCAGTTGGCCCATTGAGAGTTAACGGTTTCGTATGACAGGAACTTTCCATTTTGAAGGAGATGGAAAATCCGTAGACCAATGTTTGGTTGCCTTCCAGAACATAGATGGGACTCCATACCTGGAGGGAAGTCTGGGTTGTTAAAAATGGGAGAAAGCCAGCGTTTAAGAGCTGTCAGGCTGGCGCCGCAGTCATTTCCGGGATGTCTCCGGTGGAGTCAGCATTGTGTGCGTGTTCCTCGCTGGACATTATCTCTGGAGCGTGGAGATCACCCATCGCTGGATACCAAGAATGGATTCCATCGCTGGAGTGGAGATCGAGACATCGCTGGAATCTTTTCACACAACTTAGCCTCATCTCTAACTCCCTTCGAACAACTCTGCAATAACTCCACACCCCAAAGACATGTTATTTCAGCTCTGCATAACCTCTTGCATTCTCCCCATGTTGAGGGCATGTGGCCTGGTACGGTTCAGGAGGGGGGGCGCTCTCTCATCCCCCCCTTTTCCTGTGGCCTGCCAGGTTGCGTGCTCGGATAAAGGGTCTGGTATGGATGCCATTTTTTTTATTTCAGTTTGGAGTTCCCCTTAAAATCCATACTAGACCTGAAGAGTCTGGTATGGATTTTTTGGGGGAACCCCACGTCATTTTGTTTTTTAATTACATGGGGTTCCCCTTAATATCCATACCAGACCTGAAGGGCCTGATATGGAATTTGGGGGGACCCCCACACATTTAAAAAAAAATTATTCCCTGCACAAAATGTCATTTTTAAAACTACTCCCGCTATTAATGAATTGTCAGGTCCCGGCAATACAGATAAAAGTCATTAAAAACATGTCAGGGGTTTCCCTTAATATTCATACCAGACCCAAAGGGGCCTGGTAATGGACTGGGGGGGGGGGACCCCTGTAATTTTTTTAATGACGTTTCTCTGTATTGCTGGGACCAACAATTCATGAATAGCTGCTAGTAGTTTTAAATTACTTTTTTTCCTTCAGAAATTACACTTTGTGCAGGGACAATTCTAAGCACGGGAAACATGCGCTACTTTACATGCATACTTTAGTCACCCCCAATTTAAAAAATTTAAAGGAATATTTCACTTTTATTGTTTCACTTTAAGCATTATTAAAATCACTGCTCCCGAAAAAAACAACTGTTTTTAAAACTTTTTTTTGCCCTAAACACTTTTTAGGATAATAACTTCAAAATTAACCTTTAAAATTAGCACTTTAGAATTCTCCCATAGACTTTTTACAGGATGTTCCGCGGCTTTTCGAATTTGCCGCAAACACATCAAAAATTGTTTGCTGTTCGCCGAACTGGCAAACAACCAATGTTCGACTCGAACTCAAAGCTCATCCCTATTAGGGAGACCTATTCCTCCTTTGAGTTTAGGCTTGACTAGCTGTTCAAAACTAATTCTCGGGTGCTTGTGATTCCATAGGAATGCCCTACAGGCCAGTCTGCGGGAGCTAAATAAGGTGTTTGATAAGCGGACAGGAATTGTTTGAAATAAATACAGTAATCTGGGGAGAATGTTTATTTTAACCAGGAAAAGTGGGATTTGTTCCAGTTTTTGAGATCCGCCCTAATTTTCTGTATGATTGGGATGTAGTTGGTAGAATAGAGATTGGAAAGGTTTTTCCTGAGAGAGATACCTAGGTAAATTATGGCATCCGAGTGCCACAAGAATTGAAAGTTACTTTTACAAAGGTGCACTAGGGAGTCCGGGAGTGTAATATTTAGGGCCTGAGTTTTAGAGTAATTGATTTTGAAGTGCGCTATGAACTGGAATAAGGAAAGATCTTTTAGAAGATTAGGTAGGGTTATATAGGGTTCCGTGAGAAACAATAAAATGTCGTCAGCAAAAGCTGCTAGTTTATATTGTTTGTCTCCCACGGAAACTCCTTTAATATCTGCGTTCTCGCAATTTTGACGTAGAAAGGGGTCAAGGGTTAGAATAAAAAGAATTGGGGATAGTGTGCAACCTTGATGTGTGCCATTTTTAATGGTGAAGATGTTTGACAGGGTGCCATTTACACATACTTTAGCCATTGGGTATGTATAGAAAGACATTATTTGTCTGATTAAACGTTAACCCAAGCTTAAAGCATTGATTACCTCTTCAAGATAATCCCAGGCTAACCTGTCAAATGCCTTTTCAGCGTCCAGTGAAAGCAAGAAGGCCTGTTGTTTAGTGTTGTTTTAGTGAGCCAGTGTTGAATGTTTAATGCTTTTAGGGTGTTGTCCCTTGCTTCTCTGCCTGGAACAAATCCCCCCTGATCTCTTGAGATGAGTCCTGTGATCAGGGGGCGGAAGCAGTTTGATAACAATTTAGCAAAAAAATTGATATCAGTGTTTAGTAATGATATGGGACGGTAGTTGGAAGCAATTGTTGTATCTTTTCCAGGTTTGGGTATAACAGCAATATGAGCATCCAGGAGGCTATGACCTGTGATGTCAGGATTGTAAAGTTGATTGAATGCTCGTAAGAAGGGGTCTGTTAGTGTCCCAAGGAAGGTTTTATTGTAGGCTAAAGAAAAAACGTCTGGGCCTGGGCTTTTGCCCACTTTCATTTGTTTAATCACTCTGGCATATTCTTAAGCATTTAGGGGGGCGTCTATGTCATTGGCCTGCTGTTGGGTGTTAGGGTGTGGACAGTATTGTTGGAAAAAAAACCTGAATGATGTGCTTTCTTGGCCTGTTATTATTTGATGGTTTCTGCTCAGGATTAAGATTGTAGAGGTCCGAGTAGTACTGTGCGAAATGTTCTAAAATGTCGTTGTTGGCCAAGAGCACTTGACCAGAGGGTTGCGTAGGGCATGAATTGTGTTGCTAGATTTTTGAGATAGCAGTGCTTTGGCAAAAAAAATCCACTTTTGTTGCTGTGCTCATAAAATAGCTTTTGTGAAAGGATGAATTTCTTCCTAACCTTGTAGCCTAGTATCTCCCTTAATTGGGTGCATTTTAGTTCAAGCTCCGACTGAGTATGGTTAGGCCTTTGTTAATTTGTGTGTCTTTTTGAGGTTCTGGATTTGTAGTAAAAGTTTGTTTATCGTTTATTGACTGGTCCTTTTAGTGTAGCTGCCATTTTAAGTAGTAGTCCTCTAATCACACATTTGTGTGCTTCCCATTGGGTTAGAGGATTTGTATCAGGAGTGTTGTTGAGTTAAAAAAATTCAGAAATTTGATGTTTGATGAGTGGATGGGGTCTGGGAGCAAGGCAGGGTTTAGGTTTTGGTGTGTTGAATATGTTCAGGGAACAATTTTGTGATTGAGACCGGATGGTGGTCTGATTTGAACATGGGTTCGATACTCGCTTTAGAGAGGAATGGTAAATCTTTTTGTGTTATGAATAGATAATCAATTCTGGGGTATCGAGTATGAGGGGCGGAAAAGAAGGTGTAATCCATAACACCTGGATTTAGGATATGCCAGGAGTCATGAAGTGAGAGTTCCTGTAATTTAATTTGTTGCTGAAAGTTTGTTCAAATTGTTTATATACCATATAGATACAGTTGCAATAAAAAGTATGTCAACCCTTTTGGAATTATATGGATTTCTGCACAAATTGGTCATAAAATGTGATCTGATCTTCATCTAAGTCACAACAATAGACAATCACAGTCTGCTTAAAGTAATAACGCACAAATAATTAAATGTTACCATGTTTTTATTGCACACACCATGTAAACATTCACAGTGCAGGTAGAAAAATTATGTGAACCCTTGGATTTAATAACTGCAATCTGTCCAGGCCCTGATGCAGCAAAGCAGCAAAGCAGCCCAAAACCATGATGCCCCCACCAACATACTTCACAGTTGGGATGAGGTTTTGATGTTGGTGTGCTGTGCCTATTTTTCTCCACACAAGTGTTGTGTGTTTCTACCAAACAACTCAACTTTGGTTTCATCTGTCCACAGAATATTTTGCCAGTACTGCTGTGGAACATCCAGGTGCTCTTGTGCAAACTGTAAACATGCAGCAATGTTTTTTTTGGACAGCAGTGGCTTCCTCTGTGGTATCTACCCATGCAATAAATTCTTGTTTAGTGTTTTACGTATCGTAGATTCGCTTACAGGGATCTTGGCATATGCCAGAGGCTTTTGTAAGTCTTTAGCTGACACTCTAGGATTCTTCTTCACCTCATTGAGCAGTCTGTGCTGTGCTCTTGCAGTCATCTTTACAGGACGGCCACTCCTAGGGAGAGTAGCAGCAGTGCTGAATTTTCCCCTATTTATAGACAATTTGTCTTACTGTGGACTGATGAACAGCAAGACTTTTGGAGATACTTTTATAACCCTTTTTCAGCTTTATGCAAGTCAACAATTCTTAATCGTAGGTCTTCTGAGAGCTCTTTTGTGCGAGGCTTCATTCACATCAGGCAAAGCTTCTTGTGAAAAGCAAACCCAGAACTGGTGTGTGTTTTTTATAGGGCAGCTGTAACCAACACCTCCAATCTCATCTCATTGATTGGACTCCAGTTGGCTGACACCTGACTCCAATTAGCTCTTGGAGATGTCATTAGTCTAGGGGTTCACATACTTTTTCCACCTGCACTGTGAATGTTTACATGGTGTGTTCAATAAAAACATTATAACATTTAATTATTTGTATGTTATTATTTAAGCAGACTGTGATTGTCTATTGTTGTGACTTAGATGAAGATCAGATCACATTTTATGACCAATTTGTGCAGAAATCCATATCATTCCAAAAGGGTTCACATACTTTTTATTGCAACTGCATCCCTTGATCATTTTGACATTCAGCATTTACTTAAAGTGTATGGAAACTTTCAAAAGCTTTTGATTGGTGCAATAGGTGTTGGGAGAGGGGTATAGAAACTTAAAAAAAAAACAGTTTTGAAAAAGGTAACCTCTTCTAATAAATTTTAACATCATACGCTTATATGTTCAGGTTTGTTATATGTACATATGTGCTGAAAAATATGTATTACAAGAAGAGCAACTAATAACATTCACAAATCTGTTTGCAACATGCAGAAGCCTGTATAGGTGCGGAAGGGGGGGGGGGGGCTGGGGGTTTCCTTTTCTTTTTTTTTTCTTTTTTTTGTTGTTGTTCTTGGGGGGGGGGCGGGATAGGGGGTTAAAAAACAGAGGGGGATGGAACAAGAGAGTGGGAGGAAGTTCCCTTATTGCCTCGAGGACAGGAATTTACCTTGAGGCAAGGGGGAAGGTATCCCCATTTATGTGTGGGCAGTAGAGGAATTTAAAGACTATAGAGGAGTAGAACTATGGTTAGGGGTGGGCTATTGATGATTAATAATACACAGAGTTATGAGTTTATAGAGGATAGGAGAGGTGTGGTAGGCTGGGAGGAATGCATAAATTTAATTTTTATGTCGACATTGCTAAATATACAGTATTAAACAAGAAAAACAAGGATGCGCCAATCTAAGTGCAGTATGAAAGGTTTTAATAAAATAAATAAAAACACATGGCCAAATGGCTACTCACAAATGCTGAGGGATAACAGGCATGTAAAATGACTATGGTCCGGGGTCACTGGTGTCCAATATGTTCAGGTTGTCAGCACAAGATGGAGACAGCTATGGATGGAATGCTGTGGCAGACAGAGCAACCAGGCGGGAAAACAACAATCCGCGCAGAACGCCGTACAAGGCGGCGTGCATCTCAGGGTGAACCACAGACAGGGATCGTCGCACCGGAAGTGACGTGGCGTGGCTTGCAGGAGAGGACCAATGGTTCACCCTGAGACGCACGCCGCCTTTACCACTTTCAGAGCCTGCTTCTGCTTTCTGGGACTGCTGCCGCTAAGAGCTTATGGACTTACTTATGAACTTTTGTATTATATTTTTCCTTCAGAGATAAGGACTTTGTTACCAATCAGCCACTAGCTTTTTAACCATGTCCTTATTCATGATATTTCACCTATATTCATGAGCCACTGTTGTCTGTTATCTACCTTCCTTTGCACCATCTGACAATTTTTTTCTCCTATATATACAGTATGTATATGGAATGTGTCCCCCCTCTCCTTACTTCTCCTGTGTTAATTGCTGATGTTAAAGCAAATGTATATTTATTTTTTGTGTGTCCATCACCCACTTTCTGTCTGTTTTTAAAATCAAATAAAAGAAAATTGGAAAAGAAGCCTGTATAAACATTTTCAAATTATTGTATGGAGGGTTGCTGTGTAGTCTATTGCAGCCACATTTGACAAGAGGTGGAATCAAAATGATAGCTGGTAGTTTTAATTCTGTGATTTAGCCAGTAGTACCAGCATGCCAAAGTCCTTTCTTCATGGTGAGAGGGATTTGAGATGGAAGAATTTGCTCCATCACACATATTTTCAAACAAGCTGTAAATCTGCGTGTGTGATCATGGGTGGTTGTATCCATCAACACGGCCAATTAGTCTATCCTGCAAAAACCCACCATTGCTCAATTACAGCATCAGGTTACTCTTTCTGGGGTGGGGTTGAACCATTTATGTCCACCCTAAAAATAAAAAAAATAAACAACCAGTTATCCATTTTAAGTTAATTGAAACTTGCCTATGTGTGTTGTCTTTTAATTAAAGATAGGAGGAAGCTACAGTGCGGAAAATAATTATTTGATGACCTGCAGATTTTGTAAGTTTCACTGCTTACAAAGAAATGAAGGGTCTATAATTTTATCATACAGTGCCTTGTGAAAGTATTCAGCCCCCTTGTACTCTGCGACCTTTTGCCACATTTCAGGCTTCAAACATAAAGATATAAAACTGTCATTTTTTTTGAAGAATCAACAACAAGTGGGACACAATCATGAAGTGGAACGAAATTGTGCAGGTCTACAATCTCGTCCCTGATGTCCTTTGACAGCTCTTTGGTCTTGCCCATGATGGTGGGATTTGAGGCCGGGTTCACACTTGTCCGACAAACGCTCCGACATTAGGAGCTCATGTCGCATGACATGTGAAAATCAATGTTTCCCTATGGGAGCTGTCTTAACTGGTCCGACACAAGTCGGTCCGACTTTGAAAACGCTCCATGTACTACTTTGGTCCGACATTGATCCTACTTCAGCCCATTGAATATCATTGAAGTCGGACCAAAGTAGGCGTCTTGTCCTTACCATCCGACTTTTGACATCCGACATGTGATTACAGCAGCAGTAAAAAGAATTTATCTCAGTCTGGGATTGTTTTGATTGGTCAAAGAACAAGTCAGACTATCACAAAGTTGGATCAAAGTAGTATGCTGTTCATGAAAGTCGGATGGATGTAGGACCAATGTAGGATCAATGTAGGACCAATGTAAGACAGATGTCGCAGAGCAAAGTAGGATGAAAGTTGTACTGCTGTCGTGTAGTATAGTGTGAACCCAGCCTAAATGGAAGAAAGAGATTCTGTGGACAGGTGTATTTAATATACATAACGAGTTATCGTTAGGAGCAACTTCTTAAATTGACAGCACTAATCTGTGTACCACATGAGTACATACTTTAGCTAGTCTGTGGAAGACAGAATTATTGTTGTTTGGTAAGGGGTCAAATACTTATTTTACTCACTGAACTGCAACTCAATTTATAACATTTGTATTATGATTTTTTTCTGAATTTTTTCTTGTTTTTCTGTCTCATTTAAAATACACCTATGATAAATATTTTAAACCCTTAATTTTGTAAGTGGGAATACTTACAAATTCTGCAGGGGATCAAATAATAATTTTTGCCACTGTATATGTAGCAAAATACCTTATGTCATATTTTGCCCTTTTTGACACTAGTGACAATGTTGGTAATGTTGTTTATGTTTTGTGCAGTTGGTTATACAATGAATGATCTGATCTTCGAGTGGGAAGAAGTGGGCGCTGTGCAGGTGGCAGACGGTCTTACCCTGCCACAGTTTATTATGAAAGAAGAGAAGGATCTACGGTACTGCACCAAACACTATAGTACTGGTCAGTATTCACTAACATTATAATGTCATCTTCTCAGCTGAAACAAAGGGAAACAACAAGTATTTGATATATGTTTGTTTTTTAATTGTATACTTTTCTAAACGGTGTTATAATTATTTTATACATAAAATACATGATGAAGAATGTAATCCTACAAAACAGGGCATTATGGGGTTTATTTACTAAAGGCAAATAGACTGTGCAATTTGTAAAGTGCAGTTGCACTCTGCAAATGCAGTTGCTCCAGAGCTTAGTAAATGAAGTAAGGCTTCTCTTTGAAAAGACTACCCAATCACGTGCAAGGACAATAAAAAAAAAACAGCATTTTTTCTTGAAAATTATTGGATGATGGAAGTCAGCAGAGCTTCTGCTCATTTACTAAACTCTGGAGCCACTGCTCTTGCAGAGTGCAACTGCAAAGTGCACAGTCTATTTGCCTTTTGTAATCAACCCCTAAGGGTTTTCTAATTGGAGAGAACAGCAAAAGAACTCCCCTTTCAAACCCTTTGGAGGTTATTTACTAAAGGCAAATCCACTTTGCACTACAAGTGCACTTGGAAGTGCAGTCGCTGTAGATCCAAGAGGGACATGCAAGAAAAAGAAAAATACAGCATTTTAGCTTGCACATGATTGGATAATAAAATCAGCAGAGCTCCCCCTCATTTTAGATCTACCCCTCAGATTTACAGCGACTTCACTTTCGGTGCAATTTAAAGTGCACTTTGCACTTGTAGTTTGCACTTGTAGTGCAAAGGGGATTTTGTAAATAACCCCCTTTGTCTTTGATTAACGCTTGGTATTTAGTAGTCATAAAAGACAGGCATGGGTAGTAATAGAGAAGAGTCACTCACTTATATGTGCAAAGTTAAGCTTGAGCTGTGGAGCACTGTAAACCATAGGTGTTTTTAAAATAGGAGATCACAAGAAAAGATTTTAAAAAGAGCAAACAATATTTCATACTTTTCCAATTACAAAAAAAAAAACAAAAAACATTTTTTAACAATATATATTTTTGTCCATAATAACTAAAATAAATACTGTATATGTCAAGCCACTTTCCGTTCCATTCGTTTTTTATTGTTTGAAAATATTTTGTAGAAATACAATATGAAAGCAAGCAATGAACAAGTTCCCCAAGTTGTAGAATTAGTATTTCGCATGTGGTTAGAAGCACATTACATCTTTGAGATATAATGGGCAAATGAAAACAAAGAGCAAACATAAAATTAACAAGGAATACAGTACCAGGGAATACTATTTCAGGCTAGGTCTGACTGGGACACGTTATTTCAAGGACTGTACAACAATTGTATACAGAATGGTATATAACTTAATATTTAGAACGAGTGACATATAGATTGACATATCAGAATACATTCAGTGGTTCTTAATCCAGTAATGCCATAGGTTTCAGCGGTAGTCCAATAATCTCCTGCCACCATGTTTATAAGCAAGAAAGCTTTCATATAAACAATTTTGTTTCACTATGTCTAGTACCTCTGACACATTAGATGTTTGACACATTGTTTAGGATTGCCAATGCTGGACAGTGAGTGTGTGGTAAAGATCCCAGTGAGATCCGAGATAGAGGAAAACATTTTGTTCCAGAAGCTTGTTAGGTTCCTGCAGGACCAAAAAATATGCATAAGTTGGCCTACCAAAACACAGCCTCTCTAGCATAAGTGAGATTGGGATGGGAAGAATTTAGAGATTCTATATGGGGTGAGGTACCACATAAGGGCGATCTTTTGTTATAGTTCCCAATGATTTACGCACCTGGAGGACTGGAAGATGGCCACTTTTGCTTTAAATTTTTCCATATTCATGAAGATAAAAAAACTTCTGTGTGCAGCAGCCCCCCTACATTTTTTAGGATTGTCTTGGCTGTCCAGGACTCCCCTCCTCATTGTCTGAGGCAGCAGCGTGGTGCCATTGGCTCCTGCTGCTGTCAATCAAAGTCAGTCAGCCAGCCAATGGGGAGAGAAAGGGGGCTAGGGTGGTGCCATGTCACGGCCTTTCTGTCTGAATGAACACACAGAGCTGCCCCCATGGCAAGCTGCTTGCTGTGGGGGCACTTGGCAGGAGGGGAGGGCCAGGAGAACCAAAAAGGGACTCGAGAAGAGGAGGATCCAGGCTGCTCTGTGCAAATCCACTACACATGGCAGGTAAATATAACATGTTTTTTATTTGTATAGGAGAAAAAATAAGACTTTACAAATAACTTTACGTTTATATAGGTAGATTCAGGTAGATTGAACTAAACTTGCGGCGGCGTAGCTTAGCGTGTTTAGGCTACGCCGCCGTAAGTTAGCTAGGCAAGTACTTGCCTCTCAAAGTACTTGCCTGCTAAGTTACAGCGGCGTAGCCTAAAGTGGGCGGGCATAAGGGCGCCTAATTCAAATGTGTCTAAGGGGGCGTGTTTTATGTTAATGGGGCTTGACCTTACGTTTTTGATGTTTTTTTAAACTGTGCATGCGCCGGGCGCCTACATTTCCCAGTGTGCATTGCGGCTAAGTACGCCGCATGGGCCTATTAATTTTGACGTGGACGTAAACAACGTAAATCCCTATTCACAGATGACTTACGCAAACGACGTAAAAATTTCGAATTTCGAAGCGGGAACGGCGGCCATACTTTAACATTACTATTCCATCTATTAGATGGAATAACTTTAGGCCTGATAATGCCTTACGGAAACGGCGTAAATGTACTGCGGCGGCCGGGCGTACGTTTGTGAATCCGCGTATCTACTAATTTACATATTCTATGCTGACCGCAATGGAAGCGCCACCTAGCGGGCAGAAAGCCGTCCTATCTTAGATATGTTTAAGCGTATCTCTGTTTGAGAATACACTTAAACATAAGTCGGCGTAGATTCTGAGTTAGGTCGACTTATCTACTGATGAGCCGGCCTAACTCTTTCTGAATCTACCTAATATTTTTTACATACATTTGTTTATAATGACCTTTTTTTGCAAAAAAAAAAAAAGATAAATTATATGCCACTTTAAACATGGTCTAATTCATTATTTTAAGAAAGGAAGGATACAGCTAAAATAATGTGTCATGTTTGTTTTTTGCTATGTTGTGGTACGTTGGCACCAAAATGAATGAATGGGGAGGCCTTAAATCAACGCACGTTGACATGGAAGTTAATGCACCACATAAAAGGCATGAACATGTGAAGGTGGCCTTTCATGAAATAAATACTAAATCCAGCAGGGAAAGTGGGTATGCCACAGGCATCTCTTTAAAGGCCCATAAGAAGCTGTTAGGTAATTTAACTCTCCAGCATCAACACTAAAAATATCAGTTTTGGGTGATCTGATTCCTTAATGGGGTTGTAAAGGTTCCTTTTTTTATTTTTTAAATAGGTTCCTTTAACCTCTTGACCACCGCCCCATGTCAAAAAGACGTCCTCCTTTTTAAAGTTGAATATCTCGATAACGGCAGCAGCTGCTGCCACAACCGAGATATTCACCTTTTCAGTGGGCGGTGGTGTACACGATAACGGCGGTCTCCGCGGCGGATTCGCAGCGAGATCGCCGTTATCGGTGGCGGGAGAGGGCCCCCCCCCTCCCGCCGCTCTCCCGCGCCCTCCGCCGCTTACCGGGGCCGTCGGTAGCGGCGGAGGGGATCGGATGTGTCCGGCAGCTGAGCGGGGACGGGACTGAAGGAGAAATCTCCTTCACCCGTCCTCATAGCTCTGCTGGGCGGAAGTGACGTCAAAACGTCAGTCCCGCCCAGCCTCTTAAAGAAACATTTTTTTTTTTGTCATTTGAAAAAATTACATTTTTTTTTTTTTTTTTTTTTTTTTGCATTTAAGTCTAATTATGAGATCTGAGGTCTTTTTGACCCCAGATCTCATATTTAAGAGGACCTGTCATGCTTTTTTCTATTACAAGGGATGTTTACATTCCTTGTAATAGGAATAAAAGTGATCAATTTTTTTTTTTTTTTTTTTCAGTGTAAAAAATTATAAAACTAAATAAAAAGAAATAAGAAAACCAAAAAAATTTTTTTTAAAGCGCCCCGTCCCGACGAGCTTGCGCGCAGAAGCAAACGCATACGCGAGTAGCGCCCGCATATGAAAACGGTATTCAAACCACACAAGTGAGGTATCGCCGCGATCGTTAGAGTGAGAGCAATAATTCTAGCCCTAGACCTACTCTGCAACTCAAAAAATGCAACCTGTAGAATTTTTTAAACGTCGCCTATCGAGATTTTTAAGGGTAAAAGTTTGACGCCATGCCACGAGCGGGCGCAATTTTTAAGCGTGACATGTTGGGTATCATTTTACTCGGCGTAACATTATCTTTCACAATATATAAAAAAATTGGGCAAAATGTATTGTTGTCTTATTTTTTAATTCAAAAAAGTGATTTTTATCCAAAAAAAGTGCGCTTGTAAGACCGCTGCGCAAATACGGTGTGACAAAAAGTATTGCAATGACTGCCATTTTATTCCCTAGGATGTCTGCTAAAAAAAAATATATAATGTTTGGGGGTTCTGATTAATTTTCTAGCAAAAAAATTGTGATTTTCACATGAAGGAGAGAAGTGCCAGAATTTACCTGGTGGGCAAGTGGTTAAGCTAGTGCACTGTTGGTTCACTTACCTTTTCCTTCGATTTCCCTTCTAAATGTTTTTTTTCTTTGTCTGAATTTCTCACTTCCTGTTTCTCCTCAGTAAGCTTGCCCCCATCATCAGAGCCATTCTGGCTGGGGGTTAGTCAGCGTGCTCGCCCCCTCCCTTGGGACTACATCCCTGCAGGGAGACCCAAGGGAGGGGGTGAGCACGCTGACTAACCCCCAGCCAGAACGGCTCGGGTGATGGGGGCAAGCTTACTGAGGAGAAACAGGAACTGAGAAATTCAGACAAAGAAAAAAAAAATTAGAAGGGAAATCAAAGGAAAAGGTAAGTGAACCAACAATGCACTAGCTTAAAGGAACCTATTTAGAAAATAAAAAGCAAAACTTTACAACCCCTTTAAATGACAAATATTGTGGATTACTTACCAGCATTTGCACAGCTTGCATCCTTCTCGCCACAGGATGTAGCAACACCAGCTCCAAACAGGATTAACAAAACTCACATAGAAAGCACTGCAAACCAATCTGGAAGCCAGATGGGAGACTGAAGATCCAAACCCCAGTGCATCTTTAGGATCCTGATTAATAAAATGTGCCTTGTTCTTGTTGCCTGGAGTGTATTAAACAAGAATACAAGTTATGTTTTCAGATCACGATCCTAGAAGTTTATATGCTTTTTTTTTATCCCATCTGGCTTCACAACAGGTTTTAAATCCCATTCAGCATTTTAAATGATCACCATGACACCAGACTTTTGCATGTCCTTTCTCCATTGTTGGTCATTATTATTATTATTATTATTATACAGGATTTATATAGCGGCGCTTAACAAAATCAAAAACAGTTACATTACAATGTTGGTACAAGAGGAATCAGAGTTAAAATGTGTGAGGCTTGTGTACAGCATGTCATTTTCTTTAACTCTATAGGTGTTTTTGTATAGAAAAAATACACATTATGCGTATTTTACTATTTTAATATACAATGTACAATTTGGAGAAAATGAGAAACAAAGCGTTAATGAGGCTTAATATCTCTTAGGTAAATTCACTTGCATTGAAGCTCGCTTCCACTTGGAGAGACAGATGGGTTACTATCTCATTCAGATGTACATTCCGAGCCTGCTAATTGTCATTCTGTCCTGGGTGTCTTTCTGGATCAACATGGATGCTGCACCTGCCAGAGTTGGCCTTGGCATCACCACTGTGCTGACCATGACCACTCAGAGCTCTGGATCTCGAGCATCTCTTCCTAAGGTTTGTATACTTAAAAGCCATGCATTCACACCTGAGCCAAGCATATGCATAATGATTTTGAAGCTTTTTTTATTTATTTTTATTTTAAAATTTTCAGCCATTTGTAGGCATGTGCAATTCGTTTTCTTAACAAATTTAGGCAATTTCGTTAATTCGGAAATATCAGAATTTCCAAATTTTTCGGAAGATTCAGAAATTCGAAAATTAGGAAATTTGAAATTCGAAAATCTGGACATTCGGAAATCCAAAAAAAAAGAATGGAAATCTGAAAAATCAAAAGAACGAAAATATGAAAATATGAACAAAGATCCGAAAATTCAAAAACACAAAAATTCTAAAATCTGAAATAATAACTAACTAACAATAACTTAACTATTACTAAATATTAAATTATAGGTATTGGAATTTCCTTTCAAATTTGGCAGTTAGTGAATATAACGAATACGAATTTATCCGAAGTTACAAATTATTCGTAATAACGAATGTCGCATGGAATGTAACTAATTAGTACTAATAAATAATAATAATAATAATAAAAAGGAATTATTATTATTATTTATTATTAGTTCGTTCCATTTGTTTAGATGCGGCATTCTTTATTTTGGATAATTCATAACTTCAGATAAATTTGTATTCGTTACATACACTAACAGCCAAATTTGAAAGGAAATTCCAATACCTATAATTTAATAGTTAGTTATTATTAGTTAGTTAGTTAGTTAGTTAGTTAGTTAGTTATTATTTTGAATCTTTGGATTTTTGTTCTTTCGAATTTTCAGATTTTCCTTGATTATTTTTCGATTTTCTCATTTTCCAAATTACTAATTTCCAAATTTCCGAATCTTCGAATTTACGAATCTTTGAATTTACGAATTTCGAAATTACGAATTCCGAATTTTAGAATTTCCGAGTGAAACCAAAACAGCAGTACACATGTCTAGCCATTTCTCATTAAAACCATTTTGTTATATGTTTTCAGTAAGTGCAAAAAATCCACGTTGATCATGTCAGACATTTAGGGGTTGATTTACAAAAAGGCAAATAGACTGTGCTCTTTGCAAAGTGTAGTTGTACTCTGCAAGAGCAGCTGCTCCAGAGAGTAGTAAATGAGCAGACGCTCTGCTGACTTACTTCGTCCAATCATGTGCAAGCAAAAATGCAGATCTTTTTTTCTTGCGTGTGATTGGGTATTCTTTACAAAGCGAAGATTCGTCTCATTTACTAAGCTCTGGAGCAACTGCACTTGCAGGGGGCAACTGCTCTTTGCAAAGTGCACAGTCTATTTGCCTTTAGTAAATCAACCCCATAGAACTATCTTGTGCCGTCTTCGTACTTTCTGCATTATTGAAAGAAGTCTAATTAGTCCTCCAAGTTCTTATCAATGACTACAGAATCATTATTATCTTAGTTAAATAGGGTAGGGGAATTATATGAGTAGCTTAGCCAAAGACAATTGGATAGGGCTGACACCACTCAGTCCACAACATTGCTATTTGTTGTCTGCCCATAACCGGACTTTAAAGCTAACTGCATTTCTGGCAGATCAACAGGTATTTTTTTTCTGCCCTCGCAGCCCTTTGAAGGGATAAAACATGAGGATATGTGCATGTATGACAGAGGTATTCTGCTTTTTTTTTGGATGTTTTTTTTTTATTTTTTAAAAGATGGAGTTTTCATTAAGAACTGCATGTGCCACCTGTCTGGCTGATCTACATTAATTTACTATTGAATGCTACATTTTTTCATAAATGAGTGTTTCTTGTGAACTGTAAATCTATTAAAAATAAATAAATCATAGTTTAATTTTGTGTTAACCTTTTTTAATTTTTAATATATTTTAGTGTATATATATATATATATATATATATATATATATATATATATATATATATATATATATATATATATACAAAAAACGCATTTGTTTGTTGCGTAGCACTGCAATTAAAATACTTTTTGTCAAAAACATAATTTTAGTGCCTTTATAAAAAAGACAAACATCAGAATACAATTTCACTTTGCATGAGTTATAAGATTCCCCCATTCCCAGATGACAAAATGGATTTTGGTTATCATTCTGGTATTTATCCCAACACTGCATATATATATATATATATATATATATATATATATATATATATATATATCACCTGCAAGTAATATAATTCAGGGACCACCAGATCAATACAGCTCCATTAAAAATGTATTCAAATAGAAATCCCAGCCCTATAATAAGCAATTACAGCCCCATAACCATGGGGAGAAATGCTAATAGTATATCTTCTGGGCAGTTCCTGCTGTGATGCCAAAAAATAGACTTTTATGGCGGACTTGAGCTTCTAGGGCGTATTAATTTTACATGCCGTCTAAAAGCTCCCATAGGAATGAATTATATCTATCTCTAGAGGACAGGAAGAGATACAAGATAAAACATCTGTTTTTGATTTTCAGTACAAATTAAAAATATTTTGTACATGTATATAGGGCAGCTGCATGCTGTTAATGAATGGAGAGGTTAAAACAAAATCTGATTCAATATGCATGTACATTCCTGAAAATATTTTGTCCATTGACTTTTTTTATCTCCTTCACAATTTTATGGCTTGTGTACATTTTTTAGTCTTTTTGTAACTTACAAATAAAAGCATACGCTTTTACAAAAAGCAGTCCCCTGATATCTGCATACCTCCAGCATCAGCTGTCAATTCACAGCAGTTTGAAGACTAGGGATGAGCCGAACATACCCGCGTTCGGTTCGCACCAGAACGTTCGAACAGACCGCGGGTTCGCGCAAACTTTTAGAACCCCATTGAAGTCTATGGGACTCGAACGTTCGAATTCAAAAACGATCATTTTAAAGACCAATATTCAATTTAATGTTGGAAAACGTCTTTCAGAACCTGGGTCTTGCCCCAGGGAACATGTATCAATGGAAAAAAAAGTTTTAAAAACTGTCGTTTTTTCTGGAGCAGCGATTTTAATGATGCTTAAAGTGAAAAAAAAATGAAAAATTCCTTTATTCCTTTTATCATACCTGCTGGGTGTCTATAGTAGTGGCACGTGTTTATAAATGTCCCTGCACAGCATGAGATTACTATAAGAAAAAGGAACTTTAATACTGCTTGCGGCTTCAAGTAATGTTTGGTACCTGCAATATGGATACACATCATTGAAAAAAATAGCATGAGTTTCTCTGCCACCACTCCCCCCAGGTCATTACATGACCCAGTGCCAATCCTGACCTCCTTGGGGCCCTAAGCAAAATGACATGGCACATTAAAAATGAGAAGCGGGGGGCATGTGACAGCTAATGCGTTTAGGTGCTATCAAACAGCAAAGGTGCAGTTACACCAACTGCGTTTAGGTGCTATTTAACAGCAAACATGCAGTAACAGCTAATGCGTTTAGGTGCTATCAAACAGCAAAGGTGCAGTTACACCAACTGCGTTTAGGTGCTATTAAACAGCAAACGTGCAGTAACAGCTAATGCGTTTAGGTGCTATCAAACAGCAAACGTGCAGTTACACCAACTGCGTTTAGGTGCTATCAAACAGAAAATGTGCAGTAACAGCTAATGCGTTTGGGTGCTATCAAACAGCAAAGGTGCAGTTACACCAACTGTGTTTAGGTGCTATTAAACAGCAAACATGCAGTAACAGCTAATGCGTTTAGGTGCTATTAAACAGCACACGTGCAGTAACAGCTAATGCGTTTAGGTGCTATTAAAAACAGCACACGTGCAGTTACAGCAAATGCGTTAGTTGCTATTAAACAGCACACGCGCAGTTACAGCAAATGCGTTTAGGTGCTATTAAACAGCACACGCGCAGTTACAGCAAATGCGTTTAGGTGCTATTAAACAGCACACGTGCAGTTACAGCAAATGCGTTAGTTGCTATTAAACAGCACAGCGTGTATGTGCAATTAAATAGCACACATCCACTAACACTGAGTACTATGTTTAGGTGTAAACTAAACACTATGCAGGCAATACAACACGTTAGAGCACTGCATCAAGCACAATCTGCTGCCTAACAATAGGAATAGCTGATCTAGCTAAGCTATACAGTGTATAAATATATGTACAACTCCTAGGGATGTATATATATCCTCTACACACTGTAAATTTAACTAAACTGACTAGCCTTCCTGCTCTATCTATCTATCTATCTATCTGGTAGAAAAGACACTGTGTCTCTATCTATCTATCTCTCTCTCTCTAACTGTCTGACTGATCTTCTCTTTAACAAAGCCGGAACACACTACACGAGGCCACCTTGCAGGCTGCTTTTTATAGTGTGGGGCGTGTACTAAACCCCCTGAGCCATAATTGGCCAAAGCCACCCTGACTTTGGCCAATTGTGGTTCTTTGTTTTTTGCGCGTTGTGATTGGCCAAGCATGCAGGGTCATGGTGCATGCTTGACCAATCATCAGCGCGCAACGCCGCAGTTAATTATGGGCAGACGCACGTCACTCGAATTTGGCACGAACGACCCGTTTTGTTCGAAATTCGATCGAACGTACGAACAGATGATGTTCGAGTCGAACATACGTTCGTATCGAACGCGGAGCTCATCCCTATTGAAGACCAATGAATAATTGAAATTATGCTTTTCTGATAAAAAGCTCATGTTTTCCTGATGTGCCTTAGGAAATGCAGGTCAGCAAAATCCCATTGACTTTTAGCCCACGTTCACTTTGGGCCGATTTGGCATGCGATTTGACATGTCAAATTCCATGCCAAATCGGCGGGTATTGCGGGCAATGGCACTGTCTGAATTGGTGTGACGCCAACTTGAAGGCCGATTCTCAAAAATAGTTTCTGTACTACTTTGGCGACTTTGAGGGGCGAGTTGAATAGACATATGCGCACCCACACAATGTCTGTCAAATCATCCCCGAAGTTGGACTGCACTGCCGGTTTCAAACCCGCATCAGCGTGAACCTGGGCTTAAGGAGCAGTACACAGTTCAGAGGCTGTGCTTGACTAGTTTTGTGTTTCATATCTTTGAATCCTATGGGGTTGAGGTACTAAAACTGAAGAGAGCAAAATCTGGTGCAGCTCTGCATAGAAACCAATCAGTTTTCATACACACAATCCGTCATTGCCAGGTTTTTTTTCACCCTAATGCATAGGATGCATTAAGGTGAAAAAAAAAAAAAACTTTTTTTTTTATTGGATATGTATTATACCAAAAAGTAAAAAATATATTTTTTTCCAAATTGTCGCTCTTTTTTTGTTTACAGCACAAAAAATAAAAACTGCAGAGGTGATCAAATACCACCAAAAGAAAGCTCTATTTGTGGTAAAAAAAAAAAAGGACATCAATTTTATTTGGGTACAACGTCGCACATCCGTGCAATTGTCACTTAAAGTAACTCAGTGCCGCATCACAAAAAATGGCCTGGTCATTAAAAGGGGGTAAATCCTTGCGAAGCTGAAGTGGTTAAATACTAGGGAAGATGTAACCTATAGCACTGCTTCAGAATACAGAAATCAGGAACCAGACTGTAGATCTAGAGATGGGTACATCCACCTAACACTGAATACAAAGCAGGATTTCATAACCGCTGGCCTCAGAAAACTGCATTCATCTTCTGTATTTGCAAATTTAAATTTATGCCTTCTCCTTTTTAACCAAGTAATATGGTTATGAATTTCATTTCCTCAAATCACAAGGCCTCACTTCCACTGCATATCTCAGTTCAAGGTCATTCTAACCATTTCCTATGTGTCATGTCATTCTTATTTCAGTTGTCATCTATGTTCTCATTCTCATCTTGTGGCCACTGTTGGTTTAGAACGTCAATGAGAAAATGAAGGTACAAGAAGATCTTTTTTTATAACATGTTCTCAGTAAAGAGAAATGATAATGGCATTGGGTCACTTGTATATTATATATTTGTATATTTTTGTAAGTTGCTATTTTTTTAAGCTGATGTTTTATATATTTTTTTCTGCATGTAGTACGTGTTTGTTTTACAAATTGATATTAAGACATATTACAGCTATCACAAAATATTCCTAGCACTGGAGTTGCATGCATTTGAATGTAAAACACAGTGTTTGACTAGCAACGGATATGAATCTTAAAGTAGATGGAAACCCAAACTGAATGAAATTTACTGTAGTTTGATGAAGTACTATGATAAACAATTACCTTATTGTAGTAAAATACAAATTTTCATCCTTTGTTATACAGTAGTGGATATTCACTGCATCTGAACACCACAAACCAAAAACACTATTTAATTAATTTTTAATATTCAAAGCAAGCTCCCCCATCCATTTATGCCTCCATGATTTATTTTGTTGAGAAATCACTTTCAAAAACACCCCCTAGCATTTCTGGCTGTGGCCATCTTGAGTAAGGGCAAATGATTCATGTAGCATTTACTTCCTGGAATCCATCTGCCATTAGCTCAAGCATGCATACAAGAAAGTGTGCTTAGCTGAGAAAACCCCTCCTCTTCTCCTTCTCTCCTGAAGACTCCTGGGGCGTATGATCACTTGCCTAGGCAAGAAAGAAAGAAGTACCTGAAGAAATGTAAGAAGAAAAAGTTTAAAACAAGTAAATATGATATACTTTCCTATCTATTTACTAATACTAGCAACATGAGGATTAAAAATATTCAATGTTGATTGGGAGAGTGAAGTTCCACTTTAAATCTCAGTGCTGCTGATGTATTGCAGCCTGTTTGCCGTCGCTTCCTGCCTACATGCACTCCAATAATAGCTATGTAGCTTTTCATGGAGTGGGTTACCTGATGGCAATTACAGGGGACCATGTCTGCGTAAAGTTTGTTGACATGACGACTTGTGATCTCCAGCAGACGTCTGTGCGACAGGGTGAGAACACAGATGCAGAATCGGGAGACAGGGACTAGGTGTCGTTACCCTTTTAGCAGGAAGTGCCTTCATGACAGGATCACCAAGTATTTTTTAAGAATGCTGCAGATTAATGAAGACTGAAAACTACTTTTTAAATTCCATTAAGTTGGTT